>NW_009647222.1:2057534-2149847 GCF_000708025.1 Charadrius vociferus
ACACCACCCAAGTCTGAAGGAGGTTGCTGAGGCAGCAGTAGTTCATCTTCTTCCTCCTCATCTTCCTCCTCCATTTCAGACTCTGAACTACTGTAAGGGTTTAGAAAAAAAAATAATAAAGAAACAACTAGTTCATATTTCCTAGATCAGTCTTAGATCACTGACAAGTTGTTTCAATGCACACAATCCCAAAATGTATGATGGAAACTATAATACTAATTTTCTGCTTTTAATATTTTATAGGCATCTTAGTGACACCATCCTGTGTGGGCTGCAGTATGGTCCTTGCCCTGCTTCTTTTAAAGAAGGTGAAGCAGCAGAAAAGTGCCTGTGAAGCCAAGTCCAAATATTTGTGCAGCATTAATTGTTACAGTTCATGACAGTTGAATACAGCAGAAAGAAACTACTTTTTTCATATCACATTGCTTTGGATAAACTGGTGGAAGAGTTCTTAGCAGTGTCAGAATGTAGAAGGTCATGTCTTTTGATAATAGCAGCTAATGCTGGCATTTTGGATAGCTAAGATGTTTCTGGCACTTGCAGGGGTGAACCACAGAAGCATTTGGCAATAGAAAGAACACACAACACAACTATCAAGCCAAAGGATACAGCATGTGAGCCAAGGAGAGCTGGAGAAAAAAAATACAAAATTCCTCACTTTTCTATATCACAGACAGAACTATAATATGTACCCAATTAAGCACACAACGTACATAGTGGCAAGAAATTGTAAGAAGCAGTGCAAGGTTAATTACAATAATGGGCTTATTATTCTCACAGCAAAGTCTAAACCATGCAAAACAGTAAATCATTAGTGCTTTTTAGTAGACATCTCTGTTTAATTGTAACAGTTCCTCAGTATACGCAGCAGGGGCAAGAAATGTAACCGCCTATACAATGACATTTAATCTAGCTCACTCGTACATGCTGGACCACCTACAAGTACTGGGGAAAAAGATAGTGGCATTTGTCACTGGAAAATGGACATGAACTACAGCAGATTCAGAGAACATATCTACAGGGTGAAAAGGTCCTCTTCCTTTGTTTTTCCTTAATAGATCATTGTCATAAAAGAACTGCATTTAGTAGAGCAACAGTTGGATGCTTCCAATATAAATCTTAAAAGGCCCAAATTCATCTGGATTGATGGAGAAAACTGTGAATGGCTAAAGTCCGGGTGAAACATCTGACAACAGTATTCCACTTCTGCTGCTTCCTTATGACAGCTATCACTGTAGTTAACAGCCTTCAACAGAACCCACTCCGTAGAGACAATGAGAGGTAAAACCGACAAGTCAAAAATAATGAAGTATACAGTTCATGTAGGTCTATAAAATATGACTTGTACAGTTATTGTAACTCTGCTTCCCAATAACAGGTGTTATTACAGTATGTGACAAACTGAGAGTTTAAAAAAAAAAAAAAATATGGCAGCACTTCTTTCTTTTATATTGCAGATAAACATATTCAGGTGCAGTCTACTTGTCTGAGAGACTACTTTTGATAGCAAAGCTAATAAGAAAAACAACACTTTTTTTCATGCTCTGATCGTCATGTACTTCTGTCCATAGGCTTTAAAATTCTCCTCACTGTTCTGCATATATATAACATTATTTTGCTCAAATTACAACCCACTTTTTCACAGCACTCTTATTTTTAACAAGTTGTCTGGTTTTCAACCGCTAAATACTGAATACAAACACTTGTATGTGTGCCATGGACTTGGTGCATATTCCAGGAGACCAATGTATATTCCAAAGGCTTGACACAGATATTGTCACAGAGACAAAAAAGTGGTGTTGCCCTACTCCCTGATTAACCTTCCCACCCTTTGGTATGGAAATAAACCTGACAGGTGCTGCATGTTGGGGGTTTCCTGTGCTGTCAATAAGGTTTACTGCTGCTCAAACTGTTGCTATGACTGCTGAATGGGACGAGCTGCTGCTCTTCAACCAGCCGGCTTATCGCATGCAATATTGACGACATAAATTCTTTACCACATAGCTCACTTTACCTTCTTTGGCTTTTATTTATAACTTGGTTTTTGTTTGACCTTTGAACACTGAGAAATGAGAAGCTGAAAGACGACAGTGAGATGGCCTGGTACAGTGGGCATTCTTTTCAGCATGGCAACTCTGTGCCACAGAAATTAATTCAACAGCTGAAATTTTATTTTTTTTTAATATAAAGCAGAAATCAAAGACCAAAATAGGTTGCTTTACAGAACTTGTATAAGTAGCTGAATATCTGATTAAATAGGTGTACCTACACAGATTCAGTGCTGAGTAGAGGAACCAAAACCTAAACTGTGGAAATGAAGCTCTTCTCTTCCCTTGCCATACAAACCCATACAGCATAAGCTGTCCAATGACACTTCTCCGAAAGGCCACAAGTATTATACCAAAACTGTAGATAACATACTGGGAGTTACTGCAAGTTAAAGGGGATGACTAAGGCATCTAACGGGTTTTGTGCCCCTCAAAAGCTTTGTAGTCATGGTTAGGTTTGCTTAAATGACTTTGTTGTTGTTGAAGCTTACATAAGATTAACTCTCTTGAAAAAATATATTTTAAATACTGTTTTCTGCAAATTTTCTCTGCAGTGTGTATGCTCCTAAGTGTGTGCGTGACGGGAAGCTGTGCATGGTCTCTGCTTGATTTAGAGTTAACACCTCACTGAACCTTTAAGTCCAATCCATCACTCCGTAAGACACAGAGGGAACAAAAAGTTCCCCATCTCCTCTGCCCGCTCCTAACCCTGAGGCACTACACCAAGACAGTGAAGATGATCAAATCAAGGCTTTGGTTGGCTTGTTGCAGGAGTCAAACTTTTTTTCTTTTGTTGTTGAAAAAGTAGTCAGACTTTTTCCCTTTCTTTTTTGGGGGGGCTTTCTGTGGCATATCAGGGAGTGGGTAGAGTTGAACAGAGGATACATGGTAGCTACATAACCTAGAAAATCCCCTCTCTGATGTTTGGCCCACACAGCCTTATCAATGCTCTGAGTAAATTGCTTGCCATATTTGGATTTAGGACAGAAATTTTTCCAGGTCAAACTGACAGGGAACTTGATGCATTTTCTCTTTCCTCTCTACCATAGAGTGTGAGCTGCCCACTAAATATTGCTTTTCACGTGCAGAATTATCCACCTATTACAGACAGAAATAGTCCGTTTAATACAGGATAATGGAATTTGTAGGACAAAGGGAGCTAAATGTAGCACCCAATGAGAGGAAATCAAACGCAATAACCTAACAGTGTACTGCCCTCAGTCTCCGCATCTCTTGGAGGTGACCAATAGCTTCATGCCAAAACACCAAACACCAAAACACCAAAACTCCACTTTTTTTAACTAACTCCTCTCCTCCTTTGGAAGTCTTCTGCCATTTACTGAGTAGCCCTACTGTGTCCTGATTTACTTAAATGAAGACCAATAATAATACTCCATACTAGTAAATTCTGTTTTAAGAGCTAGAAACAAAGGGGAAAAAAAACCCTCTCAATACCACTAATGTCACATATTAATATCAATATCAGTATTGTCACAGTTGATATAATTCCTAGGCCTGAGCAGGGAGCTAAAGGAAGGCTGAGTGAAGCAAACAGAGTTTGCATCTCCCACAAATAGTCCCAAGATTATTCAACCAGAGCATTAGATAAGATCTCCATTATGTAAAATGTCAAAATAGTATCTTCTAAAGAAATTAATCAAAAAATTATTTAGGTTTCAGAGAAAACAGCTCCATAAGATATTAGTAGTTGCCAGGCACGTATATGAAAGCACACCTTCATGAGTCCACATGTACACACTCCCTGTCAAGGCTGAGTTCAGGCTACTAAAAGTTACTCCTTTCCAGATTCTGCATCAAACTTATCTTATCAGATAAATAAATGACACATGCTGTACTACATTAATCCTGTAAACATTGTAATGAACATTTTTATTCCTGTGTTCTTCACCACTCCAATCCAATTCAATTTAACACGCATAAATGTAGCAAGGAATTTCTCATACAGCCCTATGCCTATAGGTAATGCAGACATAGAATATGTTTGTAGGATCTAAGTCTCAGGAAACCAGCAGCAGCATTTTCTGAGTTTAATTCAATAAGACTAGGGGACACACTGAGAGCCGAAAAGGTAAGGGTTGTTATTGCTACAGAGGTAGATGATTAGAAACCATATTAAGAGATCAAGACTCTGCAAAAAGTGTGTGATTAACAATAAAGTACACAAGCATTCTTCATCAAGTATTTTCTCTAAATGAATCTTGCAGCAACTATTTCCTGTAGCGCTACCTGCATATATTTGGATCCTGCTGTGCTTATACACCATTTTGTGAAGAAATTTGTGAAGGTACAGTATGTTTTCCAACAGCCATAATTATTGCTTTAAATTAATATCTCTCAGGCATTACATCAGCATTCAGTCAGGGTTACATGTGTCAAGCTTGAATCTTTAAACCAAAATCTTTTTGAATGGTAATGCAAAACATACAGAAGAGGAGTTAACTTTGGAACTCCCTCCCATTTGAATCCACATTCTATTTGCTCAAAAGACTCATTTGTCTTTGATACCATTTAAAAAAAAAATAAAAATCCCTTCCAACTTAGGAGTGAATTTCGTGGTATTATGGTACTATAGATGTCTTCTAAGAATGGTGATAAGCTATTTAGAAGAACAGAAATTACAAGATAAAATACCTGTAAATATGCGGAACATTTTTAACAACTTTAGAAAGGGCAACCTGGTAAATAATATGTTAAAAAAAGCTAAGGAAAAAGCAGGCAGAAGTCTGTTTGGATGGGTATAAAAAAGCTGATGGACAATGTGTGCTAACCTGCTGGGCACATCCTCTTCTGTTCCTTTGTCCAACACACTGCTCAGATTATGCTCTGCTAGCGTCTCTTCAGGAACCTCTTCCAGTTCTTCTTCCCGCTGCAGTGACAGTCGGTAGTTCTCCAGCTCAATCCGCTCTGGTGTGCCACGCAGCCGCTTAGCAAGGCTGGGCTCTTCCAGCCCATTTACATTAGAACCTAAAGAATAAGCCAGTGAATAAACAATAAATGCAACAGTCAGAACTGTAATTTTTTTTTAAGGAAATTAAGCAATTGGGAGAAAAAGGGCATGAGGCAGAGGGAGGTAAATAAAGCGAGAGAATACCTTACGTCATTATCCTGTTCACCACTACTGGCAGAACCTGCTGGGGAGCCAGACTGCAAAAGGGAATCTTAGTGGTTTTGGCTAACAGATGCTAAAAAGAATGTTAAATGTCCTAGTTGAGAAAGGAAATAGGGACATTTTAGCTGCAAGAACAAGAGCTGCAATGAAGCCTATGTAATAAGTATTGGGGAAGGCCTGACCACAGGCTGCATATATTCTATGAGCAAAAATAGGAATGCTATGGAGCAATCCTGCTGCATAATGTTAAAACTGTTAGCAGTTGTGGTAGGACTACAATCAGGGAGCAAAAAAATATTACTACTACTTAAGATGGGTAAGGAAGGGAATGAAAAAGGCTCACCTGGAGCAAGTTTTAAAACTTTTTATAGACTTTAATTAATTTCCTTTTTAATATGAGTTTGTGATTAAATGAACCACAGGGAAAAATCTAGGTGAGATGTTTGCAAGCACCAATCCCATGAATCCCAGAAAATTGCAAGGAGATGTGAACCAGACAGTTGGAGAAAATTACGCAGGAGCTTCATCCACTGCGGCACTCAATGAATTAAATTCTAACCTGCATTCATCCATTTCTTTTTGATATTCTAGTATTTTAGCTTAAACACCGTGCACTGTTTACCCTTACCCAGCTTACTATTTACAGAACGCAATCTTTCCTAGCTTCTGTTTTGCTTTGCTAAACAAGCCAAGGCTTCCTCTCATGAGATAAGCTCTTCAGTGCGCTGATCATCCCCTAGGTCTCTGCACCTGTCCCAGTTTGGATTAATCTTTCCAGAACCTGCGTGATTAGAATTGAACACAGCCTTCCAGATGAAGCCTTATCAGCATAACATACAACCCTGCCAGAAATCTCTCATCTGATACATGCTGAGAACACACTTGCCTATTTATACGCCACATAATACTGGTGGCTTTTATTTACTGACTGATATTCAGGTCTTTCTCCTTCTTTGCTTTCAACTGATAAGCACCTTGTTGGTAGCCAAAATTCTCCACACTTTCTTAGTGCATGACCTGCTACTTTCCACTATTACATTTCTATTTTTATTATTACAGTCTGTGACATTTTGCAGTTCTTAGCGTATGACGTGCCTATCCTCCTCTGCATTGATGAGGGTTTGAAATGTAGCCTCAGCAATGAATTTCATTAGCAGATTTTTTCTTTTTTGCCAGTAACCTTAGTGAAAGTATTACAAAGATCAGTCCCCAGACCATTTTTTGTGAAACTCCACAGTCTGTAGGTGATATCCAACCCCTATTATTTCCTTTTTCAATAAAACCTCTAATCTCTCATCTAAGCCAACTTCCTAGCTACTTGACACTACTCCCTCATTTTATCCAGTTTAAATAAATATTTCGATGTTGCAGCCTTCAGGTGCTTTACTGAAGTCCAGACTGTTCAAATGCACTACATTTCCCTCATGGAGGTAATCAGTTACTTTGTTGATGAAAGCCGTCAGGCTGGTCCGGTATAGTCTTTGTTGAATCCACACATTTTATACCACTTACCTTCACAGGGTCAAAGGACTTCACTTGCAGAATTAGCAGTCTTTAGTTATTCCTTCATATAAGGTGTTTTATCTACTGTTTAAATTGTATTATATGTATTTGTTCAGATCACCTTTTCTCTTTTTTTTTTTCCTTTTCTTTTTAATTGTTTGTCTGTAGGTCACCCAGTGGTCACATAGTATTACCCTGAATGAGATATTCAAGGTACATCAGGATAGCTTGATTTAATCACAAAATGTTGCCACAAAGCTCACAATCTTATTGTGCAATTCTCCCACTCTTCTGAGACAAGGACTATTTGGTCGAATTTTATTTCCACTCATCACAGTTTAGTTATATTTAAATTTTGCTTCCAGCTCCATTGGGTTAATTTCCATTTCCAGCTCTTGCTACACAGTGACTTCTTTTGCTCCCATGTCCAATGCCATTGTCCCAACTGAAATTGGAGGCCAGGTATTCATTTGATTGCCTGACTGTACCTAAAATTGCGTTTTATGTCAGCCTCATCTTCACTGTGGACCCACTTTTGCTTTCCCTTACCTTGCTTTTAATTACATTCTTAAGGAATAGAGCTGTTTGCTTTCCTTTCCTTTGCAAAGTCTAACCCTGCATGAGCTTTGGCAATGTTTACTTTATCCTCACACGTTTTAACCTTCAAGACAGTTTTTGTTTTCATTCTCCATCCTTTGTAGTTTCTCAGCCTTTTTTCAGGGCAATTACTCACTCAGTACCACCTTAGTCTTTCACACAAAACTACACAGGCCTTGACATTACTAGTGGCATTCATTTCCAACCCCTCTCCAGAAACATAATATCTCATAAAGACAACTGCCAGGAGTGTTTTTCTCTCTTCCTTAGTGTTATTGAACCTTCTATGATGTGGGCAAGTGGCTGCTGTGCCCTCAGCTGGAACTACAGGGATTCTTTATGGTATAAACCACAGAGGCTTGCTCAGGTGGCAGGCGGGAATACTACCTTCCATTTCCAGGGATACCGTGGTCTCTACCATTTCCTGCTGCTAAACCTTATGTTGTGTTAGTATTTTCAAAGTTTAGTGGAACTAGACTGCCTTTTCAGCTGGGATTCACATTTCATTTCATTCTCTCTAGATGGGGATACCACCTCAGCCAAATCTATTTTTGCGGTCTGGGTTACACTCCCCAACCCTGAGTTCACAATAACAGGGGAACTGACCTGGAATATTGCTCTGCCACTTCTGGCTGACAGTGAAAAACCAAAGGACTCTGGGTAATGCAAGAACACCAAGGTGAGGGAAAACAGAGAAGGAATATACTAAAATCATAAGACAAGAGTTTTTCTACTTGGAACTCTTTATACACAGCAGAGCCATCAGCTAGGCTCAGCTACTTCGACAGAAATATCTTTTCACAAGCTTTTTTTAACTTGCTCTCTTCTGATGCATACCCCAATATAGCTGCAAAGTCCACAGCAGAAAAAAAGGATAACTAAAAGCACAAGAACTTTTTAACCATCTGACATTATTTCACTTGTCTTGTTTTCTAACAATTGTAAGGGGGTTTTGTCAGCCTTTTTGAAGTAAAACAAACTAAAAAAAAAAAAGAAATATAAACCCATTCCCATATAATTAATTGAAATTAATGGAGTATTAACAAAATAATGCTTATTTCAATGCTGCAAGATATGCAGTGGGGAGAAAGACTGACAGCAATCACTCTAAGGTAAAAGAGGACTGAAAATTAAGCTGATATCTGCTTATACACATTTTGTGAACAGACGTGATCTTTCAGGTTATTCAGAATACAAATCATTGCCCTTCTCATCATGAAGATCCAGTAAAACTGGTGCATAGAGAATTAAAGCAATTCTATCACAGCACAAACTGTAAGTGGGAGTGACTCAATGCAACTGTGTTAAGAAACAGAAAATATGGGAAATCTGCCTAAACTTGAATGCAAAAGGATGTGGTCAAGTCAAGATGTCCTGTGAGCTTGACAAACACTGTGCTTCAAAATCTTAAAGAAGTAGGAAGGACATTCCCAGCACTTTCGCCAATTAATTTATATATCCATATACTTAAAATGTGGGATTGGTCACACCTGTCCACTTCACTTTGCAAAGAAAACAGCTCTACATCGGAGAACATGATACAGAAGCTCAACTGATTACCAGCTTCAGCAAGGGATTTCTAGGATTTTGCTCTATATGGACCATTTGATCTACTTGGTGTATTGCTTTCATTTATAAAAAATTCCATGAAGACTTATCTGGCTAGCTCCAAAGCCTTTGTCAAACTTGTTACCAAATGCGAAACAGGAGAAAGGCTACCGATAGCCAACTTTCTGCACCACGAAGCCATCAACTATCAGAAGGAAAAGCATTGCAGTTCACAAACCTACTTAGGGGATGAAAGTAAGTGTGAGATACAGGTATCATGAATATTATAAGATGATGAACAATTTACTCACATTATATTATAAAATTCAAACCAATTTATTTGAAGCTACAGTAAGAAACTACAAATAGGGACAAGGAAATTCAAAGCTTTCCCACCCTCATTTTCTCAATATATATATGGTGCTATATGCATAGGCAAGGTCTGTGTCAATGCAGTTCTTGTAGACACTAAAGCTTATGCTCTACTGTTCCTCTGGAGGGGAAAGGTGCTTCTCTCAAATCATTACATTGTATTCCGCAGACTGTTTTGTATCTTGCTGGTGGGAGACAGCTGCAGAGTGCACTTATTCATCATCCATTAGCTGACATTTCACCTTGTCAGTGCATCTGAGCCCACAGAGCCAAAAATCTGCAACCAGTCACAACTGAGAGAAAAGGGTCTGATGAGGCTGCACGTGCCAAAAATAAAAACCCTACGTTCTTAGACAGAGAGGGGAGCTACCTGAAAGCCAAAAGCAGCTTCTCATGCAATCAGTTGGTCAGTTAAAAATCCACAAACAACATCCAAATAGGAGACATTTTCAAATCTGATTCTTTAGTTTGGAAGAGTCAGTGGGCCATGAACATTACATAGATCATCCAAAGGGAACTGTTTTTCCTAACAGGATAGGCTGCTTAGCTGTTGTATGAAAGCTACCAGAGTCCTTTATTTATCTCAGCCTTGACACAGCCTGCCTCCTGTAAAAAAAAAAAATCGTATGACCAGAGATAACATTCCTACAGTGAACCACTCCTCGCCTGCATGAATGTGTTCTTTTCCAGCAACTCTGGCAATTCCTGGAAGGCTTGAGAGAAGCTCCTGTTGAGAGAGGATCCCATCTTGATTTTCCCCCAGTACTACCTTGTTCTGTAAATCTACATCTTATTCTCAGGAGATAGATGAAATCTTGCCAAGGTTACTCCCTGACATAATACATGCTGAAGATGCAGGAGAAAACTGGGAATCTGCGAACAATGAATTCTTCCCAAAGGGAAACCACCTGCCTATTTTACTAGAATTTCTTTCTCATTAATCATGCAGTAAGTACCTCTAGACTTTCTTTTCTTAGTCAAATCTGTTAAGATTGCAAGCTAAGTTAAATGTCATCTCTTGTGAAGTGTGGGTCCACCATTTTGCACAGACTGAGCTGTGGCCTTGGGGAGTTACAGAAATTCAAAACAAAGGAGTTTACCGCGAAACATGCGCAAAAGGGGGGAGGAATTACTGCATTTCTCAGGAAAATCTTCATTCTGAATTTCTCAAATCTTGTGCTTTTTTGATAACGTGAAACACTGTACCTGTTTGGTTTCACTTGTTTTTTCCAAACTCTTCAATTACTTCTACCTCCACACAATTGTTTGAGAACACAACAATGTCAGATAAAACAACTCCTATAGAAACAGCAGCATACTGCATATGACAAAGTACAGAGATGGAAGATGGGAATTTTTTCTGTGGGAGTTTAAAAGTGATGCAGTGAGCTCTGAGTCAGAAATGCTGAAAGTCCTCAGATTCCGTTGCCATTAATTTCTAAGAAATATCTTTTGGGGTAAAGTTTCTGAAGTGTGCTTGCAGTTCAGCAAGCATTATCGCTGAGGTACAGAGAAGGCAGCAAACAAGATCCAGCAGCATGTTTAGGTTTCTCATTTTTCATCTGTGTTAATGTCAGATTGAGTTTCATTTTTTTTCCCCAGAAGTTTCACCCTCACCCACTTCAATTCCATTAACTGTCTCTTTGCATTCCAACTCCACTTCTCATCCAAGGGCCTCAAAATGTTTTGCAAGTATTAGCATATTAACACAAACCTATTTTGGAAGTAGGTAAGTACTGTAGAGGCATCACACAAGTCCAGACACAGAGATTAAATACCAGCAAGGCAGTCTCACAACAGACTAGTGGCAGTGCCAGAAACAGGATCCAGAATGCCCAGCTCCAACCCCTTCACTCTCAACTTCGCTTCAAGTCAAGACAAAACACTTTGAAGTAAGAAAGTAATGTTGGATCTTAAGCGTAATGATTATATGGTTTACATGAGCAGGTTGAGAAACAGCACCTCCTATGAGATGCTCGCTGCACACAGTAGTGTGTGCCAAAAACAAGGCAACCTTAGTACCGAGGCCCGTTGTTGGATGCTGCACGTATTGAAACAGTAACTCAATTAAGACATTCCATTTAAATAAGTGCAACTGATTTCTTCTGAGACACGTAGCCAGAAATCCTTTCCTTAATCCTCTCCCAAATTAGTGTCTAGCCACCGTTAACAATTTTTGTACTGCACAGAAAGAGATACATAAAAAATGTAGATGGAAACTCTAAACTGACCTGCAAAAGTGTGTTAAATTGAACGGATTTTTTAAGCGTTAGGAAGAAGTTTAAAGTTTTAAATCTAGATTCATCCACCCTTTAAAATTTATCTTCTCTTTTAAGAAACATCTCCAGGAAACCACTGGAACGAGACCAGCAGGTCTGTTGAATTCTTGTCACTGCTTGTTCACACAGCCTCATTTCACATACTGCACAACTGCACACATCCTGGTAGGTTATCTTGAATTTTGATAAGCACATCCTCAAAGCCAAAAGGGGTAATATAACATCTGCTCAAACAGAAACAAGAATGCATTTATTTGAACATAAATACTTAATAGTCATTAAATGTGAATGTTATTTTGATATAATGCCTCAACTTTCTCTCTTACTATCCTAGGCTATTCCCAAACCCTCAGGGAGCCCGAATTATTCAGCTGTATTGAGAAGCCATCAAATCTTGAATTTTTTGATGCCTGTGTTTCTAGTTTGACCCATAACACATTCTGCTAAAGATAAAACCCCTGAATTCAAAGAAGACAGTATGATAAGAAAAACAAAGTCTATTCATAGCAAGATATCCAGAGTGTCCATACACAGAATTCAAAATGAGCTCAAACCTGAAGACAGTCACACTGAAACGCTTCTGTAATGCACACATATCGATCCTAATAATAAATAGTAACTAACTAAGCTTTCTAGAAGATAAGCTCTATGGAGTGAAAGCTCTTGACGTTTGATAGGGGAATTGTATACATGCAAACTGCCTTACGCAAGTTGCACTTGGTAATTCCTCCTAGCGAATCAGGGATGTAAACGGAAAAATGGGGAGATTAAGCTGCACAGACAGAAAGGTGTTTTGTCTAAATATCCTCTGATGCAGAAGTACCCAGCAGAGAGTTATTAAAGAACCAGCACTACGTCCAAGCGCTGACCAAGAAGTTTTATAGCATTACTCAATTTAATAGCACACAGCACATAAATTAAAAATCAGGGAGATTCCTGTCGGTATCTACTGGTTCCCTAAGCAATGGGGAGCAGAGTGTGGCCTCAAGACTCCCCTAAACCATTATAATGCGCATGGGAATAACTGACAGCTAAAATATTCACAGGATTCTGAAACAGATACCCCAGAAACAAACATATGAAGATATAAGTCCTCCACACATTCCACAACCTCCAGCTAGAACTGAGTTCTTCATATCTCAGATACTGTCAGTAAATGTGGAAGCCCCTTCTTCATAGTTTATGAAAGTAAATTGGACTGACTACTGAATGAAATTAGTAATTTATATGTTTATCTTATGGATGTTGCAATGTTTTGCTCCACCCCCACACTATTTTGGTCAAAAAAACCACCAACAAAACATTGCTTCCTACAACATCAGTAGGGCAAAGCCTAGAAACATTTGTCACAGAATCACAGAATGGTCAGGGTTGGAAGGGACCTCTGGAGATCATCTAGTCCAACCCCCCTGCCAGAGCAGGGTCACCTACAACAGGCTGCACAGGATCTGACCTTTCTTTGTTTTTAGTGGAAGAACCAGAAGTTAATATGATGACTAGTTTTATTTCAAGGTCATCACATCTAAGCTACATCTGTAGCTTATACTATAAAGTTATGTTTGAGAAATAGATGCTGTATTTCATACGCAGATGTGTGAAGTAGTAGTATTACAAAATGAAAGTTTAAAGCTCAGTATATGGTTGAACAATAGAGAAAAGCTGTCTTAATTACCACAGAGGTATAGAATAATCCAGGAATATAGCTATTTTTGACTCCTGGAAAGAGTCCAGTGTTGTAGCTGGTGGGTGGAGAAAAGAAACAGGGGAAAGGAGGTATTAGGTCACCTAGTCCAAGCCCCAGGGAACACTGCTATGCTTGATTCTCCTTATTGCATCTTTTCTGGCAGAAAATCTTAACATTTGTACAAATTTCACTTATATTGGTGCCCAAACAAGCTTTCAGTATGAAAGATATAAAATCCCTACATAAATTTATATTTAGTTAATTAATTATTAGTGTGTCTATTACTCAGGAATAGTGGCAAATCAGTAACATATTGCCTATCGTTTCCCATTTTGTTGGTATCACCTAAGATGTCTGAGCCCTCTCCGTATTTTGATCAGCTCTATCATATGTTGCCCGGCCTTGTTTCCATTTCCTGAAAGAAGCTGAGTGTGGGAAGGTTGAAGAACACTAAAGGATAATCTGGCTAAAGATCCCATTACTTTGCAGGCGTAAATTTTGTCCTGCAAGCTATTAAAGGTATGTTACCCCAAAGAACCACCTGGGATGAGGCACATCCAGGGACTGGTGGGGAAAAAAAAGGAAAGGCAAAACCCCCACGACCTTGGTTCATGAGGCTTTCCCCTTTTTTAAGCGAAATACTCTCTTTAAGTAACTTGGAAATTAACATTTAAGAGCGATTGTCAAGTTATAATCCAAAAAGTAACCCTTTTTATCTTGTGAGACAGAAAGCCTCTGCTATCTGCTCTACTACATAAGACTTCATAGAATTTATTCATTGTGCCATCTATTTCTTGCCATTCACGCATAGCAACTCTCCAGAACCTCTTATTTCACCAGGAGGGATCAGACAAGTGATTCCCATTGTGCAGATAACACAATGCCAAACCAAGGATATTTCCATCTGAAAGTAGCAGAGGAATCTCTCAATACAAATATTGCCTACTTTTAATAGAAACTGGTATTTCCAATTCCACCTTGGACAGTGGATGATGTTTTCATCATTAAAGAACAACGAATCAGGAACTAGAAATTTTATCATACATAATAAAAAAAGTGTGGAATATCAAATATTTTCAGTTTCCTGTTCAAATTGTAATCAGATTCAAACCACAGCTTTCAAATAGCTATCTTCTTTCAACTGCTGAGCTAATAACCACTATTTCCTCTGTTGCAATGTACTACAGATTCCCATAATTACTGCATCCCATAACACATTTAGATACTAACCATGCCCTTACTTAATTTCTATCATTTGTGTCAAGATTATAAAGTGCTGCAAATGGAACAGGCTGCAATCCGAGGCTGGCAGTTACAGGAAAATGTACTGGGGAATACTTGTCCTAAGTCAAAGCTCCATATACTCCAAAAAGCATCAACATTTGCTCCCTCATTCTGTTGCGTACTTTCCTACTATCTACATTTATCCCACATGCTCTTGTATAACTTGTAAAACAACTGAATATTCCAAGCAATGCAGAGCTTCACACTTTAGTGGGAATTTTTCTGAAACTAAGAACATCTTTGTATATAGGTATATAGCTAGGTATATGCAAAATATGCCCCAGTCCCAAAAAGAAAGCTTCCAAAAGACACATTACTGATTAAAGATAACGAACACATCAGTTCTGATGTTTTAAATCAAAGAGTTACCCAAGCCTGAAAGTATTTGAAACATCTCTTGGGTAAAAAATTCCTATTTTTAACCACTTCTACCCGCAAGCCATCAGATAAACTTCTGTAACAGCAGAAAGGACAGTTATGAAATTTTCCTAAAACAGAAAACACAGCCTTCTGGGATGACAGCAAACATGAGAAATGTCAGACTAAACATACATTTTTGAGAGAAGATGTAAGCAACTAAACAGAGCATAGAAGTGCCATCTCATCCTTAAAGAACATCTGCCCAGTTTTGTTTGGAAAGCCTAAGCTAAACTCTACATTGCCAGGATCAGCTCAGCAACCACTATTCCACCTTCCTCCATAAATACACTTCACAGAAGCAGGAGAACAGGTTCAATGCTGACTCTGGTGTATTTATTTCCTTCCCTTCAGATTATTTCTGTTTGGTTTTGGTTGTTTGGTTTTTTTAAAGTTTGGTTTTCTTCCCCTTTTTCTCCTTGTATTTTAAGATACATTACCAACCACATACCTTAATATATTATGCTGCTGATCACAAAGAGGTGGTAAAACTACCACTGGCTTGTTTTAATTGGTGTAGAGGTGAACAGACATTTATTAATTCTTCAAAAGTACCTCACACTTTCTCATCGCTGTTACAGAACATTAAAGGAAAAGATCTGCATGAAACAGTTACTCTGCTTTCTACCATACCAGATGAAGAAGCGTAATATGTCTAAAATGTAAAACAACTTGTACACAGCAGGCTTTCTACACTACCCTAGCGATGCATGTTGCAAAGGAGATGGTCTTTGCCAACACATCTCGTGGAAAAACTGCTACCAAAATATATCTGATGAAGCAAGCTGGTTTGGGATGCTCGTTGGAAAATGTCTTAGAATTTCCAAAAGCTCAAATCTTAGAATGAAGTTTCCAAATCCCTGCAAAAGCTAATTCAGTCCATCGTCAGAGGAAGTCATCTGCTTTTTGAGGAAACAAAATATACACGTTGCCCACAGGCTTTTTTTGCATTTGTGAATGGCTCAGTACCTCAAAGTTTGAAAGTGATTTATACACATAATTATGATACCTCATTTTTAAAAATTGTCGTTAATATATTACTATTTATATGGTGAATTTCAGTCCTTCAATTTCAGTTCTGGGATAAATAGTTGGATTTTAGTTAGCAGCCACATAAGTTTCTCTGTGGATAATTTCTTTTTGAGGATGTTAACTGCAAAAAAGTACATGATACCTCATTTTCCGTAAGATGAAGACAATATTTAATCTATTCATCAAATTCTACAAGTCCGAAATAATGTTAGAGACCCTAAGAAGTGACACATGCAACGTGTAATTCTGAGCATACTCAGAAAAATCAATGTGTTTTCTTTACAAAACTACGGGCAAAGAAACAAATACACTCAGCAAGAACACAGCCTGGCCCAATCATCTACTTTTCTTCCTCGTTTTCAGGTCATTTCATTTGCACAAAGGTTAAAAAGAATGATATTTGACATAGTGTGTTACTTGGTGTTTTGTTTACAGAATAAAGTTTCCTCCACAGTAACTCATTTTAAGGAATCTTAGGTTGGAATGTGAGCAAGGAGGAAGGGTGGCAGTGAAGGGAAGAACGCTTGAAAAAGTTTCAGTTTTGTTTCACAAACAAAACTAGGATGCCTTTAACAAAAAGTAACTTTAAAGTGTCAGGGCCATGGAAGGAGTTCCCTGGCAGCACCTCTCTCCCATCCAGGGGGGCAGGATATAGAGCTCAACTCTTCCAGCGGGCATTAGTAAGAGAACACCAGAAGCCATGAGACTAGAGAAGAACCACAGGCACAGAAACAGAAAGTGTGAGGCAACTGGGCAGACTTCAGAGAGAATGAGGTGAGAGTGCCTGGGAGCTCTCCCATCACACAAACACTGTTCTAGTGGTGCATCAAAATGACATTTCTAGTTCATGCACCAGCACATGAAGTTTTGCACTGAAAGCTGATGGCTCCTTCTCAGAACTAAAGGCCCATTTTGGCCTCAAAATGAGGGTTACTGATCACAGTAAAGAAAAATAAAGGGCAATTTCAAAGGCATAAAGTGATTACTTTCCTCCAAAGAAGGAACTCTTACATGTAACAGAACTGGTTTGTGCTTGCCGTTCTGTGAGCTACCATTTAAACATAACTACTCTGGCCAAATAAACCCAAAAGAGAAGGCATACCGTTCGGAATTAGACTCTCAAAAGTCATCTGCTATTACAAGCTTTTAGTTGCCAATGGTGCAGTAGGAAGCATGAGAAGCATGCGAGAAAAATGAGTCCCTAATGTAGACTAACACAATATTTCTTTGAGAACAGGAAAATGCAACTCAAAACTATGACCCAGACCCAGCTGTTTGTCACAGTGAGAACATTACAGAATAGTCTCTTAACGGTCTTGAGGAAAGGAGGTCATCTCATGTGCCATTCTCTTGAGAGAAGACAACTGTCCAGCTAGAACATAAGACACAGAATTTGGCTACAAGGCTCCATATTTACTTGTTTTCTGCCTTTCCATGATACTGAAACACCCCATCATCACAGCTGCTGCAATACCAACAAGAGGAAACAAACCCTGCCAAGACCCTTACCTGTCACACCACGAGCAAAGGCTATGCTTCCCTGTCCCCAACCGCTGACTTGCACTCACCCACGTTCCTCCTCTCCCCTCACACGTGGTTATCACTGCCTTGCTTACAAGAGTGAGACAAAGACCTCTGGCTTGCAACAAGGCACACAAAATCACCTCCCAAATCACCAAAAATCAGTGAAGCCACAACACTGACAGTGCATCTGTCCAAAGCCAGATTTGCCAAAGCAGTAGAATATTTAGTATGGGGATCCTTAATGGTTTTTCTACAGCAATATGTCATGCTGTCTGTGCAGTTTATGCCCAGCACCTTGAGCAAATCACAATACAACAGCAAAATTTAAAAAAAAAAACACACCAACACTACGATACAGAAGAAGCCCAAAAAGTAGTACTTTGCAGTGACAGACAGCGCGTGCCGTGGAGCTCCCCCAAAATGTCTTTTGCATTTGAGCTTGACAGATCTATTCATTCCGCTCTCCCCCAACTCTGTATCCCCCGCTGCATCCCTCACCTGGAAACAGTGGAGGGACAAGGGGGATGACAAAGAAAAACTCAGAAACCTGAAATTTGTTTGGAATTTATTCCCTTGAACATTTCACACAATTGAACAAATGTCTTGATTTCACAGCAACAGGAAAACCACATGTTACATAATTCAAAGAGACACACACCCAAAACAAAAACAGGTTAAAAACAACTGCATAAATCAAAGTCTTCAAAGAGCCTATACAATGGAGACATGAAGCCTTTCTGAGCACTAATTATCTCACTTGAACATTATCTGTCACCAAGCTTATTTTGCGCACACTCCCTCCTTTTCTCTGAGGGAAAAAAAAATCTCAAAATGGTCACTTCTCAGATTCCACTTTTCAGAAAAACAGACATTTTAATTCTGTAATTTAAAAAAATACAACTCCTTCACACAAACTTGATACTATTTTTCTAAGACACAAAAACATTCAATGAAGCTCTTAAAGTGCCCAGAAAAATTCATATCACCCGTCAGAATATACACATACAAACAATAAACATGTATTCCAGTGGCACAAGTCTACAGGTCTGAAAGCTAGAGAGAAAGGTGGAATAGGGAGCGCAGTTACTCCCAAGAAAAAGTGTTCTTAGCAGGATCCAGCCATGAGCACAAACACAGCACATTGCTATTTTGTATATCCATCCTCGGTCCCCAAAACTTTTTTCCAGATTTTTCAGTGAAAGTCTATCAGTTCAGCTGCATCTCCACTCTTTAGAACAAACAGCCTTTCCATCATGCCTTTGCTTTTCCAAATTTTCTGGGCTTCAGATGGCTGGTCCTTTAGCATTCTCCTTTCCTTTACACCAAAGCCACCCAAATCCTGATAAGAACACTGAGAAGGAACACGATGGACTGGGAACAGTCAAGCACTTATCCTAACAGAGATTCCTGGCTTGCTATTAAGTGATGATTCACTAGGCACTGAACCTTGGTCCTAATCGGGCAACCCACACACTCTCCTCAGCTTCCAAAAATACAGGGTCCGGTTCTTAAGTTTATATTTTAAATGTTCCAGCAGAGAGAAATAAATCTTGCATCAGATCTCTTTGGAGTTGTATCAAACCCCATAAAAGGGTTCAGTATCATGTGCCATGTCCTGCAAAACACACCACCACAGCTCCTCCAAACAGAACAGACAACATTCAAGGCACAGTACTAGAGGAATTATCTTTCATTCCAATTTGGTGGTGTGTCCTGAAATATGGATGTTTTTCTTTTTTTCTTTTGGGGGGGGCGGGGGGGGGGGGAGAGGGGGGGTATGGATGTGTTGTAAATGCGCAGTTCAGTGGTTTAAAATGAAGGCACCACAAGCAGGACATGGTGTCTCAGAATTAGTTTGCTGCTCTCTTATGTAATTTAATGTTTAAAACAGACCAAATTGAAACAAGAACAAAAATTAACCGTGAATAATAATGGAAAGAAGTGACCAAGTAGAGGATTTCATGGAGATATGTTTGTTTGCACAAGCAAACAGTATTGCCTCGAGCTGAATCATTTTCACAAGTAAGGCATGCTCAATGTAACTGTAAAGAGGCAACGTTTATGAACAAGAAGCTTATTTATATACAGAAATATATATAAAATGTATTTCTACTTTGTTAGACACAGAAGAAGAATTGTGTGCAAATAATATTTGATACATTCATAAAGATTCATTAAAATTGTACAGACAGTTAAGATTCTTTTGAAAATGTGGCTCAGATAATTTACTTGAAAGGGCATGCCATTTAGAGGAAGCAGCCACCCTTCTCTAGCTCTCCGAGTCAGTAAAAGAACTTTCTCATGTAAAGTCCAACTTTGCTTGATATATACAACAGATTAGTTGTTTAACAGTCTACTGTGAAGACTGTGTCTACTCTCTGTCTGCTCAGAACAGTTCCCTGAAAACACTTAAGGCACATCCATACGAGGATTTTTAACTTTTCATATTACATACCTATATCCTATACACTATATATTTTTGTGATTTTAAAGCAGGAGACCTAGTGCCTCTACTTTGTATTGCATGTTTCAGTTTGGCATACTATGGCTTATATTTGGCCTCTCAAATCTTTCACAGGTCAAGTAACTACTGCAAAAATCTCATGATTTGCCTTTTATTGCTGTACATCTTGAAGTATGAGTTTCCCTAGCAGGTCTTTCCTTTACAAACTCCCTACTGCAGATAGGGACAGAAACACACTGCTGTGAGAACACAAGCCTGAAATGGGAAACGTCTTACAACAAAACATCACTGGCTAAAGTCACCCCAAAGAGCATTATCATAAAGCTGATAGGGGTATAGACTGTTCCAAGTCCATCTGTTAAGAAAGCTCAAAGTTTGGAAATATGTTCTTACAGACCTTTAGAACAAACAGAAAAACAGCATTTGCATTAAAGGAACATTAAAACCATATAAAGTACCGTAAATAATATTAAAAAAAAATCAAGACACAGCAGTTACAGACTATCAAAGGGAGAGACAGCTGAAAGGCAAAGTTGTTTTTTTTTCCTCTTGGCAATAGCAGCAATTTTGGCACAAAAGCAAATGCAGAAGATAGAGAAAAACTGGCAGACAGGGTACAGAGAAGGGTTACAGGATCTACAACAAACAAAAAAAATAGTTGCAGGACCAAAAGCACAGTAATAGCTTTCCCCAACTTCCCTTCCCCGGAGAGAATGGCATCCATCACTCAAAAGCTTGTTGCCACTTCCCAAAGTGAAGGGTTGATCTACATTGCAAGAGCCAGTTTGACTATAACCTCCCTGGGAACATCCCTTGTAACCACCACATGAGATGCCGTGCAGGCTCTCTAAAAAACCAGGAAAAACCTTCGCAAGAAGGGAGATTCCAGTTGACTGCTAAAAAAACCTCAACTGGCTTATCACAGATTGTGCCCTGCAACTATTGTCACTACAGTATAAGGGACAGACAAAATACATTAAATGCCAGCTAAGACTGCAACCACCCAGTGAGGGACTGACATCTTTAGCAAAGTTAATACATGCCAATCAGGTTAGTAACACATCAGAAGTGCTTGTTGTGACCAATCTTACCTCAGCTGACCAAGCCTTCTGAATGTTATTTTGTGGTTGAATACCTTTTAAGCATTAAGCTGGCTAAAAAAGAAGAGGACGGATTTGGTGGCAAAGAAAGAGAGGCAGTGAGTGTAAGGGGAGAACCCATGCAATTTACATCCATTTGGGATTCCATGGCAACTAAAAAGCAGGCCTTGCACAAGTCATCATAAAGCTCACTGAACATGCACTTTGCTAACTCGGGGCTGAATTTAACTCAGAGGCACAAAATTTAACAGCGGGTTTTTGGTCTTGTATATTCTTTGATGTTTCTGCTGTACACCTTCCTTTTGCCTTCTAAGCTATCTTTACATCTCCATCAGACATCAAACCTGCACATTTTACACTTTTTTTACTTAATCATTTTAGAGGCAACTTACACTCCGCATCAAGATCTACCTCACTACTGAGGATTGGCTCAGATGTCAGGGTCTGAAATTGCTACTGCCAAATTTCATTTGGTGGCACTTGCCTTAAGGGAGGCCAAACATTTTCAGATGCATGACCCATATTAGATGAATCTACCAGATAGACGAAGTTTAGCGTTGAAAACAGCTCTGCCTCTATCTCCATTTCAGACAGTTTTTTGCTCAAGCTATTTGTCTACTCTACAGTGCAAGCAGAATGTCTATAGTCTCTTAAACAGACAATTTAATAAACTGCAAGAAAGCTTGTACACAGATAATTCCAAGTCAGCCGTTATACTGAGATGCAATCTTAAAGAATCCTTTTGATTATTTAGGAATAATCTCCTATTCTTCCACTGGATTATCAAGCTTGGTAATTCAAAAGGGTTTGTTTTGTTTTGGTTTTTTTTTCAAACCATATGTAACTGTAAACACGTCACAGGTTTCCTGACCTACCTACCCACCAAGAACAGGAGCTAACAGAGAACTGACCTGCCTTTAATGGCACTGCAGCTTGTTTTTAAAATGCATTGCATTTAGCCTCCTGCTTCTTAACCAGTGTTAAGCCAGTAGTTAAAACCTACTTCACAAAGAAAATAAAATCTCAGCCACCAGTGGCATTTTTTTCTAACAGAAAGGGGGAGAATGAGAGGCACTGCTCACTCTTCCACCATTAAATGTACTTCTGTCATGCACACACAAGAATGCACCACAATACACTGCCTTAAAGATAACCTCGCTTAACCCAGATAAAGCTGAGTATGTTCTAATGTACTTTGGGCACTGCAAGAGGCAAAGCGTTAAAAGGTCCAAAAGCTTTAAAAATGATACTACAGTTATACGCTGCTTTAGAAAACCAGAAAGCAAACAGAAGGAGCCCTAGATTTCATTTTTTTCCATCTGATAAAATGGTGTCTGTTCTGTTTTACTCCTCTGGGAATACTACAGTTCTGCTACAGAATTGTGCCATCACTAGATAAGGACAGATGGAAACATCTGATTTATAGCTGATTTATAGAAGCTTCTAGCAAATCATGGCCTATTGCTCACTCTACTTAGTGTTCACTTAGATGGTGTTTACTGAATGATCATTTATAAAAGTGATTCATTAAATTCAATCAGTTGGAAGGACTACATCAGAGGAAGGAGACTTTCTGCCAGCAATTGCTTTGATAAATTAATATATATAGTTAAACTCTCCTTCTTCCACTTCTCTTCACCAATAGCTTCACTCCATAACCATAAACCACTTTATTCGCACATCAGACGCCCTACACTCCAAGAAATATTTTTTCCATCTATCTTAAAGAATATGTTCCAGCTCAAAAAAAAAAAGCCTATCCAGTTGCACAAAAAAAATACTGCAATTTTCCCATCTGTCCACAGCATTTTGCAAATGTCATTCTTCCATACCTTTTCCCTTTCCTCCATTTTGCCATATGGAAATTCCACACAAACAAAAGAGGAAACTGTGAAAGTAACTACACTTCAAGAATCAACTGCACACACTAAAAATAAATTTCTGTTGGACTCCATTCAGTTACAATCCTAGAAACACTTTTAAGAATCATATGTAAAGTCAAACAAAGCATGACTGTTATTTGCCTGCATGTTGTTAACATCTTTTCTCAACTGGCACTGTGAAAACATTCTTTTCTCAAAGTGTTGCTCTAAGTGTGTTCTCTCTCTAAAAGTAGCTGATTTAGTTTATCCATAGTGTTCTGGAATGAATGCTAGGAATCAAATCTCTTCCTTTTTCTGATATCACTAAATGAGCACTTCGGGGCTGGGCAAACGAGCATTTGTAGCACAGACACTTCTCCCATGTTAGAAGGAATTAGAATTTCAAGTTAAAAGGCAAAACTACTTCACAGCAAGACACACACATTCACCACCCCATTCCCAAAGCCATGGCTGGGAGCAGCACAGATTCTGGCAGTGAGAGAAGAGCACCATGACCTGCCAGCACCATGAAATTGAAATGGTTTAAGAAATCTGATCCCATCAACTGTCAGAGACACCCGGAATTCCAACGGAGACACAATCCAGAGATAATGGGATCTTTCCCATTCAAGTACCAGATTAATGAAGAGAAGCTTGGGAGAACAAGAAACCACACCCAGAATTCAGGCAAACACAGAAATCCAGTTTAAGAGTTATTGCAGTGCATCAATAGAACTTTTAACTTCACAAATGCTGAGCTGCATTCATCACAGACCAGGGCTCTTTATCTGGGACCACTCAGAGGAGACCCTCAACTGAGCATCTGTGTTTGCCTGGAATTCTTTCAGATACTGTCCTTGAAAGGACTGAGAACATCTAGGCCCCAAAGCCACAGTGCAAAATAATATATTGAGACTTTCACATAATGCACGAAATTCACACAGCACCCCAAAATCACACGAATTATACAGCTTATAAAGTTGGGTCACATTAGTTCTTAGTGGTCAACAGGCTGCCCACAGAATTCCCCTAGGATCTGCACGAGAACTTCTGACTGGACATAGAGAAAGGGAACCCCAAAAGCCATCAGCTGACACATGAAAAAGGAGTCCAAAGGGTTCTGGGCTACCTGGTGCCCAATCGAGGAAACTGTGCTTTGCAGGCGCTGGCTTGCCACCCTAACTCTGTCAAAGAGGCCAAGAGAGTACTGCACCACCCTGCTAAAGAAGGAAGCGGAGCTACCTGGGGCCCTCTCTGCTGAGGTGGAGATGGTATTTGCCCGTCCACTTCCATCACTTGCCATGGCGTCCTGCAGAGGTCCTTTGGTGTCCTGTAAGAACGTGTGGGAAATAAAATGCATATCAAAATTGAAAATGCCTCACAAATACTTTTTTGTTTTTCATGTCAGGCTAAACATACTGAACACATTGAACTAGGAAGATATCCTTCTTGCACTTAAGATACCCCTTAATCATCACATAAGGAAAGATCTGAACTAAGTACATTCTTTCTCAATTTATTACTTTTTTTTAAGTTCTGAAAAACAAGCTGAATATCCAAGAAAGTCAAAGCAGTAAGATCCCTGAACTCTGCTCATCTGGGAAATAAAACAAGTACCATTTTCAGTCTTCATTTTTGGCAGGAAGTATGGCACAAATATTGGGATGGATTCCTTATCCTTCCAAAAAGGAGGAGGGCAGCTTCAGCTTATACTAATAAAACATGAGAAACAGGCAGAAAGACAAGCACCACCACTACCACAACGGAAAATAAAATTTAAGGGGAAAGGACAGGTTGTAGCACGCAAGAGCTACAGAACTTGTTAAGAGGCTACCATACAGTTTGCTCAAACATAGTATGCAAAAATACTGAAAAGGGGGTTGAGGAGACAAATTAAGTGCCTTGGATGGTAATGACAAAAGCTGGGAGACTTTTCTGTATTACACAGTATGTCCTGATCCTACATTTAAAGAACAAATGCTTCCATTACAATAGTACAGGAAAAGAGATATCCTTTCTTTCCACACAGGTTTCCACTAACGCACATAAAACCCTCAGAAATGAAGGCAGGTGGCCTTCATAGCCTACATAAGTGGGGCAGAACTTCAGGTTTCAAAGGAAAAGCAAATAATTTATTTCATCTTAAGAAAAATCACGAAGAAACACAGCAAAACCAAAACTGGTAATGTAATTCATTTAGTCTCTGCATGGACTGCGTAAGTATTTCAGCTCACAAGAAAACAAATCAAAATCCTGTTCTGAATGGGACAGTACATCATTTTATAAAGGAATCATGAAAAGAAAAGTGGTAATTAAAGGAACCGCTTTTAAATAAAATTTATAGAACTGCAAGATCTCATGACATAAGAAAGCAACTCTATGCACACTGAATTTTTTTACTTTCTGAAAATAAACCCAGCATATTTACTTTTTCAATGTTAAGAATCAAAACCTATTAACATGACATGTTAGATGAAAATAATGAGTTACCTTTCCTGACAGAGGACCCACTGCTGGCCTCTTCCTTTGAGCATAACCAGAGAGTCGGTAACAGTAGTGAGGCTTACAGTAGAATTTACCTGCAGATAAAACACGAATGATGGTCAGCAATGAGAACAGAGCAGTTTAGCGCAATATAAATGTCCATCTCACTGCAGCTTATTTTCTGCTGCCATTCCCGTTGCTCCATCTAGTTTATTCACTATACATGGAGGCAAACACTATCTGAAGTTTTAACTCCAGCCCTCCTCTCTCCCCCTCCTATCTAGCCTCCTTTCCATTGGGTGCCTGATAGCCATTTAGCTTAAAATCCTATCAAACACCAAAGCAAAGCTGTGAGGCTTGTGTGGTATCACATGCTAACAATGCGGCAGTGTGTGAGGAACAAAGAAATCATCACATGAAAAGCTGGCAGAAGCACTTTTGGAAAAAGCAAGAATGAATGCAACCAGCAGAGGAAAGTGAGAGAGGACAGTGTTAACTCCCAAAGAACCATCTCTAAAATGCACAGTGGCTACTTGTGAAAAGGACAATCAACCAATGATTCATTTTCACAATTAAAACCTTTTGTGATACTACTGGTTTAGTAACACCCCAGAGGTCTACATGAGTTTTCACCAGTATCTAAACACTGTCAGCAGCTCTAGTAATACCGTAATACAAATAACGGTAATAGCAGCAAATAGACGGCACGTAATTATCTTCCAAATGTACCGTTTGTCAGTGTATCCTGGTTGGTATACACACCCCATAGCATCCCCTACTGCTATCCTATTCCTCCAACTTTGCTAAATGCATTTCAAACCTATATTCTGACCTTTGCCCTTCCTTTAGTTTCTCTGGGCTGGTATTTGCACAATGCTTTGTTTTATGATGGAAAAGTGACGAACCCTATCTTTTGAGAAGTCTCTGCTTAAATAAACATTTCTTAATATTTACTCTTTCCAAAAAACTGCTCTTTCAAATTATCTGAGGAGAGCAACAAAAGAAAAGCTCTTAGATAAAAATTCTCAGACTTTGAAGCGTAAAACCAGACACTGACTGCAGAACACTGCAGAATGCTCATCAGTCTGAACAGCTAGATGAATGGCAACAATGCATTTATAGCTTTGTTATTTTTTCTCTCAAAGAAAACCCAGAATGAAATATAAGCTAAATTTTTACAATTATCAGATTAGATTGGTTACCACATATTTCTGTTTAGCCATATCTGCTTCATATACATACACAACTGTTAGGCATGTAATATCAATCCAGAAACAATGTTGTAAGTGTGCTGAAACTCTGAGCTTTACATTTGCTTCATTGAGAACTATCTGGCAATAAATGCATGCATAAGCTTGCTGGCAGAGGAAATCGCTAAATCTGCTGGCAAAAACTGTTTCAGCCCATACAGCTGACAGAGGAGCTCAGTTTGTTATTACTAATCATATAATCAGATATTCAGTTACTTGTGAATGCCCAAAATAATAGTAGTGCTCAAAAAATGCTTTTCCCCCAATTTTGATTACTGATGAAGCTTTTACTTTTAGATGTTGACATCAAAATTATCATTGGCCCCTTTAAACTCGCATGCCAAGTCTGCTGACCTTATGGCCAAGTAATAATGGGTTTTCTATTCCTTAGTGGGAGACGGGTTTGATGACTCTAAGTTTCCTCAAATCTTTGCGACTGAGCAAGTCCATTACTTAAAGACATTATATAACACAACATCAGTACTTAATTTGGGCGGTTTGCCCCTTAAGCCTAGATGGTGTTTCCATGGTGGTTATTCTACCCGGTGTATGCAAAAATATTCTTCCGAGCTACATGCAGTAGATACCTGGAAGTTTTCTAACATTTCAATCTGCAGTAGCATATTCTGGAGTTTCATCCTGTGGCGTACCAGTTTATAATTTTTACTTCATCTTTGCCTCAGTAAGTAGGGAAAACTATCGGCCCTAACACTTTTTTTCCTGTTGTTTTAGTTTCTACACCACCAGTTTGTACATATTTTCCTGCTGAAAGAGGAGTAAACATAAATGGCAGCTGTGGAAGAAAATAAAGGCATACTTGCTGATATAAATAAAGGTTTATCTGAGATACTTTCTCATATTTTTTCTTCAGAAAAACGTGTAATTTCTGTCAATCACTGCTCAAGCAAAGAACGCAACACATTGCTACTCTTAGAAGGAGATTACTTTTCACAAGTGATGTGTGATTTCAAATTATTAGTTTCAATATGCACACATTGTTGATAAATTGAGTTTCATCTGCTGCCATATTGTCTGGTTTCTCAGATTTGTTAGGTGTATCTGAAGCTTCCCTTAACTCTTAGCATGTTAGATTCTGTTAACAGAGTCATCAGCAAGTTTTGTAATCATATTCCTTCCTCCTCAATCTGTCAGATATGGAAAACAAAAGTCATTACTGAATCTTCAGTAACTACTTCAACAACACTTTCTCTCTATATATAACATTGGCTTACCTCTACTCAACTTCAATGCTCAATTTTTCACTATATAAACAGAATTTAGTCTGTAATGAGCTATTATCACAGCCCCTGATTATAGACTTCCTATTTTAGAACATTTAAAATAAACATACAGAGTTGGACAGTTTTGATGTCTTCAAGAAGAAAAAGTTGACTGCATTTGTCTCCAACGTGTTATTTTCTCTCAAGTGGTATTAAACACTAAGGAGTTTCCTCATTTGACAGTACTGAAGTAAGAGTAAAGGGTCCAGCCTTCAAATTCAGCCTCTACAGCTTTTTAAAGCCCCCAATTACTATTTGGTTTTTTTTGCATTTTAGCAGCTGTTATTATGTGAAGTTAATTCCTAACAGCTCAGTTATTTTGCTGTCAGCATGACCTGGCCACAGGAAATCCATATAGTTTCAGCAGTTTGAGAGATGGTGTCTTTGGAATGGAAGTTACTCTTTTTCCTAACTCACCAAATAATTTTTAAGCAAAGAAAGAGGTGAAATCACTAGATGGACTTCCAATACAGTTAAGAGAATTCAGACAAAAAGGCAATTTCTCTTACCATCTTCAATATCATAGGCATACGATGACAAGCGCAGAGTCGTCGCACAGTATTCACACTTGAAGCAACTGCGGTGGAAGAACTTGCCTTCAGCGCTCAATCTTTCCATCACATAGACTCGCTTGCGGCAGAAGTAACAGACATCACTGCCTCCCAGGTTCTGGGGGAACTCCTTTTTGAGTGAGCCCTAGACAGAAATAGGTATGGCTAAATTTGTGTGTCCAGCCTCATCAAGACTGCACGGTCATATTTTCTCTTCATTTATGTGGATACAGGAGCATCTGGATGCTGCAGGTTTTCACACATGGATGCTACAGTTCTTTGACACAGCTCACAGGTTTAACCAGGACACCAACAACTAACCTTATTGTCCAGGGAAGAAGGTCCTAGGATGCCATGCCTACATATGCCAGGAGTAAACTAAGCTCTGGATGGAAGAGCAGACACCAGTACTATTAATGATGACCTTGAAATAAACGACTGAAGGAGGCATATGATGGAAAGCCGAAACCACTCGAAATCCCTTAAACAGCAGTTCTCAGACCTACATTATCAAAATCAGTATGTCCTCCAAAAGACAACAATGCAGAAGTAGGCCCAGTGGATAAAACACATCTTCATAAATATGACAACCAGATTCTCAAATATTTATGCAGAACTCTTGGATGCTGAGATTAGATTAAAATATTTTGCAAGGAAAATGAGGACAAGAGTGAGGGTAGATGGAGAAAGGGAAGTGAAGTCCTTCACAAAGCTATGACAGATTCCATCAATGGTAGTAACAACTGCACAGTCACAATACTTCAGATCTACAGTACATCTAATCACAAACACGCATCATCTTCTGTACATCGTCTTACCAGTTCCTTCTTGTCTAGAAGGGTTTTGGGTTGCTCTTTCCTTTGAAGCTGATTGGCTATCTGCTCAGCCAATGAGCTCACTCCGCCTGTGTACATCTTTATATACTTCTACCAGATGGATGGAATAAAACAATAGGGCAGTGAGAAAAGAAAAAAAAATTAAATTAAAAAAATTACTAAAACGGTAATAGGTTAGGTGGTGAAAAGGTGCAGAGAGGTCAAACCATGCCAAGACAGTGGACAATATGAAGTGACAAGTAGTAATAAGCGAAGCTAGTATCATCAGAAATCCCTGGTACAGTCCAGGATCAACTGTAACAAAAGAAAAGGCTTGCATTTTGCATTATCTAAGTGCTCTAGAAATAACTATGATGATGAAGAAAGCAGATCTTATTTTTACGTGGGAGGTATTTTGCATCTGTGAACCTGCGCATAGACACCCCTTTAAGATGAAGCGAAACACAGGTTAAGATATTAGGTTCCAGGTAAAATTGGCATCGGAAACAAAGATCTTTTAGAAGACACATTACATAGTCTATGTAACAAGCTGATCACAACAGCATGTTTATATGCTTAGCAACTGGAAAGAATTCATTTACAAAGCATTCATAGAGCAGGGAGAAATCCT
Organism: Charadrius vociferus; assembly: GCF_000708025.1. Classification (NCBI taxonomy): domain Eukaryota; kingdom Metazoa; phylum Chordata; class Aves; order Charadriiformes; family Charadriidae; genus Charadrius; species Charadrius vociferus. Next base: position 2,087,390 of record NW_009647222.1, read on the forward strand.
TAACTAAGGAACTCACAGTGATTAAAAAATATGAATTCTTCCAATGCTAAAAATAGGAAGAGGTTTATATGAAAAAAGATGCAAGAGCCTCATCCAATGCAGTAAAGCCATACCTGAATACATCTGGAATGTATGCTTGTTCAACTGTGAACATGGTTTTATGACTAAGCTTTTCTCCATCATGGGTACTGACTGACTCCTTAACTTTGGATATCTAAAAACCCTTCAGTATTCCAAGAAATCTAGGCAGGTTGGCTGTTACCTTAGATGGTAGAAAATGGGTGTTTGCAAGCCAAGTTCAGTCATTGCAGGAGCAGAGGAAGCATTTTTCACAGGAAATACTTACAACCGTTGGCAATAACTACATGGTTAAGAAAATTATGTGGTTACATCCCTGTTAGCTCAATCACATTGCAAATGCTATGTATTCGACTCAGAGCAGCAAGGAGCACACCAAGCAATTTTCCTTTTCTGGACTAAGAAGCATTATGAATGTTTCTAGTTGGAGTCTCCTCAGCAAATGAAGGATCATCAGAGACACACTCCAGCTGCTAGGAAGTGTAAAATACCAAAGATAACAGTATTCTGAAGGAAAGGACTAAGGCTGTATCTCAAAACCCCTTTATTCATATAGCAGAACTTTTTTGAAGCACAATAGTTATCTCCCACAACTAATAAAGCAGCATAAATTGCAAATGGTGTGGGTTTTAGCCTTTTAGGAATGTTTTAAGACCTTCACATGTTCAAACAGCAGTAAGCACCACGAAAACTAAAATTCACCACAGAACAGGTGGTACTTTGGGGAAAAGGATTTTGAAAATGGAGTGCTCAGCAGCCAGAGATTACCGCTGCTATCACTGAAGTCCCAATTCCTTAAGCTCTGTGCCACTGCAGTAACAAGGGTTTATTTCTACCCAGAAGGAACTTCTACTTGTCTACTGATGACTGGAAAAATTTTCTTCCTTGCATTCAACATTGATCTTTAACTGGCAACCATAATCATCTGGCCAAGAGTTTTCAGTTTTCCTCTAGAAGATCAGAAACCTTTGAGGCTTTAGGTTTTCTTAAAAGGCACTTTAAAGCTTCTCCATGGGAAAAATTTTGTTTTAGCTGAACCAGGTTTTCACTATACAAGTTTTGATTTGAAATCTTCATCCAATCTTAATTGCAGATGCTTCAGGATCTTTAAACTTCTACCAGCATACATGAAGTTCAAAGTTTAAAAAGTGATTATGCTAATCTCAACTCACAATATCTTGGACTATGTGGTGTGGGAAGTTTAGTTGCTGAATTATTGATTTGGGGTTCTGTTTCTGAGTTGTTCTGCTTTTTTCCTATACATCACATCTTGTCTAATACTGGGTCTTAAATGAAGCATTTTATCTTTCCTCCTGTGGTCAAAAGTCTTCAAAATATACACCATTCTGCAACATTTTCAAGAGCAGGCAAAGAACCCACTCCAGCTTAGGTCAAATCAAGTTCCTGGTCTTTATGTATGACAACTGCAACTAATTCCAATTCCCAGTGATTTTTCAGAAAGCTAAAGTACTTTTTATTTCACACTGTCCATTAAGCATAAACGCACAAACGCATTCTGTAGTTTGGCCCAAGATCTCAACAAAAGCAGCCAGCAAAACAAGAAAGCTTTACTGCAAAGCCAGAAGGACTATCAGTGCTCAAAAAAACCTAATCTGAGTGAGATGTACCACAAGCTTTTCATTTACACCAAATGTTAAACATATTTAGTTTCAAAATGCTTTATGGCTGACAATAACCAAGCTATGCCACAGGTTGCCTCTGTCTTCTCATTTGTGCATGAATATGCACAGACATTGCATTTTGCAGGTGAAGCATTGCAAGCCTGGCCATCTCTTGTGGCGTTGTGTCCTTGGCTGGTGGGACCAGGGTGCAGCAAGCGAACACAGCTGAGTGCAGCTTGCAATACTCAGGCTAATGCTACCTGTCGAAGAGAGTCAGATGAAGGTGAAGAAGGGCGATTAGAAGAACGGAGGCTAAGGGAGAGCTCCCACTGGTCAACAAAGAATCGGCGAGACGGTTCAGTCTCAAGCTAAAAAATAAAACGAAAATCAAAGCAGTCATACATGGCTACAGATGGAAGAGAGGAGAAAATAAAGAAACTCAGGCCCTTCTGCCCACCATCAAAAAAAAATTCTGAAAGACTCTTGTAGGAAAACTTGGAGAAAAATGTCCAGTGTATCTTCACTTTCTCCCTAGTGATGCAGAGTAAGTTACGCTTAATTTGTTCTTTATTAGGTTTTAAGTTATTTAGGACCATTTGGAAGCAGCTACCTACTTCCACAGATGTCCAACCTCCTGTAACTCAACCAAGCCACTGGCAAAGATCTCAAATCAATTTCCTCTGCTCCTCCTCCTGTATCTCCCATTGTTCTGTATTATTGGCCCAAGGCACTAAGATTGCATTTCAGGCCATGTGAGACCTCTTCTATATTTTAACTATGTAAACCAAAAGCCTGCTCACCTTGGGGATGGAAGAGAAAGAAATTAACTTGTATGCATTGCCAGTAATTAGCAGCAAATTTCCAACGTAGAATTTACTGTAAGCAGTTGGAAACACCACAGTAAAAAGAATTAAACAATATAAAACAATCTGCTGTTCTTGCTTATCAAATAGCAAGCAATAAATCCCAAACTGAGGATCTGCATCCCTTTGAAACTGGTTCCTCACAAGAGAATCCAAAATTGGTCTTCCAACATACTCCTCTCATTATGCCTATCTCCCAAGAAACACTTCATATAAATAGGAAAAAAACAACAGCTGGAAGTATCAGACAAATAGCGCTGGTAGAAACTGTGCGTTCCTAGAAATTATAATCTGGAAAGAAAAATTATGCAGATTTCAAATATTTGTCCCTCTTTTACAATAAAATTATGTTTTCCATTATAAAAAGGAAAAATAAATGTCACATAGCTGCATGACCCACAAAAATAGCTATTTCTAGCCATTTAGCATAGCCTAGCCTCAAGCTTAAATCTACTGGACAAAATGCAAAATAGCTTGGCTTTCACAATTTTCCCAATTTAAAGAAATATAACTTTATTTTATACACAGATTTTCTGTACTTAACGTCATCAACATTTAATCAAATTTCTTTTTTGAAAATGTCTTTGTTTGCTAAGATTTCTTTCTCTTACTACTCTGTTTTACTTGTTTTCTTCCCTTAAATCCCACATCATAACCTATCATTGCCTGCAGCATTCCAACATCTGTTTCCTCTTTTTCCTCTCTGCCCTACCCACTTTATCCTTTCCTCTACTTTGTGCTCTCCACCTCCCTTATATTTTCTCTCCTCCTTGATTCTGCACTATGCAGAAATTAGATTGTTTCAAAAATAACGTCTGTCTTTGCAATGCAATGCCGTTTATCTTTTCCACCCTCAAAAGGAGCTTAAAAGAGAGCAACACAAAAGGCAGGAGCAAGATGCTTTGGTCTAGATATTAATTTCTGTATCATCATTCCAACTGAGTAAGGAAATGCACGTGAGTGTGCCGTCCTTGGATTATGCCCAAGATCTTCAGCTGTGTCACCCATTAACAAATGGATGTTAGTATGTTTAAATTAGCCTTCTTACCCAGTCTTTCATGGTTTCTTCTATGCTATCTCAAAACCAGTCAAAGGTTCATTCTTCCTTCCTCAAGAACAGCTTCACTGACGTTAATGATCAGCAAAGACAGTATCCCCAAAAGAACAGCAATGGAAAGTAACCTAAATGTTATAAATCTCCTTTTGACATGGCTTGGAAAAGTTATGCCCACCAGCAAAAGTTCTGGGACTGTTTATACTCCAGCCCAAGAAGCGAGTTTGATTTTGGATGGTTAACTCAAAACAATACGTTATGAAAAAAATCATTTATGTAGATGGTGTTTTCCAAAAGCACTCTCCAGTTTGCCAAATACTGTTGAAGAAAAAAACCAGAAAACAGAAACAGGGGCAAGCAACTAGAAGCTAAAGAAACCACTGTTCAACCTGGCATGCTCCCATATGCCAAAGATGACACACTGGAGAGAAAATTAAGCAAAAAACAAAACCAAAACAAAAGTGTATGCTGGAATCAAAGAAAACCTGCATAAGCTGCCAACTCTACTGTTGGAAATAAGTATACAGGAAGTATGGAGACAAAAGTAGTACTTCAGAGCCAGGAATTATGCTTGGAAAATGCAAGTGTTCTTGCTTCCAGAAGCAAGTAAAATTTGTGAGCAACTGACTGGTAAGTGACCACTGTGAGATGATTTGATCTGGCGTGCAGCTGATTTTCAGCATGTGCTCTGAAGCTTGGAGGCTGTTTTTTACTTTATTGTTTATACTGTGTTTTGAGAAACAGAAACATTGTCATTCATCTAACAAGGAAACAGTTAAGAACTGGCAAGTAGGATCACAATGCTACACTAAATAGACTTGACCATGTCTTTTTAACCCCATGACTGTACAGTAATGGTCATTGTATTTTGGTGAATTTTTCTATCCCTCTGACCCCGCATGTCACCGGTACCCAGAATCCCACACTGATACAGGACAGCAGATGGGCAGGGCGGTAGTCACCTGATGCCTCACTGCAGGTCTGGACTCCCGGAGGGCAGTTAGCTGACATGCCCTTTGCTCAACATTCTCAGGCACTTGGTCATCAGAAAATAAACGAGGAGATCTCTGTGAGATGAGGAAGGAGGCAGGAAGTAAACAAACCAGCAAAAAAAGCCCCAAAAGGAATAGACACCAAAATGTCAGACAAAAGGTATGAAATTCACATGCAGAATAGTTAGAGGAGCTCCCATGTGAAGACTGTTTTTTATTTCCAATAAATGGAAATTTTTTATTTCCATGGTCTACTGTTCTAATGAAGTGCTAAGTTTTGACCCCCAAAGCCAAAAAAAAACCCCAGTTGAATTAGTTGTTACTCACAACTCTCCTACCTAGAAGTGCTGCAGCCAAAACCAAACAAGCGTGTGGCCTCTTTCTCTGGCATTACCATCAAAAAAAAAAAAAAAAAAAAAACCAAAAAAAACCAGAAGTAGCTTTATCCCACACAAAGGAGCTTATTTGCCAACTTACTTCACCATAGTTCTCAAATCTCAAGGATATCCTTTACATATCGAAACCTGCACTTACTTGTGTTTCTCAGATTTTGTGCACAGAAACACATTTTTTAGGGTAATGTACTTTAGTTCTCATAAAGAGAGAGTTTGTCTCCATTGGTATATGAAATGTGAATTGCTGTACTTACCAAAGAGAGAATGTTTAATGAGATTGGCTGGCTGAAACAAGGCACAGCAAAATCACACTATACCAGAAGTTGTCAGTTTTACTTCTGCAACTTCACCGTCCTGCTTGTTTTTACTGCACCGTGATGTCAACACATCCCCAGCACAATATTTGACACCTCCGCTATTCTGGTCTTTCATATCAACCTTCTTAGACTGTTGTGTGGTATATTTAGCAACATGGAAAAAAGACCTGGCTTGTGGCCTCCTGTACAGGACAGGAGTATGACCTGCAATATCACACAGCCTTCAGCTAATTTGTTTGTAGAGTTCAAAAGTAAATGGACCAGGAACTGCAAATGTGTGGATGAAGAAATCTCAGGCTTGATCTGTCAAGACTGCCAGGGTGCTGCTACGTATTACTAACTGTCCTCCAAAGCAGTTCACACCCAATTTACGAGGAACACTTTTCCCATTCAGATGCATCAGTAATACTCTCTACTTTCAGCTGCTTTCAGTTCCACCTACTCCTTCCTACTAGATCATTTTCACTAAAACTAGGGCCTATTATAAAGCTGTGGGCTTCTGTGTCACTGCAGACACACGCTTATTCATTTTCTACTGCCTGTCAGAAAACATTCAGCCCACAAGAGTCTTTTGTTAGAACACATTCTGAAAGTTGCAACAGTTTTCTAGCTGGCTACCACTTATGACTTAATTCATTCAAAGCCTTTACTGGAATGTCAATTAATTTGTCAATATGAATTCAAATCAACCAATTCTTCTGAGTCCCTATCTTTCCCATGCTTCTGTGTAATACTGAGCCATTCAGACAGACTATTGAATATTTCATTGTTAAGAAGGCTTCAAAGTCTCTATGCTAAATAATGCCTCATCATTTTTCCTTTTACTTTGGCCTGTAGGAGGCAGGATGGAATGCCAGTTGTTTAACCATCCAGAAAGCAAGCAGTGGAAACAATGCAACCATGTTCGCATGAATTAGCACAAAACATAACTCTTCTTGTTCTGCTACAGCCACAGCATACTTCAATAAAGAGGTGTAAGAGAAAAAGAAGAATGGGAAGAGCTTAAGTGCCAGATTTACGGCAAAATAAAAGCATGTAGCAAACTGTTGATGAAGGCTTGTTATGCATTTATGTGGGTATAACACAGAAATAATCACTCCTAATTGACTCTCAGCAGTTCCAGCGTGTTAACAGCAGCATTAGGATAAGTGTGTTTCACTACCTAGTACATTTGCTCTCTGTATTACACACATCCACCACAGCCTTGTGTCATCAGCATCCATGCCATTTGTTCATGCTCTTTACCCTTTCCTGTCTGGGACTCTGCTCCCCGGGATAGTCGGCACCAGGTTCCCTGTTTCTCTGCAGGCAAAAATTATGAGCTTAATAACAACCAACTTCCTAGTCAAAACACACTTCATCTAATTTTTCTTATGATGCAGACAGAAAGGAGGCCATAACAATAGCGTAACAGTTTATTAAGAAGAATATTCTTAAACTGGCAATAGTAACTTGCATCCTGTATGGAAAATTTTAAAAAACAGTCTGTATATATCCATATTAGGTCATTAAACCACAATGTATTACCACAGTGTAATGAAATTAGTATGATAAAGATGGTAAGACACTCAATATAACTCATACTGTGATGTTAGATCAAAAGAAAGAAATGGAAAGTTTAAAAGAGGTGGCAGAATGAATGCATTAGAAGCGCAGAGGTACAGGTTTTAAAAGATATCAGTGTAACAAGGACATAGATCCATCTGACTTGCTATGAGGCCTGGTCCAAGACAATTTCAGGAAAAGAAATCATTCCTAAGAAAAAAAGAATGTCTCTAAAAGCAGATCCCTCTCAAGTGAGTCTAAAAGATCAGTTCTGTAGCACAGGGGGTAAAAATTCCTCAGAGTTAAAAGGAGGAAACTGAGGTTTATTACTATTATTATTATCATTTGTTTGAGCAAGAGAACACACAAAAAAAGCTTCCTACAGGATACAACATAGAAAATGGTCAAAGTACACTTGGACCCAGCAGTAGTTGGGTCTCATGACTGAACTAGGCAACCAAAAAGAAACGGGACAAACAAACACTTGGAGAAGCTAGGGAGAGAAAACACAGAGTTAAGGGGTCCTTAGTGACTGAAAGCCAATTTCTCTGTATGGAATATGAATCCCACACCATAGATTAACAAGTAAAACTCAACATTTACCTGCCTTAGTTTCTCTATCTGTAAGCCTGGGGAAAACCTTTCTTCTCTCATAAAATTTATCTGTCAAAATTTTCAAAGGATGTTGACAAGAAGAAGGCAGCTATCTATCACATCATCTGATATTATTACATTCAATTCAGTTTAAATCTGGGTTTTGCTAACGAAAAGGGCTTTCCTCACCCATTCTATCCAGATGTCCATTCCTGTATCCTTTCTTGCACCATGCTGTCCACAGTGTGCCAGAAAACTAACCACTTTTGTGTTAGGACAGTTTAAATCAGATCAGTAAGCAGACCTGACCTATCTTGCAGATGCAGACACCAGAGAATCACCGGAGAAAGTCTGCTCCAGAGGCTGATAATAATTAGACCAAATTAAATGTAACAAGTAACAACACTCTGAGAAATCACAGCAATAAGGCAAGACAAACTTTATGTCCAATAATAAGCCTTGTCTACTCTACTAAAAGGTAACATGCCTTTACAGAGTTTATAGGCATACAAGTGTTCAGCAAAGAAACATTTTCCACCTATGGGGAAATGCAGTTTTACAATTCCTTTTTAAAGTTACGGGAGGTCTATAGAATTGCAGCTGCCTTTTTATCACCTCAAGGTTAATTTAGGATTAATCTGGAAGGGGTAGAATTTATTACTGCAGTAGGAAACCAAACAAAATTTTAAAAAGATACAACTCAAAGAAGAACAATGACCATGTACAACAAGACACAAATATTAAAGGATTTCAGGTAATTTTTAACTAGAAGGACAACAAACACATGTGCACAAACATCTGCATGCACATTTATACACTCTGTTCAGAAAAGCTCTCACAGCTCCAAATTCAAACTAAGACAGACTAAACACAAACTCGTGTGAGACAAAGGCTTGGGTGTGGGGGAAAGAGGAAGACCACATTGGACACGTACAGGCCACTACAACACTCTAAAAAGGCCCTTCATACAATTAATCCTGAAAGAGCTTCATGAGTACAAGGGGAAATTTTCATTCACACTTATTTAAATGAAGAGTGGAAATGGAGAAAAGTTGCATTTTCCTTCTCTGCGCTACTCCAAATATTTAATTTCTGTTTTGCTGCAACTCAAAACTGAAAAAGCCTATGTAATTACAAATTACCCTACAGTAAAATCTCAGAGTCTCCAGTGCATCAGATAATCGTCCTAATCATACTTCTGGCAAGCTAACGCCAATCTGTGTTCCTAATCTAAGAGGTTGAAGAAGGTCTATCACCATCTGAAAAAAGAAAACTGGAAATGCATTTGTAAATGGGATATCCAGTAACTGATCTAGTCGCTTGTATAAGCAGTAATGAAGAGAAAGGGACAGAGCATGCAGAGGGAATCACCTGCTGCCTGGGATATGGTGGAGAGGAAGGTGGAGAGGAGGAAGAGAGCATGATCACTTTTTTGGGGCAGGTCCGAGAACGTTCCTTATTCCTCAGCTTTTTTTAAAACAGAAAAAGAAAAAAAAACATAATAATGGTAGAAAAAAGATAATATTACCACTGGCTTTGGTGAGACAGGCCAGAACACATGAACTGAGACACCATGATCCTTAACTTAGACCCTCTCATGAATGACTTAAAGCTAAATTTTATCTGAAGCTGAAAAACTGAAATTTTTCACCCACAGCCACACGATCACATGTCCATTTGACAGATACCTCTAGGGGTAGCCAACATGTACTTAGATCAATCATCAGTTGAGTTTCTGACTCAAGGTCTTAAAATCAGTGAAAGGTACAACTTGAAACTCTCCATAGCACAGCTGGACTGCTCTCTTTGCTTCATGAAAAATTACTTGTTGCTATGCCTTCCAACGTTTAAGGATATCCATCCTGTTTACCTAATTACTCTTGCTTGCAGTTCAACAACAATATAATTCAAGTCACAGTGTTCTGTTCTCCGCTTCAGATCCCTCCTCTTTAACTTACAGATACTAAACCATCCCAAGGAAGTCCAACTGTACTCTGCCGTTCTACTAGAACAGAAATACAGCTGTTTTATAGCTAAAATGTAGCTGTATCTAACAGTCTGAATGCACATACATGTTCTCATTTTAATATGTCAGAAAACATGCCTTTCTACTTCTGAACCTCCTTACTATGTACGTTCTTTTCTCCATCGCTGTTTAATTATTAATATATCTTCTCCCTGATTTTTCCTTTTCTTTTGAGTTCTCAACAGAGCATATCTGGAAATTGTTGCACTGTGAAAAAAAATGCTGTGTATCCAAAGCCACTGTTAGATAGCCTCCAAAGAAACAGCACGCTGTTTAAAAGTTATTACAGATGTTCCTTACTGCCTTTACAGCTGAGCTAGCACTGTTTGGGTGTTCTCTTACCTTTCAGCAAAAATAAATAAATAAATAAATAAATAAATAAATCAACAACTCTTCCAATTCAAACACATCCTACAAAAGCAGCTTAAACTAAAGCACATGACTTTGCACCAAAGTGGGTGAGGAACATTTATATGCTGTTCAAAAGGCTCAGCTGTGAAGTCACTAAATTTTAGCTGAAAGGGTGATAACATTTTCAATCACTAAAGCTGTTCATGGACTTTCATCTGACCATGGCTGAGTTTGTGTTTCCAATTTCAACATTTTCACAAACTTGTGTTTTTCTCCATGGCAGATCTCAGAATATAACATTGTACAGGCATATGAAGTACATGTTCAGTCCTCTAGCACGACGCATTTCTGAGCGTGCAAAGACAAAGATGGCTATAGGAAAGAGGAAAGATATATCAACAGATTTAAGTAACAAATTAAGTAGAAAAGCAATATTTGCAGAAATCAGTCATGTTGTAAGTTCTCTTCTGTTAAGATTTTAGCTCCCGCTGACTGTGGTCATCTCAGTCATTGTGTATCTTCAAAAACCACCATTACAACAGAATTACTTAAAAGAGTTTGTACTGCTGCACCTTTATCACGCTTCAGGGGACCATCTCAAATGAACAAGCATCAGACCTCCGGAGGCAGAAAAGATTTGCACCAAAAGACATGTGATCTCCTCCTTAGAAGCATCTTTGCACACATCAGTGATTTAAGCTTATGTATTACACACATACCTTGCTGCTGCTGGGAGACCTATGAAACTATAGCAGAAAACTGCTGAAGGCAGCTGAGAGTCTGAAAAGCCGCAACAAAATTCAGTTTAAAAGGCTTGTCTCTCATACCATACCCAAACAGTCAGATCCTCTTCTGAACAGACCACATAGCTTTTCAATGGCTTCATGATCCCTGATGAGATGCTCTTTCCCAAAAGCAACCAAAATGGCTTGGAAAGCAATAGGACACACCAAGGAAGATGTTTTTATACAAGCAGGCATTCATTTGAGGAGATTAACCACCACACCATGAAACACAATCCATTTTTTTTAGGAGATATTACCATCACATAAAAAATTACACACATTTCCACTGTGCATGTACATTTAGCAGTATCTAGCTATTTAGCTGAGGTGCTCATAACAGCATGAACCCAATTTTGCCAACACAGTTCAACATTCTCAAAGTGTAGCTCAATAAAGCAAACTTTGGAATCCAATTCATGAGGAAAATGCAGGCCACACAGAATGATGTGAACCACAGATCGGTGAGGTTTTTAACCTGCTTGATCTTTTGAAGGTTTTCCTTTTCCAAGAGAGATAGCATTAAAGGTCTTGTGATGAAAGCAGAAACTTCTTCAGAACAGATTCCGCCAGGATTTTACTCTTTCTAGGAATCCGGTCTCAGCACGTCACCCCTACCCCACCTGTACAACAGACACGGACAGTCTGGCTTACAAACTCATTGAAACTTCTGGCCTTGTAACTCTTAACTCCAAGGCAAAGCAAGATTCTAGACTCAAACTGATAAGCAAGTACAGCTGAGGAAGTCCATCTGACAGATGCTAGCAGGCAATAGCCCAAGGCAGATGTAAATTTTCCATCAAAACTGGGGGTCCAACCCAGAACACATCCTTTGCAACCGTGTGGTTTCTCCCCTGCAATCACTCCTATGCTTTTACAATATACTTTCTTCTTCCATGCAGTTTCCAAGATGAACTAAATCTAAAGGACCAAATCTATGAAACACGGATGCATAACTTCCCTTCTTCCACAGACCCCTGAGGACCTCAACTTCATTCTGCCTACTGGCAAGAACATTAGACAACTTGTGGTTTCCTTGAATAATGCTTTGTCCCCTTAGGAACTGCTTTGCTCCTCTTCAAAGGACTCTTCAGTAGAAGGTATTCACTATGTGATATATCTTACATGCAGTCACTGACACAAGTTTCTGCTCAAACTCTGACACCTGTGCCAAACCAGACAACCCCTTCCCATAGCTTCATGAGCAGCTCTTTCCAGTAAACATACACCCTCCCTAAAGAGCTTGTCAGGAGCAATACTAATCCTTTACAGTATCTCCAGTACTGGTACCCGCACCAACTCCACTGTTGGTAATCTGTGGCCCAGGAAATACCTTTGTGGCTAGCGTGCCCAATTTTGGAGTAGAAAGCCATTTCAGTACCGTAATAACACACAGTCTCACAGCTATCAGATTGTGCATGCCTAAGCAACCAGAACTAGGAATCTCAGCAGCCAGCTGAAGCACTGCTTCACCAACAACCTCCTGCAAGACGGATTTCTGTCCAAGATTGGCAAAGATGGCTGCTTGGTTCAGTGGATGGCTTCCTGCCTCAGCTGACCTCTGATCAGTCGAGAATAAATGATACTACCACAGCTTTTGAATGAAGACAACTGATGTTCTTCATTTCCCCAGGCAAGTAATAAAAAACCTTTGGAATAGGGACTGTATCAATTGTTTCTTTGATCCTACTGTATCCTGCAGATTTTGCATCCTCGAAACTCAGTTTTATTCTTCTCTGTTTCAATTGTCAGATGAAAAGCACTGCACAATCCAGCATGAAGCCTGGACCCAAGAACCAACCATCTTCTATTGATGCAGTAAAGCCTATTTAGGAAAGATCATCTCCAGCTGTAATCTTGAGAGGGAAATCATCCACACAAGGCAAGTAATGTCAGTTCTGAATAAAACAATGTAAGTTCTCTGAAAGCACAATTGTTACAGAAAGATTTTTCAAAGATGTGCCCTACATTACCGCCTATATGGAAACGCTATCAATGGTGAGGGAGATCAGAAGAATCAGAAGAATCCCCCCCCCTTTTTTTTAATTGTGTAGCGCAAGCAAAAACAAGAACAGAACCAACAACAAACTGCTCTCTGGTGAGGAGAAAATCCTCATCATAAAAGTAGGAAACAAAAGTTTGCTTTTTTAATCAATTACAAAAGGATGACAATAAGAACTTTTGTGTTTCACTGTAAAGGCTTAATTATAAAGCCTTCATAAAGTTTCAATATTGGGTTCAAATACAAATCTCAAGGCTGCAGGGATGTGATCTTTTCCAAGTGCTAAAACACAACCCTTCATGCTTCTGAACTGAGATAAACTAGACTGCATTAGTTGTCCTCCCTGTTTTTGTGGGTTAACATCAGCAGTGTTCATCAAGTGACTTGATATTGTACAGCCATATTATGCTCTGCTGCATCAGTTCTTTGGCTTCTCCACCTTTACCTGGGAAGTATTCTTAAAACACTTAATTTGCCTTAATCAGGGATGATGCGTATCCACCTGAAAGTGCTCATTAGCCTATAAGGAAGATTTTGATGAGACAGAATGTAGAAGAAAATACACTGAGTCAGGAAACCTAAACATAATGTTGACATATTTTTAAGATTCTCTTGACAGTCCTACTGACAGTTCCCCTGGTTTAGGTCTTCTCTCGGAGAGAAATCTTCTAGATCATGGCAGTGGTCATGATATGCAGCATTAATTGTGTTGAATGCCTTGAACATGAAGTTCACAATGAATCCATAAACATGCAGAACAGTGAATTTCTAAACTAGTATCATCTTCTTCCTCTTGACTCCAAACTATGGTCCCATTAAAGTGCAACCAGAAAGAAGCAGACATTTCCCCAAATTAAGGCTGCCAGAAAAACGTATCTCAGCACACTCAGAAACTTGAGGAGGCCATATGCACAGGGAAACACTGGAAGCAGAGGAAGCCAGTGAGATAAGTATTCCTATCTGCCTGAAAAGATTGTCTGTCACAAGCTTTGCTTTTGAAAGTGCACTGCTGAAACAAAAACACCGGCAATGACACGGGGCCAAAACACACGAGAGAAAATACGATTTGGTACCTGCTGATTTTTCTGCTGCTGATCCCCATTCTGACCCCCTCTGGGGCAGAAAACCTAAAATTTGCTTAGTTCATAGTAATGCAGGAATCTGCAATGCAATGAATGTGAGAAGTTGGCAAGGACAGCTATGTTTGTCATATAGAAAAGGAAGCAATGGTAAAGTCTCCTGTAACTGCAGAATACGTAAGATTTCCCATGTGAATAGCAAAATTGATAATCGATTTTACTATCTATACCAAGGAAGAGCTTTAGTATTATAGATGGCATGACAAGTTTAACCTCATTGGTTGCAATAACTGCTTACATATTTTCAATTTTTTTCTAACAGAAAAATCTAGAAATACTCCGGATGATACAATGTCTACACTAGGTTGCATCTGTAGGCAAGGTTTCGGCTTAAAACATCCACTGAAACCCTGGGAAGTTGAAACTAGCATAAGAGGGCAGGGAAAATTTGACTAAGTCCTTTTGAAACATTAAACTATGCATCATTACCAAAGGTAGATACCGATTTTATTAATTAAAAGTTAAATTATTTAAAATAATGGGCTTACACAAGGTTCTAGAAAAGGACTGGTTTAAAAATAGGACAGTGACAGCTGGTATTGGGTGCAGGCAATGCATTGTATTCACAATCAGTTTCTTTACCTGTTTCCATTGAGGTATGGGAGCAAGACGGCCCTGCTCTCGTCTGCTGGATGGTTGGTTGTGAACACGTTCTTGATAAGGCAGGACAGGTTGCTGCATGCAGGTTGTAAGGAAAGTGGGTTGGGACCAAGGAGGAAAGATAAAATAGTAAAGGAAACTCAAAGAAAACCAAAGGAATGGGATACAGAATAAGACAAGACAAACATTTAAGAAAAAAAAAATAGGGTAGGGGAGAATTCATTTAGCAAGTAAAATATAAAAGGGAAAAGACATCCAAAAAATGGGAAACTTCATATGTTTTTGGACCTTCCCTTTATTTTCATTGTTCCTTCAAATGAGCCTGGTTATTCTAATCAATGCACAATGGCTGAGGAAATGTGATTGATAAAGACTGGGACAGACATCGCCATTTTGAGATTATGTTATACTGCTAACACTGGTGCGCAGTGTAGCATAGACATACTTGACCTAACTTTAAAGTAGCTAGGTCAGGTCCCACTCACAATCTGGCCATGGCAGCACAGAGCTTGGCACAAGCTATGAAGACAGACTATGCAGCAGAGCAAGAACTCAGGCACTTAAACCATACTGAGCCTTATACTGCTGACACTGCACTGCTAGCAGTAGCTTCAATCTAACTTTCAAGACAATTACCCTGCAGTTGCAGTATTTCAGATACCATCCTGAATAACCAGCAGTCATCAGGAAGCCTCACTGGGAATGACACAAATATCCCGATTCCAAAGAAACTACCAGGCATTTATCTGCTGCGCTTACACACATGTACAAAACTTAATCACAGTTCACAAGAACAAATGGATATAACCTGGCATGAAAAGGTTGAAATTAGAAATTAAATTATAGTTCTTATAGTTCTTCTTGGGAGGATGCCAGGGGGATGGGAGCAGTCTTTTTTCAGTGGCGCCCAGTGATAGGACGAGGGGTAATGGGCATAAACTTGAACATAGGAAGTTCCATCTTAACATGAGAAGGAACTTCTTTACTTTGAGGGTAGTGGAGCACTGGAACAGGCTGCCCAGAGAGGTGGTGGAGTCTCCCACTCTGGAGACATTCAAAACCCGCCTGGACGCTGTCCTGTGTAACGTGCTGTAGGTGACCCTGCTCTGGCAGGAGGGTTGGACTAGATGATCTCCAGAGGTCCCTTCCAACCCTAACAATTCTGTGAATTCTGTGAATTCTGTGAAATGTTAGAAATGGGATGTTCCTGGAAAGCTTTTCAACAGCAATAATACTTAGAAAAGAAACACGATTGCTGGTAAGATGGTTTTGAAAGAGATTACTTAACATAATACAGGCAATAACAGGGAAACAGAGTTTTATTAGGAAGTTCTTTTCTATCCCATACTCCTAAATTTAATTTTTTTCTCTTTTGAGTAAGCTTCACTCTTCCCTAGGAGAGCCTTTGAAGTAGAAGAGCACCACTAGCATCTGGTCTCAAGGAATGCATGTTATTATTCATGATTTTCCTCCATAATTCCAAAATAAAAGGGGTTTATTATCCATCTCCTACCTGTCTTCGTAAGCTTGAGGACTGCACTGGTGCATTCTCCTCAAACTTGGCTAGTAGCTGGGTTGCCATAGACTTGACTTTGTTCTGATTCCCAATGGCAGCATCAATTCTCCTCTCTGTCAAGGCGCTCACAAGTGTGGGCCTTTCTTCTCTGTAGCTTCGCGGGATGTCCTCCTAACAATCAGCGATACCAAAATTTAACAAGATGCATCCAGATCATCTTTTCCTCTCTACCCCTTTACTGTAGAAAGCAAATCTATCAGTCTGCACGTGACAGCTCACATTTTAATGTCCTTTGGCATGTCATCAAAAGTTCTGTTAAATTGTACTTATCTTTTCAACCTTATTTGATACACTTACCTACCAAAGAGGCACAGTTGAAACACTCCCATGAATCCACCGACACAAAGCAAAGGCCTATCTTCAAACCTTCACTGACAACTCAAAAACACTGAGTTTTAACTCACTTGTACCTATTTGGCTATAAACATTTCAAGTGAAGGACTGCCTCACGGGGCATAGTAGAAATGTATGCTTTTTTGCACTAACCAAGGCTAAAGTTTAAATATGAATGAAAATTCTGACTATACTGCATGACTTTACTAAATGAAAGTTTTATTCTTGGTGTCCTCTTCAAAACGAAGTAAATTGCAATAAAAAGAGAACATGAGGGAACTGGAACATTTCATTTGTTGCATACTACTCTTTCATAAGCATCAGTAAAATATTTGCACTGTAGCTACGACAGAGCATAACCTCTGAAGAATAATTAATTTTGGTCTAAAAAAAAATATCTTATATAAACATGTCTGAATACAGAAAATGAAAGGACTGAAGTGGGAACATGGAACCTACCACATGTTTTCCTGCCGACACCTTCCTCACTGTAATACTTACATCCTCAGATTGGCTGGTTTTTCTCCTCTTTCCTGCACCATCCAGTTCCTTTTCTTTTTTGTCCTGAAAATGGAAGGAGGATGGGGGAAAAAAAAATAATTAAAAAAATCAAAGAAGGATTCTCATACCTTTCTGGCCTGAGATAAATGTCATCAGTGCACTTAAGCTTTGCAACACGATTAATTCTCTGGGCTCATTCTCCATTTGTTTAAGAGGATTCTTACCTTCAAACTGGACATCCTTCAACACTGAACTAATTGGGAACTGAGAAACCCATTATGTTCCAATACAAAAATATATTCCCAAGTACTACCACAAGGCTAGGATTTTAAGACTGAAATATACCACTAATTGAGAGCACATATTACAGATGTAATTCAGCAGTTATAAATGTCATGTATTGTCCCATGCCAAGAGCTGAGGAACACATGGTCTTTTGTAAACACATAGCAGATCCACACTTACACATGTATTTTTAGTACCACCTACTTGGACAGCAGCCTAACAGATACAAGTATGTATGCAAGACTGTGGTATGGTTACCTTTGGAGTGCGTTTCCGAGAGATGCTTTGTCCCAGTTTACTCAGAAAAGAGATGGGTGATTTGGTACTGGCAATCAGGGCAGCTTTTTCTTCTGCATTCAGGTCCAGAGTATCTGTTAGCAAAAACAGGTAGGACAAGGCAATGCCAAGAAATTATTTCTGTGGTGCTATTATTACATACAAAACTGAAGGACTCACTAATTTTTTATTATTTTTTTTTTTTACGTAACACACTTTTTCTTAAATTATCTGTACAAAATGATTGTAATGTGCAGAATGAATACTTTTCTCAGCTACTCTGCTTTTTAATTTTGCCAAAATCAATTCTCCTTCCAGGGTTTATAACCACCTATAATAAATACTGTGTTTGTTTACTCTATCTACTTTCATATTTAAAGAGCATCATGATCATCAGTATTCTTAAGAAGAGTTCAGAGGTTTGGAAATGATACCCGATACACACTGTATTTTTAAAAGGCTATTAAACACAATTTTCCCCCCACCAGAATGATAGAATTGAATTAAGATCATCAGTAAAAAAGAAACAGCTATAACAACATTATTAATATTTAAAGCTAGGCCATATTGATTTGTGTTAGACAATTACATCTTTCAGTTCCAATCAAAGATCTTTCATTCCTCATTGGCCTGAACTTACTCTCACCATTCACAGATAGTAAATAGATATAAAAATTGGCCAGTGTTTTGAAATTCCCTATTAAAGCCTATTAATTACCTATTATTAGCCAAGACAGATGAACCCGTAATAACAGCAAGAAAAGCGAAAAGTTATCTAGTAGCACTGGACTGAGTTTAGAATTTTTGAGGACATTATTTTGAGAAAATTATTTTGTATGAACTAATTTTTTTTTCTCCTGATGCTGCTAATATGGTCTTTACCAGCACCAATAAGAAGTCAACTTTTGTAATGTAAAGTTAGTGAGTGATTAGTATGAGCTTATGCAGAAGTAGCATGAAGATAACTGAAGGACACAAATTCATCCTGAAGCTGTCTTTAAATCTGCCCCAAACTCCTTACCACTAGAGGGGATGGTGTCTTTGAACATCTCATAGAACTGTGTGAGGTACATCACCATCGACAGTTTATCTGGCTCTCCAACAGATGCCATTTCCTTTCCAGTCATAATGGGAGATATTCCAAACTCTTTTTCAGCGATGTCAAAGGCCAGCTGGTTATTCTTCTCCACATTGTGCTCATCCAAAGAATCAAAGTCTCTGCAAAGGGCAGAAAGATAGCATGCACTGAACCAAGTAGAAATCAGTCTACTGAAAGAACCATCTCTCTTTTTTTTTCTTTCCCCAAAATCTCTCAAATTTATTTGCCAGCAACCTCTTCATTATTGCAGAGTTGATGCTACTTGATTATGGTGAACTTTGGCTCAAAAGTATTCTTTTTTTCTTTTTAAAAAATTTATTATCTTCTGAAATATTTCTTCACTTCCTCCTTTGCTGGAAAACCGCACTGTTTTCCCCTACGTTAAAATCTTTTGTGTGCTTGGAACTAAATTAAGTCTTCACTTTTGTCCTCTTTTTTTCTTGACTAATCCATATTTTAGTTCTGCTGGCTTTTCCCAAAACTTGTAGAACTACATAAAAAGCTGTAACTTGTAGAGAGTTATATAAACCATTTAAAAAGCTATCTGAACTCTCCACAAGCTATTAAACAGAGTAGCTCAGGTTAACTCTAGTACACCAATAGAGAAGTAATTCAGTGCACATGGAAGGGAATAAGCAAGTCATTTGTCAGCATGCTTTACATTGGACTATGTCTTTAAATACAGCGCTAGCACAAACAGTAGCAACATCTCTATTTAGACTGTGGGTCACTACTTCTAAAAAGAACAGCCTAAAAGTCTTCAAAAAGAGTTACTGTTAAACAGGAGATTTATAAAGGGCTGTGTAGAGACTTGTTCATGAGAAAATGAACTAAAGCTATAAACTATTCCTGAAGAACTTCACAGAGAAAAGAGCTGTCAGTCAATAATGCTTTCCAGTCAGTACCAGTTTGAAGCTTAATTCTGTCAAATCATCCAGAAGGGAAAATGACAACACATTTATTTTCATATTCATCAAGCTATTATGACCTTCCACTCTGCTGGTGAATCACCATACATTAGCTTCTATCAAGGTTAATTGAATTCATTTAAATCAATTTCTCCATAAGTCACAAATGCATTGCCTCAGTCTTTATAATATTAGTTCCAAATATCACTAACGTTCTGCTCTTCCTAGTTATTCAATACAGCCAGTTACTCACATTAAGTCTGGACGGTATCTGTGGATAATGGCACATAAAGCTAGGCCACTTTTCCATGACATCGTGAGATCTGTCACATTTACACCAGCATATCCATCGGTTTGCCTCTGGCACCAACTGAGCAATTTACTAGAGCGAGCTACAGACTCTGTAAGAAATCATATTTTTAAGTAGAAACATACAACATCTCTTTCATGAATTCTAAAATCAACATAAAATTCATGAATCAACAAATAAAACCTTCATGTAAAAAACAAACTCCTTCTACAATGAGCAATACAGGACAGAATTCTTATTTTAAAAAAAAAGAATAATATCTTATCAATTTTAGATCCAAGAAAGGATTTTTAGTTTGCTAAAAAGTAATTATCTAAGTTATAACTTGCCAGGCTTTTCACCCTAGCCCTTGTAAAAGAGCCCCAGGAATTATAAAACAGTCACAAAGGCTCGTTTTAAATATGATCAAAAGGATATAGAGTGGCACAAATGCTCTCTAAAGTCCAGATATACTATTTCTAATGGAAGAACTAAAAATGTACTTCTGCAACTTTTTCTCTTCTCTTGAAAGCCTTCCTTTAAAAGCACTGACCTGTTTTGACCTTGCCTTACTGCAAGATCTGACAAGATTACAGCCTAAAGGGACATGGTTGCAGGCCAAAGAACAAATCAAAAGCCTACACAGCTATTCAACAGTGAAAGGGAGGCTTAGCAGCAAAGTGCCATCCTGAGAGTCCCCAGACACTATCTGGACATCCAAAGGCAAGGTGTGCAAAAGGAAAAGTTCAACATACCCCTCAGGGCACAGGACAAGCAGACAAATACTGAAATGCTTATCACAAGGCACCTAACTTTCAGAATAATGCAATCAAAGTCACATTTCATTCAGGTAAGCTAAGAAATGAGATTAAAGGAAAGGGTGAATGTGAAAGACTGCACAACAAATACCTTCTGTTATGTTTGTAAGAATTCTGAGTTTACTGCTAGAGTGAATTCAGGCTAGGCTTCTGCACTCTAAGTAAGAACACTGTTACAGGATAAAGGAGGTGAAAAAAATCCTTGCATAAGCAAATACGCTTAGAAATATAACAGCATTATTAAGCAAGGGAAATTAGGCAAACAAAAAAAATATATTTACATGTTAATTGAAACTTGAAAAATTGGAAAATCACATTATTGATGAAACAATTGCTGGATACTTTTTTTAAACCAAAAGAGACTGGTTACATAATACTTCAGAGCCTTGCTGCTCTGTGTCCTCCACTGATCCAGCTCCAGAGTACTGAAAGGAATGGAGCAGTAGTCAGGCTTACCGTTCCGAGTCAGCTTTGGTGTCTTGGAGTTCACAAAGTTCTCTATTTCCAAGTGAATGTCTTTCAAGTCTCCTGTATTATACAAGTGGCGTACCTAAAAAAAAAAAAAAAAACCACAAAAAAAACCAAACCAACAAAAAACCAACATGCCGTGCAGCCAAGATCTATACAGACAGAGCAGGACAAGAAGGAGCCATCCCAAGGCAGAAAAAGGAAGACAAATACACTTATTTAGCAGAAATCTCTAGTCCAAGAACCCCAGAACAACAAAGAAAAGCTAAGTCAGTGCTGAACAGCCTAGCTGACTGCAAATTGCAATGACAGCCTGCTGTACTAGATTATTACAAAGAAAACGCAAGCATGCACACACACACGTAACTGTCAAAATAAAAAACTCCTAAAGAGGAATTTGTTAAAGTACAGAGGTCTACTCTTGACTGATATATCTGCTTTTCACTGCTTCCATGCTATACTGCCATATCCAAAGGAATATATGCTATACTGCTTCACCAAAGGAAAGACAATGTAGTTTGTCAGCATTCAGAAGCACCATTTGTCCAGTTACCTGCTGTGGCCGCAAGAAGTTGACGTTGATATTGGGATACCGGGTGGCAGGATCAATGCTGTAATGGCTGAAGTTTTTACTCACATTCTCAGGGGTGGTCTGAGGCAGTAGCCTATAAATGCTTTCCCTTGGGAAAACAAAATTTAAAAGAAAGTTTTGGGTTTTGTTTAGATTGTTAGAGGTTTTGTGGTTTGGGTTTTTTTGTTTGTGTTTGTTGGGTGTTTTTTTTTTTAAGAGATGCATCACAACTAATACTGCTAAGTCAATCCTGAGAGATAAACATTCAAATCAGAAACCTAACCACTTCAGACATTGAATAGCTGAGTTTCAGTGTAAGTGTATTAAAATCTGCAATTTAATACAACTCCAGAAATCAAAAGGAGGAAAAGAAAACAATACATAAAGCATAACTGAAAGGTTTCCCCAGCACAAGAAAGACATTGAGACACTGGAGCGACTCAGGAAGAGGGCCACCAAGGGGACTGGAGCACTTGCCCTGTGAGAAAAGGCCAAGGCAACTGGTTTTGTTCAGCATGCAGAAGAGAAGGCTCAGGGAATATCTTACTGCTGTTGGCAAATGTCTAATGGAAAGGTGATGGAAGTCTGGCGCCAACTGCAACATCATTATCTTCACCTTTTTTTTTTTTTTTAATTCAAACAATTGGAACTTGAAATATCCATTGTACCATTTACACAATTTTTTAAATGATACTATGGTTCCTGATGGCCAGAAGTTGCAGCTGCTTAAGTTTAAAATAGGTTCTATTAGACCTTGCTTTTACTTACTCCATCTTTTAATTACCTAAGTTCTGATCTTTAAGATATTACGTTGAGTCACCAAAACAACATTCAAGCAAAAATGATAAAAACATCAAGAACTCAATACTCCAAAGAAACACAAGATGATGTTTGGCTTATATGAAACAAAGTGACCAATTTAGGAGAACCCAAAATAAAAGCAGGTCTTCGCTTCCTTAAAAGAAAATCATACAAGATATCTACAAGATAACAGTCGATGGCAAGAATTTTTGTCTCGTACTTTAAAGGCACCTACATCTTCATCTGCTTTGCTATTGCAAGGCTGGTGAGAGTAAGTAAGGCTCACTTTTTCCATGTAATATCAGTAAGCACCAAAAAAAAGCTCTTCTTCTTTTAAAACTAGGACCATGAACCACTGCAACATTTTTTATTCCTCTATAAACATACTTCAGTTTATCAGCTCCTTAGGAAATCTTTTCTTAGATTAAATTATATCCACAAGCATCCTCTACAAACAGTGAGAATTTGTATCCCTCATTCTGTCTATATATTTGTACTAGAAGAAACTGGAATGAACGATGAGATGTTGGAGGATTAGATTAGAACTGAAAGTGTATTAATTTTCTCTATTACCTCTCTGCAAGAACTTCCAAAGGACTAGCTCCAAGTGACCAACTTCGTACCATCCAAGCAGAGTCCATTGCAGCCAAAAATCCCCTGGCTATTCCAGTTCCCATTGGCCAAAATGGCTAATATAGTTTACAAAAAAAAACGAAAAACAAACAAAAAAACAAACACCAAAACAACAGAGAAATGAAAAGCATCAGTTAGCACACGTTTTAAACAAATATCAAGAATATATTCAGATGGTAATCTGCTGGGAAATTATAGCTCAGTAATTAGCTTAAAGCTCCACTCAGTGAATACACAAAGTACAGTGAATTGCTCATGAGCTCCCCCAAAGCTAATGTTCTTCTATTTCCAACAACAATTCATAGCCTGGAGTGCCTTAACAGCTTCTCTTCAAGATTGTAGTTTTTAACCAACTACAAAATGCTAATTATTAACAGGCCCACAGTAGGTTCTGTAGAGAGTCTAACTGTCCCAATAAGAAGCAGATGGAACAGACATGACTTCAAGAAAAAAATCTCTGCATACATTTTCTTAAGCAAGATTATTACCATCCTAAATATTCTGTTTTCCCACCACTCCTACCCTTCCTTCAAACCTCCCACTTTATTATAAAATAAACAGCAGCTTTCCTTATAGTAACTATCTTATAGGAAGCGCGTATTTCAGTGATAGGTGCAGTGGCTTGTGCTTCTGCTTCAATTCACTGTTTACACATGGTAAGTTTAAAACACAAACCTCCAAGAGACTGTCCCCAACCAGTGCCACGAGTAACTGGTGGCCATTCTGCTCTCGCACCAGGGCTGCATTCTCAGATGCATACATGCACGTGAAGTCAAACATGGCCACATCTGGCTGACCATAGTGATTGATGGCAAAGTCCAGTGATGGCAGCTGCTGATTAGTGGAGAAGTCAGCTGCTTCTCTGGCATAGTTTAGCAAAGCCTCCTGGTCCACATTCTCCCGTGAGAGTAATAACTCTGTGTCAGCATAATCCTGCCAAAAAAATAAAATCGACAGTGCAATAGTCAAATGCACAAGTTTATTTTAAGACTGGTACATACAATAGTTGGCATTAAAACTCCTAGAAATCCACTGATACAAGGTTTGCCCTCTAGTTTCTTTCATTCCTATCTGTGTTTATGCTTCCAAGAGAAAATCTGTAAATCTTTTATTGCAAACAGTAATCAGTCCTACTAGCATTTCTGACTGTGAAAGGGCTAAGAAACTTTTGAGCATTTCTCTTCACGTGCTTCAGACAAAAGGCACAAGAACCAAGTCCTTATTTATTCATTTGTGGCCAAACTACTTTTAAATCACCTTCTGTCAGAATTAGATATATTTCCAGTACTTTCTTCACTCCCTGTTGTTTCAGTCCCACAAAATGAGGGAAGCTCAACTAAGCTATCAAAGGTTCTTCAAGCATATATTAGCTTAACATGAAAGAAACCCCCCAAATCTACAAAGGATTACAAATTTGGAGAGGATTGATCTTGTAACACTCTTCTGGTGGCCCAAGATACTTCAGAGAAGGGCATTAACCACATAAATTTATGGTCTAAAATATGCCTGTATAAAAACATTCTGTGATAAAGACAGTGTTTCCCTTCTTTCAGCATACTGAAAGCAAATTGCACCAAAATCTTAGTTTATAGAGGATGGGAGGAAAAGTTAATACCCACATGCCGTATAACTCCTTTTTCCAGCAAGCTCTGTTTTTTGGCAGTCATGACAAAGTAATGTGTATCATCTTTGTAGTAGACAATGTTCTCCAAGTCAATACCTTATGACAGAACAAAAGACATGGTAGTGAAGGAACAAGTTACATGTTACATGTAAGACAAGAGCTCTACCGGAAGAAAGTAACTTGAAACTACATTGTTAGAAAGCCTTAGAGAGAGAACGCCAAGCGGCTTTCTCCCATGCTTTTGATGACTTTAAAATATGAATCTTCAACAAAACCACAAACAGCACATTTCACCTGCATATAGCTACCTCTTTTAAAAAACATATTTATCATCACTCTAAGGTTTGCATTCAGATGTGGAGTGCAGGAAACTGAACTCAGGATTCAGACATTTCCTATTTAGGGCTCAGATTTCCTGAAAACCTTCAGGGGAATAAGTTCTCCACATCTGAACAAAAATGACACACATCTGAATGATACACCTCTGCTTTGTACAGCTGTATAGAACAGCTGTAAATATGGGGAAGTGAGATTCCAAAGAGAGATAGCAATGACTGACTTCCTTGCACAAGATGTTCATTTATTGATTAAACATGATAACTGAGTTACAAAGTTGTAATAATAAAGACAAATAGTTTTCACTGGAAATCTGGCAATTGCTGGCAAACCTGTGGCTTCACGTAGATCCTGGAAGAACTTCTGGTTGAATATGAAGGCCACACCACTGATCTCTTCTACTTTGGCTTCAGCTGTGGTGTTGCGATTGATGAAGTTTGCTGTAATAGCAATTGCTAGTTTACCACGGAACTCTTTTCGTCGAAACCCTACAGGAAGGATAAAGTAGCAACACTGAAAAATAGAGCACACCTTCAGAGAAGGCTCAGCATGCCGTAGGCAGATGCCCTCACAAAATAAAGAGAGAATGGATCTGATGAATTACAAATTGCTCCACAGAGAAAGCAACAATTGCTTCATCAGAAAAATAAAAGCTCTTGTTTAGGGAAGAAGCTTCCCTCTCTTTCTTACCTCTTTTCCAAAAATTGCAACTTGCATCAAAAATATTGAGATAGAATCTCTACTACATATAACATTCAACACTTCAATTCCTACTCCCAAAAGTAAGAGCTACAACACTACTCAACTAAAGAAAAAATGTAGGAATATTTATCCAAGTCAAAACACTTAATTCCATTACTAGTGGATAGGAAGAGGGAAGAGACGACCCATGTGTCTTTGATAGAAATGGGTTTTTACATGAACTTTTAATCTCCTGTTTCACTAGTCAAATGTCTTTCCAGATTTCGATTGGGATGTTAAAGGCCATTTTTATTGTAACTGACTGAAGAATAAGTTCTATTTGAAAGTGAATTACAGACACACCATTACCTTCTAAGGTGTTCCTCCTGCCATCCCCTCCAATGATGACTTCAAACTCATACTCAGACACTGGATGGGTTTTTGGGTGGACCAATGCACGCCAACCTATTCCTGTTGATAAACTCCAAGTTAATGACAATATATACAGTGCTAATAACCGAACAAATACATAAAACCACTTCTTACTATCCATAATCCCTTCCTCACATGGTCAGTAAAGATACACTGCAGGACAGCTTTAGGGACCTTTAGGGATCACTACAACCTTTATCGCTTCTCTACTATCTAGTCAGTTAATAGGGTGCCAAAAAACAAGTAAGCTACCATCTCCAATGGCAATCAGAGAACAGGTTTCACAAAGATACAAAAAGGATAACACAGAGCATTGACTGATATTTATATCTTCAGTGAATGCAAGGAAAGGCATTGTTTTAAAAAGGTATCTTCTAAGTGTAATAGGCTTAAATATATTAGGAGCAATTACCATCTACTGTGTCATGCTCTATTTCTGTGTAGTACTTCAGGTGACTTTGGTTTATATGGTAACTAATTTGGATTTGTAAATAGAAAGATAAATCCTACTAAAAATTCAAGCAAAAGTGCATTAATAATTACTGTCACTAACGGAGCATGAGGAAAGGACTTAAGAGTCAAAAATAAGCAGGTTTAAGGAGCAAGAGTCTCTGTATCCCACCATAACTTCCCCTTTCTCTACCACCCATTTCAATGCTACTTGCTTTCATTCTCTTGATCCTCTGGAGGGTAAACAAGCCCCTGAAATTCCACATTGACATGGATCTCTATTCCCAAGATCAAGGCAACCTTCAAAAGGATAAGCTGGAGTTGACGGATACCTGCAAAAAAGCAGATGGTAAAGAAATAAAAGAAAAATAAAAGATCACAAATGCCCATGTTGTCTCTGTTTGACATTCCTGATAAACTGATGAAGGTCAGCTGCTACTTTCTTTTCCCCCCACTGTGTTCCCAGCACTTCATCCAGGCAACACTGGTGTGTAATATCACAGCATACCAAGAAACTTCTGTATAGCTGAAACCCACGCCCTTTTCAAAAAAAGAAAAAAGTAAATAATTTTTTTATGTTTCAGTCCCCAAATCAGCAATGAGGGAAACACCCACAACATGCACTGCAGGAGAGAGGAGGGAAGAGAGCACAAGCAGGACTGCCCTTTTGTCACAAATGGCAAGTAGCCATTTGATCAGCCTAGCTGTAATCCTACTGCACGTTCACTCTAACACCTTTGGGTTGGTGAGGGTATAGTAAGTTCTTAAGTTCCTCACCACCTCTTTCCTCTTCTGTTAATGTAGGTAGCAGGTATGAAAATGACAGCATGCAAACTCTATTAATTTGGAGGAAGATACCTTACTGTTGTGTTACAGATGCTGAAATGAAAAAATGTTCCACCTAAACACTGAATTTCAGCTGTGCTGAGATACAAAAGAAGACAACATGCATAAAGTACCGGAAGAATAAAAATTACAAGAAATTGGAAAGGAAAAAGAAATCTGCAAGACTGACATTTCAAAGATCTTCCAGTTTTACCATTCATTGCCCAAGAAAAAAAAAAAGGGGGGGGCTAGAGCGGGTAAAAACCAGGCAAGTTTTGCTTTGGACAAGAAGCCAGATCTCATCTACTATTTCAATGACACTTTATACTTCCCACTTATGCCCAGTGGAGAATGCAGTCTTGTAGGCAAACCCTGGCTGTGCCATGTCCAGTAAATTTTTGGAAAAAAAAAAAAAAAAGAAAAACTGAAAAATAAAAAATCCTGCTCACCAACACACTAAGGTTTCAAAGACGACTGATTTCTCAGAATTTGAGAATCATCAAAATTATTCTCAATGTTAATATGTAAACCTCTATTTAATCAAAACTTATTCATAGGCTGACAGTGCTCTTGAAAATAGCTTCATCACTCCTCCAAAAATTAACAAAGCCAAAATTGTTCCTCCTTTTTCCATATCAACATTCACAACAATGTTCAAAAGCATTCAGTAATTTTTCTTTTTTACAAGTTGCTTACAATGCTCGAGAGAAATAGAATAATGTGGCAGCTGCAGGAATGTAACAGCAAAAATATGAAAATTATCCACAAAAAAAAAAGAAAAGGTTTAAACCTTAGATGTACTCTTCAGTTTAGGAAAATTATGCGCCTTGGAAAGTAACAGGTGTACAAGATGATAGATATATATTGCATGTGTGATGACCTCACGGCACAATGTATTCCTCTCATGTCTAGCTCTAGCCCAATATGCACTATGCAAAGGTAATGCTGAGTTATACTATAAGGACTTGAGCGCAGTGACTGGTGGAGGCTGAATTTTAATGAGTTCCCCCCATGCCCTCACCCATCCTTCCCCTATGAAGAACAAGCACTGCTGTGTCTAGCAGCAGCTGTACTTACTGATATGGTCTATGGATCCTGCACAGAATTTGCCGTAAAACTTTTTGGCGCCAAGACCCCTCAAGTCATGTATGGTGAATGGCCACAAATGCAGCACATTATTGCGGGAAAAGGCATCCCTCTTTTCTATGACCACCACCTTGGCTCCTAGGAATGACAGGTCGATGGCTGTACGAAGGCCACAGGGTCCAGCCCCAATTATCAGACACTGCAAAACAAGCAGCACAGAGAAACTTTACAGTCCTATGAAGAAAAAGATACTTTTACCACAGCTTGCAAGCATCCCACGGCTCTTTGGAGTAAGTGCTCTTTGTCTGCAACATGAACTGAAATTCCAGATCAGTCTTTCTAATGTTACCTACCACACTCTGCCACTGATATGTTAAAGTAGTTACTGCAACTGGAAAACAAAGCGTATCACAAAGCAGTAAAAAGTTCAGAGAAGCAGGCAAGTCACCTGCCTCTTTTAAACCCTTGTTTTAAGAAGAGATGCCAAGGCGTAGTCTCCAAGCCATGTAAGCACCTGGAGAACACCAACATTCCTGAACGCTTCTCGCCCTCATTCCATCCACGTCATTTTTTTTCTTAAAGAAAAGGTGATGTAGTGTTTTCTTCTCATCTTCCGAAGCCTGAGCTGGCCTGTCTTGAGAAAATCTTCAGTAACACCAAAAATTCCTCCTCATCACTGAGCAGCATAGCGATGGCTAAAGCAGACAGATACAAGAGATGCTAGATCATTTAGAGTAGCACAGACAGTACTCAAGTCAGAGCACTCTAACTTATGCCTGTGCTGGTGCTTCCACTATTGCAGCAAAGGAAACTTCAGGGAAGTAAGCATAACGTAAAAAGGAACTTTGTGTGGCTAGGCAACTTTTATCAAAATGTGTTTTCTCCAACCTAACCTTTGTCATATCAGAAGTCTTTTCATCTTCTCGTATCTCTTCTCCACTCTACTCACAAACGCTATCAGAGGCTAATAAACAACTTGAGAATGTAAAATACTTGCATATCTAGTGTTGAAAGTACTTTCAGAGAAACAAATGATACAGCAAGATCATTTCTTTTAAGATTAAAACAACAAGATAAACAGTTAACACTTCTTACCCACAGAAACTGAGCTCCACTAAGAAAGCTGGCATGGTTACGTGCATTCACAGGAATATAGTACACAGTCCATTTTGTTGTATCAGTTTTGTACTTTGATTTCTATTGAGTATAAAGCAGACCCACAGAATGAAGACCTTGCTACAGTGGTGACTGCTGCTGCCATGTGAGTATTTTCCAGATCCTTACATACCCTTATGGCTGGACAACAAAGCCCTTTAAGAAATTCTTAAGTATGCTAAAACCTAACTAGAATGCAACCTTCTGATAAACAGCGTATTCTAAAGTAAAGCTCTTTGGTCTTTGATCACCCCCATATGCCAATTTTTACAGGTCGGCACATTTTCACCCATTATTCACTGGGGCATAAATTCTGCAAATGACGTGAAACTGCAAATATAAAGCCTGCATGATGGATGGAACAGTACAAATTAGAGCAGTGATGACATAACAACTGACACGCAAATTCAAAGTAAGACTACTGTACAAGACAAGAAGTCACATAAATCTGACAGCAGAGATCCAAGTCTAGAGGAAAGGGAAGGGAAGAATAATGGCACTGCTTCTTTAGTAGCTCCAGGAACCTGAAGGCATATGGAGAAACGGCAAGTCCAACCACTGAGCTATTAAATTCCAAAATAGACTTGTATCTTGAACAGATGTCCAACTTGTCATTTGTTAAAAGGGATAATCAATTAGGATCTAATATATTCTTCCAATTTAATATTGTTTTCTTTGTGAGTAAGTATAACTCTCGAACACCATTTAGTCTTTCTTTTCTCAAACTTCTAAGAAAAATAGCTGAGCGTATCATGTTTATTCAGATAATAGTTTTGCTCATCTGACAACTATAATCTTCAAAGAGACTGTATTGAATAAGCAACAAGACCACACTGAGCTGCTGGGTGACTTATTCCTTGATAACTTTCCCAATATAAAATCATTGATAGAGTACATAACAGCAAAGAAATTGTAATGAAATCAGACTATTCAAACTCAGGTCTATGTAATCAAATTATAAATTAATTGCCTGTAATTTTGTCAGAAAAATGTAAAAACATTTCTTCTCTACAACCTTCCCTTCTGCCCCCAAACAAGGATGTGGTTAACAACATCTGCATTAAGACTCTAGGTATTCTAAACGTAAAATACGTTCTACTCAGTGAAGTAATTCATGGCCAAAGTTACTTTTTTTTTTTCCACCATCACAAAACCATGAAATTACGTTGTCATACAACACAGCGAGTTTTAAGCACAATTAAAAACAGATTAAAAGATTCTGCTTCCTTTTGTATCTTAACACTTCTTCTAGTTTCAGATGTCTTGTAGAAACCTACCTTCTGATACTCTCACAGGCAGCAGTAACTACATGAGATGCCAAGTACAGCAAAGCAAATAAAGGCAGCTACTGCTGCTCCTTGTTCCCTTTCCCCTCAATGACTCCAAGCAACTGATGCAAAATTCCACACGCTAAAGCTGTCTCACCCCTCAGAAACACTTCTTGCTCAAGATCTTTCATGCAGATTATATTAAGTTTTCAGTAACAACACCATGGTAATAGAACATTAAAAACAAACTGAAATCCTGTGTTCTCTGAACAACCAATGAAGAGAGAGCACCATTTGTAACTATTTACATCTGAACAACCCATCACATCCAAGTCTTGCTTTCATGAACGCTGATTATCTGAATTCTGGCTAACCTGGACACTGGCCATGTGATACACTAAATCCCTAACTGCTGCCCAAATCCAGTCACAGCACTTCACCCCTGACCAATTTTAAGTGTGCACGTAAGAGATACGCTACAAAGGATGAGGACTTCAAAACTGGCGGATGTTCAAGTGTATAGAAGCTGAGATTACGACAGAAATGACTGCCTTCTGTTCTGATAACATTGTTAAAACCCTAATCTTTATTTTAAATTCTATCATCTCCACATGCACGCTTAAATTTCTGTATTTTTAAATCAGTGGTTTGCAAACTACATTAAACATTACTAATATAAAACTAAGTGAGAGAGGAGACGTCAAATCAGATATGATTCAGTTCTCAAAAGGCCTCTACTTTGAATAGTCATGATTACCTCTTAGGAATTACATATGAACATTTAATGGCAGATACTATTATGATAGGACACAAGTAATTAACAGAAACATACATGCAAAATATAAAAAGAAAAAATACATTATAATTTCTTTACATTAAAAATTTCAATAAATTTTATATGTATAGCCGTACAAAAAACATTTATCATCACAGGTATACATTCTTTAAGACATACGAACAAAAAAAAAATTAACTAAATTTCACTTTCTCTCAGCTACTACTTTCACTACTCAAAATGACATGAATCACAAAACCTCAGTCCTATATGTTTCTGGGTTGGGGCAGAGGGCATGCCAACTTTAATTTATTCACCATCCACCCTTTTTACTTGTGTTTCTATATAGCATCTCACCAACAGCTTCTTAGAAATACTGGCAAATTACTCTGTCTTGCCTCCACTCCCCTTCCTGTTTTCATAGAATAGTTAGAGTTGGAAGGGACCTTAAAGATCATGGAGTCCCACCCCCCTGCCATAGGCAGGGACACCTCCCACTAGACCAGGTTGCTCAAAGCCCCATCTAGCCTGGCCTTGAACACCTCCAGGGATGAAGCTTCTACAGCTTCTCTGGGCAACCTGTTCCAGTGTCTCACCGCCCTCACAGTGAAAAATTTTTTCCTAATATCTAATCTGAATCTCCCCGCTTCCAGTTTGAAGCCATTCCCCCTCATCCTATCACTACATGCCCTTGTAAAAGCTCCTTCCTCAGCTCTCCTGTTGGCCTCCTTTAGGAACTGGAAGGCCGCAATAACGTCTCCCTGAAGCCTTCTCTTCTCCAGCCTGAACAACCCCAACTCATTCAGCCTGTCTGAATTGGAGAGGCTCCATCCCTCTGATTATCTTCGTGGCCCTCCCTCTGGACCCACTCCAACAGGTCCATGTCTTTCCTACACTGGGGGCTCCAGAGCTGGACACGGTACTCCAGGTGGGGGTCTCTGTTCTCCATGTGGCTTAGCATAGTTTCCATAGTTTCCTTTTCCTCTGCTCTCTTCTCCTTGTCACCCACACAGGAGAGCAGCTATGGAATAAGCCTTCCCTTTCCTCTAGAAAAGACCAGTTCAGCATCATCACTGACATGTCCACTGCAATCATTCCCCTCTCTCACCCCTCTGGTCCTTCACACCAACACCAGTAAGTTCTGAGGCTTCTTTCTCATCGTTAAATAAGAAAGTCACGCATGAGCCTGTGAGTCTCTCTGTTTATCTCAGCACCATCTCATCTCCAAGATCACCACATGCCACTTCTACAATCACTCTCTTGATCCTGTTTCTCCAATTCCATCCTACACTCACTCTAGCTTGCCTTTGGTGCGCGAAACAGGCTAAGCTTTTGGACTATACAAAATCTCTAGCAAACTCTTTAGTAAAACATCATTCCCAGTGTCCTTTATCCCTTTTACCTATTTTTCAACTGCACTTGAAGAAATGTTTTATAGAGAGTTGGCTACAAGTATTTCTTGAAAGTGTATCCTTTTCCGATTACTTTTATGACTCAGTACTCCTCCATGTCTCCAGCTATTCTTTCAGAGTTCTATCTGAAGGACTTCGCTCACTTCTCCCACTCCTCTCACCACCGATTTCCCACAGGGCTTCACCCATCATCTCTTTATTATCTTCCTCTACAATCTGCCTTTGCACCACCTCATTCACAGGCACTGGTTCCATTAGCTTGTCAATGCTGTAGTTTCACAGAACTTTTCCAACTCAGAGTTGACTACATTTTGTCCAAGCTAAAATCTCTGTCTGTCTGACATCTCCTCATGGCTGCCTAGCTGTCGGTTCAAGCCCAACATGATAAAATGGAGCTCAGACATCCTTCTAAACTCACCTCACCACTTACTTCCCTTCTAGATAAGTGTCACAATCAATTTTCTGAATGTCTTTCACAGCTGGATGTCAGCCTGCATTCATATCTATTTTTTTATATGTCTTCATAATCAAGCACTATCAAAGTCATATACCTATGCTTCCATTAAATCTCTTCTTTCATGTTGCACCTCTATTATCGATGCAACCTTTTCTTCAGTGTTAACAAATACAGTCTTGCCCACTAATATATATTCAGGGCCCAAATGCAAAATGGCTCTTTTAGTCTATTACTTCAAATAAGTTAAAATACCTCTACATTCCTTCACAGCTTGCTTAATCTCTTTCTCATTGAAACATAAGCCACATGTCTTCATTTCACAGCCTTCAACACCCTATTTCAGTTCTACCCATCATGTTTAATTCAAAATAAGACCAATTCCTGAATCCAATAAATGCAAAGCACAGTGGAGTTTTCAGAAAAACAATTTTGAATTTTTCCCCATGATGTCCACAGCACTTGGAAGGTTTATTCCTAAATATACACAAAAATCACTACATTTATCTTCCTGTAAGTCCTTCCTTTCTTATGCTGCCTGAAAAATATAATCCTTAACAATGGCTGGACTTCCGGAGTGTTGAAGGTAGTAGCTACCATGATGACCAACACTGCTCAATCGTTTCATTGTTTTCCAAGTTGATCTATAGGCACCTGCTATCTATAATCTGATGTACCAATTGCAAACTTTTTGAGGAAAGCATTACCTTCGCAAGACCTAGGACAAGTGGACTTTGGTCCATTAGCAATGTTTCCAAGTGTTATTGTAGTAATTAATTATAAATGCCACCATCCACAAAATGGCCACTAGAAAGTGAAACAAAATAAACAAAAAATAATCTAACATAACTTTCCAATGTCTGGTTGGGAATTAAACTTCAGTCCACAGATCTGAAATGACTTATGTATCCTAAATAGGACATATTTCCCCCTCAGTTCTCCACTGAGAAATTAGTCATTAATTCCTCCTATTAAGATATTTCCTTCTCCCAAAAGGTAAATATTCAAGAGGAAGAACCAGCATCTATTGTCCTCAATGGAGGAGAGAATTCTATTCTAATTTTATCATATTCTGCACTATCTTCCTTTTTTAAAAAAAAAGAAGAGCGTATGGTTACTTGTGAAAATAACCTATTCCATTCACATTTTGATGAATGATATAAAGAACTACTTTCAGTAACAACAAAACAAATAAATAATCTCATACTGTACAGTCCAACAAGGGTGCAGCACATAAATAGCAGCTCACAATAATTCAGGTTAAAAAAAAATAAAAACCGGGGGTGGGGTGTGTGTGTGTAAAAGCAGGAATTCCTGCAGTAAATACCACACTTACCAACCTTTTAAAGGGAACTGCTATCAGTTTCCACAGCATTTTTTTTCTCTGAACCTGGAATATAAGTGATTACTTTCTAAATAATGCTAAATGGAATCTTTTGCCAAACTGGCAAAAAACTTCACATTTCCCTGAGACTCGAGAATTTTCAAATTAAAACTGGAAATTTCCGAATATACATTTTTTTTAATCTAAAGTCCAACAGCAAATTTCATGTCCCTGTTATTGTTTAGTAAAAAATGTAAAAAAAAGCCTACCAAGATTAAAGGTTTACCAATTAAGATTTTCTAACCCATCTATATTATTGATGCCACAAAAATGTAAAACACAGAAACTTGCAGGCTGCTTCTCCTGAATAAATTACAAATATCCTGGTCATTCCCAAGGATTTCTATTTAACTTCCCCTGTTCAGGTGGGCAGTCAAATTTGGTAGTAGCAAACGCAATTTTTGATTGAGAGTCAAACACTAACAAACTGTGACTACGTTATAAATAATACGTGTGAGAACATTCTTAAATA
Organism: Charadrius vociferus; assembly: GCF_000708025.1. Classification (NCBI taxonomy): domain Eukaryota; kingdom Metazoa; phylum Chordata; class Aves; order Charadriiformes; family Charadriidae; genus Charadrius; species Charadrius vociferus. The sequence goes on from NW_009647222.1 coordinate 2,122,662, forward strand.
TTCCCTGAGCTTATACCGATACCAGGCAAACATCTCTCTACATCAAGACATTTCTATTGTGTATTCCAGAGACAAATTGGGTAATAGTTGTCCTGATCACTGTGAATAAATCTCTTACCTTCGTGTTGGCGCATGCTTTCCCCTTCTTATAATCCTTATGGCTGCCTCGTTTGTCCAATTTGGCCCACAAGGCTTTGGCTTTCCAATAATTTAGCTTGGACTTGAGTTTGTGATAGAAAGAACGATAGTCCTTGGGCTTTAGTTCTAGGTAGTCACAGAGCTCTTGGAAAGCCTTTAGAGTCCCCTTGCAGGTTGAAGCTTGGACAAATCTGTCAAAGAGAACGTGAGCCTGGTTCACCTTCTCATTCTTACTTTCCTCCATGCTTCACACTTCGCAGCTGCCCTGGGGGGCAGCTGTTCTCTTCCAGTCTGCCAGATTTCCCGATGTTGCTCTGCTGAGCCACTTTCACCTCTGGCTTACAAGCATTATTAACCTATAAAATAAAAAGAAGAAAACATAACTGAGCTTGCTCCTTTCCCCCCCTGCCCAAAAAAAGTCTTGTCTAAGCCCGCTGAACTGAAGGCCCAGATTCTCAGTAACTAATCAAGCATCAGTCCTAAATAAGTCAACCAATCAATACGCCAAGGAGTCCTGCCCAAGTTGACTGAAGCAGAGACTTCCAAAGCTCACTGAGCCTCACTGAAGACAGTGGGACATTTCACCTCTGTTAAACCACAAAATACTTTACCTGAGCCAGTCCCTAGAAAGTTTTATCAAAACTCATTTCACGGGAAGAGCAGAGAAGTTACAAGTAAACTGGCAGATGTTATGTGATGTTTGGAAGTAGGCAGAAGTTTTTTTAAAAAAAAATAGACTTACTGATGTAGCAGTGACTCTGATAACCAGATCACTGTGGTAACACCACCAAGGTGATGGTTACATGCTGGTCTTGAAAACACTACTACCACATAGTACTTTAGGAGCTAGTATTCCACCATTAAAATAAGTTTCGGCGCGTTCATTCTAAAAGGACATGTGTCTTTGCTCATGATAAATAGAGAAGAGGAAAGAGGATGGCATAGCACAAGCTGCTGTCAGAGTCCTTGCAAACACTGCTTTTGTACAGTGGCATAACAAACCCAGTGACGGCTACTGCAGTCCTAGAAAGAAGTTAAACCTGCTAATAGCAATCAAATACTTAAGAGAAGATGTCAAGACTAAAAAAAAAATGCCCATCTGTGTTGCACCAAGCAGTATAAACATTTGCCTTACCTAGACCCTATGCATATATTCCTGTCCACAGCTAAGCAGCTAAGAGTGCAATGTGGCTGATACATGGTCCTCCTGAGATTCTCATAGTAGGTCCTCTATTCTGTGGCTTTCAACTTCTTTTGATATGCAGGTCCCTATAAAATTTTAGGTGGTAGCTGGGGTTCTGAGAAGATTAAATACGCTAACAGGAGGTCTGCTACACTTAGTTGCTTTTCTGGGGTCCCTCAGAAGCAGCCTGCAGACCTACAGAGTGAATTGTTTGGGTCACAAATAGCAGATTTTGTTTAAAGAACAGATATTTTCTCTCCCTCTCTCTCTGTTATATATATAATAAATCTCCTTCTTCCTTTTATACATGATACTTAGTACATACATGTAATAGGTTATTCTCTAAGAAAGAATAGTTCTGTTTGTCTTCAGATATGAGGGCAGCATGGGAACACATGCAGGAACTACGGAAGTGAAAGCATTTCTGAGTTGCTTTTTGTCCTTTGGTTTTTTGCAAAGGGCATTAAGGTAAAAAAGGAAATGTGTGGATCGGATAAAACCTTTTAGATTCTCACCAGCTCTTTTCCTGCTTTCAGCAGACAGGAAGCCAAGTCAAATATTACAGTCCATGTCTCTTCCCCTCCCGTATGACAGCTCCGCAGCAGTTTATTTGGGCACTCCTGCATTTCACCCTAACATTGTATTTATTGCTTACGTTGAGAGATAGCAAAGGAGACCTGCAAACCTTTATATCCAGCCACAAACTGTTTTTTATTAAAAATAAAAATTCCTACAATAGCCACAGTACAACAATGGGCTATACTGGAGAATGTGATTCTGACTTTATTAGGCCAACTGCCTTAGAGGACTCAGTACACACGAAGCCGTTTTTCTAACTGGCTGATAGCGATGCCATGTCCATACCAGTACTGCTAACTAAGCAGGATGGAACTAACTGCTTTCCTTATTTTTAATCTTAACTTCACTGTTGTGAAGCTGGAAACATGCTCCAGGCTTGCACATCAGGGTAACCACTGTGCTACTGCAGAGGTCTAAGACACTGTGCTCTAAGCCTGTGTCTCCTCCTCTGTTCTCAAGTAGAATCTTATAAAGGGCCCCAACAAATCACCTCTTATGCTGAAGGAGTAATTTCAGTGCACCTGTGTAATACAGATACAACAAAATACCTACAGTCTAAAGCCATATGCCTTATTAATCATCACTGCAAGTTGCAACGCTGCAAGTTGAATACTATTTTGTGTTATGTTTCCCCTGCCTCTTGCACCCCACTCTACAGCCCAAACACTCACTTCAGGTGACTGATACTTCCTAAGAAAAAGCAATAGAAGTTATATGACCTAAATTCAGTGGAGTGGAAATTTAAGTCTGTTAGTCCACAGTCCATTACTGGTATATCCAGATGTGAGGACAATATAGGTTTCATTTCTTACTCTTGCTTCTTCTATTGTACTCTTTCACTACAGGACTGAAACAGCACTGGTTCTGCCCTGCTCAGAGAGCTACAGAAGTTAAAATCCAACCTACTTTCATTCTAGGAACTTACTGCTTTGTGTTCAAGGTTTGCGAAGCCAGGAGACAAACCTACAAAAGCAGGTCATTTTAGACGGTGCAACCTGAGCGGCACATTAATATAGCCATTCTGTTGACATTCCATTCCATGCAAGCTGTGAAGTCAGTTATGCCCACAGGTCAAATCAGGAGGCATCAGTCCCTGCAATTAGTCACTCCCTAGAACTCTGCAATCTTGAGGTAAACACCTAAAGCCCTTGGAACCCGCGAGCAACACGTCAGAGAACATGGAAATTACAAGAGGAAAGCAAGGGCAGGCAAGAATTACTTGCCAGGTTTCTAGGGTATTTGTATGCCTTGTTGGCTACTCTGCAAGTCTGCAGTATCCTGCATGTTTTGTCTCGAGGCAGCTGATTGCTGACTCAGAAGCTCTGTAAATTCCTTGGCTGGAGTGTTGGGAGAGAAAGACAAAGCCTGTGAAAAAAAACGCATACAAGAACAGTATTCGTGTTGCTATTTACAATAATAGCATGAGGTTGTCACTGACTCATGACTGCAAGTACGCTGAGGATCTCCAGCTCTTGCCCAGGACAAAAGAAACCAATGAAAAACAGAGACACGGGCAATGAATAATTCCAGGTGGTGGTTCCTTCCCACACTCGCCACGGATGCAGGAATACGAATATTATACCAAATGCATATACAAAAAAGAAAGCCCAGTGCCCTACTTCTGTCAAATGCAAGAGATGGAAGAGATTTTGCAAGTGATACACATAATGAAATTTGGTTGTACAAATTCCAAGTTCCTGCAGAAAGTGTTGCAAATGCAGGGCTCCTATATTCCAGGCAAATAAACCCCCATTATAGGAGTCACATCCCCTACACTTTCCATCCTGATATTGTTAAAAGTGCTCATTCGACTAATGACTTGAGCTTGGAAAAATAAAGTATTACAGGAATGTATTTTGCAGCATTCTTCTCCATTTCTTCCCAGCAGAAACTATTGAGTTAAATCCATCTAAATTCACAGCTTGTTCTGTCGAGCTTAAAACAGCATTTTGAGCGAATAAAACATTTGCCAAAGTAACTGCCCAGCTCCACTTCAGAATGCTGAGTTTCTCTGAGCACAATGTAAATGCTTTCTCAGATTTTGGTTACTTCACACCCAGACAAACACCACAGATGCACCCTTGACAGGCAAATCTCTGAGAAGTCAGAGATCAACAAACTGCAGTAGTACCTTATGGAATCTGAAAGCAAGTTGGTCCATCAATCATAAAACTACTGACAGCTCCAATAGCTCCAATTTCCATTGATTTTATCCTTTCCCTAAAATTTCCAGTTCCCCAGCAACATTCCCTATGCCCTTGTCTCCCTTTCATGGCCCCTCAGCTTCTGCCTAAGCGAGACTCAGTAACACGCTCTGGAAACTCTGAGATTACTGCAGTACCTAGGCAGCCAGTACACACTTGCAACTTGGCTAGCAAAAGCCTAAGCACAGATTATTGTTAAACTTATGCTGCAGACAGACAGAATAGGGGACACCTATTTTTGTCTCCCTCCTCCACCCAGCCTCCAGTTTTCTTGTAGGAAACCAATTACCTTTGAGACTTCTATTCCCCATCAAATCTGGATGAAATTGTTCAAAAGTTATTGAGGATGAACCGAAAAGCAGATGGACAAACGGCTCAATCCCATAAGCCTCCCTTCTTTAGGAAACCACACTAAAAAAAAGTCTTTATTCCAACAAATGAAAAAGCACTGTTTTCATTTCCAGGATTTGATTTATTTTACTTTTAGCTACAACTAAATAAATACTTTGCTACAATATGTTCATGAATTTCTAAGTGATCACGGATATCAAAAAGTGCAGCTTTAGGGCAGCGGTAAGACTGTGGAACAGATGGCAAAAAGAGGACAATTTTGACAAAAAAGCTAATGCCAAAACTGGCAATTATTTTAGTTCCATATTACACAGACAAATAATGGGAAAGCAGGAGGACAAAGGCGTGGTTGCCATTGTTTGCAGCTTCCCTTTTATACCAGACGGAAAAAAAGGACCGTGAACACTGTCCACAGTATGCTTTAAGATGGTATTTAGATCTGCTCCCATTCATAAGCTTCAACACTCAAGCAAATATGCTGGCAAAAAGATGTTTGTGTTTTAATACACTTATCAAACCTGATTTGGTGGGTTTATGCCAACCATATGGGAGTCAGTCTTTTGGGTCTCCATCTCTTTCCTGTCTACCCTCTCTTCCAAGCTAGGACAAAAACGGGAGAGAGACCAAATATGAACTTGGTTGCAAATACAAGAACCCATTCTAAGGAGACGATCAAAGCACATATACAAACAGTTCATAGAATTCTCGCATCAAGAAAAACTCAATCCAGTAATGATTTGAGAAGAAATGCAAATTAGATCCAAGAACATGGAAACATACAAATACAGAAGCAGTTACAGATAATATTTCGGTTCCCAAATTCCTATCAAGGTACTGAAGAAAAATACGTACATTGGTTATTACTAACCATTTCTTAAATGCCACAACATAAGCACCGAAAACACTAGACCCACAAAATAAAACCTTTTATCTATATGAATTCAGCAAACAGACTATTTTGTTGCTCTGTCATACACAACTCACAGCAGAGTCCTTACACTGAATGAACACCACCATAAAAGACAGACCAAGAAACAGATCATTTCTCTCCTTTGGAAGAAAAAGGGAAATTATACCAAGGAAGAGGTAGCTGCCCCCTTATAAGATGATAAGGGAATGGCAGGCCATCTGGATAGTTGTCATGCTGTAACACAAGCTTCAAGAACTACTAGCTTAAATACCTGATATGGCCACATACTAGGGAGATCCCTCATAGCACAAATCACAAACCAGTGCAGTGATCCCTTTTCACCTAGCACTAACTCACCAGCTCTGTGTTCTTTATGTCTTAGAACTGTCGTCATGCTGTAAAGAACCACACGGTACCCTACATGCACAGCAAAAGAAAATCTATTTCTCAAAGAAGTCAATGTGCTTTTATTCCAATGGTAAGAAGCACTACATCCCACTGGAATCAAAACTGTCATGACAAACTTTTTGGAGTGTGGCCACTAACGCAGCAAGTCATATGAGCAACACTTCCCTTTACAGGCCTCCCAAAACCAAATGACAAATGACAGCAAAGGCTCCATTTGTTATCTGGGTGGTGAAATCCATGCATCTCCCACAAATCCTCCTGAGGAAACACAAGTCCTCAAAACCCAAATCCAGCCCTCAGTCTACAAGTATTTCCCATAAAAACCATACCCCGCACCTGTAGGGAGTCAGACTGTGTGTATTTTCTGATGAGCAACACATATCTCACTCCTAAGGTAAGTGTACAATCACTTCATACAAGGTGAAGGTGACTTCACTACCAGGCTGAAGCATATGGAGGCTTCTCACTCCACTACTTAACAGGACAAGAAGGCTGAATGTCATTCCCTTATTTGAAGTGCTTTGAAGCTGTTCCTGATGTTACATTTCAACATAGAAACACATCCTAAAGTTAGTTCCCACCCGGTTTTACAAGCTGCACTTCCCCAGAGTTCTTCAAACACTATCTAATAACCTGAGAAAAGCTCCTATACAAAAATAAAAGGCCTTTAAGAAATGACTGGAATGATGCTTTCACAAAACTTTATTTCTGTGACTTCAAATGGCGATAAAACAAATCAGTTGCCTTAGCACAGCAAGACATAGCAGCTTTTGACATCATACAGGACATGGATTGATTCATCTTTCAGAGCCAACATGCTATGCCACAAAAAAGGGAGGTTTTCAGAAAAGCTTTACTGAACATTAGAGAACAAGAACATTGTTCTGACCCAATTAGAAATTTTGAGCAGAACAAAGACTGAAGGCTACAAACACACTACAATGACCTCTGCAGCCCAGTGAGCCAAGTCCTCTGAAGGCCTTCAGGTTCTGCCAGCACACTGGTCACCCCAAGCCATTCCACGACATAGTGAGAAAATATTTCAAATAGAGTCTACATTTATATTTTTTATTAAAAAAAAAAAAAAAAGATTCTCTAATTAAACTCACATGAACACATTTTTAAAAAGTTATGTAAGTGAAGGCTTCTATCTGTCAGAACCTGGTACCAAAACACAGACTACAACAATCACAGAAATTAATGCAGGAAAGATAATCAACAGGGACAAAGAGACAGATAAAACCATATGATCTGCAAGTAACAAAAAGAAAAAAATTACCATTTTTCAAAGAGCACATAAAAAGGTTGATGAGATCTTAAAAATGAAAAGGTCTAGCATCTAGTAGTATGTGCTTGCCTTCATAGTATATTATATGCACTTATCTCCACTTATGTGCTTCAGTTCTCCCTTTTATTACCTAATTCTGCCTTACACAGCTCAAAGATTACCAGTCACACAGAATCACAGGGTCCAAACTAGGCTGAACTTACCAAAACCACCTTCATTTGGGTCATCAAGAGAAATATCTTAGCACCTCAGAAGGCAACTCAAAGACTGGTCATTTGTGCCAGCATTTATTCCAGTCAAGGCAGATGGCTGCCTGGACTTTTAACTCTAACAGTCGCTCCTCAGTGGTTTGGTAAATCCCAGACTCTCACAAAACAAAGAACAAATATTCCAATTACAGACATTAAAAACGTACATGGGAAAGCAAGTGTTATTTGTGCTGCTTCCAACTCTCAGCTGTTATGGGTGTGGAAAAGAGGCAGGCACTTCCTCGAAGGAAGTGGTGGTGGAGAAGGGAGTTAGAAAACAGGATTAAAAGATTCATAATTCCACCCTCCGCACACACTCAACTAGCTAAGGCATCACAAATTGAGTACACTACCCAGAGCAGTTAAAACAGGTTATTTAATGGATGTATATCCTATTTCTGCAGAGGAAAACTGAATATGGAAAGCAGAGGGAATTAAACATTTCGGAATTATTTTCCTAATGCAGATCTTGCAAGACTCTTTTGGGAGCCAAGAAACCAACGTAAACAGACATTTGAATAAGAGAGCTATAACGACTTCTCCAAGCCACAAACCACTTCATTTAGAGACTGCTGAACTTTAAAAACAAAACAAATCCCAAGCTTTATTCTAGGAAAAGTCTGGGAAGGGCTGGGACCATACTACAACCCGTGGGTGAAACCTTAGCCTTTATAATTACCAGGTAAAACATACACGCAAAGCTCAAAAAACACCTAAGAAATTGGACCTTAAACCCAGATCTCCAGAACTGCTACCTCCTTTCCCTTAATCGGAAAGGTTTAACCAGGAACAGCAGATGAGGATCAGCACCTTACTACCTGCCACATGCCTTCACTTGTCATGGTTAATATATCCAGCACGCTGTATCCCACCTATCATGTGCCCCAATCTGCCACTGCCCCCCAAGTCATGCATGGACAGCAGACCCAAGCTCCACCAGCAGTCTGACTCCCTCAAGATGAGGGAACTGGGGCTGTTTAGTCTGCAGAAAAGGAGGCTGAGGGGAGACCTTATCACTTGCTACAACTACCTGAAAGGAGGTTGTAGCGCAGTGGGGGTTGGTCTCTTCTCCCAAGTAACAGGCAACAGGATAAGGGGAAACAGCCTCAAGTTGCACCAGGGTAGGTTTAGATTGTATATTAGGAAACATTTCTTCACTGAAAGGGTTGTCAAGCATTGCAACAGGCTGCCCAAGCAAGTGGTGGAGTCACCATCTCTGGAGGTATTTAAAAAACGTGTAGGTGTGGCGCTTAGGGACATGGTTTAGTGGTGGATTTGGCAGTGCTAGGTTAATGGTCTGTCGTGGTTTGAGTGACACAGGAATTCTTTCTTTTTCAGTAATTTTACTTTTCAGTACGGTCTCTCCTACTGCTAGGGAAAACTGCATTTTTAGAAGACTCTAATGTCTGGACTGGTGAAAATATTTACTTTATAGCCAGCTATGGTATGCAGATTTCAAGGTCTCAGTGTTTTCCAGCTAGCTAGCGTTTCAAGGTCTCTAGCATGAGGTCTTGAACAGGGATGAGGAGGAGCGAGACCCAGGCATTTGATCCAAGCTGGCCAACAGGATTATTTCATACAACGAACATCACACTCAGTATAACTGAGATAGTTCTTTCTCTTCTATGGTGGCTGCAGTCTTGAGAACTTCTTGCCCCGGTGCCAGACCCCTGATGCCCTCCTCTCCTCCCAAAGCCATAGCGCTTGCAGTGTCCAATGTTTACTGTCTACTGCTGGGAGTGCACAGCTTCCTACTGATATAATTGGCTGAGTACAATCTTTCTATATTTTGTATTGGTATCAATATGGTTCTTTAGTATCATTCATGTTAATTATTTACTCTTATTCTAGTAAATCTGTTCATATTTCAACCCTTGGGTGTCCTTACTTTCTCCCCCCCACACCGATTCCCCTTCCAGGGTTGTGAGTGGTGATTGAGTGATAGAATAATTGTCTAAACAACAATAAATTGTTGTGGGTTCTTCAAACCATAACACGGTTGGACTTGAAGATCTTTAGTCTTTTCCAGCCTAAACAATTCTATGATTCAAGCTTTACTGCTGCCAAGGAAAACCCCACAGCGTATTTATAAGCACTGATGGGTGTAACCTACTCATGTAGCTCAAATCACTACACCTAGCCTTCTTTTTTCCTTAATCCTTAAAAGTTGTGCATGAAAATGTGTACTGTGTAGTCCCTCTAAATATCTGAAAGCAGAAATGGCAATGGCAAGGAACTCAATCTAGGGTAGATGCAGCAGGCTGCTTCTTGATGCTCCGCAAGCCACCACAGGCCCATATGTCCTCCCACATTAGTCACTAAATTAGACCATAATATACAATTAAGCAATTTCATTTCATTTTGCAAAGGCAAATTACACACCAAAAAAAAAAACACTATTGACTGAACAAAGTTTTGAACAGGACACAGGATTTGAAGGCAACCAGAAAGAAACTCGTTTCCATCATGGTTTGCATTTCCTTTTTTTTTGGAACGACTGGCAGATTTGGTATGGAGCTCACCTCATGGTAGAACTTATTTGTCTGGACTCTTAAGTCATAGGGCTTCTAGATAACAGAAAAGATACTGAACATGTTCAATGGACACAATACTAAATCCCAATTCATTAGATCACAGGAAGAAAAAAAAACACACACACAATAATCCTATAACTTTTATTTCATAAATGAGATCATTTAATTTAGATCTATTCCACAGGTCCCACAAACCTCTTCTATAACCTGTCCCAGGGTGAATTCCTGTAGACATGTTTTTGTTCGGGGGGGGGGGGGATATAAATGTCTATTCCTAGACTTTCCTCAAAGCACTCTTACTGTACTTACATCTTAGAATTCTTAATTTGACAGTATCTTAAACCTAGCTTAGTATTAACCCTTGATAAATTTACTCATGTAAACCTTTCCTCTTCTAAAGATAAGAATACCCACCCTTTGCACTCTAGTATGCTCCATGATCTTTAGTAACAATAATAATTAAAAAAGGCAAAGCAAAATCCAACCCTTAGCAACTAACAAGCTTAACTGTGAGACTTTCAAATGACAACTGATCAAATCTAGCAGTTTAATGAAAAGTCACCTCTATTACACAATCCTGTGTGTCTAATGCTTCCCATCATTCATTTTCCTCATAGGTACAAGGAAAGCTTTTACCAGGAGACAGGAATATATTGTAAGCAAATAACCCATTTAACATTTTGGCTAAACTATGACAAACAGCTAGAATTAAGAAGTTAATGTTTTCTCACAGTACAAAATATACCAAAACCTTGAAAGGTAATCCAGACTATAGGTAGAGTATGGCAAAAACAAAACTTGTAACATCAAACTTGCAGGTCTGGACATAAGTTAATACCATTTGCACATACTGTTACCAAGCCTAAAAATAGTAACCAGGCAGTATGTTCCCCACTTGGCTGGACATTTGGCACTCAGTAAATGCTGAAACAGTTTCAATTGGCCAGACAGCAATTCCCCTACAGCTGCTGAACGCACAGGAGATGCCTCTCTCAGCAAAGACCATGGTAAGCTCAATGCCTCAAGCAAATGAAAATCTGTTAGGAAATCAGTTAGAGGAAAGAGGTGGAGGAGTTTTTGTGATTTACTCTCCTCTCCCTGAGGCTTTGGCAAGCAGTTTCTGAAATAAGATGGCAGTCATCACTTCCAGAGGCAGACATTACTAGTCTGCTCAAATACAGCTGCACTGGTGGGGACGTGAAAAGACTTGGTACGAATTAGTCAGAGATTTAATCCAATATAAGTGTAAGGATGCCATTCAGCAGAATTTGTTCCTAGTAGCAAGCACACATAAAAGCTTCTCTCTTCGCCTTTCATCCTCAAGGACTTTTCTGTCTAGTCTTTTTAATTCCATCCTCCTTTGGATAAAGGCCATTCTTCTGCAAGGATACCTAGGGGTCTGAGGCAGATATCCTTAGCTGAACCTCATAGCTAACTGTCAGAGAAAGTTGGTCTACGAGAGTGCATGAGCACCCCCTTCACTTAACGCAGGTCTGAGAGCCCCCACCAAGAGACTTATAATCACCTTTTGTGCAAGACATCCAGATGCACCTTTTTAATAGTTAAAGCTCTCAGTGGACACAAGACTACCATGCTGTACCAACTTCTGTCCAGCGTGGTTCGACAGCCCTGATACATTTCTTTGCTGCTTGTAGGCTGGAATTTGGCTCGTAGGGTATTCTAAGATTTCTAGGGGCAGATGATTCAGTACTGGACCTTGGGCTCAAACTGAATAATTTCTATAATCTTATTTCATAACACCATCCTCCACCTGGTATTTGAGCACTAGCCAGAAGGACCCTTTTTCTAAATGCTTTTAATGCAGCAAGGAAAAGGGCAAGAGAGACTAAAGGTAACGTGACTTTCTCATTGATAATACCAACAGGCTGCTCCTAGCTTATCTGAAGGCAGGTAACAACTTCAGAATCAGACTGACAGTCTTTAAGAAGAAAAATACCGAAATCGAGCAATACTTTTTTCAGCTTCATTCAACTGCTGCTTTCAAACTCAGTCACCCAGCATGGACTGGTAGCACAGCACAGCTCTCTAAAACAGGGATGAACAACAGTGCTGGCAGAGCCATAGCACTGCAGTAGCCGCTTTCCTGGAAATCTATACAGTGCTCCTGCATAGCAGACCAGTGTTAACTGTAAGTTCCTCTCCAGAGAGAACAAGCAGAGGCCTTCAACATCTGGAAACCACCCTCCCTCCAGTTGCTTGCTGGCATTAAACAATTTAGTATTCATATATTTACCATTAGTTTATACTAACAGAAGCATATGCTGCTATTAAGGCAGCTTGGTTTTCTCCAATTTGAATACTGAGAAACATAAAGAATTTGTTCCTGGTTACATCAGAAGCCATCAGTGAAATCCAAATACCTACTCTCTCCACTCCCCTGTCCTTCCCTATACGCACACTCCATAAATTATCACAAGTAGCCTTTTCTCCATGGACCTGAGAGATCTGCCTAACTGTAATGAAAAATTTCCTATTCCATGGGATAGACTAAAAAACTCTTTGACATTTGGATCTTCAAATACTTGGAGTGGCCACAATGAAAAAGTAATGTTTGCTTGTAACCTTTCATTTCTATAACATCTCTGGTTTTCTAGAATAGAATATTCCAGTTGGAAGCGACCTACAATGATCATCTAGTCCAACTGCCTGAACAATTCAGGGCTGAACAAAAATTAAAGTATGTTGTTAAGGGCATTGTCATTCTGAAAGCAATATGGCTTATTTCCCTTCCCTGGCTGACACTACTGACTGGACATATGCCTTCTACAGTAACTACTGAATTATGTTCTGTAACTACAGGGGATAAGTAGGGAACACTCATTTGGAAGACTACAAGGCAGGCAGAAGGATCTGGAGGCTGACACAAATGGGCAATTTCCTGAGCCGTATCATGCTGTGGCAACTGAGATTAGTAATGCTTGATTGTCCCATCCCTGTTACACCTCAGAAGTTTCCTGAACCCAGTTGCTTTTATGATAATAGCTTTCTTTTAGTTTCCAGGCCAAGTTTACACCTCTTTGCTCCTGTGATGATACTGACCTACACATTAGCTTTCCCTCCCTTCCTACATATATTTATAGACAGATGCCACATCCCATCTTGATCTTCATTATATTGAAGTTAAATCAAGCTCTCCTAGTCCAAGATAGGCTCTCTTTTCCTAGGCCTCCCAAGGAGAAAAACTGCATATTGTCAGGTTGGGGGTGGTGGGAGGTGTGTGTGTGCGTGTATGTAATCTTATGAAGGACTATAGCTACACAGTGCATTTGGCCAGATGAGTTCTCACAAGAGAGTAGTGTAATAAGGTGCATACCACAGGGTACACTCCTCTCCTGACAATTCTGGGATTGCTTTGGCCTCTTCCACAACTACAGCCCAGTTCTAGTATGCATTTCAATGTAGACACTGATCACAGGGATCATTATTTCTCTTTTCTTGGTCATTTCCAAGTGAAAGGACACCAGACTGTCTCATTCTTGTTTTTACACTACTGAATTTAATTTCATTTGTATCCCATAAATTCTAGCTCTTTCTACAGAATATCAATGTAAAGATCAAGTTAGACTTGAAGGAGTAGCCTCACACCCCTCACCCTTACAGTACGGGAACAGTAACCTTTCCCCCCCAAAAAAAAACCAAACCCAACTAGTTCCTTCCCCTTTTAAACACAATTTGGTACTTTCTGTTTCCAAGGAAGATGCTCAAAAGTGCAGTACTCAACCCAAATCCAAGCCTCAATCTTTTTGCCAGCTGAACAGCATCTGCTATAAGCAGCCTTTTGTATATATGTGATGCAAGCATGATGCATTCAGTAAAATATATCATGTCCCATATAGAGCTATCAATGGCTCACAGCACATTCCTTAGCAGAGAAGTATCTTGGGTTCATATTTGAGTGAGCTTCTTGTGGGTAAAGTAGAGGCTTCAGAATATTGTGCTTCCTAGCAGAGAACCAAAGTACCGTACATGGGAAATTGACTGACCTCAAGCACTAAGGGAACAGAAGTAGGATGAAACAGAGTGCCAGGGCTACCAGAAATTCATCTGATCAAATTGTGAAAGAAACAATGTGACACTTGAATGCAGCAATCTCTCCAGAAAAGAGGCGAAATATTAATGCCGCTGGTCAGGAGACTGATAAAGCTTCACATGGAAGCATATACAGTTCTGCCTCCCACGGGCTGTTAGGCTAGTCAAACTAATAAAGAACTTGTCATCAGCACTTCCAGTCTCCCCTACTTCTTGACCCATTTCTATAAACATCATAAATAGGGAAAAACACCTCCGATAGTGGCAGATGTAAAAATGTGCATTAGGTTTGACTGCAACTCAACGTTTGAAACAAGAGAAATGGGGTTCTAGAGCACTTTCCCATGAGAAAAGCCAAGGCAATTAAAGACGTACTCAGTTTATTAATAGAAGACCATTTTCTGAGATTGAAAGGAACAGACCACATCCTAGGATTTGCCTCCAAATCAGTCCAGTGCTTTGATATTACTGTACATATGCAGAAATGACAATATATGCACATTTAATATGCCAAGCCAGAATCAAGTGATCTTAACCATGACTGCAAACATGTATGCATAGCAAAAAAGCTGTATTGAAGGTTCATAATGCTGTGCCAAATTAACAGCTTTCAAGGCCTTTAGCTGCATAAAGATGAATTTTCTGTCAAAGTAGCTGATATTGTAGCCATTTCTGTAACCGCCTGTACCCTTACTGATGCTTGTGTTGTGCAAAGTGGGAAGAAGTGTGAGGGAGGTGACCCTAGTCAATTGAAACTCCATTTCCTTGCCAGGATGGGTGAAATTTCGCTTCTTCCTCTATTTTAAAGAATTACAGCCTTGAAAGCTGAAGGCGGTAACAGACTTCCAGAATTTTGTGTATGTGTGCAGGGCTGAAAAACAGTGCTGTTAACTGAGTGGTTGCTTAGAAAGACAGGGAAGAGGTTCATACAATTTGAAGAGAATTGTGCTTCTGGTACTGCACCAGGGTGCAGATGCAGCATACTAAAAACTGCTGGTACACTCCTGCATGTTGTTTACTTTGGAAAATAAAATTCAAATGTTGTTTTTCCCCAAAGGCATAGATATGCTATGCAAATAAATGCTTCAGGCAATTTATGCCACATCTGTGTCCCCACAGCTAATAAAGGAATACAAGATGACTGCAAGCTATACAGGTATAATCAGTTAACCAAATGACATCAGGGGATTTAAGGGATAAGTAGGGCTCCGAGCATGTGGTATACTGTCCAGGAGTCTATTACCTCAAAAGAAAAAAAAAAAAAAGCATGCGTCTTTGAATTGCTCTTAAAAATACCTAATATACAGCAACAGAGTAGTTGATTCAGGACTGGTCTGATCTGATCTTGAATGAGCTTGGTTTTCCCTTTTCCATATATGCTATATAACAGTGACTTCATTTCCATTAGCCTCCTGGCTAACCCCTCCGATCTGAGAGTAATACAGCCATTAAGCATATCCGTAGGATCTCAAGTTTACTGAAAAAAAAATCAGTGTTTATACATGTCTATTACTTCAGTCCAGAGCTGTTGGCACATTTATAAACAGCCATAGATTGAGACATGCTAGTATCTTAAGAGAAACACAGAACAAAACAGCAAGTTTACAGTATCTAGCTGTAAAGAAATCTGAAGCTATGCCCTTGACAAGCATAATACATTATTGTTCACTAGATACAAGAGGTAGTCTCTTCTGTTGGATTGCTCAGTTTGGATTGCTACTTGTTCAAGTGCTTTCAAGGGCACCTACGCCCCCAAATTGCTACCTTTGGAGAAAACAGGCTGCCAGTGTACTGTATGGAGGGTCTCAGAGCTCTATCTCTGTATAGACTGCAGGGTGTAACCCTAAGGTTACTCAACATTAAGGTATTTCAGTAGCTCATAAGACACACTGGAGAGAACACTAGTAGTAGCCACACACTCCTCCATGTACTCAACATAGCACTTACTGGCTCTGTCTGTCCATTAGACTCCCACGTAGCTCCACTCCAGCAGACTAGGCAGTTCACTTTTAGCACAGAGCTATTTATTAGTTATACCACATGTTACATTAACATTAGCTTATGTAAGTAAATCAATAGCAAGGTAACGCCCAATCAAAAAGGGCACCAAGATAGGTACCTTGCTGTTTTCCCTGGAAGAAATGAAAGCAGTGAGGGAACCTGTGACAGAAATTGACAACACTACAACAGCTACTTGCAGCAAGGCAGATGTGGACACAAAACATCTGCAAACAAACTCAATTCGTTATCTAAGCCGGGTTTGTTTTCCGCCTCATAACTAAACACCACATACCAACTTGTGCCCACATCTATTTCAGTCCTACGTCAGGTCAGCCCAACAAGTTTTGGGTGTAATCTCCACAGACGTACCACGCTTTGAGGACAAACGACCACACGAAGTGAACAAGATCACATTTCCTTTCACAGAAAAGCAAAGATGCTCTCTAGGGGGAGCATCTAAGCAGGATGGCTCACTCTCTCAGCAGCCTTTTCTACAGACAGGAATTAGCATAAAGAAACTTCCAACATGCTCCTCTTCTGGCTTCCTCCACTGAACACATGAAGTTAAAATCCACACATGGAAAAACAGCACATGTGCTTGAAAAGAAAAACTACTCTGCCCCAACTAGGCTACAATCAACAACATGAGTCAGTACTAAGCTGATCCTGACAGCATTAAACTGGAGGCCAGCCATGCCATTAACTTTCCTCAGATCAGTATATTTTACTGCAGAAGCAGCATCATTTCAGGGGGAAATGATTCCTCTTCTCTTTGTGGTTAGGGGAGCTGATTTGACTGTTGATTAGGGAAGTGCATCAATCCACCCTGTTTAAAACTCTTATTTGAGGAGTGGGTCAAATTAAGAAATACAGAGTCACAGAACCACAGGATAATTAGGGTTGGAAAGGACCTCTGGAGATTGCCTAGTCTGATCTCACTGCTCAAAGCAGGGTCAGCTAGAACAGGTTACTCAGGACTGCGCCCAGCTGGGTTTTGAGTATCTTCAAGGATGCAGTCACAAGGGACACTTTAAACCTAACATAATATCCCTTGCAGCAGACAGACCTGCATATTTAACCTCCAGGCAGATTAATTTTTACATACCCAAGCAATACAAGAGAGGATAGATACTCAAGTCCCAGCACGCATCACCCTAAAAGGTAAAGTCAAGAGAGCTAAAAGCAGCAAGTCACTTTTTCCCTTATATTCCTGAAACTCAGAAGGTCCTCAGATTTCCTCCTTACCCTGAAACAAAGTGAAGTGTTTATTCCCAAGCCTCATGGAACATTAAACAAAAGAAAATGTAACCCATGAACATAACACATGAAACTACCCTCTCGCAGATGTGATTGTAGCTGTGAATCCCATTTCACATTTTACTTTCTAAACAAAGCCAACACCTAGCCCAAGGGTTCAAATAAACTGCCTCCTCTTTCCTTGAAAAGAGTTCTTATTGGTCAAGTTTGGAGACATCTGAGTTTTCAGTAAACAAGCTCTGGAATAATCAGAAAAATAACACTGAAGAGAACCTCAAGAAATTATTATGTTGGTCCAGATGTTGACACAGAACATGAGTTTCTTAGGAGCTGCAGTATGAAAGAGATACCTATTAACATCAAAAAGGATATTGACACCTAATAGCAAAAACAAACAAACAAAAAAACAACAACAACAAAACCCCATTTAAAGAAGTCCATGCTACATTTTTTCCAAGGGTAGAGAGTAATTCCTGGCAGTGGGGCCACAGGGAATAGCTATTCAGCTGGCAACTAAACCACAAGGTTTTAAATAGATAGTTCAAAGCCAGAGATTATTCTCTTATCCTGTGCTGTCAGTGTTACAAGGCTGTGAGGAAAGGTAATACTGATGTACAGAGAAGCAGCAAAAATACTTCACTTTAAAATTAAATTATCTGCCTTGTCCTTTACAAAACCACATTTTGGATGACTCGCAATGTGTCAATATGATTTTAAACACAGAATATCTGTAGAATCCAGTCAAAGACCCACTGTCAGTTTTAGTGCAGTCAAGAGGCTTTAGTTCTTGCAGTGCTGTCATTTTAATTTTGACACATGAAGATCTTGCTCATTAAAACAAGGTTCACCTCTGGGATGAGAATTTGTTTCTAATGTCAGTTCATGGTAGCTACTTACAAGTACTTGGGAAAACAAGTGATTTTGCCGGGGGAGGGGGGGGGTCCACTCATGGAGGAAGACAGGTTAAGAATCCAGCTGAGTAGGCTGACCCTACAAACAGCTCATTTAGAAAAAAGCCTTGTTTAATGGAAATCTATTGCACACACGCATGTTGGACTGAAGAACCTCCAGCAGGTCTGCCCTCTTATGTCCAGGGTCCTTCTTCCTTTCCTCATGCCCTAACAGGAGGGTCTGGCTTTGGATTTGAGAAGATTATCAGGTCAAAGCTGGAAGTACGTTCCAGCCAGCAGTCTAAAAGTGAAGTTAATCACCTCAACACCTTTAAAGGGGTAAGGTCTAGGAAAGACTTAGTGAGCCTGCTTCCATTAACTGGCCTGATATTAATCGCAAGCCATGTAAATACCAAGTCTGATCGTACAGGCAAACCTAGGCACTGGTTATTTGAGGCAACAGATGCTGGGCAATACAGAACGTACTTCTTTATGTCTTTCCACACAGATCATTTCAGCAGCCTCATTGCAGCACTGCAGGCTACCAATTAGAGGTCTATATTAAAAAGAACTTTTGCTTTAAAAAAAAAAAAGATAATTTGTGTGCATGTGTATGTAGATTTAGAAAAACACTATCTCCACTCAAGTCCTCTAGTAACCAGGGAAAGCAGCACTAAGACTTTTACAGAGGAAAAAACCACTTGGCTTAGTCTAGACATGAATACCACAAGCACTGAAAAAGTGAAACCTTTTCTAATGTCATCAGTGCACATGATCAGTCTCTCCCTTCTCACAGCAGGCAGCCCAGGTAGCACTGCTACACCAAATTCAACTACCACACTACCATACACTGTCCCTGAGCAGACATGTTCAAAAACTTAAAAATTTATGCTGAAACTTGGAAGAAAATATCCCAAGCAACAATTTTTAGCTAGAACTTGCATTACAGCACAACAATTCAAGTCTTTAGGTTAAAGAGGTCAGCTGCTGCTTGTAGAAGCATTCACTGAGTTTCTTCTGTATTTGATATACATATAGCCATGCTCTCCTTCACATAAAAAGGAAAATCAGCCCTACTACAGGGACTTGATTTTTAAAAACAAGCTTGTTCTCATTTAAAGAGAGAAATCTGCACATCTACTATTCTGAAATTCTCAAATATTCCAGATGTTATGTCAAGTTTTTTCTTTAATGACCTGTCTCAAGTAGTAAATAAAAAACACATCTCAAAGAGGCATAATAGGGATCTGCCTATTATTAAAAATGTTCCTGCTTCTACAATCCTTAAAATTCATCCTCCTAGAAAGAAGAGCAATTTCTTTCAGTATTATCACTCCATTTCAGATTGCCAAGAACAGTATAGAAACAGTTTCTAGGATGGGGACAGAGAAACCTTCCAAATCAGCTGCTAGTTTTCTAAGTTTAAGGACGCTCTCCTGGGACTATTTCAGTCACCAATAATTGCACTGGAATGGCACTAGAGATTCCAGAGGGAAGGCTCTGTTATCCATCACTGCCAAGTGAGCGACGCTGAACTCTGTAAATGTATCTTGGAAGAATCAAATGTTATGCTTTTCCTACACGTATAGTACTGAGAGAACACAACAAGGAATATAGTCTATTAAGCATTTTTTAATGTTTTCGTTCTAAATTTCAGAATTTATTTATATCACTGAAGCGTACATTTCTTAAAATTGAAAATTTAAAATGTAATCTCAGTTAAACACATATAGAGAAAATTCAGTACCTGTACCCAACAGAACTGCTAACAGATATTTCTGCCTTCAAAAAGGCCAAAGACAACACGCTTGTTCATCAAAACCAGTTCCTGAATTTTATAACTTTCTCTTCCAGTCCTGTGGTTTCACTGGGTTTATTAAATCATATCACTTGGTATTATTAAGTACTTTATGATACTGCAGAAAGGAACAATACCACTTCTGTGGTCAGAAACCTGGCGACACAACCTCCTTCTTAATACATGATTAGAGGCAATATCTAACAGTAAATGCATCCAGGATCTCCATATACACAAACCCATGCTTTGCTTAAATCTGTTTATTTAGGATACCTATTTCATGCTACCACTTAAAGGTATTTGTTTCCCTTTCCCCCGATTTTGGAAATGAGAATGAGTTTCAACTGAAGACCATGCTGCCACTACCCTTCCCTAACCAAAGAAACAAGAACAGCTTCTTCAGCCAGCTCAGGGATTTGATTTGACTCCCCACATGGCTGCATAACTATCACAAAATAAATGGAAGAGGAAAAGAAACACAAGGTTTGTGGCGAGATGGGACCCATCCCTTAAGCAACAGTGGGATCTTTAGCTGTTTTATGCACATCACAAAGAGGCACCCTAGGGATATTGTTACACCTTAGGGAACAGACTGTAAGAAATATACTAATCTCCCTCATTTTTCAAAGTCAGTGAACATTGAAAAAAAAGAATTAAAAAAATCAACAAGGTCTTGGCAAATGAAAATATTTATGCCAGTATTTAAAAAAAATTCTGCAGTCCCAATCACCTCAGTATGACAACATGTCTGGAAAAATAGTTCAGTTTTTTTTTTTTTGTAGTTGCAGTACTACCAAGTTTAACTAGAAGTTGCATAAGCAAAGCCAAGAAGGCCCAGCCTGCTTACTGTCTAAGAAATAACATAAATGATTTGTCTAGATCTTCCCACTGAGTTTAGGCCCTCTGGATGCTTTAAGGAAGTGCCTCTTAAAAATGCAGACACACTTCATCTTGCTTACTCCTTTAAGAAAGGTTCCAATTGCTCTTTTAATATCCCCATATTTAACCTCTGTTTTAAAAAATCTGTAGATTTATCACTGCCTTTTTCTTGTGCTCAGAGCAGCTGCACACTAAGCAGAATTTCCTTCCAGGATCTTAATTTGACTTTTTAGGGCTACAGCTAACTGGCTCCAAAAAAAATCTGGAGGAACATCAATTAGGGCAATCGAAAGGGCTGCCATTAGGAACTGTGACAAAGCAGTAAAGAAAAGCTTATGCCCACATCAGAAGTGCTGCGGAACAGAGTCAAACTGAATGTTTGCTCCATTATCAACTTGGCACACTCAAGGGAAGCTGTGGAAGTCTGTTGTTCAAGTCATTTAAAATTAGTCTATTTAAAAAATAACAGGAGGAATAAGCTTTAGCTGCCTAGATTACGCTTCCTATAATTTTGCAAGAAAATTAGACAAATACGCACAGTTTTATTTTTGTGCAAGTGCAACAGGCTTGGGGGATGTAAATTACCATAATGTTTGATACTTAAGGGTTTACACAAAACATTTGAACTGCAACACTGCCCACACTATCCATTAATGTTTTAAGAGCTCTAGATTAGGTTGGGTGCCTTACAAAATATATTTGTCACGCTGAGTTCACAGGTCAGCACAAACACCTGAGACTTCCCCTGAGTGTCCCAAGTCATCCCCCCCTCAAGCCCTCATACACACTGCTATAAGCAGCAATTCTCATGCAATCACCACAAGTTTACCATAGTCACAGTTCTGGTTTTTGTTTTGGGTGTTTGTTTGTGGTTTGTTTTTTGTGGTTTTGGGTTTTTTTGGTGTTGGTTGTTTTGTTTTGTTTTGTTTTTTTTAATTTATTTCAAGTCTTCTTTTGGCAGCCAAATGCAGAAGTGCATGAAAATAGCTGTCCTGTCCATACCTACCACTAAATCCCAGGTGCTGTCAAGCATTAATACATCTTACCTTAAGTCTGCAAGACATAGCCACAGCCAGTACTCACTCAAACATAACCACTGACTTTTGCCTAATTGTTGTTGTTGTTGTTCTCCACATACCTGACAATTTTTCAGCATCCATGCTTTTACTTTATGTGACACAGGTTTCTGAACAGGATTTCAACAGGAACAGGACATTCAGATCCCCATTCAGAAGTCTCCCAGAAGTTTCCTAAAGGGTCAGCCAGGTAAAATCTACAGATTTCCAACTGGAATGCATTCATTCTAAGCCAAGAATTAACTTGTCTGTAACAGATAAAGCTAACAATTTAATAAGAATGGTATAGGGAAAGGTTATTGTAGGTGTTAAGATTTTCAGTGTGATCATTTGTATTCAGTATTAATCATACAGTACCCAAGCAAAGAGCAAATTAGAGCCATTTATCTCTGCAAGTTAACTGTACATGTCATGCCATATTTTTTAGTCAGATGAGAAGAGACTTCAGGAATTTAAAAGTCAAAGCTAAAAAGCCATGTCTAACCACACAAGGAAAGTATAGCAAGAATCATGAAACAGTTTTCAACAAAAGTTGTTGTTTTATCCAACCGAATGTACAGGTTTACTTAAAAAAACAAAACCACTTCCTGTCAAGCATTTTTCTCCCTTTCTAGTTCTCAGTTTATATGGTGAATTAACTCTAAAACCTCTATAAAATTTTTGAATGAAGAGTAAGCCCAAAGTATTTCTTCAGCATTCAACATCAACACTTAGGAAAAAACAGGTACAGGAACAGTATAATGGAAGCTTTTATAGGACATTGCCATGGTAAGTTTTCATTAACATTCAATCATAATTAAGAAAACTTTCAAAAGATCAAGCTTTAGGCTCTGGTTCATGCTCTATTTTATGTGCGATCATCTGATTCTCTGAGAATTCAGAGCAACGCTTCACAAGCTTACATACTTTATTCACACTAGAGTTTCTCTCAACAAAACAAAAAGTTGTCAGCTACCAATATACATCTGAATTTCCATAAATTACTTTTATTCAGCTTGAAAACCTATGTGATTTACCATCTTCAGCCAGCAAGCTGCTCAAAGAGCAGAGCTCCAGAGCATGCCTACTCTCCTGGAGTATGTTTTGTTCAGGAAAATGTAAACCATCTGTGATACTCTGTCTTTCATGGGGTGAAGTTATACCACAAAGCAGCTAAAGATAGCACAATGATTATATGTTTGCAAGGAAGCAGCTAATTAAGCTTTGCCTAAGCAGGCAGAAAGCAACCACAGCTTGAACAACTACAATTCTACAATAGTTTTTCTCTTTCTTTCCAGTGCCAAAATACATGGTCCTCCAGACCCTCTAAAGGGTTATGACACAGCTAACCCAGGTTAGATCTTATTTTTTTCATGTGGCATGATTAAATCTGAGTTACATGGGTAACAAATGCACCCAAGATCCAGAAGAGAGAAGTTTTAGAGAAACAGGAAGACAAGTTCAGTTGGAAACAATCCTATGGCCAGGAAAGCACACACTGTCCTTGCTATAAAAATCTATTTACTCATCTTCAAAGCAGCAAGATGAGAGATTACTGAAAAAGTGCTGGACAAGATAAAGTAACAACTAAATTCAATTAGTGTCATTCAGTTTGTGTTTTGCCTCAAGTCTCTATCCACTTCCAGTCCCTGTTTAATCCCCTCTTTTTGCCAGCTCACCACCATTTTAAAGCCTCCACCAACACCTTCATTATAAGGAGGTCTATTTGACTGCAACACAAAATTTGTCCATTGCTAAGCACTTCATGAATTCTCAGCTGAGGCTGCCGTCACTTACGTGGTGCAGCAAAGCAAGTTCCTCCAGCATTTTTGCTCCCTTACTTCACTATTCCTCTAGAACAAGAGCACATATCCTGCTGGCTAACCTCCTGCTTTTCAATTCTGCACTCCAGGGAAATCAATGCATTTCAATTATGCACACTTACGTCACCACCTACGAATCAACACAGGACAGACAGAGTTCAGTTCATCCATTAAACTACATGTTCTTTGGCAAACAATGAAAGAGGTGCAGGTGTAAAGCAGGAATCCATCATCTGTGATTTTAAAAGGCAAGGATAGATCAAAGGAAACAGCATGCAAGTGTAATAGAAGTGAGCCACAAGACTCTTAGCTGAAGTTCTTAGAGCATATACAGACATTTTAGTGAAAACCAAATACTAGCACTTTTTTTTTTCTTCTACACACACACACAGGGTGGGGGGCAGACAGAACCCTGGTGACGTGGCAGTTGGTTTTCTCTTATTTCCCTAGAGTAGATGATTTCATGTGTCAGGAGCATGTGTTTCAGAGTATACATTTATTTCAGTCAAAGAAAATATCCAGAACTGTCATAAACTTTAAAAAACAGATTTCTGACCACAATGTGGCAAGACTGGGGTAGAAAGGGAGAAGAGGAAAAAGCAAATTTGTTTTGAGACCTATTTAAAGTTCACATCTCCAGGCAGAACAGCTTTTAGCATTGCTATCCTCAGTAAGAACCTTCAGGGCCAGTTACTTTTGTTGGGTTTCCCTAAGGAATAACTAGGCTTGCATGAATAGAGCTGTCTAGCTTGGCTTAGAGCACGCATGTGGGGGGAGGTGGAAAAAGAAATGAGTGGGCCGGAGGAGACAACAAGAAAATTACAGTGTAAATACTGTTTACAAATGCTGCACCACACAAAGACAATCTTCTCCTCAGCTGCTCAGGCAAATTATTAAATTAAACCCCAAACAATGGGAACAGAGGTGGAGAGAAACATAGTACCACCTCATCCTTTATTCCAAGGGCAGGCAGATGGGCAAGGACATTTCAGGCAAAGCTCTTAAGAGGACAACAGTGGAAGTCTTTAGTTTTCCCAGGAATTAATAAGCACTTGGCTGTGGACTCCAGTGAACAAAAGTCAGCCTCCATCTCACCACAGCAGAACAGCACCTCCAATGAACAGTATATACAAGTAAGAGCTAAGCAGGACTCTGAAAAAGCTACTGGAACAAAAAAAGCTGTAATTTGGTATGCAGAAAAAGGTGACTGAAAGTCAAAAGGAACTCAAGGACTGCCTATTCTGACCACAAAAGCATAGATCTACTGGTGCCTAGCCTATCCAGCAATGTTATGATTACATGCTTCTATCTATAGCTGGACAGTGAAAATGTAGATGATGTAGTTAGAAGCTTCTCACCACTTTACTGACTAATATTTCTTATTTGATGTTCAGGAAGGAATGTATAAACACTCCATTTATCAGCTGTACAAGCATGAGTGCTCAATGCCTGTCACTCCCTGTGTGCCTACTTCATTTCTTTGGATTATCATTGACACCTGCTTAATTCTTTGACTCCAAGGTTATTTGCATGTACCATTTATGGTAGTTTTGCAGAAACTCATGCCCTAAGAGCCTGACAGATTGCCAGCTTACTTCATTAAAAAAATGTCCCGTGGTAACAGCTTTCTTCCACTGCTGACCAAGGCTGTGTTTGAACTGATGACCCTAAACTGAAGTGTTCCACATGTCAACTATCAGCTATGCCGAGTCAGCCTGTAACCCGTGAATACAGGGAATTCTTAAAAAGGAGTCTTCCCTAACTGTGGCCGCTGTTATTCCCCCACAAAAACAGAAGAGCTAGTAAATACACTTTTATAGTTATCTTTAAACCTCTACAAGAGAAAGTCCTTTCCTCCTCTTGAATAGTGAGAATTTCTATTACCCCAGCACATTTTAGAACACGTTCCCTAACCCCCTTGTTCACTGACAACTTCTCTTAAGATTTTTTTATCTGCACCCTCTTGCGATTACTTACATGGTCAAACGGGTATTCAAATAGCTTTTAAAGAGTAGAATGAACAATAAGGGGGCAGGGGTGGTGTAATGAATTCAGTGTCAGACAGAACAACTCTGGCTCTTAGGGTTGGGCAAGTCTTGGAAAGGACTACAAAACTTGTCATCATACTGAAGATCACCTGCCAAACAGTAACAAAAAAAGAGTCTAAAAATACCATGGAAAGACAACTCTCAGTCCCAGTTACCACCCTGAAATGCAAAGGAATAGGCAACACCACAGAGCAGATAGCCTCTACCCTTGCTACAGCAACAGGCTACCAACAAGCCATTTATCAAGGCTCCACAGCCATGTGAACTGTAAAGCATTCTTCAGACTCTTGCCAGCTGTCTCAGCTCAGGCTAATACCAAAACCACAGTTTGCTACTGACAGAACCTCTGACAAGCTTCACTACACTGAAAACGTGACTACAAAGATGCCACTTGAACACCTTGTCAACTTAATACTTCTGTTAGGTCTAAATATTAGAAGTCCACTAATGGTAAATGCTTTCATAAGTCTTTTAATATTTTTCCCATACAAGCATCTCTGCGATTTCTCCCTCACCATCTTCAAACACAGGGATGCACAGCTGCCTCACTCTAATCCCAAGGATGACATGGGGAGACAGATAAAGGATAATAAAAAAAAAAAAAAAAAACACAAAAAAACACACACAAAAAAAACCCAACCCCAAACCCAAGAATCCAAAAAGTTATGCCAGCATAACACCAAGAGCACCCAATTATCGGGCAGTTTGTGCATTCTGCTGTTCTCCAGGAAAGGCAGTCCTTTCCCTGGGAGCGCCAAACAACAGGACCTGCATCCATGACAGGGTTCCCAGGGGTTACCACAACAAAAGCTTTCTCTGCTGCTAGTGCACCTTAGGTGAACGGAGATGGCAAGCCTTCAAGTGTTATAAAAAAGGGAAGCTACAATTAGCTTCATTCTTTGGTATTAAAGCTCTTAAGACGAATCATATTGCACAAGCACCTTTGTAACCACTATGATGAGAGGCCTCTCCAAGCAGTATTCACACATGGACCTGCTCTCTCCAAAGCTGCTGCTGTGTTACAACTCTTGAATTCACTCTCTCCAGTTGATGTGTTACTAACCTTGACAGAACAGAACAAAATGAGGTAAACAAGCAAGCCTTTCAAGTCTAATTTCTGAAGCCATTTAGACACTGAAAACAGAACTGTTAGATCAGCGTACAGAAACAAGCAGACAGGAATGGCTTGGTCCTGAAAAGATTCTGAAGGGAGAAGGAAAACACAGCACAAAGATTTGTTTCACTACTGCTGCCTCAAGGACCTAAAGATGACCAATACATGAGTATGCCTCAATTTGTAGTACCGTACATGCCCTTTTGAACAATTCTTGACCCAGGAAAAAAAAAAAAAATGGCCTAAAGCGACAGGGGAGAAACTACATGAATATTTATGCTCCTTAAGAACAATAATCTTTCTGTTGAAATATGCAACATGTAAACAGTTTACAAAGGGTCAGATTTTAAGTATTCTGTCATTCAGCCAAAATTTATTCTTTATAAACTATTACATGAACCACAATCTTTAAAAAATCTGTTAGCCTC
>NW_009647222.1:2149875-2158430 GCF_000708025.1 Charadrius vociferus
CCTTGAAATTTTGCACAAGCAGTATTTTTAGACCAAAGGATACTAAGTGAAGGTTGTGAGGAAAGCAATGTTATTTGCAAATAAGGTTTTTGGAGCAGGAAACATCTGAGTTTGGGTCTGTTGGCGTTCAAAACAAGTTAATCTGGCACTCCTAACCAAAAGCACATTTTACACACACAAAGGTGCTCATTTCTAGAAACAAAATACAACTGCCACTCTTGAGCAACAATGATAGGCACTAAGTCTCCAGAATAAGAGACAATGACACAAGACAGACCCTCCCCCTACCTAATCCGAAGATCAGGACAATTTGGGCACTTGGAAGAGAGAAAGGGAAAGGAGGCTGCACAGAAAGTGAGAGGGAGCAAAAGGAGGGATAGCTTCTCTTCAACAATAGACAGATACAGCCACAATTTCAATCCATGTATTGCAACCATGGAGCTCACGTGAGCTCATCGTATACACCCCTCAGCACAGACTGGTGAAGCAGGAGGAAGATGGAATCAAATGGTTACATGGGACATACCTATTCCTCTTCCACCAAATGGTCTATCAAATGACCAGTGCCCTGCTTCCGACCAATTGCAGTACAAGTTAGGAGTAGTCAGTATCTCGAATGATCAACTTTTGACATGTAATTCAATAGACGAGACTCGAATGTAAGGATGATGACTAGCTCTGTTGCATTATGGACAATTTGAGATTCAAGGAGTAAATATTGTTCTCCCCCAGCTTCCAAATTAAATTTCAGCAAAAGAAAAAAAAAAAAAAGACTGGTCTCCATATTCTACATTTTTACACCTGCAAGGAAGAACAGGTTAGTACAAAAGCCTCATGAAAATATCCTGTCAAACTTCCCTGTACAGGTCATATTTCTGGGCTTGTTCTCTTCTCCCTGACAAAAGCTATTCCACATAACTATTTTCACTTAATTGAAACATCTTTTGGGGGCTGTGGGGGAAGCTATGAATCTCAGAAGTACTTTTTATGGGTAGGTAGGACTTTTTTCCACCCCATATATCCTCATTTCGCAGGTTATGAAGCACAGAAGCCTTTCGGTACTTCAAAAGCAGTTATTTATTTAAAGTTCCAGTCTTTTTTCTTATTATTACTGTTCCCCACACATACCTCTTAGCCTGGCTACTTAGAGAGCTGAATACCAAATGCAGCACCGTTTTCAAGACTCAAGACCTTGCCAGATCAGAGTTCTTCATCCTTTATCACACACTACGTCCCTCGCATAAGCTATTATGCAAGTTAAAATCAGCTGCATTATTCTTTTAAACAATTATTATTTAAGAATAAAACATAATATTTCATGGTGTGTCTTGATAAAGACATAGCATTTGCAAGCAGTTTGCAGCCATTGATCATTTGAGGCAGATCTAACTTCTTCCGGCATGTGACTGGATTCAGATTGCCATAGCTGCAGAGTCAAAGACTGAGGCTATCGCTAATTATTTTGTATATAAGCAGAACTGGGAGTTACCACTTAAAGTCTAGCATCCAGCTAGCTGATCTAGCTCAAACTACATCCAATGTATCACTAGCATAGAATTAAATCACTGTTAGAGCCAAGGTTGGTACTATGAAACTCCTGAAGGGAGGAACTAAGCAGAAAGGCAACAGCTCTACCACACAATTTTAAGCAGCAGCTTAAGACTCTTCCCACTAATCAGGAGTATTTTTATTTAAGGCTCAGCATTTTCTTCAGTATTGTATCTCCATGCAATAGTAGACAAATTCTAGATTAACTACAGAGTTGAAACCAAACATTTTAGTCTTACATACAGTCTCAAATAAACCAAAGATTAACTAATTTTAGCTTGTTTCTCTCCATTCTAGAACAGCCTGAAACCGTGACTACAGAAGGCTAAACTTTTGAACCATCTTAAATTTTCAAAGTTAACACACTCAGCTAGAAGAGATTTGCATTTTGTATCAATTTCTTCAACAAGAGAGTTGACATGACTTAACAAATCTTTGTACCAGTGGTGGCTACCAAGCTCTGCAAGACAGAAACATTGACAAATGTTAGAGTCATACAGTACGAAAAATGCATTATCCCACTTTCTGATTTAACCTGCTTAAAAAACCCCAATGTTTTCACATATAATTTGAGGTCTTTGGCCACTGCTTGGCCAAAAAAAAAAACAAACCACACACCAAAAAACACACAAATCAAGGAATTTCCAACAAAACAAAGCTTCCAGCCCCCACACTAACACACACTAAGTATATCTCCCTTAATCTTCTGCTAGCCTGTGGCAATTGTGCATTACTTTTATTTATTTATTCATTTAAACTAAGCCAAGGATCCGAACAAGGACTTTTCTTGACTAATGGCATTAAATGCCTCCCTGAACTAGGCAGGAAAGAAAAAGCTAGATCTACAGCCAATCTCAATTCCTAGATCAGTCTGAGCCCAAGTCCAATTGGAAAGGAAAAAAGTCAGTGATCAGCAGACTTACCCAAGTTCTTCTAGAAGATGAGATCTGCTGGTATGCAGCTGCCACGTGCCTAGCCTGTCTTTTCTGGTGATGCTATAAATAAGCTGCTTTGAACAGCACAGCTACCCTCCCCAGTTCTTCATGAACCACTGCAACCCCCAAACATTTCTCTCAATCAGGAAACAACACAAGCATTTAGAAACCACTCAGTGAATATCCAGCAAACCTGTTGTTCTCCCACACAGCATTCACACTGTTCCCTGAACTTGACAGAGTCCTTATAGCAGCATTCCTGAATCCGGAAGGAAGGCTTTATGGTAAGTACTAAACAAACATGTGATGAGGGGTGCTTTTAAGAGGCCATTTCATCTGATAAAGTAGTAGAAATAACACTGATAACACCTTAATAGAAGGATGAAGCCCCAGCTTATCTTAACAGCCCAAGTGGAAGGATGTAAAATAGCATAGTCTTTTCCATATTTCTCCCCGCATTAAGACAAGGGGAGATGGGGGAGGCAATAACTCAGACTCTTCCTGTACTTAAGTACAGAAGTCATGAAAGATAATCTCCCTTCAGGGCGACAAACCAACTAATTGCAATCTTCAAACAAGAAAAGAGATGTGACCAGAAGTTGTCTTAGCAATGAGTAGAGAAGGTATTTGCAAACTTGCTTCATTATATATTGAGTCACTTGGGTAGTTTTATATCAAGAACATAGAGAAACAGCAGCTAGCAAGCCATTTCCAAGGGGAAACTTCAACTTGTATCCTCTAAACCTCCATCAAGATTTTTGTACAACTGTGGATTAATAGGCTCTTCTTACACAATAAAATACTTTCAGTTAACAGTTTGTGAATTGACTTTACTGTTAATATTTCTTTAAGACCCAATTGCATATGCTAGGCATCTGCTAAATCTATTTGCAAAGTCTTACCAACAGAGACCAACCTCAGAACCATTTCTAGGTTTACTGTGTAAGTGAACAGAAGTCAAATATTAGTCTCTAAGTGCAAACCCATAAATTTGTTGTCCCAACTCCTGCACAAAAAGAATTGACCTCGGAAAAGGAACTTCACTGTAGTCATCTCTGTGTCTATCTCACATCATCTTTACTTTGAAGACTTAAGAATCTATTCCATCTAACAGAAAGGTTTACCAATAAAGTATTTTGTTGTGCAGAAAGCCTGGACAAGCAAGGGTTGCTGAAGCAAAACAAAGTCTAAGCCTCTGATCTGGGAGAGAATATTATCTTAAGATTCAAGTGGGGTCCACTAGCACCAGTGCTGGAAAAATTAAGGGAGACAGAACATCAGCACACAGACTATGAGAGGCATGAGTTAAATGCAAGAACTTAAAGCTCTCTCTACCTTCAACCTGAGAGTAACCCTGGAACCCCCGTGACCAGAAAGTGATTCAGGACCTTTAAGTTCAATGTGCAAGACAGGGCTAGAACTATCTCAGCTCAAACAAACTACAATGGAACTGCTCACCTTCCTTCCTCCTTTTTTCCTCAGCAAGCCTTCCCTGTCTCCAGAACTGTGGAGAGGATGTGACTGTCAGTTCACTGGCAGCAGTTCACAGGATACCATCCCAACAATGATCAGAGGGAACAGCATACAGATGGAACAGGCTGCACCTCTGAATATACCCCCATCAGAGAAAGTTACTGCAAAACAGATCAGCCAACTCTGCAGAGAGCTCCTCATATTTTTACACTATCAAAACACCACCAGGAAGTCCAAAGTCCTCTCCACCTAGATAGACTGACTTCTGCTTTTCCACTAGCTATTTTCAGCAATATATTTCACTAAGTGCTTTTAACAAAGCAGTATTTCCCCACAGAGTCCAAGACATCAGGGAAAACAAGATGAGAGTGTACCTGTGTAGGTGGTGTCTCCTGTTATGCCCCATTATGACATTCAAAGTCTAAATGAAATTCAGGTTGATTAAATTATTGCATACATTAAAAAAAAAAAAAAACAACTTTGAAAGGCCATCAAGTTCACCTAATGCAAGTCCTTTCCTAAGTCAGAGTCCTGTTGTAAAGAGAGGGTTATGAAAACACTCCCAAGACTAAGTATTTATATCAGGATCCAGACTTTTATTTTGATAAAAATCGAGAAGTTTCTCAATTCAAAGTCACTTTATAAT
Organism: Charadrius vociferus; assembly: GCF_000708025.1. NCBI lineage: Eukaryota > Metazoa > Chordata > Aves > Charadriiformes > Charadriidae > Charadrius > Charadrius vociferus. The sequence continues at coordinate 2,154,478 of NW_009647222.1, forward strand.
AAACTAATCTGTCCAGAGTTCCAGGTTTTCAAGGATCCAAGCTTCTCATATGGTTGAATTTCACTTCAAGCTTAATCTTTGGATTTACCAACTTACTGCTTGAAAATAATCAGTCATGACCAAAACCACACCTTTATGCATCAAATTACCCTAATCACATGGGCACAGCTATTAAATGATGAGACAGGTGGCTAGAGCTGTGATACAAAGGTATCTCAATTTTAAAAACTGAAACCGTGGTCTTATAGCACTTTGTTCTTAAGCAGTTACAATAACCACCAAAGTTTTTTTACTCAGTTTTTCCAAAACGCACATCTCATCTCTAACCATTTGTTTTGAGATAGGCCTATAAAGCTGGTTATTTTCAGAAGAACTTAAAACATCTGCACATCTAAACCCCACGGAGCCTTATAATGGTATGAATGCTATTCTCCTTATGCCCTCTAAGAAGTCCTAGAAGCATGGTCTGCCACGAAAAGCCAGCTGTTCCTGCTGGGACTATGCCTAATGCTAGAAAGGCTTCCTCAGAGAGACTGGGAGGCATACCTAGAAGGAGTACAGAACATCACATCCTCACTATTTAGGATGACCCCAATATACCTGATCAGTATGAGAACAGCTTCCACGCATATAGGTATCCACATTGCCAGAAACTTTCACAGTAAAATAGCAAAGTCATGATCAAGGACACACACAAATCCCAAACTAAAGAACACCCTCAGCCAGGTTCTCCCATTCTGCATCCTGCCACTCTGCCAACCTTCCTTTCTTTTTCCTACAGATGCCAGTCCAGACCTCACTAGCAGTACAAATTCACTTGAACAGCTAAATGTTGCCCTACTCAAGGGAAGAATACACATGCACAAACACCTTCTATGCACACAGAGCTCTCCCCAGACAGTTTGCAGCACTTCAACACAGGGACACAAAGATCCGGCTTTTCAAGAGCACTATCAGTCCTGTAACAAAGTCCAGGGCAAGCTGACAGCAGCTACCGATAGAGCCAAGCCCTCTCCTAAAAACATCAGCTGTATAGTTATCTTCCTTGCACAGTGCTTTGCGCCCCTCCAAACATGGAGCTTTCTTAACATGAGAGGAAAAAGGCAAAGAGAACAAGATGCAAAGCAGTTGTTTTACTTTACCAGCTGTGGCCCAGTAAAGCAGATAGCCCTAGCACATAAGATAACACTGCAAACTTTAGAGCATTCCCTGGGAACAGAATGGGAAAGGGTTTGTTACTTGCACAGTCAGCAAGATGCTGCATTTCTGCACCTCACTGCAAACAACAAAAAGCATTTGCGCCCTTCTCATTTAGGGTGATAGCTGCAGAGAATTAGGCATGCAAAAGTTTTCTTTAGGATTCACTTATTCTGTCCCTGTCATGTTCAAAACAATGTTGTTAATACATGCTTGAGACTTATTTATCCTATTTCTCTTATTTATAATAAGGCTTGTGAACAAGTTTTATTTAGACAGGATTCATATCACACATTATTTCCGAAAGTAATACTTAAAACCAGATTTTAAAAAAGAGACTATAATAGGGCATCTGTGCGACAACTGGGCGAATGTCAACTGGCCTGTCTTCAGCCAAGGGGCACAGTAACCTCACCAAGTCAAATGTGACTATTTGGTGCCCCTGCTTTTATTTCCTAGGAGAACCAAACAGTACTGCAATAATTGCGGGTTTGTGAAATGAAGAGCTCTCCCCAGCTGTAAAGTCTAAACTTCATAAACAAAAGAGGACACAATGTTTCTACAAACCAGACTGCAACAACAGTGTGTAAGAAGCAGCTTCAGAGAAGCTCTCAGAACTGGCATGCATGCCCTAATACCTATTAAATTTCTTCAAATCCAGCATGTTCTCTTGTTCTAGTAATGTTTATAAATGTCTTTTCAGCACAAGAGAAAATCAGCTATGCAACTGAAAAGCTGAACATGACACACTGTCAAGCTGACAAAAATAAAACTGAAATTTCACTCACTTTCTTAGCACACCATACACTCGAGTTGAAACGTGTAAGCAGTAGAGCATTTTCAAGGAAACAAGATATTAAAGATAAGTGCATTTCTTCAGTGTGCCAAAATGAATCTCCACTGCTTAACCATAACACAAGTAATGAGCATAAGCCTGGAAAAGAGTAAAGTAATTAGAGTTCAAACTGTAACTGTTGCTGCACATTCACAAACACATGAAAAACAAAAGTCTCACAAATACAAGCTGCAAGCCCTGGATAGTGCTGCCCTAGACTCTATGCAACAATAGTAGGAAATGGAGGTATCTTGCTTTTTTCAGTCAAAACATACAAAATAGGAGCACACTATGAACACTAAGCATCTTCCAAGTAGCCTCTCTTCCACAGAAAGGCAGAGGAAAATTTTCAACTCTGATGACAAAACCTCCTGTGCCAAACCTGTTTCACTAAGGACTACATGCAGCCCCCTCCTCTCATAGTCCAGGTCTGAACTCCTGCTTCCCCCCATCACAGAACTGGCACTTACAGGACAAGCACAAAGCAAATGATTCACTTTCTCTGTGATAGCTATTGCACAGAAAGGAAGCTGTCTAGCACTTGAATGATTACAATGAATGGCTTTTCCTTCCCATTAACTAACCTTAGGGATTCTCTCTGTATTTTCAAGTCTGACACTTCACTGGGGTCAGAACTTTGTAGTTCTGACCATGAATCTTCTTTTTCTGTAGAACATACAGAATTCACAGCTCATCGTGGATACCAGAAAGAGAGAAGAAGCACAAAGGTGACATCTGCCCAGGGTTCCAAAACAACTTCAATGGATATAAGTCCAGGTTTGTGAGGAAGGCCACTTGGAAAGATACAACTATCAAGGCGGTATAATGAAACTTATCCTCATGAGGAATAGGGAAGGTACCTTTTGCCCACAGATTCTGGCTGCAGCACTTCCTGGGCTTCGCGACTTCTGTAACATTCCCCTGTCAGAAAGCCCTAGGGACTACAACAGCAAAAGGAACAAGATCCCACCAAATAGGGAGACAGCAGATTGCTGCTGCTACTACACAGAGCAAAAGAGAATTGAGAAAGTTGCCTTTCACTTGTCCTTAACCAGAGATCTAGGGTGCATACAGAGGCTGAAGACATAGCGCAATCACAGAACAAATACCTCCTAAGCCTCCAGTCAGGACACATAGTTTCAGCTTAGATTTGTGGCCTCTCTTCTAACTGCCGAGAAAGGAGGGGATTTCTGTCTTCTGGGGAGAACTTTCAAAAAAACCCCACAGTTTATAGCAGCCAGGCCACACAATTTTATTAGTATTATTAACCACTGCTGTTTACCGACAAAGCAGTTCAAGTTGTGCCTTCACATCCAGCAAGTCAGCCATTCAAAAAAAAAGACCCTACCTGGAATTTGTTTGTGAAATGTACCTCAGATGAGACTCAAAGAACTTGCCAGATCAGGAAAAAAGGAGCAAATGACTTACTCCGAAGTGTTTTAAAGAGTCGGAATTGAGCCAAAAAAAGCCACCATACACACTTCCTCCAGCTGGCAAACTGCACATTTTTGTATGTGCAGTCCCTTATGCTCATAAGTAAAACAAGAAAACAGCTATCAGTCTAGGGATTGTTTCAATTTCTTTTCATGCCTCATCACCGGTGCCAATACCGGTCTAGGAATCACTCACTAATTATCCTTCTACAAAACCAGAAGTGAGCACTTCTACTGATATAGGAGAACCTATCCCTCTCAATTAGAAGTGTTAAAAACAGTCGTAAAAATCTGGAGTCTTTCAAAAGTACAATAAAAATACAGGTCAGGTTTACTAAAGTGACAAAACTAACTAAAGTTAGAAAACAGAAGCCACATCAAGCTGTTCTGCCTACTTCCCTTCTGAAGGCAGAAGTAACATTTTCTTTTTTTTTTTTTTTTTTTTTTTTTTTTTTTTTCCCCTCTCCTCTTTTTTTTCTTTTTTTTTT
>NW_009647222.1:2158441-2175243 GCF_000708025.1 Charadrius vociferus
CAGGAATGGGAAGAGTTCTGCAATTTTCCATACATTAGCCCTGGCAAATAGAGCTCATTCTTTTCTATCGGTTAACTTGAAGCAACATGGAAAAAGGTCTCCAAGACACTACCTAAGAACTTGTAGAAGTAATTTCCATAAATTAATTAATTAATTTGCAAGCAAATAACTCAGTTTGACCAGGGAAAAAAAAAAAAAAAAAAGAAAAAAAAAGAGGAAAGGAAAAGGCACATAGGAACAAATAGGGAAGAAAGCATCTGCAGTCATACCGGGCAATATTAAAAAAAGTATACCCAAGGGCATAGTGATTTCAAGAGAGGAAATTCACCCATTCGGAAACATCATAACTAGATGTAGCACACACAGTCTCATACCAGAAGCAGAATGCTACATATTGCAATATGAAGGACAGGATCGCTCACTGCCTTGCAAAAAGGGTGAGCACGTGCATATTGATCCCCAACTATCAACTCCAACTCAGTGAAAGTCTGAAATTCCTGTTATTGGACTACCTATTAATTCACTAGTTTCCACTGTATGAAACAGCTCATGCATTGATCTTCCCTGCCTCCAGGTTTTTTTTTTCCACCTGTTGTACTAAGACACCTTAAGAGACCAGCAGGTATGACTGCTGTCAGAACTAGTATTATACCAAAAACTGCTATGCTGCATGTTTCAGTACAGCTCTCAGCTGCAACTGAGGAGACTGGCAAAGTTATATGGAGTTCAGGCACTGATTAGTCATATAGCTAACATCTTTGTTACAAGACAGTAACTGGGAGGTTTGCAGGGAAGAATCCAAATGTAGTCTACACTCAGCACTCAAGATCTGTGTGCATTACACTAACAAAGCCACTAAACAGTCACAAAACCAGGAATGTATCTTTCTTGGTTTCCTGAAAAGGATCACTTAGTGTTACAAAATTACAAAAGGAGCTAACTAATGAATAACTCGGGGCTGGCCTGAGGAATAGAAGTCTTCAGAGGTAGCGTTAGCAGCATAAAAACCAGAAACTTTCACACAAAAATGACAGAAGACACTGAACCAACAATTTTAAAAAAGATACTGTGAATGTTAAAAGCAAAACAGGCTGCCTCCACTAAGTTCTCTGAAAAGGCCAGACACCTTTTAAAAACAAGACTACCAAGAAAGAGACAATAAGAAAGCAGAACGCTGTATTCCCACTTCTCAAATTATCAAGACTCTCTAGTAAAATCATAGAATTTCCCTGAGTCCGTGGTCCCTCCTGTGAATCACCAGTCTTTCAACATTTAAATCAGAATGATAGTTGCACCAACAGAAACATTTCAGAATCAAATATCGAGGCTCATGCTAAAACATAATTTTGTTAAAGGAACAGAAGTCGTTCATAGGGACCATGAGGTATGACGGAAATTTCAGTAACACTACAGGTGTCAAGGAGGGACTTCAGTAACACTATAGGCAGGCAAATAGCACACACTATTAATTTCAGAAGCATTCTTACAACTGAATCCCAACTTTTAGCAGATCAGATTTTGTAATGTAACTATGAATCACCAATCCCATAAAAAACAAGGAAGCACAGAGGGTGGGGGTACCTTTGTCACAGAATGGGCTTAATGCATACAACCATAGAAGTAACCATCCCAACATGCAGTCCAATGAAATTGCCAACTTCATCACCAGCCACCCAAATTCTAAATCATACAGTATATTAAAAAGGGTTGTCACGTTCACTCCAACACCATTCACTTTCCCACCTGCAGCATTACTAGGTTTGCCTACTTGGGGATGTAAACAAGTGTCACACAACAGCGGTTGCCATTCAAAAAGTCAGCAAAGACAGGAAGTAGGAGCTCTATATTAAGATTTGCAGCAAGTGGTAGTTATGCTTAAAAAGAACCCCTAGGGTTCATGACTCTTTTGGGAAGGGAAGAGAAGGTAGAAATTTTTTATTTTGCTTTTTAATACTGTTCTGCAAGTTATGCATTTGTACACACTGTATGTGCCAAGTGGCACAGTTACAAGCTATCACCGTTTTCCCAGGCTTGCATCTATTCACACCCACACTGGTATCTTGCAAATCCATACCCATGTGCATATGTAAAAACAGATGTAGGGCTTCATTAGTATATGCATAAATATTCATTAGTTGCTATTCATGCCCACAAACACGTATGTCACATCTGCAAGGTAGTGAAAATTTCCCTCTTAATGTACTATCTCAGGAACAGGAATAGACCTAGATTCTTATCCTAGCTATGTCTAAGCTTATGAAGGTCAACTACGATACGATAATGTTGCATTTCATTTATTTCCTTTCAAAAACTGAGGGGAAACAGACTTTTATCCCCCTTGTAAAATGGCCAGAACAGCTAGAAATGTAAGAACTTCAGTGTAACATTAGATCAATAGTATTTTCATTGGTTTAAAAGGTAACGCTACTTTCCTAGATAAGAACAGGCTACAAACAGAAATCCTGCAATGTTGCAAATGCCTATCTAAACTAGGGAGCAAAGTACAGGAGAAAGACAGAAAAGCAACTATCAATATCATTCTCCTGCATACTCCACCCCAGTTTGTACACAAGTTCTGTGAAACAGGAAAGACAGCTGGGTCCTTCCTTTCCAGTTTTATTTCCTTTCAATTTCTCTTTTAGGCTTTGTATAGCTGAGTAACATTCAAACCCATCAAGGTTAGGACCTCTCATTTTTCAGTAGCATTTATTTTAAGACTACGCTGACTATGCCTGGTTTATACTCCTCCTTCACAGAGCAGGCAGGGCATTTTATTTCAAGTCTCTGCAGAGAGGTAAGAAACTCCATCCCTGAATCTCCGTGCCTCATCTTTAAGCGGTGAGGCAAGTCACCTCCTGTCATACTCTAAGTACAGTGAGGGTTTAAGTCAATTCCACCTGACCACTTCACAAATAAGTCCTGACACACAGTCCACCCCTACGTATTGTTACTTGAAAGCACCATCCTAAGGCCACATTGCAGTAAAAGGTGCCCTTCTGAATCAGTAATCATAAAGAGGAACTACATGGCTAGAAACATCTCAGTTTAACACAAAAGGACACATGGAATTATCCACCTGAAAACTAGCCTTACCAAAAAAAAAAAAAAAAAATCAACACAACTTTTTAGTGTTTCAACATTTTAACAAGCTGGTCCTAATCTCCAATTAACATGAAAATGCAGTCATTTCTTCAATTATTAGAAGCCCCAAGTTTTTCACATATTCAGTGGTAATTAAGAATGAGCAAGTAGCGTATCTTTTGCTAGTACAAATACTAGGAGGTCAACCAGTTGATACAGACAGAAGTGACCACGTTCATAAGTGCACAAGCACACGTGAAGAAGTTCACTGAGCTAAGAGGGACAGCACACAGCAAACAGAGCAACTGTGTTCTCTCAGAAGTAATGCTCCATCCGTCTCTCAGTCGGGGCCCTAGAGACACAGAATGTGGTCAGAACACAAGCCTAGAAACCAAAACCCTATACCAGAAAAAACAGAATGATGATTCAACAGAAACAGTGATTTTACAGCACCCCATCTAACCACTAGCCATATTTTCTCTTCTTTATTAATATGCATCTGTTGCCTCTTTCTTTCACAGAAGCTATAGCCTTGCAACACTTCTCTTGAAAACATTCCTGCCTTTTCTCCACAGGTATCAAGTATGTCCTCCCAAATACAAGACCATCAAGCAACAACTTTTCTTTGTCATTCACTGTGCTTCTCCCCATACCCCAAGTAGCACTGACAGTAACCCCATCTTCACTTCACCATCAAACCATCCCCACCTGTCTAGTAATGCCATTACAACAGCTATGGGACCTGCATTCCCCTCCAGGTGCCAACCTAATCTTTATCTCCAGTAACCCTGACAAAGCGGTAACCACCCATGGTGGTCAAAATGGGTGCATGTAGTTGTGATGGCAGTATCTGGGGCTCAACATGGTTTCAGGGAGGCAGATAACACCACAATAGCTAAGGGCTAACTTGAGCAATGCTGATGCTGTGGTCAATATGCAAATATGACTATAGGTCAATCATCTTACCTCCATAAATAGTGAGCAGCCCAAGAGCCCTTTGAGCTCTCCTGAAGAGTAGTGGGCTGCATGCCAGGATGCCCCTTGAGTAGGGATGCCCTCAAGGTTACTCCTCAAGGTTCAGAGACTCCTTGATGCAACAGATAGGGGCAGGGCTCAAGACACTCCTAAAAACTCCCTCCTTTGTAATTGTTTTCCTCTTGTATTTAGCTTTAATGATTGCTTCTATTGTTGCAGATCTGAAGAACCTGAAGGCCTTAAAGCCTGTCTATTTACTGAAAAGGAATGCACTTCACTGAACAATGTAGCTATAGGAAAGCTGTATCTAAAGTCTGTTTAGAGAACAATGAACAGTTGTCTTGGTTTAGAATCTTCAGATCTGTAACTTTGCTACTATCAATATTTAAACCAACGGGAAAAAACAACTCTCATAGCAAGCACTATATCCACTTTAGCCCACTGGCACTGCAGTAACAGAGCTTAGCTGAGAAAAGACCCGGTTTTAATAATGCTGCCATACCACGGAAAGGAAAATCATTTTTTATAAGTGAAAAGCACAACAAGTCAAGCAAGAAAGGAATTTTCATTGTTTGTTTCTAGAGTTGCCTTTTTATTTAAAAAAAACACAATGGAAAGCATAAAAATCTCAGAAGAATGAAGCAGACAGACAACAGTGCCCTAAGGGAAAGGGAAGGAAGACAGAGGCTGTGCTCCAACAGCAGGCAAGAATTATTGGACTGTAGATCACTAAGTGATGCAGAACGAAAGCCCCCCCAACCCAAAAGTATATATTTATGATTATACAAGGGCTGTCTCCTCAATAGTTGCCATGCTACAGTATGCCTGCTAAGTATCTATTTCACCCTGTTTGTGGGGCTTTTTAAAGTCAATTTAATACCCACAAAAAGAGATTCAGCACATCTTTCAGGAGCCGGGGCACAGGAGCATTTACAAGATCACATACAAAGGGTGACCAGAAGTAGTTATTACACTTCCATTGAAAAATCAAAATCGATCTTTGAACATATGCAGGACATTCAAACTGCTCCCATCTAAATAAAAGGGCCTCCCAGAAAATATTTTCCTAAAAAGCAGACACACATGGATTGTTTTACTGGAGAAGACATTCAAGGTCACTCAACCCCCAAAAATCCTACTTTCTCCTCTAGCTGGTTTCTGTGGATCCAGATACAAGACCCTTAAAATCTTTTCTTCATAGCATCATGTCCAAGCACTAGCATCAAAGCCTGCTATGTTTTACAGACTCTAGCATTAACCAATGCTTCATCCTACATTCATCCAAATTCTCAGTAACTGCACAGTTATTTAATGGATTTCCCCTCCAGTCTTGGTAGAATGCATGCCACATACCAGATATTCACTCACCCAGGAGCTCACAGCCTGCCACCAAGGGGAGAAAAAGGTGGGCAATTCTTCTGTGTTTGGCTGAACAGCATTCTCCCTCCTGTGTGCTGCATTCTGTATAGCCACTGCAGTGCTCAGAGCAAGCGGACTCACAGGAGCAGCTGGAAAACAGCCTCGCATCTTCTAAGCTGAACATAGGTGTCCATCCCAGATTGAGGGTGGTTCTTTCACAGTAAACCTATCATCTACAGCTCCCTTAGAGGGTGGGTCACAGTGACAAGTGGCCATTGGAAGGTGATAACTAGGGCAAGAGACAATAATAAAGCCAGAAAAAATCGTACGCGTGTGTGTAGGAAGGGATAAGAATAAGTGGAGCAAATAATGAGTGAAAGAATAGAGTCAGTATACAAAGAAAATTATTTACTGAACGGACTATTTGTGCTGCTGGCCTCTGTTCATTCCTCTCCAAGTTTTAACTCCTTATCGTCAGGGCTTTGCCTGGGAGAGAAGGTCACAGCTCATTTTTACCACCACCCTCCCATAACCATTCTAAGATATAACCACTAAATCCAGCAATGGGCTGCTGCTCAGTTTCAGTGCTCTAGTAAGTTATCAGAAATCAGAACATGCTTACCTAAAGGCTGGTCAGTCCTGTGTGTTTTTTCCCCCTCCACCCCTAAAGAAAAGCCCCTTTGAACCCAGAGTTGAAGGGGGTGGCAAGGGTTCATATCTCCACCATTTTTAAGACTGTCACAAAAAGGGAGACTTTTCTTCAGTACCTCAATATTATCAGCTTATAAAAAGTTAATGCTTGCCAAATATTCCTTTCCACAACAGGGACTGCTGTATGCAAGTTAATCTCACACCCATGACCTTGGTCTTGCCACCCAAAGATTTTGCTGTCACAACTGAAACTCCATAGACTCTGCATGTGTTTGCTGTGCATAACTGTGGCATAAACTCCAGTATGTCACAGCAACTTGCATTTTGCACAGCAGGAGCTATCCCATCAAATGGGAACACTAATATCTTTTGCACTTCTACTTGGGGAAACGGGAGAATATAACTGAAAAAAATATTTTGATATTATATATTTTAATTCGTTACTACATTTGAGAACAGCATCACAGAATCTGTTTGCTCTCAGATACCCTGATACTTATTAAGGATATTGCCTCCATATTGGAGCCTACACGGTGAAGCAAGCAGCAAACCTCATTAAAATTGTGCAATATGCAGTGTAACTTAGCACTAGATGTCATGATTGCGTTACATGGACTAGCATTTAATTTACAGCACTGAAAACACCTAGCCCATACCACTGTAAAGAAAATTTTCTAACCACAAGTCAAAGTAGACAGGCTGAAGGCTATTGCCTTTCTTCTGCCAGGTGCCAGGACTCCATTCAGGCAAGTCACAGGAATTAAAACTGACTATTTGCAATTGCCATTGTAGCAAATTAAGCACAATTCTAGTAAATAAATCAATCTAGCTTAAGCCAAGACAGCTGCTAGAAGGACCATGCTCAGCTACCCACTCTTGTGAATCATTTCCTGAATTGCAGTAATTAGCACAGCATTTTAAGGCAATTCATCCTCCAATCCAACAGAAGAAATTAAAACTCAGTTTTCTGTGTTCATCTCCCAGCACTTTATTCCTAGTCCATTTCAGAGTCTTCCCTTCAAGATCTACCTCTTTTGTGACTCCAACAGGAAAAGGAACAACTGAGACCAGCTAGTGTGCAGCAGGCACTGGCCTGCTGGGTCCAGTCTAACCTGTGCATCATGAACCTACTCAGCCGTCTTGTCCTTTCCTCTGCCTTCACTGCTGTCTTTCAGCTTTGTTGTATACTTCAGTTTTCTGAAATTCCTTGCTTTCTTAGAAGCCTAGAACCAAAGTACTATACTCAAAAGCTGAATTCACCAGCAGACACTGACTGTGAGAAAGCATCATGCCTGTAAGTTATCATCATGCTTTGCATGGATGCATACTAAAGAATTCCCCACCATTGCCCTCTAGCATCATAGAAGCCTTGACTGTCCGGGATGTTTTTCTGTATGGCAGTTGATCCCTGTAGTTTTATGAAACCTGTTAGCTTCTCTCACCCTTGGAAACTCACTTTTGATATTTCAAACCTTGAGCTCATTGAGAGTTTGATGAAGCATAAAATAAGCATAGTTTAACAGTCAAATGAACAACAAAGGGCCTTTTGTGATAGCTGAAGAGTATGGGAATAGAGCAGCAAAGGAATGAGGACTTGGAAAAAAGACAGCCTCTTATATTTGGAGGTGACATTCTGCAACATTTGATTAATCATCTGATTTATCAGTGACATCATTTCAAATGAAAACAGTAACTTCATTAAGCGTAATTGCTGTACTGACACAACTGATCTAAAGACTTTAGATTAAGAAAGAAAATGATATAAAGTAGAACCCCTACAATGCTGCAGGAGTACAATGCAATAAGGAAATCTGACCTCTTGAAAAACATTTTCTTTGAAATTTTCTGGCAGAGGTTAAACAGTAAAGTCCCCAGATTTTTGGCACCAAGGAAGACTTACAAAATACTTCTTGAAAAAGTAAAATGATTTTCCTTGTGTAATAGCATCTTACTGCACCATGGGAGCTACAGTTTCAAGGTGACTATCTCAAGATGCAGCCCATCTTAAGATGGCAGAATTCATCACAAGTGAAAATAAGCTACCTTTTTATAGCAGAGAATGAAGGATAATGCACAGCAGTTCCTGAAACAAAACATTTGGTTTTGACAATATTTCAGTTTGGGAATGTCCACAAGTTAAACTAGAGTAGAGGAGTTTTGAGGACGAAAATCATAAGAAGTAAACAAGTTGTCTTCTAGAAGAGTTTCACCAACAGTTTCAGCTAGCCTTAGAGAATAGAAGAGACAAATATATTTTTCCAATCTACCCTTTTAGAGGATTACTAAACATTTTAATTCCTTCTATCCTAACACTGCAGCATTTTAGAAGACTGTTGCTTCAGTAACTATTTAAAAATAAACTCTCTGGAGAGCACAAAGCACTAAAACCAAGCCTCTCCAGACTGATGAGACATCTAGACAATCGTCCACAAAAGGGCACATTAGCAGAAGAATTCTCCTACAGAGGAAGCAAACATCTCAAGTGACACTCTCCAAGCAATTTAGCTGTTTTAGATCACAGCTGAGACTATACCATTTCTAAATTAACATTAACCAGTTCCCCTCCGAGAAAATAATACAGCAAACTGCACAGCTAATCCAGTCCATGAGACATTCCCTGGACACGCTCCATGTCCCTACCGGCTCCTCCTGTTAAGAATAGGCTTATGGCTATTGCTAACAAAATTCAGTAGTTTCTATTCCATCCACCAAAGAAGGGTAAGACAGTAAAAAGCCAGGAGGAAAAAAAAAGCAAATGCCTATGAGGAACATGAAACAGAAAAAGAGGGCAGTGGATTAAATGAAGGAAAATGGGTAGGAGGAGGAAACCAGAAGGAATGCTGAATAACAAACCTGAACAGTGCACTCTGCCCTCTGAAGGCACCCAGAAAGCTGGTCTTCCTAAAAGCCAGTTTTCCAGTAGCACCACGACCTGAGCTGCAAGGAGAAGATACCAGAAACACAGTTCACCATTGCTGAGATGCCAGACTCCCTCCCCAGTTATATTGAAGTTCAGCCTGACTGTGGCCAGAAGGTGGTTCTGCATCTTGGGGAGGCACTGCGCAGGAAGAGTACAAATAGAGATGGGAGGGAAAAGTACAGTCAACAATCAAACAAGCAGACCTGGAGGAGATGAGAGAGGAGCTACATGTTGTACACACAGCACACTCATCAATGAAGATCTCCCTCCTGTCCTGGAGAGAACATGGAACAGGAGACTGCTCCTTCCCCTTGTGAACCACACTGCGAATATACTCATGACCACAACTGTTTGAAGGATTATATCAGCAGACTGTGGAATTGGCTCAGCATACAAACTGGCCACCTGGAATACCTTATCTCTCTTCTGGTTTCAGTAAGTCACATCACTTAACTGCCTGGGTAGAATATGAGACCAGGGAAGTGAGAACAAGTGTGGTACGAGTGTAGAGAGGTGTCTGAGGGACAGTTCAGAAGAAAGTCCACTCAATGTCATGAAGCCAGATCATACCGAGTGGAGCTAAGGATGTGGAATGATGAGCAAGGGACATTCGCCCTGAATGCAAACTGGTTATTCCAAAACAAAGGTTCCCAGATAATGCAAATATATACCTCTCACAGATATATACCTCATCATAAGCCCACAGAGTTTATATTTTGCAGCTTTCTAAGTGTCCCACTGAATGATTTGAAGGTTGGTTCACTTCCTGAACTAAATCCACTGTCAAATAATATTCAATTCAATATGCTGAACTCAAAACTTCCCAGTATTTGCCGTTCTAAATGTCAACAGAAAAATCGTATCTGCTTACTTCCATTCTCATCTGCTTTATTTAAGGGGGAAAAACAAAAACAAAAACAAAAACAAAAAACCCACAACCCACCAAAACCTTAGAGCAGGGACTGTGTTACTGTGTTCTAGTATATTTGGCACAGCAGAGTCCTGGGTGGGACTCCAGGCACACGTAATGCAACAGGCATTATATGTAATGCAAAAGCAACACAAAAAGTATAATGTACAACGATGGGCTCAGTTGTAGCCCATCTGTCTTTCCTCTCTGAGGGAACACTGAATACCATCACTGTGGAGAATTATTATTGGAGATCTGCTACTGACGCCGTCACCTTCTGGATAACTCCTCCATTTTCACAGGTACAAACTCCTCTCTTTCTGAAACCCTGGAAGCAGACCAGGTATCACTGACACTCAGACTCTTCCTCTGTTTCTGGGATGTGTAAGCAGTCCTGCTCTCCCTGAAAAGTCCACAGTATGTTTAGATTCTGTTTGTAAGCAGCCCTGCTCTCCCTGAAAAGTCCACAGTATGTTTACATTCTGTTTATAAGCAGCAAGACAAATGGCACTTACAAGATCTAGAAGAAACTTGAAATACCAGGTGTGAGGCACTGGCCTTCCCAGGCTCACCAAGGAAACTATACACAAAGGCTAACTCCAAACTAGTCTTTCTTTACAGTCGTCACAGCAACAGGCATAGCTCTAGATAATTCTGAATTGGAAGCTCACTTAATTAGTGGTTTAACGTGGCTAAATGAATCATCAAAAGCATGCCATGCTCCCCAAAACTGTTTACCCTTCCTAACACAGTCTAATCTGGCTTTTCTTTCTCAAACTGAGCAGAACTCTGTTTATAGAAGATGAAGTACCATACACAACATACACAGACTGTACCAAAGAAATAACTTTCTCCTACCAAAAAAAAAAGGTGAAACATTCTTGGATTTGACTGTTTCAAGCAGGACTCCTAGGCAAACATCTGCCTCCATTCCTGATTTCTGTGCAAATCACCACACAACGGAGGAGATGAGAAAGTCTACTGTCTCTCCTTCATTTCTTCAGTCACATCACCATGATGTTGCAAGTGTTGGAGGACACTTCTCAACATGAGATGCAGAGTAGTCTATTACATCAGTATCACTCAATGAATATCAATTGGTTTTGTGCTTTTTAACTGGGTTCGAGCCAAATTTGGTTTCTTGTTACCTTGAGGTTAATTTCTTTAATGAACCCTGAAAAAACATAAGCAAGTGTTAAATGGTGCCAATTGCCACAAGCTGCCATATCCCACAAAAATGGAGCAGAGTTTATACTATCCTTTTAACAGGACTTGACAAAAGAAGTCCTTTTTAACAGTTGCGTAAGTATACGTGGCATATTTAGGAAGACTAAGAGACAAGCAAGAAGGGCCTCCTAATCATCCCGTTAAACCAAGGCAGTTCTACCAAGGCCATAAAGAGATAGAAATGTTAGATAGGACTCACATGGCCACAAGCACTTTTACTTGCATGGCAGAGATAACAAGATACGATCCCACAAAAATGCTGCTGTTCTCCCTACATTTTAACTTCTAGTAAGAAGTCTCCCCACAGACTCCAGGTAAAGAGATCTTAATAATTTAAAGGGAAGCCACTATAAAAGTTATGCTATTCATTAAGTCACTTTTGAACTGAAGCTACTTAGAAGAGTAGAAGATTATTCCCTAAGACTTCCTCAGACACGCCATCCAAAGTTCATTCCAAAGCATCTTGCAGCCATGATGATAAAGGATATAACTAAGTAAAGCTGGAAAGGAAGAAGTTTATTAAACGTCTTCAATGCACTGAAATGTCCTCTTCCCTCAACCACTCCCAGCAAGCCTTGCCTCACTTCAAAGCACTGCAGATTCAGAGGAATTATTTTCAAACAGCAGGACAGAAAGCAGTAATAAAGAACAATTTTCCTGCTGGCCAAAGAGGAAGTTGATGCAATAAGTGGGTTATTTCCCAAATGTCAATTAAGCTGTACAACTGGAATCCTAATGCAGGCAAACACAGCAAAAGATCGATACCATAAGACAAATATTCCTGAACTGATGTTGGAAACAGCACAGGAAACGGCAAACACAAGATTTTACCTTTGTTTTGTTTCCTGCAGTAATGTTTGAGATCACCAGTCTAAACCAAAACTCCAGTACTATGGATGCTACATATGAACAGAACAAGAAAACACACCTCTTGTACACAGAGACTCCAACTCAAGGCATGAGACGATTGCTGGACAAAGAAAGAAGTGAATACAGCAAAAAGGCAAAACCACTCATGAAGATAAGCAGTGGCCTACTCAGTCCACTGCCATGCTGTTCTGGTTCATTCAGCTCAAGGCAGGGGAGAGCATTCAGAACCTCTCTGAAGTTCCGAAGGCAGAAGATGAGGTAGCTCCATCAGTCTATGGGACTCTTCTTCATGATGGGTGAAAACCATGTCTGCCATGCCTCTTTCAGGATGAGCAAGGCAAAAAAAAGACCACCACAAGGCTTTAGTGAATGCCCAAAAGTTAGCACCATTAACAGGTGGGACATGTAAAATTCTTCACAGTATGCCACTCTAGATGACAGTCAAAAAAGACCAAGAAGAAAATTAGCTTATGTTTGTAGTTGTAGAACATTGCATAGGAATGACTTGCTAAAAGTCTTAGCAGCAGACCAAAAAAAAAAAACCCAAAACACCACACTTCCAGTAAAAATGGTCATTGTTTTGAACAGTTGAGTGTCAAAAAGAAATCCAGACACAGAGTGAGGGCAGCCTAGACTAGTTTTAACCAGGTGGCTAGACACAAAAGATCATATCTCAAAGAGGTTGTGGAAAAAGAATGAAAAAGGTTAACATATAACCCAGATAAAGATCTGGGGAGAAGGCAGAGATGACAGGCTGAGAGAGACAGGAATGTAGTAAAAAGGTTTTCCTCACAATTTCCATAGCTTTCTTCAGTGCCCCTTCTCAAAAATGAAATGCAGTTTCTTATGTTGTCTATTGCAAAAACAACAGTTGCAGAACAGTTGATCTCTATTGGAGCAATCAGGTTTCTGTCTCAGTAAGAAGCTACACTGCTACTGCACACCTTTTGCAGAAAAGTTACAAACTCTCCTTACAAAGAGTGGGATGAAATAGGTTCCTCTTTCCTGAGACTCAAATAATTCTATTGTTAATTTACTGCCGTCTACCAAGACTAAGAAGAACTTGCATTTCCTTTCCTAGTCTCACTGAATACTTTTGAATTGAGTTAATTTCAATACCTCGGAAAGAAAGAAAAACATCCTTCAGTTTCCTCTTGCTACCAAGCCAAATAATTGCTCCTTGATTAAACTTTAAAAGAAAAAGCGTGGGGAAAGGGTGTCAGAAGAGAGGTTGCTCACACAGGTGAGTACCCTTCCTTTCCTTAAATAGTTTCCTATATCTGGGCACTGAATTTCTATCACAAGCCACTCCATACATAACAGCATCGCAGTGCCTCTTCAAATCAAGATACAATACAGGCAGGATAATGAAAATAGCTAAGATTCACATCAGCTTAGTTTTTACACAAAGAAACCAAATGCTGTCAGAGCCCAATCAGCTACCTATTCCAAATACCTCAAAATTAGGAGACTGTAGGAACAGACAACAAATAATTTAGTGACTGCATGCCCCAAACACTCAGTTGGAATCCAAATGTTTTCATACCATTCACAAACACCATCTATGTGCAGATCTCATTCCACAGAGTGTACACTCTTGGGTTCTCCGAGATGCACTTTTCCCTTTCTCCCTCTCCCTTGTGCAATTACAACAGAAGATGTCATTCAGCTGGGGGAGGGAGGGGGAGAAAAAGGAAGGAAAGGGTGGTGATTTGATATTCCTATGCTAGCTTACCTCGTGCTCTGTCTCCACTGTTTTGGACTCCCCTACTAGTAAATAAACACTGCCTGCCTCTTGTGTCTTATCACATCATTTCCAAACAGCAGCATGAACACCAGATCAGTATTACTGCTGCTTTATCTCCACCTATCAAATGATGAACAGCATCTCTCTAGCTGACTTCTCAGTTACATCCTGCTAGTTTGCAAGGCTAAGATCCGTTCCAGGTTCCAGTGCCACTAGGAGACCTAAGAAAACGTAAGCCAGGCTCCCCTTGACAGAGCTCATGTAAAAAGCCACTTCCTGGATTTACCAGTGGGAACTTCCCCCTCCTCCCCTTTTTAAATGAAAGGCAAGATTATCCTTAGGATCTGCTACAGTAAAAGCACGTGCCCAGGAAAACTACCTCAGATCACATCCACACTAGTACCTCAACAGTATCAGAACAGTCACATAGTATATTGGCAAAGCTGCATTTCACACCCATATATTAACAATAGACTACAGTGTTAAGACAAGCCCTAAGAGCACACGTGCTTTACTTTTATAACTGAATCTGTGTGAGGACCTTACATACAACAGATCATATCCCTGACTGACAGCTACACTGACAGAAGACTTTAGTGTAGCCCTAGCCTCAGCCTTAATTGAAGGACTCCCTCCCCCCCCCCCCCCCCCCCAGCCGTTAAGATGTAGATCAACTGGCAGAGAAGATTCCTAAAACATCAGGGATGGAAGCTGCATAGCAGAAACAAGTCTTGACCAACCCATTACCACAGCTGCCTAAGCCTTCTCTACAGTAATAGCACAAAATTCTTAACACATAGTCCACATACAGGCTCAGCTGTTGCTCTCACAGCCAATTTCCTATGAGACAGTCAAAAGAGTGGAAGTTTTCTGTCCCTACCAAAGAAATACAGCAGCAGCACAGACAGTTCTCCCTCTCCCTTTACCTAGAGCTACCCTGAATACTACTCCAAGATTACACTGGCGAGACAGCCCTTGTGTTTGCAAAGGAGAAAAAAAAACCCTAATCCATTCATGGATTACTTAAGTGACTGAGAAGTCATTTTGAAATCCTGCAAGATGACAGGAGCACATCCAACTAAGGGCCAAATCTGCCTCAGCTTTCTCCAAAAACAACATGTCATCAGCTCTGTGTTACCATGTGTACAACTAATTCAAGCTGTCTCATGGAAAAGTAACAGTGCTGTAGTCTTTATCAAAGGAGACCTGCACCTGCAAAATAACTAAGATTTCTCATGTGAGACATGCTTGCAGGATATTTGAAACGCAGAGAGGTAAGAAAGCTTAGAATAAAATGTCATTCTGACCTCAACCAGCTGTGTTTAGGTTTACACCAGGAATATACAGTCACATACTATTTACGGGTCCTTTCTTAACACACAGTATTCATATTTATTGAAAACTGAAATTCAGATACATTGCATTCATAATCAGCATAACTATTAGTTTGGGTTTTTTCTGCAAAAATACTTAAGAATAACTGCTAAAGGAAAAGTCTTTACGATTGTCCTGTAACATTTCGAAGGAGTTCCCCTGACCATTAATTTAAGAACTAAAGGATTTCAACTTCACCAATTAAGCTATAAGGTGTACCTTCCAACTGTAATTTAAGATATGAATGAATACAAGTCTTGCATATGTAGCTATATCCACCTGTGTTCTTGGACACGAGTACTTTAGCAAGTTGCCAGCTAAGTACAAACATATCTGTTTTCTTAACTGTAGCGTGACTTTTTCCTTTTCAGCTGCAGGTGAATTTGTAGTGGAATTTTGGGTGGTTTAAAGGGACACTGCCAACTTCAAACTAACTCTAAATCTAGTCTTATGCAAGTAAGCTTTCACAGAATCTTACACCAGTAGAAATATTCCCATGATTAAAGAAGTTAATTCCCATGCAGTGAGTTATTTTTACCAAACACATCCCTGAAGTACAACCAACCCAAACACAAGTGCTGAAAATGTGACAGTGAAAAATAAGTAGAATAAGTACATTTTCTAAAAGAAACGCAGAAAGAGGTATTAGCATAACTATTGGAAAAAGAAGTCTATTTCAAGTAAGTTCCTAGTTATACACAGAAAGTCTTGTTTACTGTGGGTTTTTTTAAGCTTGATTAACTTGTAGCTTTCAAAGGTAGTAACTAAAACAGGCCCTAACAGATATTCAGTTTCTGTATATTCAGATTGTCCAGCAAGAGGCCATTTATTTGCTCAGCTTCCTGTAAGCCCCCTACACTAGCACCGACCCAGTCCATTTAAAGTGCAGAATAACCAAGAACCCTAATTTTAAGTGTTAAGTCTAACACTCAAAGAAATTTCCACCAGATTCTTCAGTTTGTTAACTTTGCAAAGCAGCACAACAGAACCAACAAAGGAAGTGGCAATTTTTGCAGTGCCACACTTGAAAAGTATTCCTCCATCTCAACAAAAGTTATTGTGGATTGCTCCACAGCACTAACCTTAAATGGATGACTGCATGAGGTAAGAGATGACTTCTTTGGAATACGGAATGAAGCTGTTACGGTGAATGCATAAGCAGGTTTTTATTATAATAAGAGAAGGAACCCTATGTTTAAAAGCAGTTATGCTTAAGTATTCTAACACCCTAAACACGTCTTAGGGCAACAGCCTACAGAGATTAAGCCCATATCACAACAACAAAAAAAAACCCAGCAGAATAGAGGCAGAAGTGTTACAAAGCTGGACATCCCTTGTACTGAACGTACCTAGAATAACAATAAAAAGGCTCGAGGCTTAGGTCTGCGAGACAAGCCGAAGCCTATATAAAATGAGGCCGGTATGTGCAATTTCTCTCTTGTGGGTGTCACCACCTCTCTGACGATGGAAGCACCAGGAACACTTTATGACACTGCGGTAGTCATCGCTGTAAAGTTTACCCGCGGCGTAACGCAACCCGCGCAGCGGCTCTCAGCGATACAGCCGAGGAGAGGGAACAGCAGACTACACCGAGGCAGCCCAGGGTGACCCAACCGGCGGGGCAGGGCGCTGCCTCCCGCCCGGGACGAGCAGCCGCGGGCAGACCCCGACACCGCGGGGCGCCCCTC
>NW_009647222.1:2176481-2200772 GCF_000708025.1 Charadrius vociferus
CCCGGGGCCTTCCCCGCGCACCGTTCCCGTCACACCTACCCGGGCAGAGCGGGCCCCCTGCCGTTACCCGCCGCCTCGAGGGGGGAAGCGAATGTTTCCCCGTTCGAAGCAAAACCTGCTGCCGACCAGAATGCGGTGAAGAACTACACCCCCACACGCACCCGCACACATCCACTCCCCCTCTGGGACAAAGCGACCGCAGCTCTCCCAGATGAGGCAAGAAGGAGGAGGGCCCTCTCGCAGGCCCGGCCGCTGAAACAATAGGTGCCGCCAGACAAAGCGCTGCCTGTCGGCGAGGCTGCTGGCACGAGCCGAGGCGTGCGCTTGGAAGGTTTCCGCGCACCCTTCGCGTGTAAGTGCGAAACGCTGATGAAGCCGAGCGCGGGGGAGATGGCACGCAAGGAAGCAGCAGGGGAAAGGTGGCAAATCAGATCTAAAAATGGCTGGAGAGACGCTTATAAAATCATCGTGAGAAAAGGGCTAAATATATTTTTGGTTCGGGGTTGGCTGAGGAGAAGCTTGGAGCGGTGGTCATAGCAACTCCTCCTTTTTTGGATCCTGCTGCGTTCGGGAAAATGGCTCATTGCCTGCGCGCTCTGCGAGATGAACACCGCACCCGATGAATGCCTGCTCCCATTACCTTTGTCTCCTGCAAATTGAATCAACTTGGAAGACCCAAATATTGACTAATCCATCAGGTTATGCTGGGGTAATAGTATAGGTACTGGATGGTCAGGAAAATTACAAACCCCTGTTCTTCAAGAAAGTACTGAGAGGAACAGAAATGTTTAGTATGTGTATGTAGGCATATATATATGTATGCACATCTGTTTAATTTTTTAATGCTCTCAGAAGCCACTGGTTACTGGCTGAATGCTCTGCATCTGAAATAGCAGTCAAGAGCAGCGCTGTCAGTTCAGCATATGCATACACCCACATGTTTGTGTGTATATATATACATGTTTGTATATTTTTATATATATGTTTCATTTCTATCTGTACACTTTAGTGTGTATAAGCAGTGCACACATACTTGCTGTCTTTGCCACACTCAGCTGAGTATGCCCTTGACTTCTTCAGCCAAGGGAGCCAGTCAATGTGCACCTGAATAAAAAAGGAATGCAAACCAACACAGAAGCACTGTGAATGACCCAGGGATTAGGAATCAAGTACAAACCAAGGATAATATCATAATAGCAATGGTAATACAAAAGTATGCCAGTTTTCCTTTAAATAGGCTGCTCCAACTGAGCTAATTCAAACACCTTTCACATCCAGACCTGCACAGTCCCAATTCCCTACCAAAGCCAGTCTTACACCCTAACTTAAGAGAAGTTTTGATCTCTGTACTCTATTAGGGATTTTGGCATGAAAAGCAGTCAGGTACTGCAATAAAAGAGGTGATAAAAACCAAAATAGTCACTATACATAAGAGATGCATAAAATGAGCTCATGACATGGCTAAGGAAATTCTTACTACAGCGTGGTGTGATAAATATCAGCCAGAAGTGCACAATTCCCATATCACTATCTATATCCCTGTCGGGGAACAGATGGAGGAAAGCCTTAGCTGATCTAAACTTGGCTCAACCCACCCTGTTTACTGATGGAGTTTCCATGAGCGTAGAAATTAGAGCTACTGGTTGCAATCACTTGAGAGCCGCAGCCTGCTGATTCAGCTTACGTGTTGGAAAAGCTGGCAAAGACGCCTGTCCTTACCTGAGCAGATGCACGAAGTCATGCACACACAAGTGCCAAAGGGCAGTAAGAGCTCCAGTCAATGGATATTTCCGCCTTTGAAGTCAGTGAAGGTCACTGACGTAGTAGCTCTTTGCAGGGGAGGCAGCAGCCTGTCTTACCTGTTTATAGCTGAAATATCAAGGTGTCTTCCTCTACAAAGATGCAGGTTGAGGATGTGTTAGATTATTGAAAAATGAAAGCAGATGGAGGAGAGGGTTTACATAAGGGAGACGTTTTTAAATGCTCTCAAAGAAGCCAATGCGTACAGGGTGTCCGCTGATTACTGGCTGAGCACTCTGCCTCTGAACAGTCAAGAGGAGGGCTGTCAGTTTAATAGTAATCTTTGTAAAATGCCATTAAGGACCCAAACAATTCCCATTAGGGAATTGAAGAGCCATCTGCACTCTAGCATGAGGCTGCCTATGGCATCCACAGCAAGACTTGTACGTCTTGGCTTTGTATTTTGGAATCCAGCAGCAGAGAGGCTTAGTCATATGACAGGGTTATTTGCATCATTATGTTGTTGGATTCCCAGAGGAGTTTTCACAATGCACTGTAAGAGGAAGGGTTTAAACAAGTAGAACTAAAGCAAAAACAAAGCACTATACTTCCTTTGCATGTCTATTTTCTCTGCGTGCACATGGTGTTCAGAGTGGGAGGAGGGTGGAAGGCAGTACTGTACAGAACTTTAGGCTAATGAAGTGCACGCAGAAAAACAAAGGGCTGCAACATCAGTACAAAATGGGCTACTGTGTATAAGCAATCTAAGACAACTGAAATCCTGCATCACAGCCTAATAGAAGACTGATGTTCCAGGCTGGTGATGTGCAAGGTAAGCCCATTGCTGTCTCTTCTCCGAGGACTTCACAGAATTGCTGGTTTGCACTGGGTTAGGTAACAGTCACCTCGTCCCAGCCAAGCGGGGATTCCCTATGAATAAGTGAGTGCCTGCAAGCACTGTAAAAGTGGGTGCCTGGCACTCCAGAAGTGACTCCTAGTAAGCAGAGCAGCCTTCAAGGCAGCAGTCCCAAAACAACCCAAGGAAAACATTGTGGTTCAGGATTCAGATTTTAAAAGGAGATGAGCTGCTACTGCTCAAAATAAGCCAACCCAAGGAAAACACTGTGGTTCAGGATTCAGATTTTAGAGATGAGCTGCTACTGCTCAAAATAAGGTCAGAGTATGGTACCATGTCCCATTTTGAAAAATCAATATACAAAAATAAGGCCTGACTTTTTTATATATTCCGTTTCTAAGAGAAATTATGGAAGGTTCATAAGGGCCAGGTGCTGCTCCCAGTTAAACAAGGAGTATAGCAAGGAGGGCAAGTTACAAAATAAAAGCCAAGAGTTTTTGGTATCTCCATGATTTCAAAGCTATTTTCACAGTAAAAATGGCCAAGGAATCTTGAATTCTCTTCTGACAGTCTTCCAAAGCTCAGAACTTGCCAGGTGCATGACTGCTCCTGTGGGAATTTGTAATCTCTTTAAAAACCAAGAACAGCAAATTCCACTGGAAGCATTCTGTCTCGGAGCAGAGTCCCCACATCTGGAATTAACAAGTAAGAACACAGCAAGTGGATTTTCAAACGAAGTGGTGATCACCAAATTACAGGGCTGTAAGGGATACTGAGAGGTCACCTAACTCCATCCCTGTGAAAGCATCTCTATTCCATCTGTTTTACCCCTTAAAGACTTCCCCAGTGCCGCAGACACCACAGTCTATCCAGGCAAGATGTTCTTTTCTTATGATTCACTCCTTTGCCTTTAGAAAGTTTTCCCTAATGATTAACCTGGATCTCTTTTACCATAATTTACATCTACTTCTCATCCTACCCATCACAGAAAAATAAAACATTTGTTCCTCTCACTCCTGCAAAGGCCTTTTAGATGCATGAAGATTTATCATGTCACTTCTTATTACATTCCCCAGACCTAAAACTCCATTTCTTCTTGCCTGTCCTCCCCGGTTACATTGTGAGACCTCTGGTGATTCTCAGTGTTCACCTTTGGTGGCTCTCACTTTAGTCCATATCTTTCCTGAATTTCTCTGTGCAGGAACAGCACAGAGCATGTTCCCAGTTGAGGCCTTACCAGCACGATGTAGAATGGAAGGAGCACTTGGTGTGTTCTGCAAACATCCCTCCTGTTTATGTCTTAGTATAATGTTTACAGTGCCAGAGGATTTCTTTTGCTTTCCACATATGTGGCAGTATTTGTAAAAGTCAAGGCTACAACATGAAACCAAAGTGCCACTGAAGCATCTGAGATGCTCTCCGTTAACCAGATCTCTTAACTCCCGTTTGCAAGTGTTTCTGCTAAAAGTCACTGCATTTAAATTGCTACTTGCTGGAGGCAATTTAACTGGGGATCTCCTTGATGAGTTAAAGTCTTATTTTCTGATACTCACATCTACTTGGACATCTAGAGCAATTTTTTTTTTTTAAATGTAAAGGTAATCTGTATACAAATCAGCAGCTGAACGCTTCCAAAAGAGGAAATGTTTCCAGAAGAAACTGAAGGATGGCAGGGAATGTCTGGTCTACAGAAGTCTTAAAATTTGCTGTATTCAGCTGTAACTGTTAGCAGGAAGAGTTGTCCAATTCGGGAGAAAACATAGAGCTGACTTCCTAAGCAATAACACAGGTGTTCAACTTGTGTTTGAAATACAAGGCACAAGTCATCAACCACCCGGCATGCTCCTGCTGCAAGTGGTTATTCACTGCATAAGCATTTGAATAACTGTAATATTTATAAAATGATGCTATTCAACCCCCTTCCGCCACCCTGAACACATACGCCCACACTAATCTGGAGTGATGTGTGCAGGGTTGGGAGTTGAGTTCCAAATAAATTGCTGGTGGTGTTTTATTACAAGAAAATAAACACAAGGCTAATTCACTTGAAAAAACTACCTATTGGCTCACTAAAAACAAGTAGAAAAGTCCTCTAGGTAAAAACTTCTCTAGCTCAACAGGGAAATAAAAAGCCAGCCCATGAGATCCAGTAAACTTTGATCACATAGAAGAATGTTTCTCACCCTTCAGGCTAAGAAAATAAGCTTTCAGATAGGAACTGATAAGGGAAGTTTCTCTGGGGCTACATGCAAATCTGCTGAGTGTTCAGTGTAGACTTAAGCATTTGGGAGAATTTTAGGCATAAGGGAGGCTTCAGGTCTGTGCATACACTCTGTATTTCACTGCTCACAGATTTTCCGAGCAGTAAAATATAAAATTGCAGCTGGGTTTGCTGCTATGACTCAGGACTGTGGGCATACAAGAAGCTAATGAGAAACACACGACTTTCACTTCACTATACTGTAAATTTTTAAGCAGAGGTAACCCAAAACAAAGGCTACACAAGGGCAGAAAACTCCCTCCCCAAACTGTACAGTATGCTAAGGGCTGGCAAGAGTACCCCAACTGAGTTTGACTTCATGCCTCCTTTAAGAACATCAGCTCAGGTGTGTAAAGAGGTGCAAGATCATCTAAAGCAGTAAGACAAGTGCTTTTCAATGAGCAAAATATAGGTATGCAAGAAGACCATACCCAGCTGAAGTACTACTAGGCTGTTGCTGTACTATGCAATTAATGTATTAAACAACAAATCAGAAATACAGCATTTCCTTGTACTCAGCTAGTCCCTGAGAACAACTAAAGGAACAGATGTAAATGTACCTTGGTGAAATGTAATAGAGAGAAAGTCCTGCAAGGTCATCATTGAGACACTTTGTTGGTTCTTCACCTAATTTGGGCTATACAAATTCTGCACAAAAGCTGCCTGTGCAGGGCTCCCCCTGAGATTGGTTTACTCCACTTAGCATGCATTAAGGTCTAAAAGGCATGTTTAATATTTTGAGTTTGGATTAGGGGAGAGCCTGAGGTATGTTTTGTATACTTGTTTTTAAAGCAACAGCTTTTTACTCCTTTAACCAACTGTGTAGAGCAGCTCCCTTGTGGTGTTGTCTAGACATAACTGACAGCCTTGAATCTCAAAACAGGTCTGGAAGTTTTCTTCAGACTCTTAACTTACCCGTGGTTAGGTTGTCGTTAGCAAAAGGTGGCCCTGGTTGAAAACCTTACTGCTTTTCTAGTACTATTAGGTTTGTCCTTTGACAAGCGATAAAAAAGACTCTACCTGTGTCCCATCCAAATTCATCACTGTTTAGAGAAGTATTAATAAAAAGGGGAAAGTAAATCAATGAAATCACTTTATTGAACCTGAGAACGTGGAACTACTATTAATAAAACATGTTGATGTTGTTTTATGGATAGGTCAAAGTCCTGGTAAGGGTGTGTTTGTCATTCTAATTTATGTGCAGTTTCATCAACAAAGTATTTGTTATTGCAGTATTGTATTTATTCATCTCCTGTTTTCCTCCCCCACAGCCAGAACATCTGCTAAACGTTTCTGAATCTAAGCTTGTTGGGATAGGGCCCATTACTTTTACATATTTATGAACTGTGTGGTACACTGGCATTCATTCAGCAAAGACTGCTTCCCAAGGCTCATGCGCGAATGACATAAACCGGTATGGGTTTATGTGCAAGAGGTCCACATGTGCAGGGGTCACAGAAGGGGCTGGAAATCCAGACATGCAGGACTACTTAAGCTCCACTGCTGCAGAAATATCCACTAATATTTGAGTGATGCAGGAACACAAAAAAGGAAGAACAGGTATTTATGGTGTCCTAAGGAATTGTAATGAAGAGTAATGGGATAAAATTGAACTAAAAGAATTTGTATCTGACTCCAGAAACATCCTCTATCATCAAAATATTTTCAAGTCTGGTCAAACAGTCCAAAAAAGCAAAAGCTACTATGCATGTGTTAGTTATAACAGACTGGACAAAGCAGACAAAGGAACACAGGACTGGTTATGGGAGCGGAAAAATGAACAAATAATTCATTTCTGATTTCTGTTTTTCTTCTGTTGTAGCCCAGCCTCTCAGGCCAACACTCACACAGGCTCAGCTTTATACTATTTACACACTGGAGGGAGTGTATTCTGCTGTCATTGTGCGGAGAACTTACACATGTGACTCCCATTACCATGAACAGAAGCTATGTTCATAAATTGCCCTTGTGTGCCTGGACGGAGTGGACCTGTCCCTGTTTGCCTTTCTGGCTGGATTGCAACTGCCTTTCCAAAGTCGAGGCTGTAAGATTTTCAAACCTCGTGAGAAAGAATGTAGCCCATCTCCTCTCAACTGTGAGAGCCATCCATGCTTCAAGGATCATTTGTCTGCCTAAATCCATGCCAGCAACAGAGCACAAGCACAATCATAGCCTAATAGTCTTAATGAGATTACAGCTAGAGATGCCCCAGTGCTGCCGTCTGGCCGAGGAACAGAACAAGCACCAGATTCATCTGGAGAAAAAAAATCTCCTTGGCTTCCATGTGAGCAGGCTGCAGGTTGATCAAGATTTCAGATCTATGGTGTACAAGATCCGTTTGATTTCTTTTTCCTTACTTTTTTTTTGCAATGTATTATTATTTTTTACGAAACAGCATATTATTCTCACAGATCTCTAGATTTAATTAATATTTTTCAGGTTATAATTTAAAACTGATGTTCATACTGCTCTGAAGTATGATTACATGCACAGATGCCCATTGTTAGCTGCGCTAGATTAATTTCACCCATGGCTTTTGTATGTTTGACTACTATCTGTCTGTATGCTTGACTATGACATCTATGTGCTACCGTGGACTGTGGTGGATCCTTGCCAATATAATAATTTTTTTTTATCAGCAGTTTATCTGATGCATCTGCTTGGCTCACTGGAATGAAATTAATTGTAACTCTATCCTACATAAGGCAAATACTCTTTCTGCACCTGTTCCAAGCAGCATTTGGTTTACTTAACTGCTTAAATTCCCAATCTCAACAAAACCAAATAAGTCAGCATGTGTAACAAAGGCTGGAATCACGAATTAAATGAAAAAGCTGATCTTTGGAGAGTATCATATCAGCTGGCTGGAGTACAAAACCCGGTATCAATGCATTAAGGTACGGATTGTGAAATGCTCGCTGCAAACTGCAGATACTGCCCTGCGGATTTCATCGAGGTTGCTGCGAGAAACCTGATGTTAATGGGTAAGTCTGCAGCTCCTGCAGGACTTTATGCCTAAAAAAAAATACAGTAGTAGTGTGTTCATGGATTTTGCATGAAGCCTATTTAGAAGAGCTAGCACAAAAGAAAATTCCTTCCCTTGGAAACAAGAAACCCCAGAATTTTATAGGCAGTAACAAACAATAAATAACATTTTCAGCAGAAGGTAAAGGAGGCTGGCTGCATCAGTACTCACAGAGCAAGGCTGCATTAGTGACCTTCTTCTCGCACAAGTCAACTCCTCCCCGACAGCTGCTGATAGTTCACCCGCCTCTGCCAGGGCAGGTGGCTAAATTAGAGCCCCCTCGCCATTCATTGTGCCCTGCCTCCGCGCAGGTTTCTCTTTGGAGAGCTCGCACAAACAATTTTCTCTTTCTCTAGGCTTGCAAGGTAAAGCCAAAGTAAAAAGAAAATGGGATCTGAGATGCAAATCTCCTTCTATACGTCTTTCCCAGAGCATCTCGCAGGGTCTCCGGGAGACTGTGCAATGATGGGTCTGGCTGCCAATTTGTCATCGTTGCTGTGGTAACAGAGACTTGGTCCCCTGTGGCTGGGTAAGGAAGCGGCAGTGGGAGCACCAAATGTATGTATTGCCTCCCCCTTTGAGGACTCCTCTGATCTGGGTAATCCACCCATTTCTTAAAAAAGGCTGTTTTATTAAGAAAGTACTCCCCCCCCTGCTTTGGCACACACACACTTTGGTTACTCCACTTGTGGAGCTCTACAGCATCTGTAAATCTTGTTTGTATGGTATAGGAAAGCTGACATAGCCCCGAGAGAGCCACTCACTTCCTCTGGGAAATACGATGTCATGTGAAAACAGAAAAAAAAAAAAATTGTTCTGGTAAACAACTGAACATCAGTACGTGCTCACCAGTGTTTGAAGAGGTGCTAGGATGGAGCGATATGATTTTGTCTCTCCAAGCAGGTAAATGAGCAGTTGAGACAGCAATAGGGTATTTTTCTGCCAAATGTTTCTTTGCCAACACGACCGAGTGCAAGTGTGCATGTGAGGCCCTATTACAGCTACAGGAAAGCTCAGGGCAGGCAGATTTCCTTTGTTCCTGTCCCCTCGACTGAAAAGTCTTGATGTTATCCTTTTTAAGCCTTAATATTGCTGTTTTCTACTTGTTTAAGATATTTTTATTGTAACATTAACATAAATATTATTAGTAATGTTAGGCAGGACAGTCCACAGCAGCAGAGACCTACGGACTCTGGGCTCTAAGAAAAGCAGCCAGGACTGCAGAAGCAGGCGTTATTTTGCTGGACAATGAACAATTCAGGCTTGTTTTGGAAAGCAAATCCTTGGATAATTAAATAAGACCACTTGTTTACGAGACAGACTATCTCATCTTCTTAATAAAATGTTGCTAAGGGTTCTTTGTTACTTTCCTTATTATTCTCTCCTAATGCCAAGTGCTTTTTTTAAGGTAATGGATTTCCTCTCTCAGGACGCCAGTAACAAACACAGCCCTGTGTGGAGGTAGGTGGGACAGACGAAAACAAACACACAGAAGTAAAAACCACACATTTGTTTTCTTGACTAACTTTCCTATCCTCACTTTGAACTCAAGTTGTTTGAGCTTTCTCTGACAGTGGCTCATCACAACTTGTTGGGTAGGGACAGGCCTCCAGATGCCAAAATCCAAATATTAAAGATCCCATCATGACACGGGATTAAGTACGTTTTTGCACCACTATAATTTGAAGCAGCAGAGATGGGACTAGCTCAGAAGAGCACATCAGCCAGAAGGGTTAAAAAGACTTGAACCAGATTCAGAAAACTGTGAGTGGGCTAAAAAAATCGCAGACATTAAAAACAATAACAATTCAAGTCTTTTTACTCGTCTTTGCTTCTTCCTTCAGATTCAGTTTTCCAGCTTTTCTCCAACTCACCACAAGGATTATAATTTTATTTGATTTAGGAAAAACTTTGATTTCTCCCATGCTTATGTGATTATAAAACATGGGATTTGGAGAACATCACCAAATGCAGTGATGGCCATGACAACGCCATTAGATTTGGCAGTGCAGAAGCATCTCTGCAAAGCAGGTAAGCCCATTTAAGGCTGGTCTCAGGAAGTCTGGAGCCTTCACATTAAAGATGCTGGGCTTTAACAGCATCCCCCCCACCTCCTTCCATGGTGGCTTAGTGGCTTGTTCAAAACTAGTTCTGAGTACACACAAGAGTTATGAGCATCTGGTTCCACACAGATATGAAGTTAATAAAAATATGATGGCATATTATAAAAATCCATGCTATGGGCACTTTATGGCTGTTTCTTCAGTAATCTTAAATGAGAATGGAACAAGATCAGAAACTGAACTGCACACTTAATCTTACACAGGGAAAATGCTGGTTGGTACATATAATTAAATATATCTGTTTTGCTGACACCACTCCCCTTCCCCCAGACATTTTTATGCTTGGCTTAGTGGAAACGACTTGGTGGCTCTGGGTATGATAGCATGAAGCCATTCAAAATGAAGCTGTCCCCTGAAGAAGACAATCCTGAGAAGGAATAACGCTGGCTAGCAGGGGGTACGAAAGCAGCAGAGGAACGTAGGGGAGAGGAGGTGGCTGGGTTTGGCCTGCAGCACTGCAGGGCCTTCTCCATTTGCAGCTTTATCTTCTGGCAGTCAGAGCACTAGCTAGAGCTATTTAATGGGATCACGAGGGCTGCTGTACCATTACTTACGGAACAGAGTATAAAAATGACAGCAGCTAATAAGCACCGATTTCTCATCAGTCGCCTCATCAAGCTAATTTCACAAACAGACGGTTTTGGAGGCTAAAGGGCTGGAAATGACATTCCGGCGGCTGGGTCCAGGCCAGTACAGAGAGAGTACCTCCCTGCCCCTGCACACTTCAGTCTTGACCAGAAACAAAAGAGACCTACCCTAAACGCCCATCCACAGGAGGACATAGATTTCATAAACTGACCTGAAAGGCTAAAGGCACAGCACATTTATTCTTCCTAACGATTAAGAGGCAACCGGAGCGGAAACATGAATGTTCCTTTGTCCATAAATGTCCAGACCACATTCCTGGTTGTCCAGTACACTCGCAGAAAGGAAGGCTTTGTCTGGAGCTCATGTCTGATGACAGCAAGAAAGCCTTAAAAAAAACCCCAAACTTGGTGGACTTGGGGGGAAAACACACCTTTAATTGAGGAGTTAGTTCAGAGGAGGCGTTCATGCGCTCAAGGGAGGAGGCTGGCTGATGTGAAGGGCAGAAACTTGAGAGAGATGCATGTGTGGTCTGAGAGGATAAAGGCAGGGAGTGTGTGTTTATGTGTGTAGGAAGGGAGCGGATTGTTTGTAGTGGGAGTGTAGTCCATGCATGTAAATTGTAGAGGTCAAAGCTGAAAAAGAGCTTGTTGGCCTTTTCACTTTTCCTTCTTGTAGCCACTGAAGATTTGAAAAGTTGAATTTTCCGCTCATTGCACCAAAGGATCTAATGCAGTATCTCTGCTCTAGTATCATCAGTCACTAATTAGGTAATTCTGACCAAAAGAATATGTGACAAGGTTGGTTCTTCCAAACATAGAAGTTCATTTTTGCTTAGTATGACTATCCAGGTTCTTTTTAAACATGCATTTAATTTTTTTTTTGCTCTGATCTATAGTTAGCCTTGTTCGGAAGTGTCTATGCTCTTTTTCTATTTTTAAAAGATGGGCCCACATTTACTCAGTTTTTGCTTGAAATTCTGTGGTGAGCTGTTGGTAAAATTAACTCAAAACCACTTTTCAAGGCTATTAGAAAGTTATCACCACACTAAAGTATGTTCTGTGCTAAATGATTTGGATATGCTAGGCTTTTTTCACAATATTTCCAAACATGATTTTCATGGAGATCCTTGTTCCTGCTTGTCTATATTCCCATTAACTGCTGCTATGCTCATGCATGTTATTGATGGGTTTCTGGAAAGCTCAGCCACTCAGCAATTTTATAACTGCATTATAAATAATTCAATCAGCTGTTCTTCCCCACATCTACTTCTCATTTATTAATGGACTTTCTTTCGAGGCAGTATTTTCTCATCTCTCATCACCATTCAATATATATACTTGGGGGAGGAATGTAATTAGTTTTGTGGTCCTTCTGCCAAAACTTCCACTGGCTTCAGTCTGAGATTTGCTTAAAGAATGCCTGATTATACCCTGTAGGAGTTGGTCCTATTTCTGTACACCAGGATAAGGCTGAAGTGAATGCACACAGGTGGGCAATAGAGTCCCATGGGCATTTTAACCCACCAGCATTTCAAGAGAAGCACGAAAACGTGGGTTTATACATATAAGAAGAAGGTGGTGAAGGACATGGGGTAAACCAGGCAAGGTGAAAGAGGACTCATAGAATCATAGAATGGTTTGGGTTGGAAAGGACTTTGAAGATCATCGAGTTCCAACCCCCCTGCTATAGGCAGGGACACCTCCCACTAGACTAGGTTGCCCAGGGCCACGGCCAGCCTGGACTTGAACGCCTCCAGGGAGGGGGCCTCAACAACCTCTCTGGGCAGCCTGTTCCAGTGCCTCACCACCCTTAAAGTGAAAAACTTCTTCCTAATGTTTACTCTAAGCCTGCCCTCTTCCAGTTTATAGCCATTCCCCCTCATCCTATCACTACATGCCCTAGTAAAAA
This sequence comes from Charadrius vociferus, assembly GCF_000708025.1. Lineage (NCBI taxonomy): Eukaryota > Metazoa > Chordata > Aves > Charadriiformes > Charadriidae > Charadrius > Charadrius vociferus. The sequence goes on from NW_009647222.1 coordinate 2,188,982, forward strand.
GTCCTTCCCCAGCTCTCCTGTAGGCCCCCTTTGGGCACTGGAAGGCCTCAATAAGATCTCCCCGGAGCCTTCTCTTCTCAAGGCTGATCAGTCCTCTCAGCCTCTCCTCATAGGAGAGGTGCTCCAGCCCTCGGATCATCCTCCTGGCTCTCCTCTGGACACACTCCAGCAGGTCCATGTCCTTCTTATGTTGGGGACTCCAGAGCTGGATTGAGTACTCCAGGTGGGGTCTCACGAGAGTGGAGTAGAGGGGCAGAATCACCTCCTTTGACCTTTCTGTTATACAAGAGCAGAGCAAACTGAAGAATTTATATGATTAACTTATGTTAAACTCTGTTTGGTTGGGGTTTTTTTTTGGTTTGGTTTTTTTTTTTTAACTTTTCAAATAACAAAAGAGTGGATTTTCTTTCTTCCCCCTTTTCTGTCATCAGACAGCTGTGCAAATATTTCAGCATGTGATTGTGGAAGCACAACACTGAAAACTGAATTGTGCCAAGAGAAAAGTACAGGAAAACAAAAGGCAAAAGCCTGGAGTAGATCTAGCTGCCAGGATCTCCTGTCCCCAGGGGAACTAAACAGAGGAAAAGGGAGAGAAAAAAGAAGTCTGATAGCTTTCATTGCTTACAGTGACAGTATCCCAGGTCAGAAGGAAACACAGGCTTTTGTAGCCTTTTTGAAGGAGGGTAGCAAAGGTATCAGAGCAATTAGCAGTCTATTAAATCACGGCTTTCTTGAAGGTTGTTGGCTTTAGTCTGCAGCACCAACTGCTTGTATTGTACCTACTTAAGATACTGAGTTCTCAGGTTGCAGGTAAATTGAAAACCCGACTTACACAGTGCCCTATGTCAGTCTTTCAATTTGGGAAATCAGACCTACATGCTTGGTCTGTGGTTATACTGGCCTGGCATGAAACAGGGCATCTTCCAGCAGCTTAAGGGGTTCATCAGCAAAGCAGTGATTCAGGCCAGCTGACTAAAAACACATCTCTTCACAGGTTCTCTCAGGAGTTTATACTATGTAAGTGTGGACAGCAGGTGATAACACAAACCTAAATATGCCACAGCCATGCATCAAGTTGCACTGATTCTCTGCCAAAGAATCCTATCTTCTTACTGCAGGGGAACAAATTAATCCATAAAAAAAATAGCTTTCACTTGCAGCATTCTCTTTCTTTCGCCCTTCTCATTCAGCGTTTCCTCTACATCGAATCACAGAACAGCTTCCTCTTTATCTCCTGCTTAAGTTAAAGCAATAGGTCATGCCATAACCATACCCTATCTCCCAGCAATGGCAAATGCTAAATTTTGCAAAGGAATGTGTACTAATCCATCCTGCTAGTGAGAGGTCAAAGGAACAAGATTTCTTCCTGAGGCTGGTCATCATTCTGTGCCCTGAAACACAGAGATGGTGACACTTCTCATTTTTGTTAGGCCCATATAACTGCCAAAGTAACTCAAACAAACAAGAAACCTTTGGCTGTGCGGCATGTAATCTCCCATCCCAGGGAATTAAGCAGGTGGTTATTAAAACTGCAATAACACCCACACTGTGAGCACGTTTAAACCCTAAAGGAAGAAATTCTTCCTTCCATCAAAGACAGCAAAATCATTTAATGATTTCAGGAAGCCTTCATACTCCAAACTTCCTCTAACCATTTGCATTCCACTTCCATTTAATTACCTGAATGATTAATTAAAGTTAATCAGCTAATGTTTTGCCCAGTGCTTTGAATAAGTAAAGCACTGAACAAATCCTTGGCATGAAATGTTTATTAGGCTACTATTTATTTCACTGTTGTTGCTCTCTGCGCTCTTCCTGTTCCTTTTCACATTCCCTTTCATAGGCAGGGGCCAGTGCTACTGTGGCTATTATTTTAAACCCAAGTTATGCAATCAGCAACACCATCCTCCTGTGGCTGTGTCAAGAATATATAGCTTTTCTGGCATCATCACATGTACTTTTATGGAACCCGAGTTTGCACTGAAGACTTTGCGCTCCGTTATCCACTGAAGAGCATTTTCACCTTACCCTCGGACTCCTATCCCCTGCCTGCATCTGCACAGCAGCGAGAACAGACGGAGGCTCCCCTTGCTTAGTACGACAGCAGAAACCAAGGGTGCTTGCAGCTCCTCCTAAAAGGAGATCAGTTTCCCAACCAAGTCCTGGAAACATCTGCAATTCTGTCCTTCCTTTAGGAAGCCTAACCAGGGCTCTCTTGATGACACAGAGGTGAGCACAGACTACAGCAGGGTCATGGTTAAGGACAAAGAGGAGGCTTGCCTGCTACGGAAATTTCACCCTCCTAAAAAAGGTTTAAGGCCACCTCCCAGCATCTCCACAGTCTTACATGACTCTGAGCAGGCCATTTACAACTGGATGTACAAGCGTTGATTTTGGGTTTCATCAGCAAAGCAGTGATTCAGGCCAGCTGACTAAAAACACATCTCTTTTGCGGTTGTTTTGAGAGACCAGAGTCATGACTTTAGAAATCCGGACGTATCCCTCCAGTTGAAATCAGTGGGCTCCGTACTTATAGTGTCTCCAGATCCTGTGAGGTAAACGTACAAAATACTGGGTTTGCTTTGTTTTTCTTTAACTGTCAGCCATACAAATTCTGCTTTATAATTGAGAGTCAAGTCAAGTTCTTTCCTTCTTACTCATAAGTAACAGGCCAAAGCAGGCCACAGGGATGCCAAAAATATAACTCTTTGGAACTTGGTAAACAATTTTGTTGATACTCGTGAAAACAGAGCAGAATCATTTTCTCTTAGTGCATTGGCTCTTCAGAGGTAATGACAGCTCATTTCTTTGAGTCACTGACCTGGGCAGACCCAACTGTGAGCGCAACCGGGGCAGGCTGAGCTGGTGAATCTCATGATCCTTCTCTCATTTTCCAGTTTACTTTAACTCCTTCTAGGGTCTCCAAAGCAAAAGATCGTCTCGCACTCAGAGACACCAAAGCAGCAAAGGACAAGTCCAGAAATAAAGTTCTTATAGTGTTTCTTTCTTCCTTGCCTAGGTCACTGCTAGACAAACACAGGACTATTTCTAAGCAGAAATGTCAGCGCAGAAAAGGGAAAGAAGAGAGGAAAGTATGATAATCAATCTGCCCTCACAATCCCCCTTCCTTCTGTATCCTCAGATTATAAGCATTATGGGCATGGTTTTGGGGGGACTACGAAGTCCTGCTTTCTTCTAATCCTTCTTGTCTTGGCCCATGTCAGCTCTGGAAGATGACTGCTATCAGCACCAGCTGCCAGCCGGGGTGGCCATGCAAGGTGTCTCTTGCAAGTTCTCCAGGTTAAGTCCCACAGTGATGTCTAGGGTTTTCCCAGCACAACTTCCAGTCACAGTCCCCACTGCTGAGAAACGATGGGATTTGCAGTAAGTCAGCAACTGAGGAGCAAAGAACCAGAGAACAAAATGGAAGAAGAAAAGCAAAGGGAAACAAACGGACAGCGCAGAAAAGGAAGATCCATGTAACAAAAGAGAAATCAGAGCCACTTACTATGGTTTAACTCATTTGTGGCTGGCATCTCCAAACACCAGGAGAGTTAGTTAAAGCACCAGAAAGGTGCTTTAACCATACTTGTCCTGGGACCTGTATGCACATACAGACATGGAGGCATTATACAGGCAGAATGGAGAATTCAAATACAGGGGCTTAAGTCTATGTACTACTGTGGGTATGTGCATGTTACGTATACTCAGTATCAAGTAAGCAGAAAATCATGAGTCAGGCCTGGCATTATAACAGGCTTAAAAACCTTAAGATTCTGAGCTTAAAAAAACCAAAACCAAACAGGACTGCGAGTTCTTTTTCGCTAAAATTGCAAAAGTGACAGAAAAAGGTGAGGATGCAGAGAAGTGGTCGCTAAAGTTTGTCTGTCTGCCACCCATTAGTACCTGTGCTGGAGAAGGTACACAAACCTGCTGGTGCATTCTCTGTCACTGTGCAGGGTACTGCTTTATCTGAAGAAAACCGCAAAGGCAGATTTGTCCTAACTGTCCTGACTGACGGCTTTGTCTGATGGATATAAACAGCAAATGATAAGTTTGGAACAAATTGCAGCAAAAGGCTGATGAGATGCTGCCCACGTGCCCAATACAGAATGTAAGGAGCGGCCTTGTGGAGAAGACTGGGCAGAAGGAAGAAACAATATATAAGAGTTTTGACCTTTTCCACTGAATCAACAAGGAAACAATATATGGGTCTTCCTCCTCCTTGGCTACAGTCGCTGTGCGAGAGCAGGGGGATTGGTTTCTGTGGCTCATTAACCCAGGCTACTGCTGTTTCATGGAGATCAATGTAGCATTTAATAGGGAGAGGCTTTTCAGCTCTGTGAGATTTTATCTGCTGATGGCTACCATGATATTTATAGACATATCCATCAGTGTAACAGGAGGAAGCAATTCTCTAGGGGTCGAATTGGGTGGATTCTCCCCATTTAAACTCCATTATGGATGCAGCTTTCTGTATAGGATTAACCACTTAACTCACTGAATCCCAAACATCATCAGCTATTGTTCACAAGAACTGATGATCTCCACGGCTTAGTTGTGGGATGGTTGACTTGTTTTCAGCATCAATTATCTTTTCAAAGAATAAGGTCTTTTGTTAACCTCTGACTTGCTGAGGAATGTGTAGGCAGCCTATTAAAGACTTCACAGTCCTCTTTTAACCCTACGATTCAGACAGCTCTAGAGATTTAGTCCCATGATTGTCCTATTTCTGACCAGTCTGAATCTTCAACTGTCACATGAATAGCAAGACCAGAGAACCCGTTTGATCATAGCAAGTTTAGGAAAACAAACAACAGTAGCTTGGAAGATCAAGGCAGAAACTCTGTGCATTTCATGCAAAGTGTTTTAATGCTTTCAGCCTAACTTTTGGTAATGATTTACAGAGCATGCTTCCCTGCTAAGACTATTTGAGAGTCGGCTCCTTTGGGGATTTAGCATGCACTGATTCTATCTCCTAAAATTATCCCAGTATCTTTCTAGTATTGAATGTCTTATGGCAAATACACCTTTTGGCATGAGACAGTCTTGCAAGGGGAGCTTAGAATAGACCTATTGTTCCGGCAGCTCACAGCGCATAGGGAATGTTAACCTGCTTAATTTGACACAGAAAGACAGATGCTGACTTCTGGCATGGACAAGTGTTCTTGAATACAAATAACAAATTTGAGCTATTTAAGGTTTTGTTTCCAGTCACCAGAGCTATCACCAGTCATGTCTGTCCATCCACTCTCCCTTTCAAACTTACCATGACCTCCTCATCCCCTTATTTCTCTTAACCTTCCCTCGTGTTTACAGTGATCTCCACCCTCATGACTTGGTTGTATTCCTAGTGCCAGCCTGACGCACCAGCATGCAGCTTTCATACGCTTCTACTGCTTCCTCACAAATATACTTAATGAGAAACATGAGAGCAGATGCTATCTATCCCTGAGTGCAAAAATTAAGCTCCCAAACTCTGGCAGAACCCACCACATTTTCCATCCTCGAAGGTCTCATCAAAGTTTATACATGAATCTCATTCCCATTACTTTGCTCTAAAGTAATTTTATTTTGATAGTGTATACAGCTGCAGTGTACTGTTGCTCCTTTGCTTTACACTAGTCCATTTCTTTTCATCCAGATATCTCAGAACACTTCATAAATGCAACTTAAGCTACAAAACTAATAAGCCTTCTGTCAGGTAGGAGAGACAATAACATTTTCATCTCTGTTTTATGAAAAGAGAAGCTGATGTTCAGAGAGAGAAAAATTCCATAGGAAAAAATCTCTAGTCAATAAACTCTATTAACCAAGATGACTCGGGATCATTTTAATACTTGAAATGTACCTATCCAAGAAACTTCTAATTTTCAGCTAAATCAAGACCCTTGTGCAAATCTATTAATTAGTACAATTGCTTAAAAAAAATTATTGCACTATAGAGTTCTTTAATCATCTTAGCAACACCTGGAGCAGTGTAAGAAGTCATCATCAGGCCTCCCCCCACCGGTGGCACTAATAGACCTTAAATGCCCTGCCCAGCCTCACTGGAGATTCTCACCCTGCACCTCCTGCCCAGTGGTCCTGGGGAGGGGGGCTCCATTTAAGCCCCATCCGTGGCACCCAGGCCTGCCCTGAGCTACATTATAGCTGTGCAAGTCTGCAGCCCTCTCTCTGTCTCCTGGATGGACGTTGGACCTACCTCATAGTCCTGCCTCCTGCTCCTCCTGACTGGACTCCTGGGATGGACCCTGAACCTAATTAATCACCTCGTCTTGTCTCGTGTGGTTGATGAAACCTGTTATCGGCACCCAACGCTGCCCACCCTGCTCAGGTCCTCTGGGTGCGACTGCGCCCCAGTGAGGGAAGACACTGCTCCTGCCTTCCCTGGGCTCACCCTTGGCCCCACAACTTGTCCTCTGCTCTTTCTGCTCCCTGGCACCCTCGTCCCCAACTCTAGGTCATTCTCATACTGGAAATGCTGGAAAAGATCTTGCAAGTGCTTCAGTGCAAAGCCGGCAAGCCGCCTTGGTCCAAACCCTTCCCAGTGGTGGTTTAAAAGCAGCCACTGACTTTGCAGTGAAGTGGCTGCCAAGTACTAACACAAGCTGTTGCGTTACCGTTCTCCAGATGAGCCAGTGTTGATCCGGGGTGAGCATAAGTTACTGTGGGAATATCATGATGAATTCTCCTGGCTACATCTGCTGAAGGATGACTGCAGTGGGAGACGGGAGAGTTACAGCTTAAAGTTCACTTTGATAAACCAGAAATACTTAAAATACAACTTGCCCAATCTATGATAGAGTTCCAAAAGATATTAATTACAGTTTATTAGCTTTTCTGTAACGTTTCAAGCAAGTTCTTTCAAGCTGTCTACACTAAGTTGTTTTTTGGAAATAAACATTTTTGGATCTAACCCTAAATGAGATACAAACAGGGTTTTCAACATCTTCTGTTAACAGGCATCTGGAACAAAAAAGTGTCTACAAAATTTTGGCCTGCCTGTTCAGATCCTGCCCAGGCTCAGGCTGCTTTCAAAGCTGAAAACCTCACTGAGAGACACCGGTTAGATTCCTCACAGGCTGCCCTTCCCCCAGTGCCAAGATGTAAACACGTATGTCTAAGGCTACATAAACTAATTAGACACCTAATCCTACCTCTGTCTGCATCTGGTATTGCTGAGAAAGACGAGAAGGAGCAGCAAGTAAGGCAGGAACAGAGGGAGACATCAATTTTACACAAACTATAAGCATACCTCTCAAACCAGTAAGACCCTGAAATAGCACACAGGTATTCAAAAGAAGGGGAGAAATCCTCCCAAAAAGAAAGGTGCTGCACTTTCATTGACTACATAAAAAAGCACTGAGGCAAATTAATAAAAAAAAAGCAATAGCTTCTTAATTACTGTATTGAGTTTGTGAGCAAATGGCAAGCAGGGAAGTCCAGCTGATGGCAGTTCTCATGCCAGAGGGGCACACAGGGGTACACTCACCATAAACCACAAGATACAAAGGTTGCACTAGCAAATAACCCCTTCCCAGTGGGTCCTCTCCCAAGGCTCAGGTGCCGCTACCGTGCAACTCTGTGACACTGCTGTATTTCCTAAAACAACCTCTCATCACAGTTTTTGTGAGCATCACAAGACCTGGCCAGGTAAGAGCCAGGACCGGCAGCCTGAGATGCAAAAAAGTTTGTTAACTTCTGTGTCATTTTCTCCAATTTCCAATTCAGGATGCAGAACACACATCACCTGTTTGTGGCGATAATTCACAGGAGATTGCAGTACACGTGCATTCAAAATGAGGGACAGATGTCTGACAAACACTGAAAAAAGAAGCACTAAGAAGTTAGGAAGCTACGTTAAAAATGAGAAGAAACATGTTTTCTCAGATTGCCTTATGGTACAAATACTTTCAGGGTTCGTGCTGCCAAGCACTTCTCCCAACCGTGAGAGCATGTTTGCTTTTGAGAAAGAGGAAAAGTGGAGGTTAATGGATGACAACTGATTTTGGCAGGTGGGGCTCTGAGAAGAAGTATTAACTATTAGAAAGGCTTGCAACCCTAAATCAGTGAGCAAAGAGATGCAGTGCTAGGCAAACAGGATTTAATTGACCTACAGTGATGACAGGCCTTAGTATTTTCTCACAGATAATAACTGGTTGCAGAAAAGAAGATGCCTTAGGCCTTTAACCAAATTGGTCACCTTAAAGCTATGAAATGCCCCACCCAGCACTAATTATTACTATTATAACAGTAACAATGAAATCAAAAGTAACAGCTGTTATTCTTTGACTGCTGCCTTGCCAAGGCTGGTATTTTGTTTGATACCGAGCAAAGAAAGAGGCTTAATCAACTTAAAATTGCCCTTTGTTTTGGAAAGCTTTTGCCATTATCTGAGTAAAACTCAAGTTTAGACAAGTTGTGAGAAGAACTCAGTGTTTCCAGTTTTCCCATTTCCAGCGTCTACACCTTGCACAGTATTTGTGAGTCTGTGATGAAGGTTAAAATAGTGATTTGGTCATACTTTTATGATACCCCCCAGTTGGACTGTGGCTGTGACTACCCCTGTAGTTGCCTTTTCTGCCTCTACCATCCTCATCTGTTGTTTATATGGGATTTCATGTGGCCAAAATAAGAGATGGCTGCTTTTAAATACAGTAACTAGGGACATCAGCAGGTGGTCTCAAAATCAGGTGAGTCACCTCTTACTAGTTCTATTTCTGAAACAACAAAATAGGTTTGATTCTGTGCCACCATGCTTGGTGAGATAAGAAAGCGGAGCATCACAGTCGGCCATCTGTTCAACGCACAGCCGGAAAGCGTTCACCTTCACCCAACCCAGGGCTCTGATGACCGCCTGCCAGGAGCGAGGGGAGCCCAGAATCTGGGCTAATTGAAGGGATCTGCAGCCAGCTATCTTCATATTTAATAGGGAAGTATTGCTCATGGAAATGATGAGCAAACTACAGATTCTGGCATGTCATGGTCTAGCCAGACCCAAACAAAAGCACGTGATGATAATGACAGAGCGCTGCACACTGGGACCTGCGGTCTCCACGGACGTCATAGCTTTATTAAAGAGTTGCTGATAAGCTATGATGTACTGCAAAACTCTACATCTTTCCCAGAAACTATCCTTTTCTTAGTTGTGTTTATAATGCCTTTTATAGTTTCCAGCTCTGCTGCTTGTTTTATATGGGTGTAAGAGGGTTTCTTTCTCTTCAAATCAAATCATAGGGCCTCACTGTTTCTAGCTCAAAGTCTCCCTAATGCTGCTAATCTCATATTAACAGCCTACTGACACAGAAGAGACCACAGAAAAGACTGATTGCCAGCTCTCTGGCCCTCTGACCGTGTGCCGGTCAGATCTGGATTAATACTTGAGGCGATTTGCCTCAGGAGGCCTTGTTACAGGTGCCTGTAACTCTAAACTCTCCTTGAACTGACTGACAGGAGAGGGAGGAGGGGAGCTTGTGAATCCACAGCTGATGCAGACACAAACAAGGCCTCTCTGAAACTCACTTTTCCTATAGAAAAATCAGGATGGCAGCAGCAAAAAAATTCCTTGATTTCAGATAAAAGGCGAGGAGCTGGGCATCAACATCCTACCCAGGACACAAAATCCACTGCAATGCTCCCTCTTACTCCCCGTCACTGGCAGCAAGTTTGCTTGACTTCAGCTTTTCTGATTACGAGAAATGGTTATCCAGGAGCACAGGCAAACACACTGATTACATCCAGCGTTTGTGTAGCGGTATAGCCCTGCCGTGTAGGCTAATCCAGGTACAAAGAGTGACTCTTTCAGCTTTAAAACCAGTTTAAGCTGTTCACATTTAAGGAAAGATGGAAAAACAGCATCATTCTTACTTGGCAACAAGTGTCCATGTGACAGCTTGGTTCACAAGCACAAACAGCCTCAGGCTCCTCTCCAGGGCTGGGCTGCACCTCCTACTTTCGCAGCACACTGTGCGGTGCAGGCTCTGCTGCTCCATGACCCTACATAGTAGGAGGAGGGTGCTGGGATGACGGATCAGGCTGACCAGCTGTGCTTGACGTCACCCAGCAGAAGAGAGTCCACGCGCTGCATCTGGGCTGCACGAGGAATATGCCCGACTGCCGGCGAGAGAAATGGAGGCAGGAGCTGACCGATGCTGCCCACGGCCAGGTCGACCTCCAAGGCTTTGCGCGTGCCCGAGTCTGGAAGCTAGAGCATCTCTCATCTCCACTAAGATGATTCTATTTTGGAGTGATTTCATTTTCCTCGTTAATAAATTGCCAATAAAATAGGTAATTGGTCCTGGCCTGAAGTTAAACAATCTGGTTACTGAATTACTATTATTTGCAGGGCAGAGAGCTGCAAGAGGTTTGGCCTTCAAGGCACCACACTGTCCCCTCTAGGAAGAGGGGTGAAGTACAAAAACATTCTACCATGCCTTACAGAGAAGTTAATTTTACCTATAATTATTACAAGGCTGCTTGTTCCACCTTGGCTTCTGAAAAAAATGCACTGCAACTCATACCTCTCCCCAACCCTTCCCAGCCTCTAACATAACCGCATAAGGGTTGCAGCTCACATATCTTTCCATAGGCTTTTATTAATAAGGATCATCTGCAAGGAAACAGGATCTGACTCACTCTGCAGCAGCTGCTCCTGCTGCTCATTTCCCCACCTGAAACAACAGTCCCCTCTTTCAAAAGTCGCCTCTGTCACTGCAGTGGCCAAATCCAACATCACCAGGGCAATGCTGTGCTACTCTTCTAAGGGACAGAATATTCTTGGCTGCTCCCCGCAAAAGAAATTCTTGAACCATATCTTTGCGTATCGCAAACTTACCTTGGTTTTGTGCTGACTCGCTCCTTTTCTGAGTCTCAGTAGGGAGTACGCAGCTAGTGTGAGTCTTTTTCAAAATTGATTCCTTATCCATATTTGGGAATTTGTGCTGGGCACTAGCTGGTACGAGGCATATTCTTCCCACAGTGCACTTTGGGACTTGTAGTTCCCAAAAAGGAATGTTGTTTTCCAAATTGCCAGCGCCAAGCAACAGAAGTCTGCAACGCCTTTACCCTTGCCTTGGCTTAGCTGCAGGGCCCTTCCTTTTACAATGTTTCTGCGCTGTGTTTTCACCTTAACCAGCCTGGATCCTCCAGGAACTTCTTCCACAGTTAAGGGCGCAGCGTGCAAACCCCTCGGATGCCCTGCCATGTGAAAGCTGCTGCTGCTGCAGGGTGCGTGCAGGGTGCTGCTGCAGGGTGCGTGCATGCACGGTGAGGGGCAGGTGCATGGCCCTGCCTCCTGGAAACACCTACTACCCATAAAAACAGAGTTGTTGGCCAAGTTTTTAATCGTGCTCTCCACGCTTTCTTCCCTGCTTCCGACACCTGAATAGCATAGAAGCTCCCCTTTAAAAGATGCGGTTCACTTCTTAACACGCTCTGCATTAGCGTATTTGATTTTTTTTTGGTAGTTAAATAATCCTAGCAGGGGGTCAGCATTACAAAATAAATCAATCTCGCCTCTCCTGCAGAGATTCGCTTCTGAAGAGAGCTTGCACCGACTGCCATAATTACCCTGTAACCAAGACACCCTACTGTTTTTTAAATAACAACTAAAGAAGAATGCGAATCGCTGCCTGTAGGGCGCTGATGGAGAGGCTGTTATTACGCCTGGACTCCGGTTCCTTTCACGGTGTGATGTGCTTAAAATCCCACACGGGGGGGGGGGGGCAGGAAAAAGCCCGTGGAGGAAGAGGAGACCAGGAGAGGAGGGCACCCATCACCCCCACACACA
>NW_009647222.1:2202436-2205450 GCF_000708025.1 Charadrius vociferus
TTTTTTTTTTTCGTGGCGAGGGGTTAGGAATCTCTTAGGTCCGAAGATAAATATTATCTGTATGGATGGCAGTAGCACCGGTGGACCTTGCTGTGGTTTTGCTTAGCTTTTTCTTACTTATCTAAATTGATGGAGGATGGTGCTTGTTGCCAAAAAGCGAGTTAGTAAGCGTTTAAAACCCGGCTTGGCTTTGGCTGCCAAACTGATAATTTAATAAGGGCCTGTCTGTATTTACATGTTTTGTATGAAGGAATCTGTGCGCATTTGAGGGAAGCGAGGCATGTGCAGGAGCCTTTCCCAAGTCCTCCTAGATATACAGGCTCCGTGCGTCTTCTCGGGGGGTTGAATTGTGCCTTTTTATCGGTGATGGGGAGAGGGGAAGGAGGGGAAGCGGCTGTTGGAGAGCTGTAGAGCACCTAGGCTAGGCTGCCTCTCGCTGGAAGGAACACAAGGGGAAACGTGGTTGCAAGAAGAGCTTATTTAAGTGTTTCTTCATTACCAGTTCTGCAGAAATGAAATGCTCCCTTTGTGTTGTGGGGATTCAGGCGCTGGCTGAGATGAACCGGTGGAGAGAAGTTCTGTCTTGGGTTCTACAGTATTACCACGTCCCTGAACATCTGCCTCCAAAAGTTCTGGAGTTGTGGTGAGTTTCTGTCTGTGGCTGTCAGATACATAGGGCTGCCATTAGTTCGGTTTAATAGCAGGCCAGAGTTGAATATTGTGTGATATTTTCAGTTTGGGCGGTGTGAGGAGGAAAGCAGAAGCTGGGACAGGCCTGTTCTTGACCTGTGTGTGCTGGAGCACGCCTGCAGGCCAGCAGATTGTGTCACGGTGAGGAAGTTCAGAAGGGGTGATGCTGAGAAAGTAACATTCGTGGCTGCACCTATTGTCCACCTTAGAAATCTCTCTTGTGTTTCAAGTGTAGACCCTGATACACGCCTTCATGATAGCTGCTTGTGGGAAGTAACTGTCAGTGATCTCAACTTCTACAAAGAGTTAGTGTTTTCTAATATTTCTTTCTTGTATTTCAGTATCCTGTTATACAGCAAAGTGAGAGAGCCCCAGGTGATGCTGGAAGCTGGCAGTAGCTGGCTGAGAGACCAAACCAATAAGAGCCTCCCCGAGTATGGTTCATTGCTGGAGCTTTATCTGTTGCACGTGTTGCTTCCACTTGGCCGGTTTGAGGGGGCAGAAGAGCTAGTACGCGGCTGTGATGTTTTTGACAGCGAGCAGCAGCTAGCATTTCTCGGGACCATTTGTGAAAGCCGATGTCAGTGGACTCACCGGGAAGAGATGCGCTTGGCTGCGGAAGAGCAGCAAGATGCAGCAACAGAAACTGTTTTGGGTAGGCTTTCCCTCTGTTGTTTGTGCTTCTCTTCTCTTTTTTTTTTTTTTTTTTTTTTATAATTTTATTTCAAGGTAGTTAGTCCCTTACTAACTAAGGGTAGCAAGTATTAACTGTGTATTAAGAATGTTGTCATGACAAACCAGCCATGAGGAAGTCCTGTTGTGTATCCCAGCAGGAAATGGAAGACTTAATGATCCATTACTTACAATTACAAAGCATGTTCAGTCTCTGCCAATGTCAAGAGATGAGAATTATTTTCCAGGTTCAAAAGCACTTCAGAATAAATGTTGGGGTTTTGTTTTGTTTTGTTTTTTTTTTTAAGGTACAAAAGGGAAACTAAAACTACCTAGCAGTCCTTTAAGGGTACATTTTGTTGGCTCTGTGTATGCTCTGCTTTGTCTCCATTTACAGTCAAGCCCACGTAGAATAATGCATGTCTGATATTTAAAGTACTTTTCCTCCTCCAGAACTGTAAATCACTTGATGTTATCTCCCAGGAGAGAAACTGGCACTACTGTGGTATAAGACAATATTATACTAAAGTAGACGCCTAAAAAAATGATACAGTGAATTATATTACAAAATTTTACTGTTTCTCTGGTCCCTGTTGTAAAACAAACAAAAAAAAAAACCAAACAACCAAAACCAAACCAACCCAACTCTTGTGCAGTCAAGCTAAGAACAGTCTTTAGTATCTTAGTTTCTTACTATCTGTATCTATGTGATTACTTTTTTTACTTTACTTACCCTAACAGCTTTTCTGTTCTTGTATTCTAGGTGTTCTGTCCCAAAAGCTCTTGACCATGTTAACATTGCTACGTAGAGCACTGAGGTCTGTGTCAAGCCACTTCTATTTACTTCCTTACAAAAAGATGCTCTTGGCTACTTTTCTGCTATACCTGGTGGTGGTGAGATTAGACCCTGGTACAGTATTAAGATTTCCAATTTTTTAAATTCCGTTATGGTTGCAGAGAAGAAAATAGTTACTTTTAATAGATTTGGTCTATGTAACTGTCTTGTCTTTGGGAGACAAAAAAATGGGTGACTAGGAACTTGCTGTCAGGCATGTTTCTAATGTTTCCAGTTGCAATCCATGTGGAAAGATATAGCTCTACAAAAGCCAGTTTTCCAAAAACGATTATTCCATCCTCAGCTCTGTCAGACAGACAAGGTACAGACTGTGAGAGGCAGGGCTGAGCTGTCCTAGATTCAGCCTTTGCCTCAGTCAACTTGAGGTGCTGCGAGGTCAATGTCTCCTGGAAGAGTGATTGCCTGACAGGCAGGAGTTTCACTAGTGACGGCTGCTGCTGTCGCTGAAGAATGGGCTGGTCCCATGTCGTAGAGATGGCTGCTGTGGTGTGGAGGGGTGGGTGTTTCGCCTTCTGCTGGGTGGCAGGTGCTCCAGAGCTGTTCTGCAACTAGTCCATTGGAAAATATTGAAGGCTGCTTGCTAGGCATGGGAGCAGTGCCTGAGTGAAGGCTCAAGTACTAAGTACTGAAGCGGACAGAAGGAAGAAAGACAACTAGGTTTAGATTAACTCTACTTGGGATTAGTTCTTTCTTAATATGTTTAGTGTATCTTAGTTTTGCCTTTTATAATGAAAGGCTATTTTGCTTTTTGTTTTGTTCTGCAGCTTCTCCCACAGCGCTGCCATTCATATACAAA
>NW_009647222.1:2205498-2206315 GCF_000708025.1 Charadrius vociferus
TCAAGACTAAGTGTATTCTGTCACAGAATGCATTTTTTGCTGCTGCTGTAAAGTGTCAGCTTGTCTTGAGGATGTTATCAGGCTCTTCAAGGACTGTTGAAATCAGTGTCCTAATTGAGATGGCCATCTGTGAACTCCTGTGTGGTGATGGATACCTTTATTTCTTCAGACGGGGAATCATGTTGTATGAATTTTGAAACCACGCCAAGTATTCCTGATGTTTTGCTTGGCTCTACAGCACCGTTCTGTCCAACACCAGGGTAAAGCCACTCCTTCCATAATTTACAACTGAATAAGAATCCTCTTTTTCAAACACTTTGCTTTGGATGGAGGTCTTGAGTGAGGGCTGTGTAGCCAGTTATGAACTATAGAAGGTTCCATCCTTGCAAATGCTGAGCAGTTCTCTGAACGAGGGAAATAGCGTTCCTGGAGGCATGACTGTAAAAGGCAACGGAATACCAATAATTAGGGGAATATTCTGTTTTGCCTGAAGACATCTGAAAAGCCCAGTTCCTGCAGCATGGGATTTAGGACAAGCATGTGCAAGAAAAATGCTGGAGAAAGTGAAGCCTGTTGCATTTTGAAGGCCATGGTTTCTCTTGTGACTGATGCCTCCTTATACAGGCACTCTTGATTTCAGTCATATTTAAGCCAGAAAGCCAACGTGGTGGGCCACAAAGACTGTTGTGCTACACCTACTCTTCTTAAATGCACATTACAGCACTTTGTGCTTGCCTGATGCATAGTAATTCCTAGGAGCACGTGGTGGTGGTAAGGAAATAGATTTATTTTTTTAAACTATATTCTATATTACTGT
>NW_009647222.1:2206385-2214613 GCF_000708025.1 Charadrius vociferus
AGGTAGCAAAAAGCCTCTGTATGTCTATAATCTGCTCCGCGCCCCCTGCAATATCTAAAGTCGTGGTTTATGTGGGAGCCATTTAGCAATGCTTTATTGTTCAGAACAAAAGTTCATTAATAGGTAGAAAGAGATATTTCTCTGAAATCCCAAAACCTTCCCTGGATCTGTGGGAAGAAAATTACTGTCTTTGCAGAAGATCTGTCACCAGACCAACCCCATTTCTAACCACTTGGGCCAGAACTTGGAGGTTTGGAGTAGAACATCCATTTCTTCTCCATCTGTCCACCTATCATCAATTGACAAAGGGTAAATTCCAAAGGAGAGAGCACTGACCTACTTAAATATTGCTTCCACTGGAGCGAACTGTTGTGTGCTGGAGAGGCAAGTTAAAGGTAAGGAGCCTTTGTGGCAAACAAGTAGCCTGCCATCCCAGTGTCACTGCCAAAAGGATGCAGGCTGATGTCAGCCCAAAGTACAAAATGTTGAACAAAGCAGCCTTTTTGGTGGGCAAATTCTATGCAACACACCAAACCTGTGAAAAGTAGCCAATATAGATCCCAGTACAACAGTAGTCCCCTTCAGGTTGTTCCTTTATCTCTAGTAGTTGCCATACGGTGAGCCTGTTGGTGCCTTTAAACTGTGTGTGATCTGTGACTTTGTTGTCTACCGAGCCAATTTGAAAACTGTTCTTCTTGGATTATCCCAATAGAGAAATACTGCAATACTGGTGTCAGGTAAACTGAGACAGGTCATTTGTGAATGCAGTAATGACCTTGCTTAGTTGTCTGAGAGTAAAAACCAAACCAGCCTCATAACCCTCCCCAAAGTTTTTTGCCTCTGCTAAGACTTTACACAAGGTTAAGCAGCACATAATGCTTCACCATATTAAAAAGTTATATACTCTGCGCACATAGGGAAGAGCTGCTCTTGATATTGCTAGATGGTTCCTGTAATCCAATTGTAAGTGTAGTTACAACTCTGCAACCAACAGTCAATGGGAAATGAGGTAGAATCAAACACGGAGGCTCTGTCTGGAGTTAAGCTCTCTGAAGAAATTACTAGGTTGTATCTGCTGGCTCCCTACTTTGCAAGGCCTCACTTTTATGTACTTTATAAGCCAGCAAATGAAGTAGCAAACTTCACTCTGAAGTCAGGCCAAATTCTCACCAAATTGACTGTTCAGGTAACAACCATTTTTTACTGTAATTTTCTATTAACATTTTTATTTAGATGGCAGAGATGCGATTTTGGAGGTTGGGACCAGTGGTCTGAGCAGGCCATACATTACGTTTAGAATTCTGATAAACGTCATAGGCACTCATTTACCAGGACTCTAACATTCAACTTGATTTTAAGCGTGGGTCGGTAACCTTCCCTTTTTTTGAGTACTACCAACTTTGCATTTGTATTGTATTTAATTCATCATGAGAGGGCAAGAAGGCAGAAACAAGCTATCTGGGTTTTTTTGCAATCAATACTAAAACTGCAATATTTAATTTTTACAATAAAGTGACTACTGATTTATCTCTTTGTAGAGTTGTTTATTTGTGCTGTGATTAAATACATGAAAACTTTTGCATTTAATGTATTGATACTCTACAGTTCTCAAACAATTTCCAGAAATGTTTCACTATATGTCCTCATTGTACAGGCATATTTGAATTAAGTAGAGGACTTGGTCAGTGTGAATCTGATGAGATCTAATCAACTGATGATGTCAGTAGGGTATAAGTCTACATTTTCATAGGAGTTCAGAGAGCGGTAATTACCTTCTGCGTAAGATCCAGCATATATATATATATATATTAAATATGTAAGTGTCTGTATACGTTGGGATGGCCAAAACCAGTGCTCCCAAGAATAAAGTACCTGGTATTTATCTTCAGCTGTGTTCTTCTCTGTGCTCTCCTTATATCATGGAGGGAAAAGACATAGCCATGGGGATCCTACTGTTGAAACCTTCTTGGAGAGAATGTGTGCGTGTGCCACGTGTATGTGAACTTTCCGCTAGGAACTCAAGATAAAGGAGGAAATTATAGTTTTGCTTTTTTTGTTTGGTCATCTTCTTGCTAGATGCCAAAAACTTGTATTGGCCTATATTGCAGGCAGCTGAAAGGCTGAAGAACAGTTGTCTAATCAGATGAACAGAGGTCACAAAGATAAGGAATGGCTGGCAGAAAGATGAGGTTGGTTGGGTGCCTTAGCACTGCAAGATGAGAAGGTAATCCTATGTATGTACCTTGTCCACAGATGATCAAATAGTCAAGTGGAATTCCTTGCAGTTCAACCTGTTCCTCAACTCGTTTCAATTAGCGGAATTTAGTTAACTTAGCTCCATGTCCACCATTCACCTACAGTCACCCTTGTCAGAAAGACACCATTTAAAAATGATGCCACCTTTTAAAAGTATAAATGGAGAAATTCTGAAATGGTTAATAGTCTTTGTAATTTTAAAATTAATTATCTGTAGCATATTCACCAGTTGCTAAGAGTTTTAAGGAAGGAAAACAGTTATTTGTGTAGACGCTCCACATGTGTTAAAATTCTGGTTACTAATACCAGTTGTCACTTTTTCTTGGGTTTTGGTTTTGGTTTGTTTTGTTTTTTAACCCAAGGTTTAGCTTGGAGAATTAACTGGGAAGGATTACTTAAGAACAGACTTTAGGTCTGGGCCCCGTACATGGCTGAAAGCAGGCTGCTCCTGTAACAGGTGAGTGGATGAAATGGGACGGTTGCCTGGGAGAGATTATGACCTCTCCTGGCTACACTGTGATGCTGCGCGGCCCCTGCCAGCGAGGTGTAGATGCCGTGCCACCTTGCACCAGGCTGGTTACACAACAGCAGAAACATCAGTAACCAAAGCTGCCACTACCAATCAAGAAAACAAGCACACAAGAGAAACCATGGTAAGAAAAGAGTCAGATTATTTTAGAATCCTAGCCTAGAGACATTCATAGACTCATAGAATGGTTAGAGTTGGAAGGGACCTTAAAGGTCATCTAGTTCCAACCTCCCTGCCACGGGCAGGAACATCTTCCAATAGACCAGGTTGCTCAAAGCCCCATCCAGTCTGGCCTTGAACACCTCCAGGGATGGGGCATGGATTTTTATGAGATAATGAGCAATGAGTTTGGCCTTCTGTTTCCCCCTACTCTGGATGAGATCTGACTGAAGGTGGGAAGGCTGAAGTGACTTTTTTGCTTCGTTTTGGGGGCAACAAATGTCGCTCACAGTGTACAAACAAGCTATTGTATTAGCTTCTTGGTAAATAATTTCAGAGTCCAACATGTACAGCTACATTTGTGTTAATAAATTTGTTCTAAGAGAAGTCATACGCAGAAAAAGAAGGATGGGGTTGGAACTTATTTTTCCTTTTTGGGTAGAAGGTACTCTGGATGTACTTTGAATACAGTATGTTTAACCCTGCGTTAATGGCCTTTTCCTATTAGCTTGTGAGTATTAAGAGCAAAGAAGTGTGGATATTTCCCTAGATACTCTGTAAGACTGGATGGGAATCATCTGCCAGAAGATTTGTATTCAAATATACCATGTCCAACAAGTGTTTTTGGGAGATCCTGTTAAGTTCACAGTACTTGGGAGTCTGCATCGCAATCTACAGAAGGAGATGCGCTTCTTTTTCTTTTAGGATATGATACTATATTTTGTGTTTCAGATATCTGTTATTAAACTATGTGCATGACACAGTACTAAACACTTTAGAAACTGGTTATTGACTGAACAGCCGTGATTACAGATGTGTATGTATGAGAAGGATTTCTCAAGAAATTAATTTAGTCTGACATGTAAAAAGTACGAAGTCCTCTGAGTATCAAGTTAACTCTTCATATGTTAAATTGAATTAAAAGTACTCAAGAGAATGGGCTGAAACAATCAGTGGTTGAAATTACTTAAGGTACTAAAGACATTTTAATTCTAGTTCCTTTACTTTCTACAAGCCTGTCTTCCACCTGTCCAACGCACATGGTCAACAGAAGGTTGAGACATCTGAAGATACTTCATTCTCTTTGCTTTATCTATATATCAATAAAGCAGCATAGGTGTTTCTTGCCCTGGATAACTGGATGTGGCTTACAGTCCTCATCCGGGACCTACTGTTATTTGTTTTGTGTACCTGTACACGGTTTTTCTATCTGTATGGGCCTATGTGCACTTAAACATAGATCCTGTGTATTGTACACCATGTGTAGGTATGGCTGCAAATCTCTAGCTGTTGTGATTTTTGTTTCTTTCTATGCACAGCAAAACATTTTTCTTCCTATTTGTACATAGGTGTCAGAATATTTTCCACTAATTCCGGTCTTGTGGAAAATTTTGTAATCATTGGTTGATTTAGGGTTTCAGGTAAGATCAGCTTTTAGACTCTTAGGGTATTCACTGGTTCTTCTCACCATTTCCCTTGTCCTGTCCTTTCAGCATGAGTGCATCTCTGTTCACATCGGCCAAGCTGGAGTTCAAATCGGCAATGCATGTTGGGAACTCTTCTGTTTGGAGCACGGCATTCAGCCAAACGGCACCTTCATCGACCAGCCCAGCAATGATGACTCTTTTGCCACATTCTTCAGAGAGACACGCTCTAGCAAATACGTGCCCCGGGCTATTATGGTGGACTTGGAGCAAACAGTAATAGGTTGGTATAGAACTAATTTTGGAAAATAGAAATGAATGAACTCTTCTGGGTGCCAAAGTTCACATCACTGAATAGCCCTTAGGACAATGCCCTTACCATTAGGGATGATCCCAACATGCAGGCAAAACATACAGATTTTAAGTTTTTCATACCAGGTATTACTAAAAGCTCTGTTATTCTCAATGAAAAGATGCAAACTTGGACTGCGCTCTGTCATGGGTGCTCTACTAATAATTAATAAAATCAAAAGCTGACTATTGTTTAAACCTCCACTGGTTATGAGTACAATTTAGCTTTCTTAAAGAGATTCCTTTCTGGTCTTTTTTTGTGGTGATATTTTTCCTTTCCTAACTGATGGAAAATGCTTTCCTCACATTCAGATGTAAGAGAGGAGCCGGAAGAATCAGGGAACAGAAGTGTCCTTACAGATTTTCAGGGGAAACCACTGTTTTACTTTTGCGAATCTCCACTTTTTCCAGTAATTCCCCTGAAGGTTCTGATGGATCTTCATCTGATCAATATATAGAGCTGAAATTTTACCACAGTGTGGCACAGCCCTCATTTGATAAATGAATTCATTTGCATAACACAGCAACTTACACTTGCAACAGAGTCCACTTCTTTTTTTTTTTTTTCAAAACGGAGAGCAGCTCAGATGATACTCCTCATGTCCGTACTTTGTTTTTCAACGTATGGATTTCCATACCATTTTCTGCCAACATAAAATGCTCCATTTGTTTTGCAAACATTATCAGCCAGTGGATTCTCTCTTCCAAGCTTATGTTTTTTCTCTCTTGTTCAGATGAAGTGCGGACTGGCACCTACCGGCAGCTTTTCCATCCAGAACAGCTGATCACTGGAAAGGAAGATGCAGCCAATAATTATGCACGTGGCCACTACTCTGTTGGCAAAGACAAAATTGACACGACATTAGATTGTATCCGCAAGATGGTATGCACTATTACATTGGAAGCAAGACCTTAGGAGGGTGGGAGAGGAAATAAAACCCACGTTTTTTTGATAGTGCCTCTCGTTTTGCTTTTACTGTTGT
The DNA here is from genome assembly GCF_000708025.1 of Charadrius vociferus. Lineage (NCBI taxonomy): Eukaryota > Metazoa > Chordata > Aves > Charadriiformes > Charadriidae > Charadrius > Charadrius vociferus. The sequence goes on from NW_009647222.1 coordinate 2,212,088, forward strand.
CATGGGTTCAGAACAGAGATATGCAGGTCCCGGATGTCCTATCTGAGTTTTCATAGGAATGGAAGACTTAAATGGAAAACCTTAAATATTGCTATAGCACTATTATTGTAAGAAAAAAAATAAATACAGCTCTATTGATACTCTAGCCTTGAGGGGAAAACAGACAATGATATTTTCTGGGAAAACTGCTGATTTTTGTGTTATACACTGGGTGTGAGTGTTGATATCTCAATTTGAGGGTCTAATTTAAAGATATGTTCACTTATTCTTTCACTTTTCCTGTTGGCTTTCAGGCTGATGCCTGTTCTGGGCTTCAAGGATTCCTCATCTTCCACAGCTTTGGTGGGGGTACCGGCTCTGGCTTTACCTCCTTACTGATGGAACGCCTCTCCATTGAATATGGAAAGAAGTCCAAACTGGAGTTTGCCATCTACCCAGCCCCTCGGGTCTCCACGGCTGTGGTGGAGCCCTACAATTCCATCCTGACCACGCACGCCACTCTGGAGCATTCGGACTGCGCCTTCATGGTAGATAACGAGGCCATCTACGATATCTGCCGCCGAAACCTGGACATCGAGCGCCCCACTTACACTAACCTCAATCGCCTCATCAGCCAGATCGTTTCCTCCATCACCGCCTCGCTGCGCTTCGACGGTGCCCTTAATGTGGATCTGACGGAGTTCCAGACAAACCTGGTGCCCTACCCGCGCATCCACTTCCCCTTAGTGACCTACGCCCCCATCATCTCCTCTGACAGAGCATATCATGAGCAGCTCTCGGTGGCTGAAATCACCAGCTCCTGCTTTGAGCCCAACAACCAGATGGTGAAGTGTGACCCAGGACATGGGAAGTACATGGCCTGCTGCATGCTCTACCGTGGTGATGTAGTTCCCAAAGATGTCAACGTGGCCATTGCTGCCATCAAGACCAACAAATCCCTTCAGTTTGTTGACTGGTGTCCAACAGGCTTCAAGGTGAGTAGGGCTGCCATGAGCTTCTCTTTAATGTTGAAAGGGCAAATTCAGTCCAGCGGAAAACTTGTATTTAAAGCTTTGGATCTTGCATGTTTCCCATTTCTGAGAGAAACGAACATAAGAAAGATGTGTTTGTATAAAATGTGACTTTTTTCCTTTGGACATCCCATTGACACGGTGTCCTAAATATTTAAATAAGTGGAAGCATGTATAGTATTTCTATATTCAGTAACAGGAGAATGTGAACACTGTAAGACTTTAAACTTAAATTGCATTTTAGAAGAAAGATCAACGTAAGGCATGCACTCTGAAGACTGAGACACTTGAGAGTGTCCACAAGATGTAAAAAAACCCCCACACAATCAAATAACAAAAACCCCAAAAGCTATCAATAATACATTGTTAGCAAGTGATACATTTCTACATCTCCATAAAGAGAGATTTTTGTCATTGTCCCCAATTTTTCCATGCGTACTGACATTTTTATAAGTTTTCCTTCATTTAGAGTCCAGTCTCCTTTTTTTTTGTGTGCGCACAAAAAAGTGGCTTGAATGACTTAACACTGATAGGATTTGAGTCTCTCTCTGCCTCTTTTCCTCCCCTAACCAATGTTTTTACAATTTTCTTACCCTGTTTATTGTCTAATTTTATCCCTTTTCTCATAACTCTCTTCATTCCTCCATCTTTTCTATTGTTATTTGCAGGTGGGGATCAACTATCAGCCTCCTACAGTTACACCAGGAGGAGACCTAGCCCAGGTTGAGCGAGCAGTCTGCATGCTGAGCAACACCACGGCCATTGCAGATGCCTGGGCAAGGCTCGACCACAAGTTTGATCTGATGTATGCCAAGAGAGCTTTTGTGCACTGGTATGTGGGTGAAGGCATGGAGGAAGGAGAATTCGCAGAGGCCCGAGAAGACCTGTCTGCCCTGGAGAAGGAATATGAAGAAGTGGGAATTGACTCATTTGAAGAAGAAAATGAGGAAGAGGAATCTTAAAATTCACTCTGCCCTCTCCTGTGCATAAGATTGTCTCTGTCTCGTTAAGGTGGCTGGATTTCTGCTTGGCTCATACACACCTAGTCCATTGCCATCTTAGTGGACTGTAAACAAGATGAGTTCTCTACTATGAGATCACACGACAATAAATGCAGGATATGTGACCAGCTAATCATTAGTCACTTTGTCTCAGAGGGTGACAGGCTTCATATTTTTTGCCAGTTTATCCTGTAAGGATCTCTGTCATCTATACTGTCATTTATTCAATACAAAGATACAGTCATGTAGCTGAAATATTATTTAAGGAACTCCTCCTTCAAAATGTCCCAGATAATTGCTATGGATACTACATAAGGAGGAGCTACCTACAGTGCTCAGTCTTTATTTCCCACTAATTTGAAACATAATGTTTGTAAAGCTGTGAGATGCAATGAGACTTCTATTGGTGCCAAGAACATACAGCTTGTGCTAGTGCCCTTGCTCCTACAGAATCCACAGCATGGGGTGGTTAGAAGGTGTGGTTTTGCCAGTTGCCGTGAATCAGGCACAATTCA
>NW_009647222.1:2214660-2227487 GCF_000708025.1 Charadrius vociferus
TAACCGGACTGGTCTAGAGGCACAAGTATACTGACCGTTCTGTTGAAACTGCTAAATGAACAACATCTATGACAGAGTCAAGTGCCTTAAAATGACCAGCTTGTGGCATGCAGGACAGAAGCATTACCAGCTCCATTGGACTTACACAATAATCAGAACCATAACAAAAAAATGTGTGTGGTAAGTATAGGTGGGATGTCTGAGAACACCAGCTATGACTTCACAGCTTAAGTTGTCATAAGGTATATTTTGGTATATTTCCATTTTTTGAGGATATTAGAACAAGATGTTGTTAAGGCAGGCAGGCAGATGGCCAGCAGTGGTCTGAAGTTAAACTGATGGAATAACAAGAGAAACTGTCCCATGTTGTAGAAAATGGAAGAGGAAAAGTGGCTGGCCAACCCTACCCCGTGTCTAAACTAATGGGGTAATGGCAGGAGAAGCTGCTGGGCATTACATATAGTGAAAGGAGAGTTTTGGGAACCCTGCCTTGAGTGTAAGATATTAACAGAAAGTGAAGGGGGTGTTGGTTTACCAGGGGAAACTAACTAAAGCTGAAATTACCAAATAGAGGTATAATAAGTATAACAGGTCCAGTGGTGAAAAAGTAGGGGGAGTGCGTGTCTATTTGAGGGGGCGGGGGGAGGAAGCACGAGAAACATAATAGAAAGTAAAGAAAATGGTGTCTGTTTGGGGGTACGTGTCAAGCATCCCTGTGCTTGAACAATGCCTGCCTGGAGCAAGACAATAAGCCTGTTGTGCTGACCCTACCATGTGTGTCTGACTTGCTTATGAGCTCATAGTGGTGTGAAAGGTTTCCCTTAGCACTGGTGAAAAGACACCCTGGAGGGGATGGAAGACAGACCAAATATATACCACTGTTATTTTAATACTGCATGTATTAATGACCTTCATAAATGGATTTCTTTTTTAAAAAAATCCATGTTTTCGCTGAAACATATACTCAGCACATACAACTCCAACAGGGCTACAGAAATGCATTGTGTTTCACCCAGCTGTTGAGGAGTGTTGTTCCCCCTTCTGGTAGCTCAATTTGTATTAGGATTGCTAAAAGGTCATAAAGAAATGCAGAAACATCACGAGTGTAGTTTGCCTTTTTATCTGCAAAATGAATGCCTGGTCTTTACATTAGTAACTATAATTCTGAACTTGCTGTATTAGGGAAGATAATTCTGCAAGTCCAGATCTAATTCCACAGTTTTTAACACACACATAGAAATTTTGTATATGACAATTCTTAACAGAAAGGAAATAACTCTTTTGAAACTGTATCCCAAGATGTACTTCTTTTTTCTTTACTTAAAAGTAATTTTAAAACTACATAGCCCAGTTCTCTGTTTCAGGGTTAATGTCTGAAAGCCAATCTTTTATCAACGCAGCAGATTTTTATGTGGATACAGAAGTACTAGATTGTAGGCTAACTTCAGAAATACCTGAAATGAGATGCTGTCGATTCTCCCAGCAGGTGGCAACAGAATGGAGTTCTACAGGGCACACAGGGAAGCATTTATATCTTCGTTCACCTAACCTAAGAAAGTACTATAATGTGTGGGAAATGTAAAGACTTTCACACGCAAAATTAAAAGCGAAAGAGATTTTTGTATGATCACCAAGGAACTTCTTAAGAGTGCACTGTTTTGTAAGACATCACATTACTGTTCTAAAATAATCCACAATTCTGGCACTATTGGTGAATCACTCAGATAACCGATCTGTAGGAGTGGTGCATACTTGGCAAAGAAGTTATCTGTTCTTCATTTGCCTGTTGACATATTTTGATCTCTAGTCAGAACAGAACTGATAGATCATAGGACTTAGTGGTTCTCTTGGCGTAAGATCTGGACAGTACTTCTAAGCCCTGGATTATTGAAAAATGCTATTTTCAGAGATGTGTCTATTTTTAAATAGAGAAAAAAGGTTTAGGTGTTAAGGTTTTTTTAAAATCCCTCTAAGAGGCTTATCTTGATAGAATCATAAACAATTGGAGATAATAACTCACAATTCTACTGCTTTGTTGCATTGCTGTGGAGGTGCTAATTTCTCTTCTAATACTTGGGAAGACAGCACTTTTAGAAGACTCTGGTGTCTGAATTTGTGGAAATATTTACTTTGTAGCCAGCTATGGTGTGTGGGTTTCAAAGTCTCAGTGTTTTTGAGCTTGCCAGGTGCCGGGATGAGGAGGAGAGAGACCCGGGCATTTGACCCAAGCTGGCCAACAGGATTATTTCATACCATCAACGTCACATTCACTGTAAATTAGAAAGTTTACTGTGAAGTTCTCTCTCTCCCTTGATGGCTGCTATCCTGAGAACTTCTTGCTATGTTGCCAGACCCCTGAGGCCTTCCCTTCCTCCTGAAGCCACAGCACTCGCAGTGTCCAACATTTGCTGTCCACTGCTGGGAGCGCACAGCTTCCTACTGATAGAATCAGCTGAGTATAACCTTTGCATATTCTGTATTGGTATCGGGATCAATACTGGTTCTTTGGTGCTTTTAATGTTAATTGTCTAATCTTACTCTATTAAACCTGTTTATGCTTCAACTCCTGGGTTTCCTTGTTCTTCCTGATTCCCTTTCCCAGGTGGGGAGGGGTCATCGGGTGATAGAATAATTTTCTGAATGACAATAAATTGTTATGGGTTTCTTAACCCATAACAGGATGGCACCTATGGCATGGCACCCAGTCCATGCGCACAAGAAGCCCTCTCAGAACGTCCAGACCATCCCAGTTGCATGCAGGCTGTGCATCGCCCCAGGGAGCATAGGCTCTTCACGAGCCCTCTGGCATTACCACCAAAACCACTCTAATGCTTATGCCAAATTCACTTATTTGCACACCTCAGAACTCCATGGCAGAGCTTTTTTTACAATCAGCCCCATCTAGCTCACATCACTATCTACCAGTGTTGCAAGGTAAAAGCTGAAGTGGGCAGGTCTTGACCAGGCTGCTGGGCTATCAACCTTCCCCATATAGGGCATGTCTCAAGCCTGTTCCATGCAGACAGAGGTGCCCCTACAAGGTCACCATCTGCCCACGCAGTTTGAATACCAGCATTGAGTAAGATGGCTTTCCAAGAATCCAGGTCCAGGCCATAACTGCCTCATGTCTCTATGGAGTAGAGCCTGGAGGCGGACTTTGGAGTCAACAAAACTCACCACTACCTGGGAGCACAGTCCCACACTGTGCTTTCAGGTTACCCTCTAAATCTGGGCTGAGAGTTTTCTGGCTAAGCACTCCATAACACAGGTGTACAGAGGAATATAAGGAAATCTCTTGAAAAATGGTATGCCCAAGTCTTTCTTGAGGCTTTTACATCTGTGTCAGACCATCACCCCAGATCAGCACTTAAATTTATGGGCAGAGCAGGTCAAGCACTATCTTTGGTCTAAAGCAGATCTGCAAAGGCCTTTTTCTTAGCTATGCATCTGTGAGAAAGGGTAAAACAGTAATCTGGGTCATCTTCAGGCTCTTCAAGCTCAATTGATTCTAGAGAGACGAGATATAGTCATTGCACTCCCACCGGCCAGGGACACTGCTCAAGACTTGGTCACTCCCTGCTCCCTGGAAGTTTTTGACAGGTGAGGCATGATCCAGACTGTTCAGTGTAGCAACCCAATGTTGGTGAGTCTGTGGGTCCTGGGACAGTTGAGTCTGAGTGGGTTGGAGAGAGGAATGATTAACACCGACTCCCAGAGGTGCTCTCTCTGCCTATTTCAGAAGAGAGGAGGGGAGCAACGGAAGAGCAGAGAAGATGCAATAATGGACTAAGTTGCAAATAGTTTAGTAATTCAGAGAGCTCTTTCAGGTTTTGGAGCTGCTAGATCTGACGTGTTGACTCAAAGAGGTCCTAAGATAATTGCATAGAATCATAGAATTGTCTAGGTTGGAAGGGACCTTTAGGACCATCAAGTCCAACCATCAACCTTACACTGCCAAAACCACAGGACACACTCCAGCACCTCAATGTCTGTCTTGTAGTGAGGGGCCCAAAACTGAACACAGTATTTGAGGTGGGCCACACCAGTGGCGAGTACAGTGTGACAATCACTTCCCAAGTCCTGCTCACCACACTATTCCTGATACAGGCCAGGATGCTGTTGGCATTCTTGGCCTCCTGGGCACACTGCTGGCTCATGTTCATCAGGCTGTCAACTGCACCCCCAGGTCCTTCGCAGGGCAGGATTTGAGTGGTGGACTGCTCAAAGTATTTGCTGTGAGACTTTCCTGAGGTGATTCTCAGCACAGAGCTCCACATCTGGTGAAGCTGTGAGCTTTAACATTTCAGATTGTCCAGAATGCCGGAGTTCGGCTGCAATGATGCCAGTTCAATTGTAAGAAGAACACTTGAACAACCTATTTCTCAGTCTCAATGCAATGATCTAATGGTTTTCTGGAGAGGTGTGGCATTCAGATAGCTTAAACACAGCAGCAGACAAAAATTATCACAGGAATTCTTCCTCTGTAAAAAATATTTGTGGTTCCAGAAATCTCTGTAGCTTTTTTTAGCCAAAAATCAAAGAATAGTGATTTGCAGGTTTACGTAAAGATCAGCAAAATGAAGACTATATATACCAAAGTAAATGTGAGTTTATAAAAAACAGTATGAAACTATTTCACACTGCTAAAACATAGGCATGTGTTAGAGAAGATACATAGATGCTGGTTTCCAACAATGGCAGAACAATCTATTAATACCATCATGTCAAAGTAGGCTAACCTAAATTTTAGGAATTGTGTATTTAAATTTCTACTGATTAAACATCATAATAAACTGTACGTTTATAAAGTCAGGGGATACATCATACTCAGATTCAAGCAATTAAGCGTGCTTTCCTCTTTGTTACCTAGGAGTTGCAAACACGAGGCTTTCTCCACTGAGAGAAGTTGCTGCTTTCCAATGCTGAGCTACCGCGGAAGGAGCATACAATAAATTGGTAGAGGCAACTGCCCTAATTTGGTGTGAGAACGTTTGTGTGATGCCTCCAGCTATGTCTTGCAATAAGCACTGCAATGAGAATCAAATTTCTTTCTGTGTTTGGACAGACGAGCTAAGAGTCTGTACGGAATACTGCCCCATACTGCTGACAGCCCAGATGACTCTACACAGAAAGAGAAGCAATAGAAGTAAATTGAAACATTAATAGAGAGGCAGCTGGAGTAAGGAGAGAAAGAAGTCAGGCCATCATTTAAGAGCCCTGGTAGAGCACACTTCAGAATGGTAATTATATTTACTTTCCAGTTCTCTATTTTTGGGTTGGGTTTTTTTTTCTATCCTTCTCTTTTTCATTCATTTGCTTTCTTACACCCTCTTGGTCTTCTGTATTGGAATTTATGAGTGATTTTTGTCTACACATATACGTGCTGGCAGAACAGGGAACTGGATGGTATGTGTCTTGTAGGTGACACATACGGGCAATACTCACGTGTTAGAAAGTATAGTCTATGGTGTGTTACATGGCCACACTCAGATTTAATAAGCACGCCAAACCAGTCGGGACTAAATTTGAAATCTGGGGCGTATCTGGAGCCCAGGCTGCCTGGATGAATTTGCATAGATGGGGCGGCGGGGAGGGCGGGAGGCAGCGATGCAGTGGGCAGAACCGTGGAGTCCACGACTTATTCCCCACCTTGCTGTGACACTGAAGCGCAGCAGCAGGTGCCGGGTGCTGGGCGCAGGCTGCCTCCCGCCCTGCAGCCCGGAGCCGGGATCCTGCAAAGATCTGCCGCCACTGATCCGAAAGGGAAGGAAACACCGCTGGAGACACCATGGTAAAGGGGGAATGTGGGGACACCAGTCATACGGGAACCGGGAGGACTGGGGGCGAGGAAAGGCAGGGGGATCTGCCGTTGTTATCAGTGGTTTGTGCCCCAAAACCCTGATCTCACGCACTGAGTACCACGTGAGAGGACGGGAAAGGAGTATCATAAAATCCCTCGGGAGCTGTAAGGCATGGTGAACCAAAGTTTTCTTCAGAGAGTCTCTAATTAGTGGAATTATAAAATAAATTAGACCTGGAGTCTTAGCTTTTCAGTACTTTCTGTTATATTTTCTCAACACAGGTTCATTTCCATATGAGATAATTTTTTTTTTAAGAAATAAACGAAGAAAGTTACTTACCTTTGTGTCTGTTTTAAACTAATTTAGCCCCAGTGGCTGTACTGTTCATAGCTATACAGTGTATTCAAGTGTGTTTCTGGACTGCATGAATGTTTTTATACGTGTATGCACTTAAGTAAAAAAGGCCTTTCATTTTTAAGATTTGGGGTTTATTATAACTTTGTAGAAATCTTGCAAAACCTCTTAGAATGTGAGAAATCCGTTTCACCTTCTACCCCAATTTACGTCTAGCACTGAGTCTTATTTTGGTGCAGAGAACTATGATATTTTCTGCCAGTACAGCTGCAGGTCCAAAATGAGAGCACTCATTTCGCAGGCAAGATACACACTTCCACAGGCTCCCCATGCCTTAAGGCAGACTGAGGGTAGTGAGTGTGTTTCGGGAACAGCTGGAAGACTAAAGTCTGCCTTTGTACAGTAAATACTTAAGCCAAGTAGTATTCTCATTTTTTAATAGAGTGAAAGCTGTCCCAGGTTTAAATTCACAAAGGACCTGGCCCCTTCTACTGTCTCTTGGTAGATAAAAAGTCAGATCCACAGTTTGTAAGACAGGTTCTGGTACATTAGTGATGGGATGTGAAACATGAGTTTGGAGTAGGCTCCAAATTTAAATATCACGTAGAGATCAGTTTACTCTGCCTGTGACTCTGAAGAAGGCCCACTCTCTTCCGTACTCAAAGTCCGATATCTATTTTAAAGCTGTTTACTATACAAAATTAGAAACCTCTTTGTTACTCTCTTCTCTCCTTGTCAGAATTTTTCCAAATTACTCCTGGGGTAGGAGAAGATGGGAGTTGAAGTCAGGAGATTGAGATACTGCTTCAAACTAGCGCAACCGAAAGCTCAGTCTAAAATGAAAGGAACTCGTTCTGCAGTCTTCAGGTGTAGTCCTATACTAAGCTTCACAATATTAACTTTCTAAGGCAACATTCACTTGCTCCATCTGTGAAAAAACAGACCAATAACTGTACTGATCTGAGGAACAGAGCAAAGCAGTTCTTTAGATTTCAAGTATTGCTTGACTGGTAATTGTAGTTTTGCTTTAAAAGATATTCTTTAAGAAAGTCACCTGGCCTCATTGCTGTGTTTAAAAGGAAAAAAAAAATCCTTTTTTTTTTCTAGCTGCCAGCCTCACAGATTCATACTGGGATTTAAAAGAAAAGCATGAGACTGTCCTGTGTAAAACCAGCATTAACTGAATTTGCTAAACCCAAATATGCCTTCAGTGTCTCCTGAGTAATCCTCCAGATTGCAACTCCCCTGCAACATACCGACCTATGAAGCCTCATGGTCAGTCAAATAACTCAGATACTTTTGCACAACTCAGTTGAGAAAAACAGGGTTGTGCAAGTACACTTGAAAGCACGTTACACAAACTGCTGCATATGCATTTGCAGGGTCAGCAGGTTACAAATGAGTACTGAATAGAAATAATATATTTCACTGAATGAATTATTTAAATTGACTTTCCATATTCATTTGAACTTCTAAGGATGACTAACTGGGCCAGTGGTGACTTCTGAAATTCCACTCGCTTCTGAAAAAATATCTTTAGTTATGTTTTCAAAACATAAATATGTACCAATTTGTGAAGAAAACAGTGCTTCAGAGATGCCACTGGTCACATATTCTGCCTGAGGATTTAGTTTTTGGGGAAGATGCATTTCACTCTCAGGTCACAGGATGATTTTGCAGGGTAAGCAGTTACAGAATTTAAAAAAAAAATAAAAATGTAACTAGCCAAATCTGATAGTAAGTCACTGGATATCTCTAAACGAGATATTACAAAATAAAAATAAGCGAGGACCATTCTCTGGCCTTGAAGCCAGGCAGCATGGCCTGCTTTGTATTTTGTCATCCAGATTCTCTTTCCCTCTCCAAAGCTGGTCAGTGGTCCGTGAGTTGCTCACTGGAAACCATTCTTGACAATAGTTTGTGTTCTGGATGGTGCCCAAGCATTGTCTGGAAAAGCATGAACTGGCAAAAGCCAAAACTGTGCCAGAGAGTGTGCTAATTATCAATCAGCACAGGCGATCACGGGCCAGTGTTCAGTACTATGACCTGACCCTTTCTTACTCCCTAGTATAGACAGGGCCATTGAGGTCACAAAGACAGAGCTGAGAAGACTATAATTACAATTGCTCCAAAGCAGAAACTGAAGCTGAAAAAATCTGCATGTCTGAAACCGCTCTCTCTTTACAAAATGGCCTTTCACTACACCCACTGTCGTAATTGTCTGGACTAACTCAGAATTATCTGCTTTATAATTCTATTTCTGAACTTAGGAAATCCAGCACCAGGTCCTTCATACTCCTGTAGTCTAAGTGTAAAAGATTTTGGAGCAATTGGCACCTGCCAATTTTAGCCTGGTGTTACACACGTTGTTTTCATTGAAGTTCCTGGCTACCACAGGAACTGTGTTCAAAATTACGCAAATAAGCACGCCATATTGCAATGACACTGCCTGAATAAGCATTGGACCTGCAATGTAAAATTCACAGCTGCTCAGGAGCTTGAAGGAACATTTGTTTCAACCGAGAGAATCTGAAATAATTTCCTGAGGTGAATATCACTTAAAGCAGTTCTTCCAAGTTTCCACTGCAGCCTGCTATCAGAGGGTAAAAGGATCAAAAGACATCACCTGCCTTGGGTTACATAAGGTTGAAGGATACCATATGGCTGTGTCAGGTTCCCGCCAGGAGTAAAAATAAACTAAACTGGGATATGCTCCTCAGCAGGGCCAATCCATAGGAGGAAAGGTGGGTTTTGTGTAACTGAAATTATTATTATTTTTTTCTGCCTGTTGTCATGTACCCACATATTACAGCACAAAGATCTCAATTTTTTAAAGAACTGTCCCATTATCTGGTGTGTAGATGTACAGTTTCATTGTGGTCATGGGGTTGAACAACCAAATGAAATGCTGGCAGCCACAATTCACCATTTTTTTGGAAAAGCAATACACTGGGAAAAAGTAACCATTAGGAATCAGGAGGACTAATGTGACGTGTTTTTTCTGACCCTGTCTCTGCTCTCTCCCCTTAGCGTGAGTGCATCTCTATTCATGTTGGCCAGGCTGGAGTTCAGATAGGAAATGCATGCTGGGAACTCTTCTGCCTGGAGCACGGCATTCAGCCAGATGGCACCTTCAAGGATCTGCAGGATAAACTCAACTACGATGACTCTTTTACCACATTTTTCAACGAAACACTCACTGGGAAGCATGTGCCACGAGCTGTGATGGTGGACTTGGAACCAACTGTAGTAGGTCAGTATAGAAATAAACCTGGAAAATGGAGACTAGCTTACTCTTCCTAATATCACCATGGCGTGCCGCCCGTTTCCACTGGTACAAAGCAGCGCACCATTTGTATCTTGGTCTACTACTAGATAGCATAAAATTCATTTTCTTGTGACACAGAATGCTAGATTCTGCCAAGACACAATTATCTCCATAGCTGTTATGAACATAGCAACAGCAGGATCCTCAGCAGTTTAATAGCTCGTACACATGGTTTCTATGGCTTCTCTATACAAAAATATTTAACTTCTGGTTTATCGTGACATTTTTGCCATTTGAATTCCTCTTTTCTCCAACTCGGATCCAAAATGGGAGCCTGACAGTTTCCCTCCAGGAATAGAAGGTTTTCTAAAAATTGGGGCACCTGGGGGAACCTGATTTTCTTCACACTTTTTTTCTGGTGACTTGTCCTCTTGTCAGTACAGGCTGTACAGCTGACAAGCTCTTTAGAAGATAACAGCTTCTGTGGCTGCATACAAGTCACACCATAAAGCAGCCGAATGCAGCAATTTAAAAATACCTAGGAAGCAATTTTCCCTTGTCTGTCAGCATCTGGGTTTTGCAGTCATGACCTCCAGTGACTGAAAGCTTGCATCAAGGCCAACTGCAACCAGAACTTGTTGGCACTGGGGCGCAGCCATGCAGCTTCTTTCTTACAATTTCCCTTTCTTGTTCAGATGAAGTGCGGGCTGGCACCTTCCGGGAACTTTTTCATCCAGAACAGCTGATCACTGGAAAGGAAGATGCAGCTAATAACTATGCCCGCGGCCATTACACCATTGGCAAAGAAAGCATTGATATAGTGCTTGATCGTGTCCGTAAGCTGGTAAGTCCCAGTAGTTTTGCAACAGCAGTTTGGATTCTGCAGAAGAAAGCAGTGCAGAACAGGTAGCTTGTTAATTACAAATGATACCAATGGTTCAGAAAAGAGATTGCAGGACATATAGAGGCACAATTACTTGTCCAAGAGAGAGAAGCCCAGTAGTTCACTTCCCAGCTGCATGCCTTCAGATAGTCTTAAAAAGTGGTTCTGAATATACAGATCTTCATTATTAGCACAGCCATTGAGCACCAATAGTGATAAAGAAGGGCGAATTAGGCAGTTCTACATTGCTGCTTTCAGCTAGACTAAAAGAAGGCTGAAGTTCAAAGAGAGAAGCTCCAGAGATGAGTCCAGTTCTTGTGTCATAAGTTGAGACAGTGAATGAAGCAAAGGATAGGATTACCACCAGCACTTTCTCAAGAAAACCTGACATGAAAGCTATGCTGTATATTGCTGATGATTGCGCTCTCTTTCAGCTCAGAATAAACTCACATAGTAGATGAAGTGTTTCAATTCCTCTTCAGTGCCTATTCTTTCACTTTCTCTTTTGCTTTCTAGACTGATGCCTGTTCTGGGCTTCAAGGATTCCTCATCTTCCACAGCTTTGGTGGGGGTACCGGCTCTGGCTTTACCTCCTTACTGATGGAGCGCCTCTCTGTGGATTACGGAAAGAAGTCCAAACTGGAGTTTGCCATCTACCCAGCCCCTCAGGTCTCCACGGCTGTGGTGGAGCCCTACAATTCCATCCTGACCACACACACCACTCTGGAGCATTCGGACTGCGCCTTCATGGTAGATAACGAGGCCATCTACGATATCTGCCGCCGAAACCTGGACATTGAGCGCCCCACTTACACTAACCTCAATCGCCTCATCAGCCAGATTGTTTCCTCCATCACCGCCTCGCTGCGCTTCGACGGTGCCCTGAATGTGGATCTGACGGAGTTCCAGACAAACCTGGTGCCCTACCCGCGCATCCACTTCCCCTTAGTGACCTACGCCCCCATCATCTCCTCTGACAGAGCCTATCATGAGCAGCTCTCGGTGGCTGAAATCACCGGCTCCTGCTTTGCACCAGCTCCTGCTTTGAGCCCAACAACCAGATGGTGAAGTGTGATCCAAGACATGGGAAGTACATGGCCTGCTGCATGCTCTACCGTGGTGATGTAGTTCCCAAAGATGTCAACGTGGCCATTGCTGCCATCAAGACCAAGAGAACTATCCAGTTTGTTGACTGGTGTCCAACAGGCTTCAAGGTGAGTAGGGCTGCCATGAACTTCTCTTTAATGTTGAAAGGGCAAGTTCAGTCCAGCAGAAAACTTGTGTTTAAAGTTTTGGATCTTGCACATTTCCCACTTCTGAGCTGAATGAAAGATGTGTTTGTATTATCCACTCTGCCATCGAACGTGACCTGGACAGGCTGGAGAGCTGGGCAGAGAGGAACCTAATGAGGTTCAACATAAGCAAGTGCAGGGTCCTGCACCTGGGGAGGAAGAATGCTAGGCACCAGTATAGGTTAGGGGTGGACCTGCTGGGAAGCAGTTCTGAGGAGAAGGATTTGGGGGTCCTGGTAGATAGTAAATTGTCCATGAGCCAGCAATGTGCCCTTGTTGCCAAAAAGGCCGGTGGAATCCTGGGCTGCATAGGGAAGAGTGTGGCCGGTAGGTCGAGGGAGGTCATTCTGCCCCTCTACTCGGCACTGGTGAGGCCACAACTGGAATACTGTGTCCAGTTTTGGGCTCCCCGGTTCAAGAGGGACAGGGAACTGCTGGAGAGAGTCCAGCAAAGGGCAACCAAGATGATTGAGGGATCGGAGCACCTCCCTTATGAGGAAAGGCTGAGAGAGCTGGGACTCTAGCCTGGAGAAGAGAAGGCTGAGGGGAGACCTTATTATTGCTTATAAATATCTAAAGGGTGGGTTGAAGGAGGATGGAGACAGACTCTTCTCGGTGGTTCCCAGTGACAGGACGAGGGGCAATGGGCACAAGTTGGAACACAGGAAGTTCCGTTCCAACACACAGAAAAACTTCATTACAGTTCGGGTGACAGAGCACCGGCACAGGCTGCCCAGGGAGGTTGTGGAGTCCCCTTCTCTGGAGATTTTCAAAACCCGCCTGGATACAGTCCTGAGTAATGTGCTCTAGGCAATCCTGCTTTAGCAGGGGAGTTGGACTAGATGATCTCTAGAGGTCCTTTCCAACTCTGAAAATTCTGTGATTCTGTGTTTCTGTATAAAATGTGGCTTTTTTTCCTTTGGCCATCCCATTGGCACAGACTCCTAAATATTTACTTAAGTGGAAATCTGAAGTGTATGTGAGTTAAAATCTAAAGAAGTATTAATTTCAGACCTTAATTTTGAAAAACTCAGTGAGAGTTCCCTCTGAAGCATCATCTAAAACTAAGGGAATACTCAAACTAGTATAATAAATAAAGGAAATGCTGATATTAGGGAGTCTGTCAGTTAAAGGAAATGCTGATATTAGGGAGTCTGTCAGTTAACACCCTCATCCAGAAATATTATACAGCCTCTCCCCACTGGCTATATAGCAGTGTAGGGAAACAT
>NW_009647222.1:2227514-2232272 GCF_000708025.1 Charadrius vociferus
GAAACATAATTTCAATAGTAATGCAGACATCAGCAGTGGAAAAACATTTGTCATACAAATAGCTGGTTTAAGAATGAAAACTTTTAACTGGGAACCAACTTTCTGTATTAGTTGCCATGGAGCATCTTGAGTTTCTATAGAACATCTGGGTGAAACTGTATGTTCAGTGTTGAGTAGCTGTTAAGAAAGCTGCCAGTGAACGTTAAACAGAAGAATAATACAGATATTAAAATGACCATGTATCATACTATTTATGATGTTATTATTTTTTATGGCATTTGCCATCTGGTAGTTTTGATAGTGGCACTGCTCTACCCCAGCACCGGTAACTCTACTCACTTTTTTACAGCTCTTTGACAGCTTTCTGCTCTTGCCTTTTTACAGCCTTCTCTCATATTCCTGTTTCCAGGTGGGGATCAACTATCAGCCTCCTACAGTAGTTCCTGGTGGAGACTTAGCCCAAGTTCAGCGAGCAGTCTGCATGCTGAGCAACACCACGGCCATTGCAGAGGCTTGGGCAAGGCTCGACCACAAGTTTGATCTGATGTATGCCAAGAGAGCTTTTGTGCACTGGTATGTGGGTGAAGGCATGGAGGAAGGAGAATTCGCAGAGGCCCGAGAGGACCTGGCTGCCCTGGAGAAAGACTATGAAGAAGTGGGAACTGACTCATTTGAAGAAGAAAATGATGGGGAGTAATTTTAAAATACACTTTGTTCCCAGTGAGCACAGAATTGTCTCTGTATTGCACATGTCTACCATTAGGTCAGCTTTTTTGTACGTAATATACAGAAATTTAGGAGGCATCATATAGAGACATCTTTTATTCCATAAATCACAGGTAAATTGCACTGTAAGACATTATCCGTTGTCGTAATGCCCCAACACTCCCAGCAATGCAAGAAGACTTGCTCTTCTTCCTTGCATATTTAATGTAAGCCTCTTCAAGCTCTAATACACGTGCTAAAACCACTCCAATTCAATATAGGCAAGCTGACAATGGAGCACAGTGAATCAACAGAGTTTTCAAAGGTCTAATTTGTCATACTGTCATGGTTTAGCCCCAGCCAGCAACTAAGTACCACGCGGTCACTCGCTCCCTCCCCCTCCCTGCCCAGGGAATCAGAAGATAGAGGTAAAACTTCTGGGTTGGGATAAAGACAGTTGAATAGAACTGCAAAAGAAGAGAAAAACAATAACAATACTACTGATAAAAGAATATACAAAGCGAGTGATAGCACAGTTGCTCACCACCCTGAACCCGATGCCCAGCCCATTCTGGAGCAGTGATCCCCTCCCTCCTGCCAACTCTGCTGGTTATATACTGAGTACGATGTCACATGGTATCAAATATTCCCTTGGCCAGCTTGGGTCACCCGTCCTGGCTACGCCCCCTCCCAGCTTCTTGTGAAAATTAACTTTCTCCCAGGCCATTATCCACCCCTTATCCTATACATCTACATCATGCGCAAATCCTACATTTTCCAATTAATCACCACCACTTTTCCTGTCTTTTTATATATATATGTATATACACACATCGGTATCATTCCCTTAGTCTATAGGCCATCCTCTAAAATGACTGTTGAGTTTATTTAACCCATGACCTTTGGGCTCCATCTTTCATAATAGTCTTTCAGGGCAGGAAAGATGTTGTTGTGAGGTGTTGGATTGTTGCATGCTGGATCCGGAGCTCACGGCTGGTGTATCTGGCGTGGCCCATGCCCACGGTCTGCGGGTTGAAGATGTCAAGGTCGAGGAAGCTGCTGGGTGCCAGTTGGCAGCCAGTTCTAGTTCCATCTAGTTCCATCACTGCTGCACTGCGCTCGGTTTCATCAAAGTTGATCCTTCATTAGTTTGGGTGATTCTTACTGTACTACCATTGACATGGTATATAGCAATTGTAGTAATGATGAACTCCAGTGGCAGGGTTATTTAGCAATTAACATCATACAACTTAATTTATTGGCTATTCTCACCCAAAATCAAATCCTCTTCAGGTATACATTGGACTTGTCCATTCTTCTGCATCACCCACTAAGTGCACCCAGGTCCTTGAGCGAAAGCAATCCCGCGGATGGGTTTGCCTTTGCCTGAGGCAGGGCTAACCCAGACTGTCTTCTCTAACATATTCTTCATGTGCACTACAGGGACTTTATCGCGTTCTACAGTACGTGGAAGTTTTGATTGGGCAGGGCCAGCTCGATTGGTAGATCCCCTGGTGTTAACTAACCAGGTGGCTTTTGCTAAATGCGTATCCCAATGTTTGAAAGTTCCTCCACCCATGGCTCTCAGTGTAGTTTTTAACAGTCCGTTGTATCATTCTATATTCCCAGAGGCTGGTGCATGACAGGGAATGTGATATACCCACTCAATGCCATGCTTTTCGGCTCAGGTGTCTATGAGGTTGTTTCGGAAATAAGTCCTGATGTCTGACTCAGTTCTTTCTGGGGTTCTGTGTTGTCATAAGACTTGCTTTTTAAGGGCCAGGATAGTGTTCCGGGTGGTGGCATGGGGCATGGGATATGTTTCCAGCCATCTGGTGGTTGCTTCCACCATTGTAAGCACGTGGCACTTGCCTTGGTGGGTTTGTGGGAGTGCAATGTAATCAATCTGTCAGGCCTACCCAAATTTATATTTCAGCCATCGTTCTCCATACCAGAGAGGCTTCAACCACTTGGCTTGCTTGATTGCAGCACATGTTTCACATTCATGGATAACCTGTGCAACGGTGCCCATGGTCAAGTTCACCCCTCGGTCATGAGCCCATCTGTACGTTGCATCTCTTCCTTGAGGGCCTGAGGTGTCATGGGCGCACTGAGCTATAAATAATCACAGAATCCCAGAATGGTAGGGGTTGGAAAGCACCTTTGGAGATCATCTAGTCCACCCCCCCTGCCAAATGCATCCCTAGGTTGACAGTCCAAATCCACCTGAGCCACTTCAATCTTAGCAGCCTGATCCACCTGCTGGTTGTTTTGATGTTCCTCAGTGGCCTGACTTTTACATATGCGGGCATCTATGTGACTTACTTTTACAACCAACTTCTCTAGCCAGGCAGCAATATCTTGCCATAATTCAGCAACCCAGATGGGTTTGCCTCTGTGCTGACAGATGGTCTGCTTCCCTTGCTGTAACCTCCCCTACAGGGCATTTGCCACCATCCGTGAATCAGTAAAGAGACAGAGCACTGGTCATTTTTCTCAATCAGCAATGTCTAAAGCAAGGCAGATGGCTTTCATTTCCACAAACTGGCTCAATTCACCTTCTCCTTCAGCAGTTTCTGCAGCTTGTCATACAGGACTCTGTACAGCCTTCCACCTCTGATGCTTTCCCACAATGTGACAGGATCCATCAGTGAACGCAGCATATCGCTTCAAATTTTCTGGCAGTTTATATTCTTTTATCAGTACTATTGTTGCTGGTTTTCCTCTATCCTTTGCTGTTCCGTTAAACTGCCTTTATCCCAACCCACGAGTTTTGACTTTTTCTTCCAATTCTCCCCCCATCCCACCGCAGGGGGGGAAGAGGAGTGAGCAAGCAGCTGTGTGGTTCTTTGTTGCTGGCTGGGGCTAAACCACAACACTCAGGAGTCAGGATACTTGCTTTTGCAGTAGTCAATGAACTCTTTGGAATGGTTTGGAGTTTACTTTAGAAGCGCTGTGACAGTTATCAGGAGCTAGTAGCTTTTGCCAAAGTGAGACTACACCATGACGCTCAGCAGGCAGTGTATTTGGAGACCTGAACTCAGAGTCTTTCAGTTTTAGCCAACCCTTCATCTCAGCACACTTTCTGGACTCAGGCTTCTGCCCGTTACCTGTTTTGGAAGTGGGGTGTCACAACTGTCTTCCACAGGCAAAGATTAAAATATTCTTAAATAAGACATACACTCCTCTTAATCAAGCATCCAGGCTCTCGCAGGGGTCATTACCGAAAGCCACTTCAGCTGCACACTGCTTCACTAGCTTCCACAGACCTCTCAGACCTAGTTTCTGTTTCTTCTCCAGTGTCGGTTTGCACTTTGCTCAGGTGGTTTAACTGTCTCTGGGCTACTTTCGGCTCAGCAGTTCTTCTATCTCTCTTCCTCCCTTCTATCAGGCAGATGCCACACAAGCTGGCAATAGAAAGGGAACATCACTAGATTTAAACTATTGCCAAGAGGCTCTGCCAGAGTCATGGCAGAGACGCTGAGTCATTTGTACCCTTCTGCTCACAAGCCTCTACAGATATCCACACCCGTCCACGTCACAATTCAGGGAGCTCTTCACTGCCACTGTTGTTGAAGAGACTGCCAGGCAGCTGTGCTGCCTCCAACACAGCCAGGTTGTATGAGCAGGTTCTCCATAACCTGCCCTGAGGGTATGCAACAGGGACCTCTTCTGTGGGGACTGCAACAGCAACAGTTCTCATGGGCTCCAGACAACCCCTCTGAAAGCCTCCTATGCACTGTCTCCTCCCCATGGTTCAGTGAAGCAGGGTGGGGACTGCACAGAGGTCCTTGACACTGGGGCTGGGAGCACATACTGCCCTCATGTGTGCTAACGGAAGAACTGAGGACAGTTTAGCCCCTCTCCATAATAAACCCACGTTAGCATAACCCCCCAGAAGATGTACCTAAAGTGATCTGTGCTATGTGACAAAGGGGAGGCAGCGAACATCCCTTCCTGTCATCATCAGAGTTGCATTCATCCTCCTCTGAAGACATTGTCCTGGTTTGAGATAGAACAGGACCAATTTTGTTCAGTAACTTTGCTTCTTAG
>NW_009647222.1:2232696-2234410 GCF_000708025.1 Charadrius vociferus
TTATTTTATTATTAATATTTCATTAAAGTAGTTTAGTTCCTTCTAAACTCATAAGTCTCTTTTTCCCTCTGCCTCTCTCTTTGAAGAGGGGTAGGGGGGGGCATCTGTCACATGCCCGGTTCAGCCTAAACCATGACAGATACAGTCTCCTAGCCACTCCCCCAAAGGGCTGGCTTTTTAGTGCAAGGTGTAACAGGAACAAACAGTATGTTAATAATAAGAACACTTATGTCACTTAATGCCTTGTAGAGCATCTTTGCTGCAGAAATATTATAATGAACTTCCACATTCAACTCCTGAATTGCCTCTGTAACTGCTAAATGTCTGTATAGTACAGGAAGGACTATGTTAAGCTGTGGTTTTCTTCCCCACACCTGTTTTTTCTGTAACATTCCTTGAATTTAGTAACTTAGTGAGACAACAGCTGAAGGCTTCTGCATAGCACATGTGAATTCATTTTGTCAGCAGGTCACAGAAGGGGCTTTTCCGAGGGGCAAATGGGTGCCCCAAAGACACTAGTGAGTTTCTAGGGCGCAAAGAAAGCAAGATGGAAGCCACCAGGAGCTCTGCACAGCCAGTGGAAGGGGGCACCACCTTTCCCCTCACTAGCCCCTCACATCCTGCCAAACAAATCCTACAGGCAGAGAAAGAGAAAGGAAGGGCTTAGGGTTTGAACATTTACCTGGAGACCATCTGGCGGCAGCTGCAAGGGAAAGATGTGGTGTCTCTGACCCAGCTGGAGTTCCTTCATGAAAGGTAGGCAGGTGTGCCCTGCCAAATCACACAGGGAATCTCCCATCTGAGGTCCCAGAGACTCAAGTCTATTTCACACATATAGCAGGACTCTCTACATCACCTGCAATGTTCTCCGTAGTCAGCAGAACTCTGCAGGGCAGCATCGCTTACCTTTAAACTCTCCGGCCTCCTCAAGTGGAGCAAAGCTGCACCAGTGGCCATCCTCTGACAAGCAAAGCTCCCTTACGGGGTGCTGCGTCCCTCCGTTCCTCCTGCAGACCTCCAGCAAACAAGATAAAGGGCAAAGTCTGGAAACCCAACACACACGCACTGGAGAAGCAGCCGCCCAAGCGCTTCTGCTTGTCTGGACACAGGTGACTCGTTGAGGCCTGAAATCTCACAGCTTGGGTTGGCGCAAGTGCATTTGTGCACTGCTGTGCTGCCATTCGTGTATCCTGCTGCACACCACGGCCCACCACCACCAGGCGGGAAAGCGCCGGGCCTTTCAGCTTGCCACGTGGGTGTAAGTTTCTAAGCGAGTTATGTATTTGGGGTTATTTCAAATGAGCTTTTTCTTGCTTCTAGGGAGGCTGCTGTAGGCCTTGACAAGAGTTCGGCCTTTCTGTTGCTTTTCTGGCCAAACCCAACATGGGGGCCAGGCCGAGGACACATCTGCTTTTGAGAGGTAACAAAGCAACTGTGTGAAGTGCAGTCAGAACAAACCCCCTGAGGTACTGCCTCTGCCTGAGCAAAGGGGTTTTTTGTTTTTTTTTTCTTTTTTCTTTTCTCCAGAGTTCAACTTCTCACCCCTCCCTCTAAAGCTCGCTCTTGCCTCTCTACCCAGAAGAAACCAGGCTGAACCAGGCCCAAGCGTCGGAGCCGGGCAGGGAGGGGACGGAGGGGGCCGCTGCTTTGCACCCCCGCGGTGAGGCGGCCGTCCCAGCCCGCTGTCAGCGCCGTTTCACTCCGGCCCTGTGCC
>NW_009647222.1:2235248-2284374 GCF_000708025.1 Charadrius vociferus
GGAGCAGGCCATGGTGGAAGGGAGGCAGCGGGGCTGGCGGAGGGGGGGGAGAGCGAGAGGGCAAGCTGGTTTACGGGGTGGAGGGTACGAGGAGGGTATCGCTGCCACCTTTTCCCCCGCCTAGCGCTAGCCTGGTCGCTTGGCTCGGCCAAGGCACCTGCGCTGAGGGAGCAGTGCCCCGAGTCCTCGCCCTGACCTGCAAAGGAAACCGAGGAGCGACGCTGCTCCTCCAGAGAGAGAGCAGAAAACGGGGGCAAGAGGGGAGCCCGCTCCTCAAATTCTATGCTCCCTCATCAGTTTTTTTTGTTTGTTTTTTTTTTTTTTTTAAAAAAATATGTTTATGCGAGGAAAGGAAAGTCAAGTGCAAAGCTTAGGAATACTGCGTTTCTGGTAGCTGCAATGAGGCAGTTCTGTGCGAGGGTTGGGAGGTTGTGTTTGTGTCCCTGCTCCCGCACCAGGGTTCCTGCCAGTAGTGCTGGGGGGAGAGTTTCATTGAACCGGAGACCCCAATCCTCCCATCTCTGTATCCCCCTGCATCTTCCTGCCCTTGTATCTTTCTACGCGTTTCTCAAGTCATCCAAAGCCTTTTAGCCCAGAGTTTGCTCTTTCGTCTCACCCGCAATCCTACTTCTCCTCCCAAAAGCTGTGTCTTTCAAGTTTTCTTCATTCCCGGTACATCCCTAGCTGTTATTTAGCTACCTCTACTCTGCGTCTCCCCCTCCTTTCTGTCTTCTTTTGGCGTACCTGCTGGCTGTGAGCATTACTTACCTTCTGGCTGGTATTATACCAGTTAAACCCAGTGGCTCGCTGTACAAGCGAAGATTGGCTCCCGCTCCAGTTGGGCTTTCAGAAACCCAAATGTGTGGTTAAGTAATTTCCAGGGGAAGAGGCGGTGTGAGTTCAGATTCTATTTTGCCGAGGAAGAAATTGAACCCAATTTCTCTTTTCCTGCATAGCTGTTCTAATCACTGGGTTGGGGTATGAAAAGCAATATTCTTATATCTGTCTTTGAATGTCTGAGTTTATTTTTGTTTTCCAAACAAAACTCCTCAGCAAATTTGACAGTGTTTAGTGAATCTGAGTGTGTGATGCTTTAAGTTCAAAAGTAAAGAATCAAAAGTACAGTTGAGAAAAAGTATATTTAAGCTTAAAAGTAATAATTGGGGAAAAATAAATTCATTTCTAGTTGCCTGATAAATTCTTCAGAAACTTTAATATTTGAAAAATAACATGCTTATAAAGCGAAGATTTTATATTTGTGAAGGCATAACCACGATTTTTTGTTTATTTTTCGTTTATTTCCCTTGCTTGGTAGTTTTTCTTCATTCTTTCAGCATCTGCCCTCAGGTTCATTTTACATGCTGTTTAATATTTGTAAAATAATAATTTCTGAGCACTCGCTTTCTGTTTTTGTTTTTTTTTCCCCTGTGAATACAAAAAAAGAGCATATCCTTTTTTTTTTCTGATTCTACCTCCCTGTTGGAGGTGGGCTTTTAAAAGCGTTCAATTTTGTGTAATTGCATTGGCACATTTATCACATTGTTTTGCTTGCATGTGTTTACTTTGCTTTAGTTTGGTGATGTTTTTAAACTTTTATTTAAAGAGCTGGTAGCTGAGTCATAGGAGACTGTTAGAGTAATAACAGTCTGTTCAATAATCCCTTGAAAATCAAGGCATTATAATGGTTCTTTTGCTTAAACAGTTAATTTGCCTGTGATCACTTGAAGGAGCATAAAAAGAAACTGATACTTAGGTGCTTAAATGCCTTTAAAAATTACAGTCCAAAGTGCCGTAGTAGACCTGAGGCTAAGGCGCTTAAAAACAATGCAGATAGCCTAGTACAGGAAACAAACAAATGCTTATCAGCTCAAAAGGCTAGAAAAGGTGAAATTTGCCCCTTTGAACCCTTGGGATACTTTGGGTGATAAAGCAATACTTTTACTAAACAGAGGAGTTTTGCAACATCTGCCATTTGAACAATTTTAATCATATTTACCAAGTCTTCTTGAACAGGGATATCTGGAGTTACCTGGTTAGGTGGAGCTGTTTCTGTGGAACCAAAGGTTCATTTATTTCTTTAGTCACAAAAGGAAGACAAGATGTGCAATGTCTGTTACCTTCCCAATAGCCAGCACACCTACAATACCCATGTTACGTGAAATATACCAAATGCTGGTCGCAGTAATCTTACTAATTTTATTGATATTCCAGCTTTTTCATAATGAAAATGTCAAATACAAAGACAAATCCTGTGTTTCTGGCTGCTCCCCATCTTACTGGTCTTTCTGTGTCTTTCTGCAGTCCTTCTGTCTTTGTACAATATTGTTGATGGGACAAAGAAGTGGACATCAAGAAAGAAGTAAGAACCTAGAGCTGGCAGCAAGTGAGACCATGAAGGCAGAATCAAAAGTACAAAATAATAAAGATGAAGCCGAAGAGCCGAAGGCCAAAGACCAGAGGCTAACATTAGTCTTTGGTGTGGCAGATTTAAAAAATGGTAATAATGTTTTGTCTAGTCTTCACTCTCCTTTTTTCTGTTTCTGTCCTCAAACCAGGACAAGTGCCTGCTGTTCCATTCTCTGTCCTTAGGTTTCATTTTCTCCTATTCTTTATCTCTTCACTGAGGAATATACAGATGATTCTCATTTTGCCCCGCCAAGTAACCTTTTTGGGTTTTTGGGAAGGGATTACATGAGGATCACGGAGCTTTTTCCCCTTTTGAGTCCTCAAATTGGCCATTGCAGCCAAAAAGGTCTAGATGCTAGCCCTGTTTCTTTCCAAACACAGCCAGCATTGCTTCTGGATTTGCTAAACCATGGACTAGGCCCTAGTTATTCTGCTGCATCACTAGATTGGCCTCTCAAAAGCTGTCATAGGTATTTCAGGTGTACTTACTGTTCTATCCCAGCTATAGCCCACCCTTACCACTGACTCTATGTGTTTCTGAGTTTCCATTCCATGTCCTTACTGCCTTTGGTGATGACTTCAGAAGAAGAACTCGTAATTTCTGACCATGATTACATATACCCCTTTGGAGCACAGAATATGCCATCCTTTTATATGCAGTGCAAACAGCTGTGACTTGATTTTTCCACTTCTCTCAGGCTAGTTCCTTTGTTTGAAATGAGACAAAAATACTAGAGGTAGGCTGAAGGGGAAACTTGAAGCCTGTGTGGTGGACAGCTAGCATGTGGTCCCACATGCAGCTCTTCATTTTGTTATTAGGCCTGGCTGTATAAATGGTTGAATAAAAATCCTCCTACAGGCAGCCTTTGCCTTCTGTTTTTTTATGTTTAGGTGTGTCATGAGAGGACTGAAAATAGAGGAACTGGGAGACATCTGAGTATCATCAGCCAGGCTTACTTGTTTTTTTCCTGTCAGTTGCCAAACAGAACTAAATGTTGTCTGCTTGGGGAACATAAGAATATGTTGAACACTTTTTCGGATCCGACCAAGATGCTGGGCCTATGCACTGAATGGCTGAACATGTGCAAGAGGAGTTTGCCACTTTCAAACAATTTTCAGTTTCTTTTCTTGTACCTATCTCCAGGCCTCACTTCCTCTTTTTCTGTGCCTACAGGAGCTATTGGACTGTACAACATTGGACAGAGCTGCTGCCTGAACTCTCTGCTCCAAGTGTTCCTCATGAATATACACTTCACAGGGATACTTCGAAGGTACCACCTATTTTTGAACTATCTGACATACTTCTGTTGTTGCTCTGTTGTCTCCACTCCCTTTTTTATACGGG
Source organism: Charadrius vociferus (assembly GCF_000708025.1). NCBI lineage: Eukaryota > Metazoa > Chordata > Aves > Charadriiformes > Charadriidae > Charadrius > Charadrius vociferus. The sequence continues at coordinate 2,239,000 of NW_009647222.1, forward strand.
ATGTGTATTTGAAGGCTTGGATCATCAAGGTGCTAGCAAGGTGCTTTCAGCTCACTCAGCAAGGTCTCCGCCTTGTTGTGTCTGTCTTATACAGACTAGGGCCCGCAAAGGTAGAAGTTGCAGTGTTCTGACTTGTTAGTCATCTGATTCATTTGCCATTTGCACATCGGTAAGCTGCAGTCCTGAACTGGGTGTTTATGACTTGTCTCTCTCTTTACCATAAGAGGATATGTTAAAATGTGTTAAAATTGTGGCCTTTTACTTTAGAACTGTCAGCCTGCACTGTGGGATGAGCTAGTGCAGGTGTGGCCTTCCCCTTTTTCCTTCTTTTGCTGAAAACATGCCCATTCTGGTTCCTTTTGAGTTGCTATCTGTGCTATCCACCTCTGCTCCTTCAGGTGTGATGTTTAATATTTCTCCATTGTACTGCTCGATTACCATTCATGTTGCTTCTTCTCTTTATAGGATCACAGTGCCACCATGTGCTCGGCATAAGAGTAGGAATGTCCCATACCAGATGCTCTTGCTGTTGGAGGAGATGCAGTGTGGCAAGCAGAAAGCTGTTTCTCCCATAGCCCTCGCTCGCTGTCTTTCAGTACACAGAGTGAAATGTAAGCAGCGCCACCTCGTGCCCACTTCTGTCTGCAGAGCAGGGATGTTAATTATCAAGCACTAACAAGCAGTGCAGACACTCATTCGGAGATTCAGAAGTGCGAGGAGTTAGGTACATGATGACGTAGTGCTCTTTATAGCTGCCTGCCAGTTGTGAGTGAGATGCAGTGTCTTGTGAAGGTGGTGGTGGGGAAGCCCCTGCTCGATATCCTGGCTGGTGTCCAAAGGGTGGGAAGACTATCAGACTACTAGAAGACTCAGCTACTGATACTGGCCAGAGGGAAGAGTTGTGCTGGGCAGAGAGAGGACAGCTTACAGCTTGATTTGTCTTGCTATACTGGCACGGTAATAGTGAAACAGCTGTTATTTCTTATGAGAAGGAAAGGATTGTGTAGAAAATATACTGAGTTCACCCAGATCCCCAAGGACAGAAGCAATATAGTTCCTGTTCCTTGTTATAAGGGCAGAGAAAAGAATTTGCTGGCTTAACTTCCCACCTGGACAGGGTCCCAAAGGACAGAGACTGTTAAATGCACAAGTGATCAGTGACAACGGGATGCTGAGAGTCTGTCTATGTTTACAAATATGCACGGTATATCCAAATGCCCTGATCTTTATCATATAAAAGCCAAAACAGGACAGCATTGAAAGACAGACGGTAGCCAGCCCAGACCTATATTAAGGAGGAACATGAGATAACCTGAATGTTTCTGTTTGCATCATTTTCACCCCTGAGACTGAATGACTCTGCATTCTGCCTTCTTTCTTACAATTAGAGAGAGATGCCCAAAGAGAGTTTGTAAAGCTTGACAGTTTCCCACCTTGTCCTGCTCTAAAGTTCAGGTCTGGTTCATAAAGTCCTATATCCCAGCAAGTGATGTTTTACCTGGATCACAGGTGTGCTATTAGACATGAGGAAAAGTGTATTTTCTGAGATTTATTTAGTCAGAGATGTCTGTAATCTTACTATAACCCAGCTGAAGTCAGTACCTGCAGACTTGCAGGGAAGTTGAAAGCACTTCTACCTCAGGGTGTTGGATTATTCCACAAAATTTGTTTTACTTATGGTTAAGCATAGAGATAGTCCAGAAATATCAAGATTTTGCTAAACTACGTGTAGTTTTTGCCCAGTTCCTAAATTTTGAGTTCATCATGGGCTGAGAACATCAGCATTCAAGGATGTGGATTTTTATTTTTCCCCGAGTTCAATCTTGAAGCAATTCTCTGCTGAGCCATTCTAAGCAAGCTGTGCACCAAGCTGTATCCCACCATCTTAGTTTTTTTAATATGCAAGTTTAGACAGAGTAGTAAGCCAAAGCATGATGTTACTATGTCATCCTTGGCATCCTCTGCTGAAACTGTGTGCTTGTTCCCTGGGTAGGGATCAAGGGGTTTATACCATTCTGTGGATGAGACATACGGATAAGCCTCCCTATCATTTTTATCCCAGGAGTGTTATTGCCTTAGCAAGGGGATGAGGAAGACAAGTCTGTGGAGTAACGAAGGTGAAAAGCAGAACAGAATCTTCCCTGTTTTGTTTCTAAGGAGGACTCAGATAAATGCAACCCTCAACTCAATGAGATGCCTGAGCTCTAGCCTCCAGTAGGTATCGGGTAAACTCTTGGCCCTGCGTCCAGTGACGAGGACATGATTTTTGCACTGGGTTTTACTGGGCACTCAAGCCCTCACATCTTTTCCCGTGTCCTGCTCAGGTCACACGAAGACACTGTAGCTCGTCTCCAGTCTAAGCTTAGTGTCCCTGGCAGGGAGTGGCAAGGGAACAAGAGACTGGGCTTATGGAGGACAATAAATCTCCCTTTACCATCTGTGGGAAATCTGTGCTTGATGCTGTTCATAATACTGATTGAGGCTGTGTTTTCTGTTTGTCCAGTGTTTGTGCAGCATGATGCTGCCCAGCTCTTTCTGACTGTCTGGAACTTGATAAAGAAGCAGATGAAAAAGCCAGAGCTGGTAAGTACAGTCACTGAAATGAACACCATTTCCTTTGGCCCTTGTTCTGTGTGGTTTCCTCTGCTTCTTGAAGAAGAATCCCATTCACTGATAATTGTCCTAAATGAAATTCTTAAAATTATCCCCTGTTGGGATCTTTCCTTGCATCTTTCCAATGGGAGAGGGAATCTTGATTTCATAGGCTTCAGCATTTTGAATCACAGTTAACTTTTGTTTGTCCTACTTTTAGGGCATGCTAGGGTCTCCATTCTAACGGGAAAGTTGATTAATAACAAAAAGATTGGTCTTCTTGCAACACTGAATTTAGTTACCTCGCATTCCTTTTTTCCCCAAATTTATTTAAGCATTTATTGGCATGTCTTGACACAGCTCCTCTGTTCATTGAAGTCGGCCATGTACATTTCATTATAATTAGTCACTGTTAGTATTTTATGTATATGACAGTTCCTCCCAGGGGGGAGCTGTGTAAGGTGGAAGGAAAGTGACTCTTCCTCACCCACTGTCATAGTTTTATTCATACATAAGACAGGTTCCTGCTTCAGTTTCAAAAAAAACAATAAAATTCTGTATCAAAGCAGACATTTAACTGTCTGATCTTGTTATAGGCTGTGTCTTTCCCCTCTGCTAGGGGATGAGGGGAAGGAGTTGTTCTCTTTTAAATGGTGGAAAGTGCCCTGTTCCCATAAGTCGATTTCAGATCTGGGTTCAAGCCTTAAAGCAGTAACATTGTGTGAAGTAACATGTCCACATGGGCTTTCCCACCCACAGAGGGGAGATACCTCAGCTGTGTTCATAAATCTCGTTTTGGCCATTTTTTGCGTCTCCAGGTTGAAGAGCTGAGTAATTTGTACACTATTTGTGTACAGGAGCACCTGGCCTGTCAGAAATGCTCTCTTGAAACAAAGAGGAACAGCAGCATGTTAACACTTCCGCTCCCAGTGTTGGATTCCAATTCTCACAGGCTGAAGACTCTGGTAAGTTCAGTGGCAGCACTGTTTCCTTAGGAAGAAGATTCCCCTCTGTTCACTGTGGGAGTCTTCTTGCAGCACTGGTATCTCCCGAATCTCTGCAAGAATCTCTGGACGGTGTGTGGGGCTTTGAGGTGATCTTTTCTCATTCACATTTATTCTTTATTTTGAGGTGTTCTCAATTTCTCAGAAAAACTTGCTTGATTTGGAGGATGGAAAATAAAGTCCTTGAATTACCTTTCTAAAAAGGGTATTGAATAAATACTCTGTCAGATTTAAAGACTGATATGACACAGTGATGTGTACCTGTGAGACCTTAGATACCATAGTGAGGTGCCCTAGATAACTTGTTATGCCTGACCAGACACCCTTCGTTTGCCCAGTGCAGTGTTCTTTTACTGTTAAATCAGTGCTGCTGTTTGACATCCAGATATAGCAGTGATTGTGGCTATGTAGGTGCTGCCACAAATAGACAGTGGATTTTTCAGGTCACGCTGGACCATTCGGCCTTATTTATTCTCTGACTGCTTTATATTGTTCCAGCCTAAAGGAACGTCTTTCAGAACCTCTAAGGCTTTGAAATAGTATCGTAGAACTGATAGGGTTGGAAGAGGCCTTTGCGACCATCAAGTCCAACAGTAAACCTAACAGTGCCATGTCTCACTAAATCATATTCCTAAGTGCCACATCTACCCATCTTTTAAATACTTCTAGGGATGGTGACTCAACCGCGTCCCTGGGCAGCCTGTTTCAATACTTGATAACCCTTTCAGTAAAGAAATGTTTCCTAATATCCAGTCTAAACCTCCCCTGACGCAGCCTGAGGCCATTTCCTTGTGCCCTATGGCATGTTACTTGGGAGAAGAGACTGACCCCTACCTCACTTCAACCTCCTTTAAGGTAGTTGTAGAGAGTGATAAGGTCTCCCCTCAGCCTTCTTTTCTCCGAGCTAAACAACCCCAGTTCCCTCAGCTGCTTCTCATAAGACTTGTGCTCTAGAGCCTTCACCATCTTTGTTGCTGTTGGACTCACTCCAGAATCTCAGTGTCTGTCTTGTAGTGAGGGGCCCATATTCCTAAGTGCCACATCTACCCATCTTTTAAATACTTCTAGGGATGGTGACTCAACCGCGTCCCTGGGCAGCCTGTTTCAATACTTGATAACCCTTTCAGTAAAGAAATGTTTCCTAATATCCAGTCTAAACCTCCCCTGACGCAGCCTGAGGCCATTTCCTTGTGCCCTATGGCATGTTACTTGGGAGAAGAGACTGACCCCTACCTCACTTCAACCTCCTTTAAGGTAGTTGTAGAGAGTGATAAGGTCTCCCCTCAGCCTTCTTTTCTCCGAGCTAAACAACCCCAGTTCCCTCAGCTGCTTCTCATAAGACTTGTGCTCTAGAGCCTTCACCATCTTTGTTGCTGTTGGACTCACTCCAGAATCTCAGTGTCTGTCTTGTAGTGAGGGGCCCAAAGCTGAACACAGTACTTGAGGTGTGGCCTCACCAGTGCTGAGTACAGGGGAACAATCACCTCCCTAGTCCTGCTGGCCATGCTATTTCTGATACAGGCCAGGACGCTATTGGCCTTCTTGGCCACCTGGACACATGGCTGGCTTACATTCAGCTGCCTATTGACCAATACCCCCAGGTCTTTTTTGGCTGGCCAGTTTTCCAGCCACTCTTCCCCAAGCCTGTAGCATTGCATGGGGTTGTTGTGACCCAAGTGCAGGAACTGGCACTTGTCCTTATTGACCCTCATACTATTGGCCTCAGTCCATTGATCCAGCCTATCCAAATCTTCCTGTAGAGCCTTCCGACCCTCAGGCAGATCAACACAACTTGGTGTCATCTGCAAACTTACTGAGGGTGCACTTGATCCCCTCATCCAGGTCGTTGATAAAGGTATTAAAGAGAACTGGCCCTAATCCTGAGCCCTGGGAAATGCCTCTTGTGACCAGCTGCCAATTGGCTTTAACTCCATTCCCCACAACTCTTTGGGCCTGGCCATCTAGCCAGTTTTTCACCCAGCAAAGCGTATGCACATCCAAGCCATGAGCACCCAGTTTCTCTGGGAGAATGCTGTGGGAAATGATGTTGAAGGCTTTACTAAAGTCGAGGTAAACAACAGCCACAGCCTTTCCCTCATCCACTGAGTGGGTCACCTTGTCATTAGTCAAGCAGGACCTGCCTTTCATAAACCCATGCTGACTGGGCCTGATTGCCTGGTTGTCCTGCATGTGCCGCTTAATGGTACTCAAAATGATCTGTTCCATAACCTTCCCTGGCACCCAGATCAGACTGACAGGCCTGTAGTTGCCTGGATCCTGCTTCCGGCCCTTCTTGTAGATGGGCATCACATTTGCTAGCCTCCAGTCAACTGGGACCTCCCCGGTTAGCCAGCACTGCTGATAAATGATGGAAAGTGACTTGGTGAGCACTTCTGCCAGCTCCCTCGGTACCCTTGAGGGAATCCCATCCAGCCCTATAGACTTGTGTGCATCTAAGTGGCGTAGCAGGTTGCTAACTGTTTCCCCTTGGATTATAGGGGTTTCATTCTGCTCCCCATCCCTGTCTTCCAGCCTGGGGGGCTGGGTACCCAGAGAACAAGTGGTCTTACTATTAAAGACTGAATCCAATAAAGGATGGAGATTTTCCTTAGTCCTTTTGTTGTTAATGTATTTATAGAAATGCTTTTTATTGTCTTTTACAACAAATGGTAGATTAAGTTCTAGTTGGGCTTTGCTCTTCTAATTTTCTCCCTGCATAGCCTTATGCAATTTTTGTAGTCTTCCTGAGTGGCCTGCCCTTTCTTCCATAGGCCATAAACTTTCCTTTTCTTCCTAAGTTCCAGTCAGAGATCTTGGTTTAGTCAGGCTAGTTTTCTTCCCCTCTGGCTCATCTTTCAGCATGTGGGGTCGGCCATCTCCTGTGCCCTAAAGATTTCCTTCTTGAAGAATGTCCAGCCTTCCGGGACTCCCTTGCCCTTCAGGACTGCCTTCCAAGGGACTCTGTCAACCAGTCTCCTAAACAGGTCGAAGTCTTCTCTCTGGAAGTTGAAGGTGACAGTTCTACTAATCCCCCTCCTTACTTCTCCAAGAATCAAAAGCTCTATCATTTTGTGATCACTATGCCCAAGACAGCCTGCAGCCTTCACATCCCCCACGAGTCCTTTTCTGTTTGCGATCAGCAGGTCTAGCAGGACACCTTCCCTAGTTGGCTCACTCACTAGCTGTGTAAAGAAGCTATCTTCCACACATTCCAGAAACCTCCCAGACTGTTTACTCTCTCCTGTATTGTATTTGCAGCAGACTTCTGGTACGTTGAAGTCCCTCATAAGAACAAGTGGTAGTGATCGTAAGACTTCTCCTAGCTGCTTATAGAATATATTGTCTGCCTCTTGATCTGGGTTGGGTGGTCTGTAACAGACTCCCACCATGATATCTGCCTTGTTGGTCTTTTCCCTGATTCTTACCCATAAACACTCAATGCTATCATCACTATCATTAAGTGCAAGACAATCAAAAAACCTCCCTAACATACAGGGCCACTCCACCGCCTCTCCTTCCTTGCCTATCCCTTCTGAAGAGTTTATACCCATTCAATGCAGCACTCCAGTTGTGCGTATCATCCCACCATGTTTCTGTGGTGGCGACTATATCATAGTTTTTCTGCTGCACAATGGCTTCCAGTTCCTCCTGTTTGATGCTCATGCTGCATGCACTGGTGTAGATGCACTTCAGTTGGGCCATTGATCCTGTTACCTTTTTAGAGGGAGAAGCCCTAAGTCCTACCTGGATGTTCCCAGGCGCTTGCGTGATTTCTAACTTATCAATATCCTTTGCATCTTTGCTGTCGATGACACTCCATCCCCTACCTCCACGGGGATGGCAGACCAAAGGACCTCACTAGCACTCTGTCCAACAAACATTGATGTGCTGTCTCTAGCAAACCTGTTTTTATCCCTTTCTCCCTTCCTATCTAGTTTAAAGCTCTTTCGATAAGCCCTGCCAACTCACGTGCAAAGATCCTTTTCCCCCTTTGAGACAGGTGTACCCCATCTGTTGCCTACAGGCCTGGTGTTGTATAAACTGACCCATGATCAAAAAACCTAAAGTCCTGCCAGTGACACCAGGCTCGGAGCCAGGTATTGATCTGTTAGGTCCTACTGTTTCTTCCCTCATCATTCCCTGCCACTGGAAGGACAGCGAACACTACTGGTGCTCCTGATCTCTTAATCAATGATCCCAAGGCTCTGAAGTCTCTCTTGATTGCCCTTGGACTTCTTGGTGCGGCTTCATTGCTCTGTACCTGAAAGATCAGTAATGGATAGTAATCTGTGGGCCATATCAGGGTAGGAAGCTTTCTCTTCACATCTTTAACCCGGACTCTAGGGAGGCAGCAGACTTCTGAAGGAAGCGGGTCCAGTCTGTATATTGGGCCTTATGTTCCCTTCAGAAGGGAGGCTGCTATGACAATGGTCGTAAAAGGTATAAAAGACACTTATGCATCAACATCTCTTTTGTGGAAAATGCATTACTCTATTTTTTTTCAACTAATGTAATCACAGCAGCAGCTAGGAAAAATGGGGTACCTTTTTTTTAGGCTGCTAGGCAATCTTTTGTCCTTTGAATAAAATATGCCTTCTGTAGCTTTGTTGTTTGCTTTTACCCTGTGAAACAAAGTAGAAATAGAAATCCAGCTTGAAGGAATTCAGTTGAAAGAAATCTCCTCTGTCTTCTTAGGAGGACTGTCTGCAATACTTTTTCAGTCCAGAAGAGCTGACTCATCACAACATGTGTTTCTGTGAACAGTGTGGAAGGAGAACACCTTTTCTGCAGGTAATCAGAGAGTTATTTCCCCGTATGTCTCTTATACCCAGAAGTCCCTTTAGGACTGGGAAGGGTGGGAAAAGGACTCAACCATATCAGTTTAAGCAGAGATCAACAACTCAAAGATTTGTCAGTACAGCAATGTCAGTTAGGTGTAAACCACGTGCATCTTTGCTGTTAGGAGGATCCCTACTGTAGATGTAGCTGTAGCAACAAAATAATGCTTTCATGGATTTTAATGTAAGGCACCAAAGGATGTAGCATTTCTCTACCAGTGGAAAAGCTTTTGTTGGTTTATGTTGTGTTTCCACTGTGGGGCTTTACACTGCTGCTTATCTCCAGGGGTAGACAAGAATATGTTACTGGAGCTGCGCATACACATAAAAGTAGGATACTGTAGGGTGATTTCCTTTCTTCCTGGCTCTCCACTGGGGTCCCCATTTTTTACAGTATTGGTCTCTGCCAGCCAATGAATTATCTGTTTCATGAAGAGGCAAGTGCATTGAAGAGAGAGGTATGTGAGGTAGACTGCCTCAGCTCAAGTCTTGGAGGGGACTCTCCTCAACATTTTTGCCAGTGGGCCTCCTCCGAGGCCACAGTGCATCCATATGTCTTGGTGGCAGCCATGGCACCAGCAGTAATACCAACAAAGACAGTGCTGGAAGCAGTGAACTGTCAGCTTGGCATCCTCCACGGGGCTCTGGTGGCCACATGTCACAAGGAAGTTGGCTTGCCTCTCCTCACCTACCTAGTGCTACCAACCTAGGGTTAAGAAAGCAGATGAGAAACGAAGCAGTCCATGAGACAGCCCAAGGCTGGGTGCTGAGCACACTGAAGTTGAGAAACTTGGTTATCACAGCTCCGTTACCTGTATCTGTCTCGTGTGCAGATGAGCTACAAAGGTTTGACATCTGCTGTCTGGTGGAATTGGCAGTTATTCCCTGTAGCACTGACTGCTCCCCACTCCGTTCACTGGGTGTTTCCACCCCACCTCCCCAGGGTTTGTTCCTTAGTTTCCAATTGCATTCTTTATTGCTTTACAGAGCATGAAGCTAGTCCGTCTACCACAGACTCTGACCATACACCTAAAGCGCTTCTGCTTCGAAAAATCAGCCAATGTTCAAAAGCTCAGTCACTATCTACCATTCCCACAAGACCTTGATTTCAATGCAGTCTTGACAGAAAATCAGTGCGAAGCAGACAGCGATGAAAAGGTGAGATATTCCTAATGCCCTGTTTAAAAAGGGCAGATTTGCTTTTCCCCTCTGCTCAAGTCTCGTAAAAATTAAAGAGATCACACCAGTACTTGCCTCAGTTCAAAGCACCTGTCTTAAAAAATGTATGTCTCGCGCTTTACCTTGTGCCTGGTGGTGTCTCACATCCCATGGTTTTAACTGGTTCAGGCATTGTTCAACTTTCTGTGCTGAGATTAAATCACTAAAGGCACTGTAACTGGAGCTTTCTGCCATAAGGACAAAACCCAGGCTTTACAAAAAAAACCCACCAAAACACTCCCTTTTTTCCCAAGAGTGTTTTGTATAAACTTTTTCTTCCATTTCTAAATATACTAAAGAAAAGATGAAAACACAGTTAATTTGGATGACCAAATCCAAACATTGTAAACAGTGTCTTGGAGGCAACTTCTGTCTGTCCTGTGGTTCAGCCTCCAGGGCAAGACGGCCTCAGTGAGCAGCAGACCCACTGCTTTGCAGAAGGGTCACCAATCCGAGACAGGGGAACCCCATTCCTGGCAGTTTCCCATGCGGTGTTTGCCACAGAGTCAGGATTAGCAGGGAGATGACAGCTTTGCCAAGCAGCTGAGAGTGATCTGTCACACTGTGGATCGCTTCCCCTTACTGGGAAATAACAAGGGAAAGGGTGACAATAGCAAAACATCGCTGGTGCAGTGTTGGCTGTAGTGTAACCCCTTTGCTGCCCCTTTGCTGTCCTTCTGCCCTTTTCACATTCCTGTGATCTCCAGGGAGGCTGCCAGCTCATAGCTGGTAGGCAAAACTCTGAGGGTAAGAGTAAAAAAGGCAGGTTCCTCGAGGCCAGTCTAATCTTTCTCCTTTTTCCATATGAAACACACATTCTTGATGTCTTGGCTGCTGCTTGTCTTCAGCCAATGGCAAACGAAAATTGCTTCACTGCAAGTTACCCTTTGTTGTTCTTCACAGGCTGGCTGGAAGTATGAACTTTTTGCTGTTGTTGCTCATTCAGGATCAAGTAGTTGTGGACACTACTGTGCCTATATTCGAAGTCTCACAGAACATAAATGGTATTGCTTCAACGATTCTGAGGTTTGCCAGGTGAGACAAATCTGTGTTTCTTTTGTAGCTTCCTGGACACTCCTCTGGGTTTCATTCAGTCTGATTGACTTTTGATTAAAGAGAATCATGAAAGAAAACTGAAGCTGCAGAGCTTTGTGCATCTTACTCCTCTGCTACAGTGTACTCTGAGCTGAGGGCAAAATGGCTCCAGCTTCTATACCAAACAAGGCCTCAGGTCCTGCTTTCCAATTTGCAGAAGCAGCCATTTGCTGTACCCCCTACTGTATGTACTCTAGGTCTGTTTAATATACATGTTTAGAAGAGGCAAAGCAACTGTTTTTCCTCTAAGGGTAAAAGCATTAAACCGATTTACTAAAAGGTACTTAGTTCCTGGAAATACCACTTATACCACTCTTATGAAATTGGTGTACTGGTATCACAACTTGTCCATCTCTTGAGAGAGTTTTTACCCGCCGCCTCTTGTGTGTTTTTCTTCTCCAGGTATTGTGGGATGATGTTAAATGCACCTATGGGCATTCCAACCTCCACTGGTAAGCAAACACATCTCTGTTTTTACCGAATGCTGCTCTGGGGTTTGGAATGAGAGTAGCAAAGAGAAGCAAAACAAATGGTTTGAACTGCATATTGCCTGGGATGTAAAGGGCATGCAGGAGAGTAGAAGAGGCATCCTTGTATTCTGGTTACTCCGGTGTGACTGTATATGACTATACTGGGAGCTTGCAGGATTACTGAGTAGTGGGACTGCAGAACTAGTCTTGTTATTTTTGATTGCCACGTGGACCCTATATCCAGACTAAATTAGATACGTCAGTCAGCATTCCTCCATGGTTTTTGTTTTGATGCGTCATAAGAAAATGAGCCGTGAAGAGAGAGAATCCCTCCTATAAGCTATAGCACTGCCAGGAGGTCAGCGTTGTATGCTGCGTCGGGAACTGGAGAGGGCAAGTTCAGTTGACCCTAAACCTCAAAAAGCTGAGCAGGAGCAAAACTGAGAGGTTTCTTGCAACCTAGATCTTCAAACATACATGTTCTTTTGTTTTCTATTTGCTTCCACAGGGGAGAAACTGCCTATCTCTTGGTTTACATGAAAAAACGTCCTCAGTAGCCTTATACAGGAGTATCAGAATGTCTTGGGAAGCTGTGAGTTATCCATGGAACTCAGCACCTCTGTGCCAGTGTGGACGTGTACAAATGTTCCACAAGACATTCTGCGCTCACTCAGCAACCTCTGCCTTCGCGTTTATTTATGAAAAAAGTGCAGGAGAGAAACAGCTAGAGAAAGAATGTAGAAACTCTTTCTGTCATATATTTTTGGTATTTATTTGATTCTATATATAATTTCCTCTTAAAAGATTGTAAAGTTAGTGCCTGTCTCTGCTGGCTTACCAGTTTCTTTAATATTGATGCCTAGAGTTCAGTACAGGGGAAGCATTTGGCCTGAAAGCCTGCGTGGTGTTCCAGGGAGGCACATGGTATGGCTGGAGAGCTGTGATAGCCATACCTGGCCAGTAAGACCGTAAGAGCTTGAGGCCTGCTCTGCCCTTTTAGCGTCGTTTTAGATGTTGCAAGCTGGGCAGGGGACCCCAAAAGTCTTGAGAAACAGCTGGAACAAGGACCAGAACTCTTATGACGCATGCACCAGTCATGCTTACTCCTTAACCCCTTCCTGAAAATGAATCACTGCAGGGCTCGAGATGTGTTTGAAAGTTGGTGTCAGTGTAAAGAGGCGTTTTAAAATCAGTAGTTCTGATTTACAAGATGAGTTTGTATATATTTATGCAGATGATTATTGTTTTCGCACGCTTGTCTAGCATTTATGTGCATTTTCTTTCCTGTAGAGAGGAAAAAATTCAGAGTTAGAGAGATTCTGATTTTGCACAATGTAATCCATGCACTGTGATAAGAGGAGAAGTGAGATGCCTTGATGTACTTGAACTTCTGGGATTTTCTTTTAGTACTTTTCAGCTGGTTGCCAGCTGGAATTGTCTTGCTCTCTCCCTTCCTTCTCTGCCCATGAAGTGGAAGTGTCCCTCGAGCAGAGAGTGGTCTGGTGAGAACAATTTTATAAAGAAAGTGAGTAATTTTTAAATCTCCTATTGAGTCCTGTCACTCTGTGCTGTTGTTTCAGCCTGTGCTCCCATGGCAAGGACACACAGCTGGAGGAACAGAGAGAGCAAGAAAGGAAGGTTGGTAACATGACAATCAGAGGAGTGTTCTAAAAGCTCATCACAAGACTCGGCTGTGAGGAAAGTTAAAAACTTTCCTCACCCTGTTAAAACCATTTAAAAATATCACTGGTTGTGATGCTTTTAAAGCAGTCATTGTGGTAATTCCAGATGTACCACAGTGTGTGACAGGATCAGTGATTCCAGTTGTTTGAGATCTAAAAGTACCTTTAGCCCAACATATTCTTTGACTGTATACTTACAAGGGTGCTATTTTTGTAGGACTGAGCTATATATAACATAATTTTATTTTGTTCATGATGATGACATTCCCAAATCATGTCTGTTTTCTGTTGGTATGTGGAAGGTGAATTGAGAATCTTGGAGCATAGCTGTGAAATTACATTTTTGATGAACAATCAGATTTTTATTTCACTGTACTAGCAAGGTCCATTATTCTATTCAACTCTCATATTTATACTGTTCACTCTGTGTTAAAAAAAAATCCCAGTGTATCGTTTGTCACCAGGATGAGGAATTTTCAGCCTATTCGCCTTCGGGAATGCGTTACGCTCTTTCTAAAACACCTTGCGATGGGTGAGTAAGAAAACCATGTTCCTGTCTGCTTTATCCAGCACTTTGCGTATGTGAAGTAGGTGAAAGACAGTGCCCTTCAGAAACTGAGACATTAAGGGGTTAAGAGACTGACAAGATATTTCTCATTTGATATAACCTGAAATTTAAAAACAAGCTATGCTTATGAAAAATGCCTCAAATGTGTCCTAACCTTCCAGGTGTATCACCCACCATGGAAGCAATTGCTGAGATATAGTAAGAATCTTTGCAGTGAGTATCTCAATGAAAAGTAATCAATATGTTGTGGTTTTTTGTTTTTTGGTTTTTGGGTTTTTTTTAATAAAACAGTATGGGTTGAATTACCTAGAAAAAAAGTCTTGGGAATTATTGTCGGTGTGTTTTTTCTAAAGACCATAAATGCAGGGGGGAGGCTACAGGCCACGTGCACAGAGGTTGTATGCTCAAATTAAGTATTCAGGCTGGAGATACTGCTAATCTTTAGCTCCAACAGCTGAGGAAACGAGGCTAAACCTTGCCTGGGCACTTCGCCCTCGTGCTGGAGACACAATGGGCTTATTGTCAGGCTTGCTGTCATGCAGAAGCGTGTATTTCTTCCAGATCCAGATGGGCCATGGGAGGAATGGGAGGTTTTCAAACCGCGTTGCGTATAGATTAAAAAACTCTGCCCGATCTGAGCTGCTTTTGCAAAAAGTCACCTTGGCTGCCTCTGCGTTCACAGCAAAGTTCGGTTGTATGCTGGAGAAACTGCCCAAGGACAACTTTTATCTCAGCGCAGGGGATTCAGCGCTCGTGTATTGGCACACGGTTGTAACATGGAGACCAGTTATAACGCAGAGTCTGCCTCACCCAGGCGCTGGCTACAGGAAAGCACCGCTTGGATTTCTGCCAGAAAAAAATTTTCCACCATAGATCCACCGCAAAGGAGTCGGGATTATTTGTCCTGTGTTTGAGCCACTGTGCAAATGAAGCCTAGCATGGGTAGCAAGGGCTTTGAAAAGCCAGATAAAGCCAGGAGTATGCATGTGGAGAGATTATTTTAGATCCTGGTAATTCTTCCTTTCTGTTTTTTCCTTGTTTTGGGATTACCATGTCTTCAGGGAAGGAGCAGTAGCAAAATACACATTCTCTGCTTCATCTCTGACAGACTCCTCAAATTCAGATATTCCCCACCTTCAAGAAACACATAGAAAAAAAGTAAAGATATATAATATATATAATAAATATATGTATCACTCATGTAATCTCTAAAATTTCAATATGTTGTAAATCCCAAAATTATACATAAAAGTGAAAGAGGGAGCATTTTTTGGTACTTTACTTCCAGTATCATTTTAATTTACAAGAGTCCCTTATCAACTAGTTATTGATATTTACACAAAAATGCTGCACATGAGATCTGCATTTAAAAAAGACCTTCAAAAAAGGACCTGTTCTAATACGGATTAAAAAACATGGGGGGAATAAGACTGTAGTTACTCTAAACTACAGTGAAATGTGTAAATCATATTAGGACTTAGCATTGCTGGTAATTTTAATAATAATGCCTTTATTGTGATCCACAAAATTATCAGTAATCTGTTGTGTCTGATAGATTCCAACGGCGAATCCTGTGATGATATTCCTGCAGGGGGAACAGAGGTAGTTTTGAGTCATCAAAGGAATCTTCTTCCAACAGGTTTAACCTTTGCTAAGCAGATTCTGTCACCGGCGGTTGCTGCCTTTTTTTGGCCCTGGGGACAGCTTTGGTTTTTGCCCTCCTGGAAGGCCCTTCGCTGGCCCCCGGCGTTTCCTACAGCACTGCCTTTTGGGCAGCTTTGTCTTACTGGTCTCCTGTCCTTAAAGCCAACTTTCTGGTCCTGTCCTGACTGAGGCCATACTTCTGCCAGGGAAATTTTGGCGATGTTGAGCCAGGATCGGCTTTGCCAGTAACATCCATGCTGGTATTTCTTCTGAGAACACAGCTTGGGCTTGAAGCTGTGAGTGGGGAGCAGAGCTTTCCTAACCAGTGCAAACAGAAACCTCAGACAACATTTCGAAAGTATTTTATGAAGCAATTAGTTTTTAGAAGAGAGCTATTTAGGTCTGACTCCATGCTGTTTCCCACGTGGCTGGCTTGTATTTTACCAGCTTCGAGCTGACAGGCTCAGCGCTGTTTGCACCTACCTGTGGAAATGTGCCCAGGAGTCACCAGCGCTTCAGGGAGCTTGACAGAGAAAAAAAAAACACATTCTGACGTGTATGAAGTCAAGAAGCTGGATGAGAAATGCTTCTGAGCTAAATCTACCTGAATTGCAAAAAAAAAAAAAAAAAAAAAAAAAAGTTGCAAGTGCTGCAAAAAACTGAACAAAGACTTAAAAGTAAAGGCAAGGTGAATGAAGACCTTCACACAGGCTTAAGGTTGGGTGCTCTGAGCTAATGACTGTTTTCCTAAAATAGACTAATGACTGAAATTTCAGCAGCCAGTGGGATGCAGTTTGATTCAGTATCAAAATGTGTTTTGATGGCTGGAGCAGCGAGTGGGATAACCCTCTCCATGTCTGCCTTTGTGATGGGCAGAGCAGCAGTCGAGGAACTGTGAGAGTCCCTCTCATTAGGGAGGCAGCTACACGTCACTGAGGGACAGAGGACATGACATCTGGACTGGAGAGCTGGCCTGTTGTTAATCTACATTAGTTTCTGCAATGAGCTGAAGTGAATTTCTTGGTTGCAGACAAGCTGTACAGGTACCTCAGCAGTCACCGTGACCAGGGCATCAGGTGGATTGATGATGCAGAGAGCTGTGGTCATCATATCTTTCCTCTAGGTAACCCATTTTTCTCATGGATAAGGAGAAAAACCACATAAGTGCATCAAATCTCCACATAGCAGCACTGAGCAGCATAACTGCTGGTTAAACCTTGCTTTCATTGCAGAATTCAGGCAGAAGAGGACTGATCTCTTTGACCTCAGAAATAAAATCAAAAGGGTTCTCCTCTGGTTTGTCCTAAAGCTGCAGTGATCTGCACACCTCAGTTAAAACCTTCGGACGTGAGGTTGAGGTGGCCAAAGCCAGCTCTGGCTCTCGCTGCAGGGGGAAAGGCCAGGCCGTAGGATGGCGCAGCAAGGTCTGCAGCGTCGAGCCGTGTGGGGAAGGTCTGGCTGCAGCCAAGGGCGGCTGCTGCTGGTTGGGATGGGTGTGAGCAACAACGTGAGGATACAAGAGGAAAACTACCTGAAGTGAAAAAGTAGAATATCCTGAAAGAAACCTGGTGCTGGAGGACAGGAGTTTGGTACCACTGGGGACCTGTTGTAGGAAGCATCAATGATGGACCCTTGGCCACCTGATTGATTTCCTGCTGGCCCGTGGGGGCTCTTTGGGTGTCAGCCCTGGGAGTGCCAAGCGTGCCCATGCTCAGCCTCTGGGTTTTTGTTGACTTTTATCTGCGTTAATTTGAAACCAACAGGTTTATGCTTTCAGGTTGAGTATATTCTGCGTGCAGAGTCTGCACGCAGTAAAAAGTGCCTGAACGAAGTGACCTGCCCCGGGTCGCTGGGCGTTTTCACACCCTGCCTGTTGGAACGCGGTGCTACCCTGGGGCTGGTTTTGCCTGTAACAGGCAAAGAAACGACAGGGAAGGAAAAGTTCATTAATGGCTGGATAAACAATAAATGCTTACCACTCGTATCTTTAAAATGAGTTCTTGCAAAATTTTGGGCAGGGCTCTGAAAGCAGGTAGCATGCCAGATCCTTCAGGCAGGACGCAGGAGCCTCCAGGCTGGGGTCAAACCCACTCTACGTCAAAACGAGAGGTTTGGGATTTTCCAGAATAGGCTGCTATTCCTACTGAGGCTTCTACAACTGTTACTCAGTTTATGCAGAAGAAGTTTTTTAGTTGTGAATGGTAAAAAACCTAATGTAGGACAGCATGCAAACAGAAAAGGCCATAAAGTAACACTAGCACAGCGTCAAGGGACAAGACACCTAAACCTGTTTGGCTTCTGAAAAGTTGGTAAGTAGAGAAAATTACACAGTGGCTGCTCCAGGAAACACAAATGTGCCATGGCGTCCCATTAGGGATCATTGGTCTCGCAGATAAAGCAGTTTTGATTTTGAAGAGTCACGCCAAGTTTGCACGGTGGATCAAAGGCAAAGCTTTGTTTATTTCTCAGCTCCTCTCTCAAGTGGGGGAACCCTTCCTTAAGAAGGACTGTGTTGTCCCTGTGTCCTGCAGCTGGGAGCACGAGCCTGGTGGGCTGCAACGGGGGCGGCAGAGGGGATATGTATAATATGGGTGCCTGGTGCTGTGGGGATCATAGAATCAGGGAATACCAGGTTGGAAGGGACCTCAAGGATCATCTGGTCCAGCCTCTCTTGGCAAAAGCACGGTCTAGACCAGATGGCCCAGCAGCCTGTCCAGCTGAATCTTAAAAGTGTCCAATGTCGGGGAATCCACCGCTTCGCTGGAGAGATTGTTCCAATGGGTGATGGTTCTCATTGTGCAAAACTTTCCTCTTGTGTCCAGTGATGGATGGGATGAAGCAGTATTGGGAAATTTTGTAACAATGATCCCTTCTCTGGCCGGAACTGTGCCTCCTCCTGAGACAAACAGCTTTGTGGCTTCTGGTGATGTATCCAGGAGCAAGCAGGTGAGGTGAGAAATGGTTCTTGGGGTGTGCACAAACTGCCCAAATACCACTTTTCTTGCAGAAAAGCAGAGACTGTGAAGTACACAAAAAGCCGCAACCTCGATCAATGCAGTATGTGTAACTGGCATGACGAGCTCACTCAACAAATTCGTGTGAGGAACTCACAATCAGTTTTTAAATTCTTCAAAGGGTGAGGTAAGGGCAAAATCGCTGCCTTCTCTAGCTTATTACAGCACTTCTGCCCATATTTTCCTTGTCCTCAGCCAGTCAGCAGGCAGGAGGGAGGGGCAAAGCCTAGTTAAAAACTTTTGCAAGGGGCTGCGGCTTCTTGCCTGCGGCGGCTGGAAGGGCACCACACATGGCCACCTACCTGGAGCTGCCCACCTGTGCGAGGATGCCCATCCTGGGACTGGGGACCTGGCAGGTACCTGATGGGGACCTCTCCTCATCCCCATGCCTCTGGTCGTGCAGGTGACACCAGGAAATTGCTGAGAATCACGGTAGACTTTTACAGCAATCTCCTCTTCAGGTCAGGAAAATGCAGCAAATGCCCTGTGCGGCATTTCTTGCCTTTTGAAATACTTCAGGTAATCCAGGTATTTATGCCTGTCCTTCAGGAATTTTTTAAAATGAGCAGGTAGGGGTCACTTAGTGCAGGTAGTGAGCAGGTGGAAGGAGATTTTTCTTAGCTGTGGAAAAAAATTACGTACTACAAAAGTAAAACACTTCTGCCTAGCTTGTTTCTCTTTTCTTTTTTTTTTTTTTTTTTTTTTTTTTTTTTTGCTTTTGGCACTGGGTATTAATATCCCAGCATGTCATGCAGATGTCATCTTTGATGAGCACATGTAGATGCAGGAACTTAAGTGGCAATGAGTGGATTTGGAAATGGGAATTTACATTAACTCCTTAGACCCTGAGGATAACTTATTTTTATGGCAGCAGATGAGTACGCAGCGCTTTGCAGGAAAATAGTTTGGGTAGTTGTTTACCTGCAAATGTTACCTAATGGACTTTTGGTAAGAGAGAAGAATTAAGGATACACTGAATTATAAATGTAAAAGGGGTCTGGAAATGAACTGAAAATTTTAAGAAAGTGAGCTGCTTAAGAAAGGGAAAAAAAAAAAAAAAAAAAAAAAAGGATTTTCCCCTGGATTTCAGACTGGAAACTAAATATGTTGAATTGCAAGCTGCCAACTCTATGAAACACTGTCCAGTTAGCATAAAAGTATCTTGAATTATTCTTGCTATATTTTTGGGTCAGCTGCTGCTCATCATCACAGAACTTAGGCACGAATGGGGCTGAGTTTGTTTAACCCTTTCAGTCCTGATTGGTCTGATGACAAAAGACACTAAGAAACCTAAAGTAACTACGTAGGCTTTAAAAAAACAAAGCGTGCCTTGTGTGGGGCCTCTTAGGGCACTGAGGCTGTGACGGATGAGCTCTCTGAAGGAACCTGTTTAGGATGCTAAGAAGAACCAGTTAGGACTAAACAAAAGTAAAATTTTGGACACTTGATCCCTGGCACCACAAAAATCTCTTGTGTTAATGCAATGAAAACATGGCCCAAACTCACTGTGATTACTTAATCAGAGCTATTTGATTGCAAGGTTCCCACAGGAACTTCAGCTGCGACTCCCTGAGTTTTGGTGTGGCAACGGGGCCTCTCCTTTACCCAGTCACTCTGACTTCAGGAACTTGAAGTCCTGTTCAGTGAGCACTATGTAAAACGAAGCGATGGATTACTTTTTCTGAAAAACATCTCATGTTACAGAGTTTTGTGCAGTTGCAGGATATAAGTGCAAGGTCCTGCACGTGAGCCAGGGCAATCTCAAGCACAAATGCAGGCTGGGCAGAGAATGGATTGAGAGCAGCCCTGAGGAGAAGGACTTGGGGGTGTTGGTGGATGAGAAGCTCAGCAGAGCCAGCAACGTGTGCTTGCAGCCCAGAAGGCCAACGGCATCCTGGGCTGCATCAAAAGAAGCATGGCCAGCAGATCGAGGGAGGTGATTCTGCTCCTCTACTCCGCTCTGGTGAGACCCCACCTGGAGTACTGCATCCAGCTCTGGGGCCCTCAATGTAGGAAAGACGTGGACCTGTTGGAGCAGGTCCAGAGGAGGGCCACAAAGATGATCAGAGGGCTGCAGCACCTCTCCTATGAAGACAAGCTGAGAGAGTTGGGGTTGTTCAGCCTGGAGAAGAGAAGGCTCCAGGGAGACTTTATAGCAGCCTTCCAGTACTTAAAGGGGGCCTACAGGAGAGACAGAGAGGGACTTTTTATCAGGGAGCATAGGGATAGGACCGAGGGCTAATGGTTTTAAACTGAAAGAGGGTAGATTTAGATTAGATATTAGGAAGAAATTCTTTACTGTGAGGGCGGTGAGATACTGGAACAGGCTGCCCAGAGAAGTTGTGGATGCCCCATCCCTGGAAGCGTTCAAGGCCAGGCTGGATGGGGCTTTGAGCAACCTGGTCTAGTGGGAGGTGTCCCTGCCCATGGCAGGGTAGTTGAAACTAGGTGATCTTTGAGGTCCCTTCCAACCCAAATAATTCTATGATTCTATATTGTCACTTTTGCTCTCCACTGACTCCTCCATTCAAAAGCGATGTTGATCGCTCCTGCACAGCAGGTTTCCCCGTGCTGCAGCACCCACAGATAAGGCCCAGCATTTGGCCAGTGTCACCGTTAGCCTGCTTTCCCATGCTGCCGTACAAGCTGCAGCGTTCGTACGTAGGAAGGGGGTGGGATGGGAAAAGGGGCTGCAAAAAGGAAAACTTGTAAAACTTTAAACTGGCTGTTTGGTTGTGTGTAGCCTTGTGGAAAAAAACACTGCAGTTTTTATGTTTTGTTTTGTTTTGTTTTGTTTTTAAACGTAGGCGAACCAACCAAGCAGCCTTCGATTGGAAATACTTGGAAAAGTGAAATCATTACAAAAAAAAAAGATGATGGGTGGGCATGTAGTGAAGTTAAATGTAGGAGGCGGTTGCGGTTTTGCATCATGTTTCTGTTTGAAGTCCCATTTTCCAGAATAGCTATCCAGTCATCAAACAACTCTTCAGTGTCTCCAAGCCAAGAATCTGAAGTGATTTACTTTGCTATTAAATTCCAGGTTGTGTATTTTACCCAGGAGGTGGCACTGTCTGTAGTGTTTTGCCGTCCTCTCATCTCCCTTGTCCTGTCAACAAAAGCTGGCTTGTTTGTATGCAGGGCCAGCCAGCTTTCAAGAGGTGATTCATTTCCTCATGTCGCCAGTATCTCGCACAAAAATTGCTCTTAATTTTTGGGCAAATTAGAAATTATTTCGAGTGTCCGAATGTGAGTGTTCCATCCTTAGAGAAGGGCAGATCAGTTCAGGCAACACATCAGTGACTCCCATGGCCGTTTTATTCCAGAAAAGTAATGAAAGCAAGATCCAGACTGGAACACTTCATCATTTGGGGGCTTAAAGTCTCCAGATTTGGAGAAGAGCAAACTTCTTTTTCTGCTATTTAAGGAATTACTGTCTTTCCTTCTTGTTTCAGTCTCTCCAAGAAACAGCAAGAGATGCAGTGAAGTTTGCCATTGATGTTGGGTACTGCCACTTTGATTGTGCCTACTTGTACCAGAACGAGAGTGAGATCGGGGATGCACTACGAGAAAAAATTGAGGAAGGGGTTGTGAGGCGCGAAGACCTCTTTATTGTCAGTAAGGTATGTCCTTGGATAACTTGTCTCACACGAGGCCAGCTCTCAGGAGGAGGGACAAGGTCCCAACCCGCAAAGTGCCAGGGAATGAAGCTGGTCTGGGAATTAACTCCTCTCTGTCAGGGCAAAGAGTTTTGCAGATGGAGGGAAGGAAGAGGTCAACTCTTGAAAAGAAGAAAAAAAAGAAAAAAGCTTAATTTGAGAGGGCTTTTTTTTGTAGTTTGTATCCATTGTCAGCCATGGAGACAGGAACTGAGGCCGTGCTCTAAGTTGCCTCTGAGATAGGAAGCAGGGCTATTGTATTCGTGGTCACTCCCGCTGTGCTGCCGGCCTCAGCCTGTTAACTCCTGTATGTTATGTTTTGTTTTGTTTTTTCCCCTAAAAACAATGGTAGGAAAAATAAAGTAACTTCTATCTGCTGGAAGCTGGCAGGTCGATTTTGGCCAGTTTTTCTTTTTTTCTTCATTTTGTTTAATTGCTGTATGAATCGTTGGCATTTTAGAGTATCTCATTCTCATTTTATTTAACTGACAGTACCGCACATAAAATAAGGTGCACAAAAGTGGCACTTCCTCAAGACGAGAAGATGTGCCGTACCGTGAGCTGCCTCTGTGTCTGCATCGTGTGTTTCCCTGCCAGGGATGCTCTGCGGTCGTGAGGATAGGAGAGCAGCTCCAAGGCTTTGTGTTACCCCCGTAGCTGTGGTCCACCTTCCATGAGAGATCCCTGGTGAAGGAGGCATGCCACAAAACACTTGGCGCCCTCCAACTGGGTGATTTGGATCTCTACCTGATGCACTGGCCCATGGGATTCAAGGTATTGAGCCTTTTAACGCCTGGGAGCCATCTGTCAGAGCTCTGCCACTTTTTCCTTTGGGACCAGACATGCCCTTAGTCCTCTCTAATGAGCAGTGTTGTTAAACCTCATTAGAACGTAATGACGAACCTCCACACGGAGTGCCCAGGAGGAAAGGTAAGGTCATGGCTGCTTAATCTAGGTCTTGCAGTACAAAAATCACCTTATTTTACCCTGCACAGCATGTCCACATTAGGTATCAAATTACCATCCAGATCACATTCCTCTTAAAGCCTGGGATTTGGCAGTCGTTTGCTTATCCGGGATCAAACAGTTGTGAATTACTTAGTTCCTATTTTTCTCTTCTCTCTCTACCCCCAGGTTAAATAAATCCTCATTTCCCCATCGTGTCACATCCCTGGCCTTCCCCCAACCTGACTGAGGCACACACAAGTGTCTGCCCTTCCTCTGCCTACAGGACAGATTCTCAGGAGGCAGATTTTCTTGAAGATTACTTTGTTCATACATATTACTGGTTTTGGCCACCTCTGTACCCAACACAAACATAAGCCAGGATATCCAGCATGTCTCCAGCTCCACTTGCTTGCAGAATTTCTAAGTGATTTCTTTAACTACTTATGATTCGGCCCACCTTAAACTTGCATTTCTTTTTTGATGATAGGCAGGAGAGGAACTATTTCCTGCAGATGGAAATGGCATGGTCATTCCCAGCGATACCGATTTTCTGGATACATGGGAGGTATGTTCATGGACAGGCCAAAAAATTATTGCTAGTTTGAAATAACAGCCTGAAATCTTTAAGGTTTCCACTTTGGGAATTGCCGTGAGAGAGCTTCTGATGTGAAGTATTCCAGATTGCCGATTTCTCTGTGTCCTTGGGCTCTTTCTTGTGTTACTTTGCCAAAATGGAGGTATGTTTTATGTCTGCTGCTTACTAAACCGTCTGGGTGGACATGGCAAGAGGAAATCTTTGACTGTGTGCGTACCTTGCAGTGGCTTGAGCTGACATATGCCGTCGCTTAGTCCCCACACCACACTCTGAGCGTTTATCAGTGGCTGTACTCTAGCCACGCTCATCCCTAGTTGCACCAGAGCTGTCCAGACCACAGCAAAGCCTGTGCCAATGCCAATGTACCCAGAGCATTCAATTTTCCCCCCTCTCTAGAAAGCACTGGAACTTGCCCAAAGTCCTTCACTATAGCTGTGCGTGCAACGCAAACCGGCATGAGCACAGGCTGCATGGGAGTCAAGACTTGGGTGCAAGTTCAAATTTCTGCTTGGCTGATGGTTTGGGCTATCCTTTCCCCTCCACCCCCACTGTGTGCCTGGCACGGACAGGTCGAAAGAAGACAGGAGACTCACCAGAGACAGAAGAATTCACTGATACTTTTTTCCTTCTCTCAGATGAAGAATAAAGCACATTTTTGTTGCTCATTTGAAGGAAAAAAGAGGATCCCGGCCATGGCGATTTTTTACCACTGAAGTCTGTGCGCGCACATTTTTTCCATACGAAAAAAAGAAGATCTTAATTCAATAGCAAGTCTGATTCTGTAGTATCTCTAGGCTATGGAAGAGCTGGTGGATGCAGGAATGGTGAAGGCCATTGGAGTCTCCAACTTCAACCGCAAGCAGATAGAGAGGCTCCTGAGCAAACCAGGCTTAAGATGCAAACCTGCAAATAATCAGGTAAATTGTTCTCAAACTCATCAGTAGTGACATCACATCTCTCTGGGGTGTTGCATTTGATGGAACATCCCTGTCAAGGCTATGCTTTTGATACCTGTGTGACAATACACCTGCGTTTCGCCAAATCATACAGTAATGAAGGATGCCGAATGCTCTGTGCCCTTCCTTGCCCAGGAAGCTGCAGTCACACGAGCCCGCGGCGCTCCTGGGTTGAAGGTGCAACCTTCACCTTTCTTCTGACTGAGCACTGAGCTCGTGCAGGCTGAGAGCTGAGCTCTGCCAAGGAGAACACAGCAGGGCTTGGACTTCTCCTTTTCTACAGCCCCCAAGGAAAAGGAGGCTGCGTGAATAGATAGGACCAGAGGTGGGCTACACTGCTGGGGTGAATAGGTAGGACTGGATGACTCGAGAGTTGGGTGGTTCAACTGGATGTGCACAACTGGACCGTGGAGCCTATTGATCCGGGGACTGTGAGAGGCCATGCAAAATGAGGCAGGCAGCTGGAAAGAGAAACTAATGTGTGAAGATTGGGCCTTGTTGAAGGCAGGGTTGGGAAGAAGGGGAAATGATCTGACTCTCTTAAAAAACCCCTAGATGCAAAAAGAATCACCTCTTCAAAGCTGATGTGGGGCTTGGCAAGTCACCATAGTGATGCTAAACCTTGAAGTACCTTCTGATTCTGAAGAAACCTACTATTATTTTTTTTTTTTTTTGTAGATTGGGAGCCGCCCCTACCTTCCTTAGGAAGAGCTGATTAAGTATTGCCAATCCAAAGGGATCTCTGTCACTGCATATTGTCCCCTTGGAGCGCCCAACTGGCCATGGTAAGAATGCATTGTGAGACTTCTTTCTTAGATGTAGATTGGAGCCAATACAGTAAACCAATCTTAGGATGTGGATAACCCCTCTCAGAGTAAAACTGATGTAATTAGAAAAATATTTACTAATTTGTTTAAAAACTATACACACAGAGAAACCTCTCACACTTAGCGTGATATTCAGTCCACTAATTCATACCTGTGCTGTTACTGGAGTTTCATATTTAGGAGAAAAAGGATCAATTGCTTTGTGAAAGTAGTGAAGATAATTCTTAATTGAGCTTGGGTGAGCTTATTAAACATATAAAAAGAACTTCTGAAATAAAAAAAAAAAAAACACCTTCAACCGAAGCAGCACATGCTTGTGAAAATAGCAACTTTGTTTAAATGGATGACTTGAAGAAATTGTGCTTTTACTCCAGTCTTTATGGCTTTCTCCAACCTGGGACAGGGCATTTGCCAGAGCAGTGGTGCCTGTGAAGGACGTGACAGCTGCCTGTTCTTAAGATAAAAATTTCAGGATCTGGACCAAGAAATTCCTGGCCTGATCCCAGGCTGGATTGAAATGTGTTACAGTGATCTGTTATACTGGAAACTACAGGCTTCTTCTCATGTGCCAACCTGCGATAAAAGGAAAAGCATGAAGGCAGGGACTGGAGCTACGAGAAGATAGTGAATTAAAATGTGCAAGATGATGCTTTCTTATCATTTAAATAATATTCTTACAGTACAGTGCCGGAGGGAGAAGACAGTGGGCCATTCAGCTGCTGAAGTCTGCTTTTTATTTTCACAGGTCCAAGCCTGAGGATATTTCTCTTTTTGATGATCCCCAAATTAAGGAAATTGCACTCAAGTACAACAAAACCCCAGCTCAGGTTAATACTGGTCATAGTGTTTTCCCTGCTGACATGTATTTTTCCCCACTTGTGCTAAAGTAACTACTTACAGAGGTATTATAGAAAGCTGAGTTCCAGCTGTGTCTCATACACATTGTAATGCTTTAAAAAATATTACCTCTAACATTAGTTAATTAACTAATTAATTAATAATTAACATTTTAATGACGGACAGAAGATTACCAATGGCTTTGGGCTTTAATTGGCACACTAGCCACTGTGCCGGGCCAATCCTCAACTCTTATTCAACACTCTCCCATGCTGTCATCTCAACTTCAGAGACAGATAGTGATTAAACGAGCTCATGTAATAATTAGGAAGGGTTTATGATAGTGTGTTTCCTTTGTGAACCATCTCTGATTATCAGTAGAGCTGTTCCATGTAGGCACGTATGGTTTTTGACTTTCAGAAGACAGGCAGAACTTCTCACCTGTAATTCCCAGTCTGTTCCTGCAGGTGCTTATCCGGTTCCAGATTCAAAGAAATGTGAGTGTAATTCCCAAATCTGTCACTCCACACCATATTGTGGAAAATTTTAAGGTAAGAGGGTACTTCACAGAATTATTAATGGTGTTAAAGTTTACACAGAAAAATCCACTCTGCCAGTGGAACAAAGTACCCCCTTCATACTCAGAACTGGCAAAACTTTTTGTCTGTCAGGTACCATGTAGGTTACTTCTTTATGAATGCAAAAAGTTACTTTAAAAGTAAGGAGCCAAGTCTCCTTCATTAAAACACATCAAGTAAGAGAGAGTAACTTTGCCCCCTTGGGATATAGATATGATGCAATTAGACCCCACCAGCACTGTAACTTTATGACAATTACTCATTGTTCACCACAGATGTACATCTATTGCACACTTCCTAGTGCTTCAACAGATACAAGGCTTTTCTACTTCTGTTTTTGGTAGTCTTTCTGCAAATGAACTTACACTTGTCTTTTTGCAAACCGAAGTAACCCAGCTGTTTTTGGACCTTTATTCAGGTGTTTGACTTTGAACTGGCTAAAGAAGAGATGGAAACCTTCCTTGCTTTCAAGAAGCGGTATCGCAGCTGTGCATTAAGCGAGTGAGTTCCTCCTCCTCTTCCATGTTTTAGCAAGACTGGGTCATCACTGGACAGTATGCGATAGCCCCACTTAAAAATAAAGATAGGGAACCTTAGCCAATACCTGATCACATCCGTATCTGCTGGCATCCAGCACTAGGGTTTATTAGAGGATTGCCCATCTTGAACAGGTTGGTAGCATTGGGATTTTTCCAGGTACGGTGTGTGTTAAGGTATCGTGTAACGCATGCATACCAAACTGCTATCTGAAAATCAAAATTGGCTGGAAACTCCAAAATAAATAGGCGGCTTCCCCCCCCCCCCCCCCCCTCTGTTTTCTTTGGCTACTTTATATAAGAGACAGTCAGTGTAAATAAACTCAATTTTAAGAATGAGAGTTGTAAGGTTTTTTGAAGTGAAAAGCTGTGCCTACATATTTAAGGCAGCATCTGGGCAGTAGAATGCTTAGACACAGACTTACCAAGATTTGCAATTTATCCCGTTTTCCCAGGTTATCCACTTACCTAATAGCATACTGTGGACGTAGGAGTTCACAAGAGAGTGGTCTAATATTGCAGGAAGTTTGGTGATTTCAGCTAAGCAAAAGATACATTATCTTCTGAGAACAAGGTCACTGGTATACGCAAAGGTTACACAGTGTTAACTTCCACTGTCCTGTGTAAACGAAGCAGGTTCATCTTAGTGTTTTTGCTGTAGTTCACAGTTTTTGTTCTGCAGACCTTTTGTCAAGAGAAAAAAGCTTTTTCTTCTTCGCTTTAAGACTATATCCTGAAAGTGTTTTGATCATACTTTCTTTTTCTAGATGCAAAAATCACAAGGACTATCCTTTTATGGAAGACTAACATAGGCACCATCTTCAGATCCTCCAGGGATCAGGGCCATATATCATTGTTTTGCGCAATTTGTAATTCTTAATGTGTATTAAATCACAATATAAGTGGAGTATGTATTACAAGATGAGAGAAGGTAGCTCACAGACATTCTGAAGAGTAATCTTTGAGCGTGCGTGTGTTTGCTTCCCTTATTAGCAACCATAGTTATATCAGTCCTTTATCCGTGTCTTGGCTCTGCTCTTGTTGTAGCAAAATGTATATTCTCTTATCATTTAATAATGATAGTTAAAGAAGCTTAATAAACCTGAATCTTTGGGATTTGTGAAAAGCAGTCTTCATCATAAATATAAATCCTGACAAATTTTATGAGAAATTTAAATTCTCCTAGTGTTGTATTTTTGGACAACAGGTCAAAACATATGCTATCTTTTAGTTATTAATATAAGACAACATTCAACATCAGATCTTTATGAGATAAGACAATACACTGCTTGAGATTCTTGGTTCAGTAACATCAGTGTAACAGACCGAAAGCTCTTTGGAGGACACTGCTGAATTATGTTTCAGGAGCCCTTTTCTTAATGAGGTTTTCTATTTATAAACTGCTAAAACCTAATAAACTGGTAGGAGATTTGTATGTTTGGCTTATCATATCTACAAGAGTATATAAATACTGCCTTTATCAGTAGAACGGCTGCAGTTAAGACTGTGAATCTCTCCCAGCAAATCCAAGGTCTGATAAAGCAGACCCAGAGGAATTATTTTGTTTGGCAACTGTCTTATTTAACAAGCAGACAAGTTGGGCAGCTTCACAGAAGTCAACAGTAGATTTTCACTCTCTCGTACTGCTCCCTAGATACTGCCTATTTGTGTTTTGGCTCAAAGGATGTCACTGGATGTTGTTTTCTCTGGTAAAAACTCAGTGCAACTGCTGCCCATACATCTGCTGGAGTTTTAATGAGGAGTCTGTTAATGTAGACTTCTTGCTCTTGAACTCCTAACACGTGACTCAAAACTCCTGTAATTGCTTTAGGCTCTTCCAGCCCAGTAGAAAAACAATGTGGATCAGTACTGCCTGCAGAGAGGAAGGACAATTGTGTAATTAAGGTTCAGGGCTAGGATACGCACTTCGTGGATATCCTTTTCCAACTGATTTTCTTTGTAGTTAAGGTTTTTAAAGTCTATAAAGGAAATGATGACATATCTTTGAGCTACTTTAGCCTTTTGCAAGACGTTTGAATAACAGGTGCCCTAGAAGTGGCAAAGCAGTTCTGTAAAACTAGATTTCCTACAGCAACTCTTAAGAGCTCTGAAAAGCGTATCAGTGTTCGACACCAAACAGTTATAGTGCAGTGGTATGGGCAGGAAGGTGTCTGTAGTATGTACTCTCTTTTCTTCCTCCCCCTGGACATGCTAAATCGAAAAGGTTGGTTACGGGACATCATCATAGCTGCAGTTCGAAAGCGAGCACTGTGGAAAGCACTTTGCTTCCAGACATTCAGACTGTAGTCAGGTTGTCCGTCTACAGCAGGAAGAGCAATACCCACCTAAGGCTGGGGCGTACAGCCTATCCCAAAATATTCTCCACTTCACAGGAATTTTCTAACAACATTCCAATATAATCACAGCTATCAGAGTTGAAGATATTTACAGGATGTTTATAGACTGTGGTAGGCAGGAAGTCAGACTAGATGATCACAGTAGCCATATAATAGTAAAAAATCCAAAACAAGTTAGAAGCCAGAGATTGTGCGTTTGTTTTAGAGACAATAGATCTTTTCCAGCTGCAGAGACTTTAGCAAAGGTAAAAGGAGAAAAATTTGGGTGATGTCAGTTACTGAGAAGTAAAATACCTTTTATTTTGCAGCAGAGCTGCTGCCATGACTTACAAGACTTATCTTTCTCGCAGATCACTGCTGCCTCACAGCAATGAGAGCAGCCTATGATGGCAGTAAGCCTGCTGCTATAAGCTGCTCGAGAAGCACGCTTCCTCGCTTCACCACCTTTTGGGTAGGCAAACATGGATGGCACAAGGGCACCGTTCTAATTGCATCTGCTATCTATGGAGAGCAAGCTATGAAGCATGATCTTCCTTGTATTCGGTTTTGAGGATTCCAAAAGTCTTCTAGCCGCCTATGTGTTTTTTTTTTTAAATGAGTTCAGACTTTGCTTTACATAGAACCTACTTATTAAGAAAATTAAAATTGCCATGACAGGCTAGAGTGGAGACTCAGGCTTGGTTTACTGCTACTGTAAATTCAGTTGACTACAGAAGAGAATGTTTTGTTGGCCAGATTACTGCAGCAGAAGAGAGGAAGGGACAAGCTACCAAGGTCTAAGGAATTTTATTTGTTCTGTCAGTGCAGTAGAGGTATTGCCACAATGAAAAAGTGGTGGAAACTTTCTAATCTTCAGATTTGTTTGAACCTTGTGTTAATAAGCAAGCGTATAGTGATGGCCATTTAACCCACTCCCTTTTCTGTGGTTGTAACTAACTCAACTGCATGCTGCCACCTAGGTAGCCTCAAAGTACATGCAGTGACAGTGTCTCCACATACTTTCCAGTGGCCTGTGTAGCATTTGTTAGTTACTAATCCCCAGGCTGGATCAATGTCTAACATAAAGACCAGATGGGCAAGAGGCCACAGGTCTAGCACTTCGTAGACCTGAAAATACCAAAGCCATCTCTTAAAGACAAGAGAGAACATGCCATGCAACAAACAAAATGCTTCAGGAAAAGAACATGAGTATTCTCCCAGTGTAAGGCACAGCATAGACAGACTCGAGTCACCATGACCAGCTCTAGGGAGTGGAGTAACTTCCTTGAAGGACTAGCAGCTTCTATCGCTGTGTGCCTACTTCCTCAGCAGCGTAATCAACAGCTTTCTGTTGGAACCACAGCAAGGCATTTATACTATCCCCAAATAATTTTCAGTTTCCATCAGCTACATAGCAGTGCTCTTACACCAAACCTGTGGATACATCTTTCCTAGTCAGCAGTGAGATTAGCTGTGCTGCTGAACTGAACCCAGTAAATGGGAAACACCTTAGCTTAGCATTTTGCCTTTGTATTACAACATGTCCTATGACTTGAGCTTGTATTGTGCTGTTCGTCCATTCTGGTATAGTCAAGCCTTCATTAAAATGTTCTAAAGGGGCTGGGTGAAAAAATAAAACATTTTGTCCATGTTTTAGAGGGAAAACAGGATAATGTAGGTAAATGAACAATAGGTAAAATTCAAAACCTCTTTGCTGATCATTGCTGCTCAGGTTTTCCATTTATAACTCCAAGCTCTCTCATATTGAGCTCAGTATCATTCAAAAGCAAACAGAAAGAAAAAGAAAACAGTAAGACAGAAACCCTTTCCACAAATTTCTTGCATTCAATTCTACACAAGAAGTTCTGGTCCTTGCCTTCCTCTAGATCTTAAAAAAGATTTATAGAAGACTAACTAGGATAATCAATGGCCTAGGAATAATTTATAGAGATGGCAATTAAGTAGACTAAGACTTTCCCTGACCTTACACCAGTGCAGGGAGCTATGCCAGAAGTTTACCAAATCTGGAGCAGCTTAGAAAACGTGACTGGAAATAGGCCAGTTGCTATCTCCTCCACTGTAAAAGCCAGCAGCACCACATGAATCTAACAGCAGACAAGCCCAAAACAAATACAAGATAGCAATTTTTCACAAGATGTGTGGCTGTGAAAAATCATTCCCTTGGAATGTAACAGCTTCACAAGGTCACTGGACAAAAAAAAAATAAAAATTAACTGATGGCTGTTAAACACCAGAGATCTTAAACTGCTGTCAGAATATTTAAAGAACACACCACTGCAATGCTCAACTTACTGATCTTCAACAACTTGTTTTGGCCACAGCTGGAAACAGGATGCTGCAGCAGGTAGCCATTTAGTCTGATTCAATTCACCTGTTCTTATGAGCCTCTATCAGCTGGTTTGTAATCAGGTTTATTTCAGTTCAGAAAAGCTGGATTGTATGTTCAGCTTGATTTTTTGTCCCCTTAAGAATTTGGAAAAAATTAATGTAGTTTTGCAGATGTTTGTACTAGTGGTCCTGTACCATGTACTGTAACAAGTTAAAATGCAAGACCAACATGGCCTATGAAGGAGTTTTAAGAGTTGCCTTTCAGCTTAAATGAGCAAGGTTCTGCCAGAGCAAGGCAGGGTTCAGTACTTTTTAAGTGACCAAGGACAAGGCAGAGGGAGGGATGACAAATAGTTACTGACAGAGTTTATAAATTACAAGCTAAGGGAGTATTAAGTGATTAAAAAGATACAACCATTTGTCCTGAGTCAACTGTTCTGTGCCCCATTAAACAAAAGATTCCAGATTTCTACTCATATCTTCAACACAGTGAATACAGAGTAAAAAAATCCAAGTACATGATTTTCTTTTCCTGTTTTGAATAATACAGTTTTCTGTCCCACAGATTTCACAACTCTGCACAAGTGTTACGCTTGCATCAGTCTTGTGAGATCAAGAAGCAGCGAGATTCTGCCTCCTCTTCCTCAGAGAGAAAGACAGACCAAGTTACAGAGCATCATATAAAAAGCTATTCTAGCCCGGCAGGCTTGTGTGTTTATGTTCCAATATCAGAAGTCAAGCCACTTTCTCCCAAAGGTGCATCAAGTGCAACCTGAAGCACACTGTGCCTGTAAGACTATTTGCAGTGTCCAACTACCTCCAACCAGCAAGATGCCAATTCCAGCTGCTTGTATTCTCAAACGAGGTCTCTTGCCTTCTCCAATGAGATAATTGCCAATTTTCTCTACCTCTTTTCCCTGATAAATCAGTTCACTATCATTCTTTGCTACTATGGAAATGGATCTGTTCAGTCAGAGACATTTTCTCTTTATATGAAATCTAAGTGTGCTAATCTGGTACCATTTGAAGCAGCGAGAGTGCAGCTGGAAGTGAAACAAGTTTTAGGTGCAAGTACTGATTCTACCAGTTCCAAGGAACATGATTTTGCTGTCTCCTGCCCTTCATCTTTCCTGTAGGCTGGACTCAACTCCTCTTCCTAGGGTGTGCTACAGCACCACATTAGCTTAACTGCTGCAGCAGAGTCCCCAGAAAGCCTAGTAAGAGAGGCCAACAAGGTGGAGCTGAACTACAAGTTCTTAAATCAAACACAAAACAAAAAACAACCACTTTTCGTTGGAAGAGCTACAAGACTGTATTTGTCCTTAAAAATGTCTTTGATCAGAAACCCAGAGATCTGTCAAATCACAATACAAAAACAAATGCTGTGAACAGTTATAGCAGGAAGAGCTCAGCTAAAAAAAACTTTACCTTTTAGGAGATGAAAGGAATTGTAGGCAGAGAGTGTGGCACAAGTATGGGGGTACAACAGCCACTTATTGTACTGTAACAATCCCCAGATGAACCTAGATTAAACAAAGACTTGACTGCAGTCTAGAAGACTGGCTCTTCCTCCATCTCAGCCTTATTTAATTAGATCTGGCCTTGAAGCACTCCAAAATGATTACGGGTGCCAGGTTTTTCTGTCACTCCGTTCCCACTTCTCATCCCTTCTGACAACAGCCTGCTTTCTGTTCAAGCTTATGCACCCCTGTCCCTTCGCTCAGGTGCTTCTATGTTTTTTCTTCTATTCCCACTCTCATACTTCACACCAAGCATCCAAGCCCTCTGCCAGTTAAATGCTGCGCTGTGTCCCAGAACGACCCTTTCCAAATTCTTTCCTGCCAAGTCATCCAGCAAAATACAGAGAGCGCCTGTTACAATACCACTCCACCCTGCGTGCTAGCTAGTCTTCCTTCTGCTGCAGAGCAGCCTGTCTGGAAGTCTTCTCTGGTAAAATTCCTACACCGAGAATGGAAAATTTCAGGCACAAACTTTCATAATGTTACACTGAAATGAAAACGGGAAATTAAAGAACCTGATGTACTATTTTGGAAACCCTGACCCTCAATGTAACTTTTTGCCAGAACACAGTTGTCACAAAAATGTTATTTTCCAAGCAAGTCAACATTGCCCCAAACAGTTTTCTGTCACAGCTGAGACTAATCCAAGAAAATTAGCTGTTCTGCTTTTTTTATGCCTTCAGGCTTTTATTTATCACATTATAGATACACAAAAACACTTGCACAGCTGAAGCTTTTTGTATTTGCTTTTAAGCACAGAATTTAAACGGATTATAATCAATTTATGTTAGGAGAATGAGCACTACAGAAGAATATTGCTTAGAGTCAGACATTGACTCTCTGCTCCCTCCTCCTCATGTTGTAAGTTAACTCAATCTTGTCTGTTCAGCCTATTGTAAATTATTCTGCCTGAAAACATGTTGCATGTAAAGTCTGGCCTCAGCGATAGTGGAAAGATTTAAAGAAGCATTTTAAGATAACAAAAAAAATCTGTTTTGTCAATATAAT
The DNA here is from genome assembly GCF_000708025.1 of Charadrius vociferus. Taxonomy (NCBI): domain Eukaryota; kingdom Metazoa; phylum Chordata; class Aves; order Charadriiformes; family Charadriidae; genus Charadrius; species Charadrius vociferus. Next base: position 2,273,271 of record NW_009647222.1, read on the forward strand.
GGTTAGCATTATCAGAAAGAAAAAAAATTAATTAGTATGACTTAGTACCTTTTTACCAGTACCAGGAAACAAATCACCTACTTTGCAGTTTGAGAACAACCGCCTTCACAGTACATTTTAACCTGGCTGAGTTCCCTTTAAGGTAACATTATGCTATGCAGTTATGGAATCAGAATCCTACTTTACATTTACCATTAAGGGGTGGTTATGCATCATCAGTTCTGGCACCTCCATTCTTTCATCTGTTCAGAAAGACACACCCTGCCCCCCTTTCTGCCAGGCCTACACAAGCTCCTTCAGAGGACAGTTCACACTCCAGATGTACTCAGACCTTGGAAAAAAGTTTTAAGAACATGCAAGAAAATGACCCAACAGCTAGCCACTGTTTTTACAGGTGCCTAAATGTATTTTCTGAAGTCTTAAGCATCTCTCAGAAGGCAACAACTTTAAAACCATTACGTGCAAGTATTGTGAAAACTGTAAAAAACCCAACCTCACATGTCAAAATTTGGGTGTATTTTTCTGTCCTCCCAGAACAAAGTAGTAAGTTTCTGATCTGCTAGTTCATGACACAGAATTTTCCTGGAAATGTATTTTTACTATATTTGCAAATGGTAGCTTGTACAAGCACAGAATTCCTTCCTGCATCATACGCTGCCTGCCTGGAAAGGGCAAGTTTTCTGCTTACTAAACCAATCCCACAGGCTGCTGCGAAGACTTTATATCTTCAATGGAATGAGTTCTCTAATAGCCAAAGTGTATATATATGTACACATATATATGTAAAATAAAGACTATATATATTGTGTGTATATATATATCAGTAAAATAAAGACTGACTTAAACATTACTATATTAGCTGTCATACATAAGTTCTGTTAGAGTTCTAAAGAGAGGCTCAAAGCAGACTCATCAACGGCAACAGGTTCATCACACTCTGGAGTTCTACAGGGGCACTAGCATGAGAACAGCAGGTAACTTCTTATGTATGAACCCGCTAGCTGACATCAACAGCAGATGATTTATTGGGGGACAATAATTTTCATTGCTTTTGTGTAATCTCTAGAAACAGCTGATATAATACAGCTACTCCAGCATTCCTACCATTAGAGCATTCCTGAAATAACCATCTCATTACACACAGTAATGAAACTGTATTTTATTATAGGCAAAAACAGCTTTTATATCACCAAGAAACCAGGACCTATACACTTTTCGAAGAGCTACCCATGTAGAAACTGCTGTACTTAAAAACAAAAAAAAAAAAATCAACTTAAACTTCCAATTAGAGGAAAAAAGCGTGGAGTGTTACAAAGAAACAAAACCAAACCCAAAAATAATCAGGAAAAAAGCAGACTCCATTAATTATGTAAAATCTACCAATAACCTGGTCCTTCCAGACAACAATAGTCACTACCTCCAATTCACAGTATTCCAAAATAAAAGTGACTGCTTGTTCAAACTTTCTCAATGTTTTCTGCTTACCAATTCCAGACATGCAGTTTGGCAAAGACAAGCTACTAGTCCACACAGTGTGCTCTTCAGAACCATTTTAGCATTTCCTTCTTCCAATTAAAAAAAAAAAAAAAAAAGAAAAACAAATTCACCGAGTACATATACTGCATCTTTTTAAGGGGAAAAGAAAAAAAAGGCAGGGGAGGGTGCCTGATGCGGTGAGAAAGTTGTGCAGACAACTCATAGGCAACAGCAGAAGCATATCCGAAAAGTCTGGAGAAAGGCAGGAAACCATCTTCAGTATTCTGCATTGAAAGGGTAGTCCTTGTGAGTTTTGCACCTGAAGGAAATCAAATAGGAAAGATTATCTCATGTCTGAAAGATACTACAGGCAGCTGTAACCACTGCAGAGCCACGAAGGGAGGAGCTGAACTGTATAAAAGCAGAGTCAGTTTGTTTCTGTTTTCCTTGGTGAGGCCCTGCATTTGTAAACAGAAATTCTTGAGTGCCTTCTGTTATTCAGGCTCTGAGCATTTCAAGCTATGCGACATAGGTACTTTTAGCCAACTAATTCAAGGTTTCACTGTTTACTGCCAGGAAGACCTTTTCTGCAGCCTTCCAACAAATATTTCATATCTGGCTTTAGGCTTCCAAGTTGCAAACCCTCATGTTACTTTTTGAATGTTCACCCACTTTCCCAACCACTCCTGAAGAACATACAGTCAGTTTTTATAATATACCTAAGGGTCATGGCAGGAAGGCAAAATACCACAAGCAAAGTTAATCAAGAACTTGAGTCTGCATCATGCTCATTTCTCCAATCTAGGCAAAATAAAAGTTATGAATAAGCCACCTCCTGTTGCAATTCCAGAGAGTTTATTGGAGACCAAACTGTAAAGTGAACATGAAGTTTGCTTTATGCTCATCATGATTTGGTTCATAACATGAACATTTAAATCTTACTCTGAAAAGCTATTTTGAGGATGACCTCTTTGGAAATTGAGTTTGCATATCCTGAATTTCAACCAAGCCTCGTATCTGTAACTTTGTATACTAAACTATGACATACTGATAATTTACAGCTTGAAAGAAACCCCCAAAACATCCCACTGCCACTTACGTGCTCATCGCACAGGCTCTCCAGTTTCTGTTAAAGCTGAGAATGGTTGCCATCTCTTCTTTAGTCAATTCAAAGTCAAACACCTGACAGGAGAAACAGCTGGAAATCACCTCTCTGAACAAATCAGATATTGTAAGCAAAAAAATAACAAAATTAAAGGACAAGTCCACAGGGGAGGGGTGCTTGTTAGAAGAAATGACTGTTTCATCAAGGAGGGAAAGGAAAAAGACTGCTGTCTGGAATTCTGAGACTCCACTAGCTGGAGTGGGGCAAGTAGGTAAGCGGGGAGAGGGAGGAATTAAAAAAATAAATCTCAAGTTGCCGTTACATGTGCCAGTTTTATGACATTTGGAGAGCACTTAGTGTTGCAGAATGCCTCCATCCTCCATTTGTGAAAAACACATCTTTCTGTCCTATTCCAAAGGAACACCTTCAATACTTTGTTACATTAGGTGGAATATGAAAGTATCTTCCAAAATCTTAATACTGCTTTCAGCCAAGGACCACTGAATCAAGAGCAGTGACATGGTTTCTGGACACCAGGACTATTTTCTTGAGTGCTTGCTCAACATAAGTCTTTTGTGGTGTGCTACTGCACACAGGCCCCAATCAAGCTCTGTCAGATGACTCATACACATGGCATAGAACAGGAAGCATCCCATAACGTGACTGCTAAGATTACCAGCATAGTGTTTCTTAAAGCTTTGCTGACTCCTGTTCTCCAACTGTAACCTAAAGTTTAGCACTCAGTAGACTGTAGGTAAACATACAGCGAGAAAAACCCCAGTCCTCTTGCTTGAGGACTTAAGAAGGGTGAGGAAGGATCACTGCTTGCTCTGCAGGGAGAAGCCATGCCATCCCAGAACATGCCATGCACCCAAGTCACTCCTGAAGACTCACCTTGAAGTTCTCCACAATGCGCTGTGGTGTGACAGACTTGGGAATCACAATCACATTTCTCTGGATGTGAAACCGAATGAGAACCTGCAAGAGGAGTACCACCGAGTCAGAGAGAGGACAGTTTTTGTTCTATCACAAGCAGAGACTGTTCCAACAGTTGTTTGCTGTAAACTATACGATTCAGCAGAACTAACCCATTTCTGCTGAGCTGCATTGCAAATCATACTCAAATTCTAAGCAGCACTTTCTGAAGTGCTAATAGAATTGTGGTGGAGCCCCTTTTCTCATTCAGTTTAGAGATACTCAGCTCCTTTCCTTCCTGCCTAGACTTTCAGTAGGTTCTCTGCAACAGGACTTGAGGCTGTAAAAGCGAAACATTACAGCATCTGAAGATGGGCAAAGAAAATGTTTCTTCCTGGTAGTCAAAGAGCCCTTGCAAGCATGCATTGAAGGCCAAATAGTAAACAAACCTGCATTGCTATTTAACACCACAGAAGAGCACCACAGGTGACAAGGAATGAAGAGCCAGCCTGTCCTTTACTTTGTCATTAGCTGTCCTGTGTTGCAGAAAGGGGTACCCACTGTGTGGCACCTACCTACCTGTGCTGGGGTTTTGTTGTGCTTGGCTGCGATCTCTTTGATCTTGGGGTCATCCAGAAGGGAAGGATCCTCTGGCTTAGCCCTACACAGAGGAAAGAAGATCAGTGGCAAGAAACCTCCATAGATCCAGCCTAACAGAGATCTGTATCTGGATGAATAATTAATTGTGCACTTGTAGTCTCAAGGCTTCAAGCACAATCCATGCCAGCTCCCTTGCAAAGGGCAAAGCAATCTTACCATGGCCTGTCAGGAGAGCCAAGCGGACTGTACGCTGTCACAGCAATCCCTTTGGATTGACAGTACTTGATCAGCTTCTCCTGGGTAAGGTATGGATGACATTCAATCTGCCAACATAAGAGTATAGAGATTGACAGCAATTTAACTGCTTTAACGTGTTCCAGAGATTAGTTTTTAATCAAATCAAAGGCTGATTTTTGTTCTAACTTATAGCCTCTATGCGACACTACACAGCCTTTGTCTTCTGTGTGCCACCCCCCCCTTTCTACTATTTTGTAGTTCTCTGCAGTGAAGGGTCCAAGGACTGTAACACCACTCCTTAAAACTTTGCTGATCCATATAATCTCCAACATATGGGACAAGCAGCTACATAATTGCTTAAGTGGGACAGTTCAGTAAAATGCACACACAACAGAACTGTAAAATTATAACAACAGGAGAGCAGACCAGTAAGTACAAAGTTCTCTTTTCATCCCTATTTAAACATGCCATAATGTTTTTTTTATGATTACCATATTAACTTCAATACCAGTATTGTTCAATTCATTTTTATTTGCTTTGCATCAATACTCACACTGAATACCTCCAGTCTGCAAATACTGAGAATGGCTGACTGCTACAGATTTTAGTCCTTCAGCTCACTGTCCATTAGACTTTTTATAAACACAAATGTACTTACCATGAATTTCTGTAAGAATATCTACATAAGAGAGTACAGACTCCTTAACAGTGGCTCTGTATTCTGGCAAGCTAATGCACAGACCTGCAGTATGGAACAGGAACTATTCATGTGTCAAGAGGCTGTGAATGAACATGAATATTTGATACTTTGCATAGAGAGACTTTAAGGATAGTTACATGCCAGGGAGCACTACTTTCCTTTCAGCAGGGAGTATCAAGAACCTTTTTGACTACACTGTCATTTGAGCCTTCTGCAGCCTGCTGCTGCATTCTGAGGGAAGACCCTGGAAACTTGTGCTACTGGCAGGTGGAGCAATAGAGTGCAAAACATGGGATCAGTTTACAGCCTGGAGTGCTTTATTTGTGGTTCTAGCTGCCTGCTGTTACCAGAAGCCCACATGGCCATTTCCTTTCTGGGGCATGTTGGAATATTAGACAACAGGTCACATAACTCAGTTTTTGGGACAGATTATACATATTTATTTTGTTTCAGCAGATCCAGAAACACAGCTACTGAAGAGTAACAGAGCATCTGGTTATTTTCTCAGTTATTCAATAGCTAGAATTTAGGCAATATAAGCCAGGCAAAGTCATCCTTATCTGTCCACTCAAATTGGAAAAACTTCTGGGCTACATTATCTAGTCTTACATTTGGACCAGGATGAAAAGTCTATGATGTCCATTTAAACAAGTATCTTAAACTACTGCAATCCACACTGTGATAATGCTCAAGCACTTAAGAGACAGATTTCCTTACTGAACTAAGTACTGGCATCATTGTAATGTAATTACTACTTTGCCAAATTAATTTCTCACTACACGAGACCAATGTGCATACTGACTGCATTCAAATTAAGAATGGGAATGATACCAAATACAGGGTATTACTGGATTACACATGAAATCTCTACACAGATGAAGTGTTTGCAGGAAGCACTGTCACTATTAGGCCAACTGTTAAGTGTTAATAACAGATAAGATTTCAGGCTTGCACGCATTTCTTCAAAAGCAGTAAATTTTTAAAGACGGGGACCAAAGACCCATTGGTCTGAGCTTAACTTGATTTTAGCAATCAGAGAGCTTGAGAACATATCCAAGTGTCAGCAATGTAAGGTCAGTGACCTCTATGCATGAGACAAGGGTAATTATTAACTACAGTGATAGTGGCAGTGAGGTGTGGCAGATGTTAAAAGGTATCATAAGACTTCTACTAAGTATCCTAAAAGTACATCAGGACTGATTATGAAAATACACAGTAGAGAATTATGAATTCTGCACTTGTCGGAACATTTCAGTTTTCTGTTGAACAGACTTCAGAGAAAAACTGTATTAGCTTTCTGAAAAAAAGGTGTTAAAATCCCTTTTTGGTACATATGCTCAAGCTACCACAATAAAGTAAACCGTTCTTATAATCAGGTATCACTAACTGAGACTGCAGTCCTTCAAAAACCATAGCAATCAAGGACAAGTCTAGATAGACCCCACAGGGAGCTATCCTGGGACCCATCCTCTTCAATAACTTCTGCCAGGCTATAATCTTGTCAAGTTTACAGAGGATGCCAAACTGGGGGAGGACTAGTCATTACACTCAAGGGCAGGGCTGCCACTTCAGAGTGACCCACTCAGGCAGGAAAAACAGGCCAACAAAAACCTTATGAAATTCAGTAAGGCTGCACACAAAGCCCTGCACCTGGGAAAGAAAAGCCCTGGCAAGAACACAGACTAGAGCCCAACAACCTGCAAAGCAACGATGGTAGAAAAGACCTGGGGACCACAGCAGGCTGAGCTGAAAATGAGCCAGTAGTGAGCCCTGGCAGCAGGAACACAGCCAGCAATTGTGGGAAGTGATCATCTGCCTCTACTCAGCAGATATTAGACCACCTATAGAATACTGTGTCCAGTTTTTTCCCCTCCCCAGCCCCCTCAGTAGAAGACAGACAGACTGTCACGAATTCAGCAGAGGCCCACCAGGATGGCTGGGGGCTGGAGAACCTGCTGTATTGGGAAAAGCTGAGGGAGCTGGGCTTGTTTCGATTGGAGAAGGGAAGGCTTCAGGTCTCCTAGTAGCAGCTTTTCAACACCTAAAAGAAGATCACCCAAAGACAGGACAAGCTCTTCAGTGGTGCATGGTGGGAGGCCAAGAGACAACAGGCATAAGTTGAAACAAGAGAGGTTGAGACTGAACACAAGAAAACTCATTCCCTCCCCCATACACCCAAGGCGGGGGGTCAGGCAGTGGAGCACACTGCCTAGAGAGGCTGTGCAGTCTCCAGCCTTGCAGGTTTTCAAGATGGATAAAGCCCTGGGCAACCGGGTCTGATCTCACAGCTGATGCTGCTCTGAGCTATAAATTACAGCAGATTATCTCCCAAGGTCTCTTGCCATATGAGTCTTCCTAATATTTTATTCAAGCACTGTCTATATACCTGAATGCTTCTGTTCTATGGCCTACCTTGCAACTTCATTTCCTCCTTCCTCATAACCCTCATTAAGTCTGTAATCAGTACATAAAGTATGTTCCTCTTCAGTTCCCTCAGACATCAGCTACAGGAACTGGCCTCTCCACAGAGGAGTTGCAAAAAGGTCATCCAATTCTCTGTTAGGTCCTCATACATATATACACACACATTAAGTTTTACTCTACTTCAAGGAAGTTTTTAAAGCTTATCCGAGTGCACCCTTAAAAAAAAAAGATTCTGGAGCTGCTCCTTGCCAGATTTCCAAGCAGTAGTGCAGAAAGCCCATAAACCCCAGCATCTTATGCATTCAAAAGTAGTTAAAGGGTGGGATTGAGAGAACACGCTGTCTACTCTACTATTGCTTTCTATAATCTTATACTATAATAAGATCCTAGTAACTCTTAAAAAAAAAAAAAAGAGAGGCCACACACAAAAACCAACACCACCCAAACATTTGCCTGCTGTCACTTAGCAGCTTACCTGATTATTTGCAGGCTTGTATTTCAGTCCCGGCTTGTTCAAGATTCTTTCAATCTGCTCGTGGTTGAAGTTGGAGATGCCAATGGCTTTTACCAGCCCAGCATCTACCAGCTCTTCCATGGCCTAACAGAAAGAAAAGCAAAGTCAGTGTCTAATATACATGACATGTTCTTCCTGACATGGCTTATTTCCTTCATGAGAAGCACAAAATAAGCATTTAGATTTTCAGAGTTCAAGTTTGAGGGGGGAAAAAAAAACAACCCCAGAGCAATAGTATTTGTGCCATGTCTCCCATAAGACCAAAGCTCAAAGATTCATTATTTGAGACTGTGGAAATTCACAGCACATTAGAAGGGAAAAATAATGACACCCAACAATCCACTATTGTACCAGTGAGTCCTTCCAAGTAGTTCTACACACACGTCGTGGTTTAGGCCAAGTCGGCTACTGGGAACAGGGCAATACCTGAGACAGTTCAGACTGCCGAAGGTAATGAAAACATGGAAGAGACTGCTGAGAACAGAACACATTCTCCTGCTGTGGCTGCACTTACCTCCCATGTGTGTAGAATATCTGTGTTGCTGGGTATTGACATGCCTTTGTCATCTGTGGGAAACAGCTCATCTCCTGCCTGTCAGTGAGAAAGAAAATGCTTGAAACACTCTTCGGTGGAAGTTAGGTTAACACCCGCTGAAGACTACAAACTCCTACTGCAGGACATACTAATACTTATTATCTACATATGTATTAGATAATACTAATACTCATTATCTACATTCTTCAGTCTTATCTTTTGATTTCAGCTGGGATTACGGTATTGGGATGGCTCTGGGCAAAAATAAGGACAGGGACACAATGCCCTCTGGCTCATCAAAATACACATGGTGAAACATAACTCTTCACTTGTAGAATTATAGCCAGTTTACAAGTTTACTTTCTGTATTACAAAGACACACAGTTCTTGTGTGGACATAATGAAGTGTTTTAATAAAATGTGTAACAAGGACCCACTTAGGACCTGAAACAAGTTCAGTCTATATTAGACCAGATCTGCTGACAGGTCTTTCATAGGAAGACTCATTGTTTAAGTTGCTGGCACAGGGAATGTTAAAACAGCCTGAGACCCAGTTAGGACTACATGCCAGGTATCAACTTCATTCAAAACCAGCTGTTTTCTACTGATACATTATTACACCAGAACACATTTCTGCTTTGATAGTTTTGTCAATATGAAACTAGTTTTAAAAATACAGAATCTATGAAAAACATTTGATCTCAGAAGCAACACGTAGAAAGAAGATTTTGATCAGGCTCCAACAGAAACAATAAGCTTAGAAACAGTCAAACTGAGACATGCAGTCTCGGTTCCTTCGCATGCAGTCAGTAAGAGAGTTAGGAACTAAAAAGTTTCACCTTTTGAAATCCAAGGTCTGTGGAACACTAAGGCTCCTACAGCAAAGGTCAGCTCAATCTGTACTGTATTAAAGGACTCAGTGACTAAAGACAGAAATGGAAGACAGAAACATTCTCTTGTTCTGTGATTCTGTAACATGCAGAGGAAAGAATTTCTGTCAGGCAGCAAAGCACAGCCCTCCTTCCAACAATGATGGAACCACATCACTGTCAGTTGAGCATACTTTGGATTTGTATAAGACACTACATAGTCAATAATCAAAAAGAGAGCAATGTAACTTACACTTGCAGCAGGGAAACCCGCCCTTAGTTCAAGATCTGCCCCTTCCATGATCAAAAGGGCAGAGGATGCTGTGCAAGCAGGAATCTCAGAGGCAGGGATCAACAGCCTGGCTCACATGGCCAGGGTAAAGCTGAGCATCAGAGCAGTGCTGGTACATGACAGACACTTGGCTGGAGCAATCACTGAGCTGTAAAGCTATATAGCTCTTCAAAACCACCAGTCAAAACAGACAAAGCCAGGCATTGCTGTCACTGTACCTTAAAACCAAGAGGCCAGTGGATGAGGTAGAGATCCAGGTAATCCAGTTTCAGGGCAGCAAGAGTCTTCTGGCAGGCTCCCTTCACCAGAGGCTTGTCATGAAATGTGCACCACAGCTAGAGACAAAAAGCCAAGGCACACCATGATTTCCTAGGTTAAAGCTCTTGAAACCTTTCCATCCCGTTCAGGAGAGTGCCTGTCCTCCTTGGAAGATGATGTGGAACTAGGTTATCCTACTGATCTTCAAATGGGATTGCTCTGTGAGCAGGACTGGCCTGTGATACTGAGGGCAGTATGTGCAGTGGCAGCACACATGACTGAATGGTGTCACGGCAGACAGCAGAAGTATTCTGGTTTCATTAAGACTTCATTTAAAACCCACCTACTAGAAGGTCAGATACTGCATTTAAGAGGACAGCATAACTTCACACCAGGAAAAGTTTAAAGCAGCACCCATACCAGTGCTACATACTCTGCGTAGTCCTCCACACAGGATGAGGCAAAGTAGGAACCTTGTCTCAAGAGTAGCCTAAGTGATGTTCTGAATTGTTCCATGCTGCACCACAGAGTAGGAAAGAAAAGAACTGGCAAGTTACCATAAGAAAGCAGGTATCTCCTGGGATCCTATATCACCAGATCCATACCTTACTGACAACAAAGAGGTCCTCTCGTTTCACAGCACCTTCCTTGATTTTCTGCTGGATCCCATCCCCAACTTCATTTTCATTCTGGTACACATAGGCACAGTCAAAGTGGCGGTACCCAGCGTCGATGGCAGCCATCACTGCAGCTGTTACTTTTCCTGGTGGGGACTGAAAAAATAATACCCAAGAAACTTTAATCAATATCTATCAAAGGCCTTTTTCCTAGCAAGATGAAGACCACCACCCCACCCAAATCAAATCCCCAATTAAAATAAAGCAAAGAACACCAACTGCTTTAAGAAGACCCCCAGTTTTTCCCTGCAGCATTCTTGAGTCTGTATGCACCTTGGATGCAGGCGGCTGAGCTTACAGCCAGCCTCCAGCCGCCCCTCCATCACCCCGCTCCACTCCCAGGCGGGCCTCAGCCCCACAGCTCTGCAGAGCCGAGGCCCCAACACCGGCACCGTTCTCCAGAGCCGGGCCAAGGCCTCCACACTTCCCCAAACCGCTCCTCACAGCAGAAGCCCTCAGCAGCTGCCAGATGGGGGTGGGGGGCTCAGCCCCGCGGAGGCGC
>NW_009647222.1:2284944-2298549 GCF_000708025.1 Charadrius vociferus
CGCGTCTGCGGGCCTCCCGCCTTGTGCCCGGTGGTGCTTACACCGGGGCTGCGCTCACTTCACGGGTGGCGGCCCTGTCGCGATGCCTCGGTCCCTTCATGTCACGTCTCAGCCGTCCCCGGGGTGGGGGTGACAAGAGAGGGCTGAGGCAGGGGTGTATCCCTGTGCCCTGAGAGCTGCCTGTGGGTTGGGTGCCTCGGGCTGAGCCCTTTGCTGGAGCGGCATGTCCCCACGATGGGGATGGTGGCCCGGGCTGGTCCCCCTTGTCGGAGCCTTGTGACCCTGCATGCTGGTAGAGTGAGATGGCTTGGGGAACCTTGGCGTGGCTGGCTCACGAGAGCAGGGAGAACCTCTTCCCTGCTCCAGACAGGACAAATGGAGCTTCCATTTCAAGCCCAAGTGAGATGTGGCTTAGGAGTAATTCAAGATAGACTAAGTTAAAAAAAAAAAAACAACAACCAAACTTTATTTTGAATGTTGGGAGAGGTTTTCTTAAAGTGTTTTGAAAGTCACAGAAGAGGAACGGTGACTTTTTAATGCATGACGTGACAGATCAAATTGTCCCTCCGTCTCTCAGGAGGTGCTGAGGCCATCTCAGAATAAAACGCATGACTGTAATCGCGCGTGGTAGGTGGCCAGTCACCTCCCATCAGAAACTGGCTATGACATTTTCTGCAGACAAGCGGACGCTGTTCTGCTGAAGAGGTTGCAGCCGCAGTGGAAAAAACCCACACTTGCCCGGGAGGCTTTGCTGCTTGCTCACACGTGGAGAAGCGGTGAGAACGCATCTTCAGGTGTGAGCGGTTGCTCCGGGTGCCTCTCCCAGGGCAGAGGCCCCCGCTCTCTGCAGCTTGGTGGTTTTTTTTGCTCCATTTAACTCAGGGCAGGCAAGGTAATTGGTTTTCCTCTTTAATGTCTCTCCTGTTTTGTGTCAGCGCCATCAGCCCGTCCCTGGCGGGATGCGGTGTGTTTTCACTTGGATCATGAAACCATTACATAACCTCGGTGCTTATCTGTCTCTCACCGCCGGGGATCGTTTTTCCCTGGCAGTTTCTTGTCAGTGAGACGTCTCCCATCTCCTCACCACCAAGAGGCTTCGCGCAGGAGTTCTGTATTTTGCTTTGGGTTTTGTTTTTTGGGTTTTTTTTTTTTGCTGTTGGCGCTCGTGAGGCGGCAGGCTTTCCCCTCGCAGCTGTGAGGCACATCGGCTTTCTGCTGTTGACCTCCTCCGAAGGCCAGGTGGGGGCCATCTAATGGCAGCAGGGCCTTGGGGGAAGAAGAAATACTGCAGGTGTCACCAGGTGACAGCCAGCCTGGTAAATCTTCTGTGCCCTGTCCTTGATAACGTGGCCGGCTGTTTCTTTACAGTGAGCTCTGGTGACAAGGAACTGCATGGGGGAGGAAGGGTTTTCCTTTTTTTTTTTTTTCCCTTGACCCGTGAGCGATGTTTTGCACTGGAACAGGATGTGTGGTATCATGAGTTTTTCAGTTTGTTTTGCTGAATTTGCATTTAGTAACTGTAATTTCACCACAAGTTGTGACTTTGGAGACCAGCGGTGTTTGATATCTGAGCAGAACAGGGTCCAAACTAATGGAAACGGGTATGTCCTTGTGCAGGCAGTCGTTACCAGCAGGGACCCTGTGGCCTGCCAAAAGAGCCCAAAGGCAAAGGAAGGAGGTGACAGAGTCAGAAGGTGCGATCACTTCAACTGGTCATGGGGAGAGCCACAGGGCTCTGCAGGTCTGGGGGTGCTGACAGACACAGGCATGGCCAAAGCCAGGGTTTTGAGGGTTTTGTGAGGGCATGCAGGGTCTCATGCTCGAATCCCAAAAACAGGAATTTCTGCCTTGCTTGGAGCAAGGGGAGGATTATCTTGCCCGGTGGGGTGCTCAAGCTCAACCTCCAGAAGGCAGATCTGAGGGTCTTGGCTGAACCCCACTCTGCCTCTTCCTCGCTTGGAGCTGAGATCAAGCCAGGAGCGTATCGTGGTGGATCTCCTGTCTTCTCAGGGTCGATGAGGCTTTTCGTCTTTGCACTGGTATTTGGCCGTTAATCCCATTCTGCTTACAAAAACATGCTCCGGGCCTCAAGGAAGCTCCCCCGCTGCCTGGCCCCGGCAGTTACAGGGCGGGAAGGGCCCTGCAGTGGAGACCTGGGTGGTGGTAGTGGTGGAAGGCCAAACTGCCCTGGGCTGGTCAGAGCTGGTTCCAGCCATTTCTGAAACTGGTGCTGCTGCCCCAGGGCAATGGAGCTCCAGCCATGGGAAGAGCCTGCATGCACCCCCCCCCGCCCCCCTTCCTGCCCAAGCCCCCTGTCAGGGAAGAAGGAAGGTGGCAGTTTGCCCCAAAGGCGGTGGCTGCTGAGGGGCCTGCGGCCTGGGCCATCCCCGCCGGGGCAGTGGCAGCCCTGGGGACAGCAGGGAGCAGTAAGGCACAGTAAGAAGAACTGAGGGGTAAAGGGGAGCTTCAGGCACCCAGCCCCAGCCTGCCAGCTGCCTTTGCCTCAAGGGGGAAATTGGGATGGACTGGGGTGTAATCTGTGGTGAAAATGGGGGAAGTGGAGAGGAGCACGGGGAGGGGATTGGTATTTGGCTTAGGCAGAGGCTGGGGAAGGGGGAGGAAGGCATTTACTAAAGTTTTATTTTCTGTCGGTGAAATGAAGTTTGTGCTAACTGGCGACAAATCAGCTCAGATTGCCCTGAGGTGAGGCTGTTTTGCCTGGGATGGCAGCTGTTGGAGAACGCGTGGGATGCCCGGCCCTGTCATGGCCCAGAACTGGAGCAAAAAGATGGACTCTGGAAGCAGCCATGATCCTGGTCCTGGGAACAGGCAGTGGTGGAAGCAGCGCATCCAGTGTGTGTCCAGGGGTGAGTGCAGACAGTGTGCGAACAGCTGGAGAAAGGAGGGACCTAGGGAGACCATTGCTGGACTGCAGGATTGTGCTTACAGGCAAGGGGGACCCTGAAAAAGTGGTGATCACTGATGCCATGGCCTGAAAGCTCCAAGATCTGAGCACAGTTACTGCTGCCGCTCTGGTATCGTCTGATAAGCTGGTGGGACGTCAAGGAGTGACTTACATGTCTGGTACTAGAGAGAGTGTGCCAGAAGACAGGCAGGAGATTAGTGGCATGGCCAAGGATAATGCTGGGAGTCTAGTAGTATGGTTGACCTTGGAAAAAGTTTTAGAATGGGTTGGAAAGTATATGTTAAGCTTGCTGCAGTCTTGATCCTGATAATTTTGTCTGCTGGGGAAAGGGTGGGTTTGTGGTCTGTGTTACATTCACACTGATGAGATGTTAACTACACTAGTCTGGTCTGCAGGGACAAGGGATGGAGTTTGTAATGAATATACATTAAGATTGTGATGATGTTAAAGGTAGAGTTTATGTAAAGGTGAAAAAAATCTTAATATATCTTTCAATGAGGTGAAGGTTGGAATGTAAAGGACATAAATTGCAGGGAGTATCAGGGGATGGCAGTGGTGACCTGTGTGGAAACTATGAACTGCTCAGTGTCAGCCAGAACCAATTCCAGCTAGCTCCAAAACCAACGTAAACACCCTATCTTATGCCAGAATTTAAGCCCACAGTGCCCTGGCTCAGACACGCTGTTGGAAACAAGTATACTCTTTGAAGGAGGTCCACACTGAAAGGGCTTACTTCTGAGGGGACTGCAGCTGGTGGATGAGCCATGCTGGAGCAAGGAAATGCCTGAAGTGACCACTGGGTGACCCACACTGGAGAAGGTACACCACTGAAAAGACTGTGGTCTAAACCTATTGTACCTTTATTGTTCAATAAGAATGTATATTTGGTCTCAGCAAAGCTGTCTCACCTCAGCCTGAGGATTTTATGGGTTGCTTCCTTCAGGAAGCTGCAAAACAATGTTCTTGGATTACACGTTCAAGAATTGAAAGTGGAAATTTTGGAAAGAAGGTCCTAAGGTGCCTCTTTTCTTGAACAAAAGGTTTTACCATTTTCCCATGGAACCCAACGTGCAACTTTATGATTATGCATTTGGTCACCTGCCTAGTAGAAGGAAACAGAAAGGTGACACAACCACAAAAACAAATACCTCCTCATGTCGCCTGGTATTTGTTAAAGGACCCTTGATTGTTTTGATGGCTTGAGTTTGAGTGTCAGGTGGGAAGGAGTTTGGGGATCGATTCCTTGAGACCTGCCCTTAGACATCTCCCCTGTGCCAGGCATGTTGCAGAGTGGGTATCTGTGCATGTAGGGGTGTGTGGGGAGCTCAGGTGTCCGTCTTTGCTGCCACTGGGTTGCTGGGACTTGTGTTTCTCCACTGTGCCCTCTGGGACTGGGATCTGCTGGAAGAGGTCAAAGGGGTTGCTGGGCTTAGGCCCTGCAGCTCCCTGTGGGGATGCAGTGCTGCAAGAAGGTACCCATCTGCAGCCCTGGGGTGGGAGCAGTGGTGGGAGGGGGTGGCTGGGTTGAAGAGGGCTGCCAGAGGAGATGGTTGGAGCTAGATGGGCCATCATCCCTGAGCACCTGTCCTGGGCTGGGCACCCTGGGCTCAGAGCACTTGGTGCTGCCCAGGGAATTGGCCTCCAAGGCTGGCAGGGTCGGTAGGGAGGCCAGTGGTTTGGAGACAGCACCGCGGGGCTAAGCCTCCCTAGGCAGGGGGCAGACACCCGGGGTTCCTGGCATGTGAAACGCCTCCCCGGCAGCCCTGGGGACTGTGGCCAGAGCTCGGGGGCTGGTGGCTGGCAGGGAGGTGGCAACGCCGGTCTCCTCTGAGGACTGGCTGCCCTCTGGTGCCCGCAGAGGAGAGTGCCGAGTGGCTTTGCTGTCCCAGGGAGGATCTGTGTCCCCGACGTACAGATGACTACAGCCAACGTGTATGTACTTCAACTTTGTTCACAGGAGAGAGGGTGCATGAAGTCTAGAGAGCCTAAAGAGCAAGCTGGGTCTGAACCAAGGGCAGCTCCCACCAGGGTCTAATGGACCGTGCTGAAGGCTGCTGCCCTTGTGCAGCCCAAATCTCCTTTGGCTGTGACTGGAGCTTAGAGGTTGGCCCTGAGGTCAGTACCTAAAGTTAGGGGAGATGATTCCCCAGAAGAGAGGCTTCAGCAGCTAGCTGTGACTTGGGAGCAAAGGCCAAGTACAGCTCCATAGAGTGGGTCTGAAATACAAAGTGCATCTTAAACACAGAACAGCAAGGACATGCTCATATTTCTTTTGTTTGGCTGCAATAGGTTAACATCTATTAGTTCTGTACAGAAGTACTAAAAATACTTGTACTGCATCCCTCTGCCACGTTTTGTTCCTGGCCCAGGTGGTTATATATTACCTTCTTTTGGAAGCTTTCGTTTGGAAAAAAAAAAAAACAAAACCAAAACACCAACAACACAAACCCAAAAACCCCCAAACAAACCACCAAAACCAGTTTTATCTGCAACAGGCAGAATATTGAACTCAAAAATAATGGAGCTAGTAAAGAATGAAATAAGTTCCTAAAGTCAAATGGTATTGGGGGTCTAACATCCTGTCTCACTTCTAGCTATAAAATCTAGGCAAGAGCATAAACACTCATACTTTTCCAAGTAAAAGATCTTTTTGATCAGGCAGGAATCTTCTATTTCATCGTTGCATTTAAAGATTAGTTTTTCCTCAAATATGGGCATTGAATGAAATGGCAGGTGCAAGTTCAGAGGTTTTGGGGTTTTTTTTTGCTTAATAATTTTCCACATAAGAATGGAATTTCACAACTAGCAATAATCTGAAGCACATATTGAAATTGTGTTGTATCCAAAATCCACTATGCTGTTGTATTTTGACACATAGGAGAAAGCCTGTGTAAAAATAATGCCCAGCATGCATCTGTATGTTTTCTGCATATGTTTTTTTTTTTTTTTTAGGGATAAACAGTAAAAAACCCTTTTTCAGTTAGTTTTGGAGTGGTGAAATGCCTGGTTGTCTCATTTGTGCTAAGAAAGTTAGTCTTCAGCAGTTGTGAGCACTGGAGAAAAATATCTGAGAAATGTGAACTGATTGTCCTACTTAGCTTGTTGATACAAGACAGAGTACAAGTGTGAATGTATAGTTGTCTTTCTCTGTTTTTTCCTTATTTCCACATTTTGGCAGACAATTATTACAGCCCACATCTGTTTCTTTAGAACAATTTTACTGTGTCCTTATTTGAAAAAAAGGAAGAGCACAACAATAAATCACTGAATACATATCCTGTGACTTCACTGGCTGCAGGAGAAGAGATGCAATAAGAAAGCTAGATAAATTGATAGGAAGCATATCAGACCAAACTCTGAAGGATATGAGGGCAGGATATGACTATCTTCAGTATTCTGCATTGAAAGGGTACTCCTTGTGAGTTTTGCACCTGAAGGGAATAAAGGTATAATTTAAAAAAAAAAAAAAAAAAAGATGGCTGAAACTAATATTAATCTGTCAAGCTGTAGTGGGTGCTTAGAGGAGCCACCGAGGCAGGATATAAACTATATAATTGTAGAATGGATTTGTTCCATATTTGTTTTCCTGGATAGTGTGTGCCATTTGTACACTGGGAACACACAAGTCATTTTGTCAGTAGCTCAGGCTCGCAGCATTCTAGGCAATGTTTAGATGCAAAATCTCTGCGTATATAGTGTTCATAACTTAAGGGTTTAGAAAAAACAAATACTGAATGCTACCACTTACGTGCTCATTGTATATGCTCTCCAGTTTCTGTTAAAGCTGGAAATAGTTGCCATCTCCTCTTTTGTCAATTCAAAGTCAAACACCTAACAAGAGAAACAGCTGGAAATCACCTCTCTGAACAAATCAGACTATAAGCAAAAAATCCTCTTGCCTGAGGAGGGGAAGGTGAGAAAGGATCACTGCTTGCTCTGCAGGGAGACGCCATGCTGTCCCTGAACATGCCATGCACCCAAGTCACTCCTGAAGACTCACCTTGAAGTTCTCCACAATGCGCTGTGGTGTGACAGACTTGGGAATCACAATCACATTTCTCTGGATCTGGAAGCGAAGGAGAACCTGCAAGAACAGAAAACTGAATCATTCCTTCTGTTTTGGAGAAAGCAGAGCCTGTTTCAACAGCTGTTTTCCCAAAGCTGTACCCACTTCCGCAGAGATGTGTTTCAGATCATTCCTGTCTCTGTGGCCTAGGTAGCACTCCCTGAAGAGCAAAGAGGGAAGTGGTGGTGCCTCACATGGAAGAACTCCTTTCCCATCCAATTTTGGGACAACCAAGTCTTTTTGTTCCCACCCGTACTTTTATCAAGGTTTCATTCTCTGCGATAGGACTGGAGATGAGAAAACTGAAACATGACAGCACCTGAAGATGGGTCAAGAAAAGGCTTCTTGTTGATGGTCAGAGTGCCCTTAACAAGCATGCATTGCAGACACGTAACAGCACCACAGGTGACAAGGAATGAAGAGCCAGCCTGTCCTTTACTTTGTCATTAGCTGTCCTGTGTTGCAGGAAGGGGTACCCACTGTGTGGCACCTACCTACCTGTGCTGGGGTTTTGTTGTGCTTGGCTGCGATCTCTTTGATCTTGGGGTCATCCAGAAGGGAAGGATCCTCTGGCTTAGCCCTACGCAGAGGAAAGGTAACAACAGAAGTCTGGTTTTAGATGAATGATTATTGGTGCCCTTACTGTCTCAGCGCTTCAAGCACAATCCATGTCAGCTGCCTCTCAGATTGCAAGGCAGTCTTACCATGGCCTGTCAGGAGAGCCAAGCGGACTGTACGCTGTCACAGCAATCCCTTTGGATTGACAGTACTTGATCAGCTTCTCCTGGGTAAGGTATGGATTACATTCGATCTGCCAACACAAGAGTATGGAGATTGATAGCAATATAACTGTTCTAATTCACTCCATGGATTATCTCCTAATGCACTTCCAGTTCAATGTTTGCCCTAATGTGCCAGTCTTTGCAAAGTATGATTCAGCCTTAGTTTTGTACAGCACCTACTTTTACAGTAAGGCTTCTTGCATTTCTTGGTCTTTGCTCTGGGGAAAGTGTGTTTCATAAGGCTCATCTTTGGGTTTTTTGGCCCTGAGAAAACATGTTCTTGAAGTGCTTCTTCGAGATTTCTAAGCAGAAGTTTAGCAAATATCGAAACCTCTGGTTCGTTGTAGATTCAGTAATAATGTGGAGTGGGATTAGAAGGACATGCTGCATTGGCTCTATTTTCTCTTTGTTCTTTCATAAAAGCCCCTTTCTTGTGAGTTTGTGTGAAGCAGTTCTAGAGATATCTATAGTTTTGGATGGAGATGCATTTTTTTTTTCTTCTTTTAGCCTGCTCTCATTTTGGTAACTACACGTAGAGAAAGTGTTAAGGTATCCTTAGGACTGATAAGGTCTAGAGACTGGTACTCAGTGAACCTGAATTCAGAGCTGTAAGAGATGTCTGAATCTGTCCAAGGCCACTTGGAGAAATAAGTATCTACAGCAGGTGAGGTAGCTACTGCAGTGGCTGCTATGTATAGACAAAGACTACATGAGTATTTGTATGTGGGTATATGCACACTTTATTTTTATTTTATATAAATAAGTCTTCAGGGCAGATACCAGGAAGCCACTGGTGTGCCAATACATGCTCTGCTTCTGCATATATAGTTAAAATTAACCTCCCATTTCCAACTGAGTGAATTGTGCATGCATATATGCATGCACATGAGAAGAAATGCATGTGTTGTGTGAACTTAAAGGGGGCCTACAGGAAAGCTGGGGAGGGACTTTTTACAAGGGCATGTAGTGATAGGACAAGGAGGAATGGCTTTAAACTGGAAGAGGGTAGATTCAGATTAGATATTAGGAAGAAATTTTTCACCCTGATGGTGGTGAGGTACTGGAACAGGTTGCCCAGAGAAGCTGTGGAAGCTCCATCCCTGGAGGTGTTCAAGGCTGTCCTGGATGGGGCTTTGAGCAACCTGGTCTAGTGGGAGGTGTCCCTGCCTATTACGGGGGGTGGTGGAACTAGATGATCTTCAAGGTCCCTTCCAACCTAAACCATTCTATGATTCTGTGAGTTATCTGCTATTAATAACAGGTTGATGCTATTACTAATAACAGAACAAGTAAGGTATTTTAAGAAGTTACGGTTGTAATTTGTGTACTATAACTTCATCCCTTATCAGGATGCAGATCTACAACATCCTCACGTGTACCCAGAAGTAATCATAGGGTGTTTACATGCTGTTATCTATTTTGTTCTCCCTTTTTCCATCTCCTTATTCAACTGTAACCAGATCTTTATAATCCCTGAAAACTATTCATTTGCAGTCACTTAGCAGCTTACCTGGTTATTTGCAGGCTTGTGCTTCAGTCCTGGCTTGTTTAAGCTTCTTTCAATCTGCTCATGATTAAAGTTTGAGATTCCAATGGCTTTTACCAGACCAGCATCCACCAGTTCTTCCATGGCCTAACAGAAAGAGGAGCAAAGTCAGCATCCAGTATACAAGACAGGGCTGGAAGATGTTCTTCCTGGAGTGGCTTGTTTCCCTTCGTGGGAAGGGAACAACAACTGTTTGCAGTTGCAAATTTTGTCTCTTGGGGAAAAGTGCACACTGATGTGTTTGTGCTATGTTTTCTGTCTCACCCAAGCCCAAAGGCTCATTCCTTGAGATGGTAGAAACACCAAGTTAGTTGCATGTGGAAAATAATGATTAGTAACATGGTATCAAGCCAGCACTGGAGCGCTGTACCCCAGGCAAGATCACAACCTAAAATATCTTTATTTCTGCAAAGTGTATTTGAGCAGTTTAAAGAACTGCAGTGAGACAGTTCTGTGGTTATTACGGTTAAGCAACTTGGTCTGCAGCTCCACTGAAGATTGTCAGTTTGACTAAGCATTATGTTTTGAAAAGCTACATTGTATACCATAAGATAACTAAATAAGAGCTCTGTGACTTCTGACTGTAATGAAAGCATGGAAAAGACCACCGAGGACAGACAACATGACTCTCCCACTGCGGCTGAACTTACCTCCCATGTATGTAGAATATCTGTGTTGCTGGGTATTGACATGCCTTTGTCATCTGTGGGAAACAGCTCCTCTCCTGCCTGTCAGTGGGAAAGAAAATGCTTGAAACACTGTATTGGGAAGTTAATACTGAGGCAACTGAGGACCATGGTAGCTTTAACTTCTACTGCAGGAAATACTGGTATTTGTCTACATTGTTCATGTAGGTTTATGGTGTTTTGCCAGCAACCATTCGTAGTAGGAGGGACAGGTATATCTCCTGGGCCCAGCAAAGTGGTGACTCACCAAAACACATACAGATAAACAAGTCACACCACTTGTGGAACAAAGCAGAATAAAAACGCTTGCTGTACTCCTCTATTATGCCTTTTAAGGGAGAAGAAGAACGGTTTTCTGAAGATTTGTTTTTTGAAAACTATAAGGACCTCTTTAGGTCTGAAGGACATTTAAGATAGGTCTAGGGTGAGTCACATCTACTGAACAATATATTATGTACACACACAGGTCTTCTGTGAGGAGACCCGCAGTTTAAGTTGGTGGCACTAGGGAAATCAGAACATCTCAGATGTACGGGAACAGAGCTGGGTCCCCACATCTCCATATTGCTCTACATCTAGTGTGTTGTGCAGATGTCAGAGTATTATGCCATGACACTTGTAGTGAAGGACTTTGTTCCCATAAAACTAACCATGACAGCTTTGAAAGTATGATAAACAGTTGATAAGACCAAAAGCAACAGACAGGATGGCGGTCTTAACCTGTCTGTAGCAGAAAGGAAAAGCTAAGACTAATCCATCACCTTTGGAGTACATGAAGTATGGAACTTGGATGTCAGAAAGTCTCACTTTTTGAAATCCGAGATCTGTGGAACAACACTAAGGCTCCTGCAGCAAAGGTTGGCTCAATCTGGACTGTATTAAGGACTCCATGATTAAAGACAGAAATGGAAAATGGAAGCATTTTCTTTTGCTCCGTGATTCTGTAACATGCAGAGGAAAGAATTTCTGTCAGGCAGCAAAGTACAGCTCTCCTTCTAACAAAGCAGGAGGCTAAGTCATTGGCAGATGAATATACTTTGGATTCATAGAAGTCAATGCATAGCCAAAAGTAAAGCAGCTGGGAGGCCTGACCTTAGTGCTAGGTCTGCATCTCCAGTATCAAAAGGGCAGAGGATGCTGTGCGAGCAGCGGTCTCCAGGGCAGAGATCAAGAGCTGGGCTCACGTGGCCAGAGTGAAGCTGAATGAGCAGCACTGGAGCAGCACTGGTACACACAACAGACACATGCTTTTTCTGGACTGGAGCAGCAGTAGTGCTGCAAGCGTTACTGGCAGTTTTGAGGAGGTCTCCCAGGAGGGAAAGCTCAGGGCATTGCTGTTACTGTACCTTGAACCCAAGAGGCCAGTGCATGAGGTAGAGGTCCAGGTAATCCAGTTTCAGGTCAGCAAGAGTCTTCTGGCAGGCTCCCTTCACCAGAGGCTTTTCATAAAACGTGCACCACAGCTAGAGACAACAAGCCAAGGCACACCATGACTTCCTAGGTTACAGCTCTTGGAACCCTTCTGTCCTGTTCAGAGGAGTCCCCGTCCCCTTTCGAAGGTGGAATGTAGAAGTAGGTCATCCTAGTGCTCTTGAGATGGGGCTTGCTCTGTGAGCAGAACTGGCCTGTGATGGCTTATGCGATCAAACAGGGTTGTAAACTGAAAAGCACTAATCCTGCTCCATTAGTCAAGATGTGTAAAAGCCACTTCTTACAGGCAGATACTGGTTAAAGAGCTTTTTTTAAGTTAATAACTTCAGTGGTGAGCCAAAGCTAGGATTTCCTCCATAAGCAAGGAAAAAAGCACATTTTCTGGGACTGTTTGACTTTAATGCATATTTGGAACAGTCCCATGAAAATGGAGAATGTCGAGCATATCTTGGATAACTCTCTACAAGATAAGAGCACAAAAATAAGCTTCCATCAGTGTTGGCCTAAACCATGTTCGGAATTACTCCATGCTATAGCACACAATTTTTCCCCACCACTCTAAATTTCCTCCTATGAACACATTCTACACAAAGCAGGCCTTCCCCTGGATCCTAGGTCACCAGATCCTTACCTTACTGACAATGAAGAGGTCCTCTCGTTTCACAACACCTTCCTTGATTTTCTGCTGGATCCCATCCCCAACTTCATTTTCATTCTGGTACACATAGGCACAGTCAAAGTGGCGGTACCCAGCGTCAATGGCAGCCATCACTGCAGCTGTTACTTTCCCAGCTGGGGACTGAAAAAAGAAGGTTAACAACCCAAATCAAAGCATATACACCATTTCCTAGTTATCTAGAAACTAAAGAAACACATACAAAGGCATTTTGGACCTGCTGGAACGTGTCCAGAGGAGAGCCACGAGGATGTTCTGAGGGCTGGAGCACCTCTCCTATGAGGAGAGGCTGAGAGGGCTGATCAGCCTGGAGAAGAGAAGGCTTCGGGGAGATCTTATTGAGGCCTTCCAGTGCCCAAAGGGGGCCTACAGGAGAGCTGGGGAAGGACTTTTTACTAGGGCATGTAGTGACAGGACAAGGGGGAATGGACATAAACTAGAAGAGGGCAGGTTTAGATTAAACATTAGGAAGAAGTTTTTCACTTTGAGGGTTGTAAGACACTGGAACAGGTTGCCCAGAGAGGTTGTTGAGGCCCCATCGCTGGAGGCGTTCAAGGCCAAGCTGGATGTGGCCTTGGGCAACCTGGTCTAGTGGGAGGTGTCCCTGCCCATGGCAGGGAGGTTGGAACTCAATGATCTTTAAGGTCCTTTCCAACCTAACCCATTCTATGATTCTATGATTTTAAGAAGAGTTCTTCCATGCAGCATTCTTAAAGCCGTATTAATCTTAGAAATGCAGGCTCCAGGGCTTGAAGCCAGCCTCCAGCCATTTCTCCGTAGCCCCACTCCCACGCAGGCTCAGCCCAACATCCAGGGAGAGCAGAGCCCCAGACACCAGGACAGTTCTCCAGAGCTGGACCAGGGTGAACAGAGTTTTATGCCCAGAAGCTCTGCGATGCCTCTTGCCCAAGCACTCCTCACTTCCAAGTGCTGTGCCTGAGAAGAGAAACAGCAACTGCCCAGCTGGGAGAACTTCAGTTTGATGGAGCGGGCAGTGGTCTACACCTTAGTCATCCACATCACCATGGAGTACTGAGCCATGCTCTAGCCCAGCTCCTCCCCATGGCACATCCCACCTGTCCTTTGAAGGTTGCACCAGCTGCTTCCTTCAGAGGTGGAAGAGGTGTACGTTTGTATGTGTTTCTATACCCTGAAAGGGCAGGTAAGAGCTGTGCACAAAGAAAACGTTGGCATATCTTGTTCAGACAGATCCAGTAATATTTGTTTTCAGGCATTGTATGGATTGCTTTGATTTTGCAGTCATTGTAACAGTGGTGCAAATCTCTTTGTCAGAACTTGCTTGGAACGCATGAATTGTCTTCTAAAGCGGTATCTTATTACCAGGTGATTCGAGGCAACCTCACCCGGGATTTAAGTTACTCAGCGCGGAGGCAGCAGGCAACCTGAGTGCCCCAGGGCAGCCGCACGCCAGCCCTGGCTGCGGGGCAGGATGAGGACCGGCGGGGAGAGGGGCCCGGGAGGTCGGGGCAGC
>NW_009647222.1:2298982-2301611 GCF_000708025.1 Charadrius vociferus
CGGTGCTGGTTCTCCCCTTCTCGTTGGGGCTGCTCTCTCCGCGGTTGTGTGTTGTGTGCCCTTCGGCTAGAGCAGCGTGTCCCCACCACAGCGATAGTGGCCCAGGTTCTTGCTGAGCTCCCACAGTGTGAGCGGCCCATGTGAATCTGGGAGTTTTCAGCCTTCAGTGCTCCTCCGAAGGTGGGATGAACGTAGCCTACGCTTGAGATAATAGGAGAGGAAAGGTGAGCTGATTTGTAGGAGTAATTTAGAAAGAAGTGATTTTAAAGAAGAATGCTATTTTTACTGCTGGGAGAAGTTTCTTTTAATGTTTTTTGAAAGTTGCAGAAGAATAGTGAGTTTTTAATGAGTGTCATGATGTTCACATTGTCCCTCTATTTTCAGGGAGGTGCAGGCCATATTTTGTAATAAAATATAAAAGTGTAGAAATAAATGGTATGTGGTCTGTAATTTCACATTACAAACTGGCTTTGAAATTTTGTAGATGAGAGCATGCTGCTTTGTTGAAGTAGTCACAGCACTGTGGAACAAAATAAAAATGTACTTGCAGGATCCAATAGATGGTCCAGGATGTTATGGTAAGGCCACTTGGGACGCTTTGCTGCTTGCTCGTGCTTGGAGAATTTATTCACACGCAAACAGTTGGGAGTGTAGCGGTAGATATTTCTCTGGGTGCCCTTCCCACAGCAGATGCCCAGCTGCTTTGTTGCTTTGTACTTTTTGCTCTGCTTACCTGAGGGCAGACAAGGTAATTGGTTGTCTCTTTAATCTTCCTCCTGTTTTTTGGTTTGTTTTTTTTTTTTGTCAGCACCATCAGCAGGATGTGAAGTTTCAGTTGTATGACAAAACAGTTATATAATGCAGTGCTTGCCTTTTCCTTTTTTCTGGATTCCTTCTCTGTAAATCTGCTCTGAGCATGCTCAGACTCTTGGGGTTTGGTTCAGGGGTCAGTGAAATCAACAGAAAGATTGTGATCAGCCTGAGCCTGTTCCTCAGTTCTGTTGACAGTATTAAAAGCAAGCTGTTTGCACGAGGGGCCTGCTGCTATGCCAGTCAAAAGGTTTTCACACTTCCTTTTTTCCTTCCTACTGTTCCTCCATCCCTTCAGGGAAACAGACACTGGCCATCTGCAGAGCTGTAGGAAAGCTCCCTGTGCCAGCCATGGCTTTGTGTCTGGTCGGTGTTCCTGCTGGGGGCTGCTGATGGTGGGCGAGGGACTGGAGCTAAGGTTAATAGAGGTGTGGAGCTGGTGCGCAGGGTACTGTTGGGGAGGTAGATTATGTGGTGCTAGTTGGGCTCCAAGAGAACAGTTTTCCATGCCTGACCTCTGCCTTGGTCTTAATTATTAGCAGAAATCATGTGCAGACTTGTCCTGACAAAGACTATCTCCCTCCAGAGAAGTCACCCTATTTTGAAACATCAGAGTGATCATCTGCACTGTTAGTAGGCAGTCCCCTTTTTGCTGATGACTGCTGAATTTTATGCAATATGCACTGCACAAATTTTTTTCCAAAAGAAGATGTTGCGACATGCCTGTGATTTCCTTTTTCAGGGCAGCCTGAAGACCGGCTTGAAGTACTGGTTTGCCTGTATTTCCTGGATGCTCAAGCTAGTGGTGTTGTGCTGAGAGTTTATTAGTATCAGCAGTGTCATGCTTTGACTCCAGATGCTGGAGGTCTTGATGCCAGAATCAGTCAGATTTTGTACTGAAGCAGCACCAAGGTGAGCTGGTGTCATCAGAGAGATGTGCTCTGCAAGTCTGTGAAAGTTTGCAAAGCCTGGCTGTTTTGCCAATAAGATGGCATCTCCTCTAAGAAAGAGGAGAAAACCTTGAAGTGTTTGTTCTCCTTCTTCTGAGCATGTCTTTATGGGGAGAGGTTTCAAAGTCTTGCATTCCTGTGGCAACGAGGTGGGTAAAGTGTGTGATGACAGATAATGAGACTTGGTGGAAAGGACAGCTGAGAAATACAATTTGTCCTTCCTCTCATTTTTTTCTGAGATTTTTGTGTTGCTTCCTCTGTGGCCTGTTGACGTTCTCCTGTGAAGGTGGGTGCTTGGTTTTCCCCTATGGTTTCATGAATGAGAGATGCCTCTGTCTTTTAACAGAGGATTTTTGGCAGAAGCTTTGCATTTTTCTTTGTTGTTCATGGCTACTGTGTGAGATTTTCTCCAGATCACGCCAAGACACGGGAGCTGTCAGTTGTTTTCTGACCTGAAGGCATGGCTGGGGTGTAAGGAGATGGTAGGGCCTCTGAGAAAGAAGTACCGCAAACATCAGTGGAAATGTTGCAAACTGTGTGTTTGATAAAATGCCCAAGGGTTCCTTGCATGAGATGAGGAACTGTGCGTGTGAGGAAGGGTCTGGTTTGATCAGCGTGCAAGGTTTTGCACTAAAGCTGGATGCTTATTGTGGCAGCTTTCAGGTTTCTTGTGTTGACATTTGCACGTAGTAATTCTAATTCACCAAAAATCATGGCTTCAAGAGATGGGCAGTGTTTGGCATCTGATAAGAACAAGACCCAAAATTATCAAAGTGGTTAGGTCCCAATGGAAACAATATTCACCAGCAGGAGGGCTGCCTCGTTTGCTCCTAGCCAGCAATGACAGAGAAATTCTAAGTCTCCTCTGA
>NW_009647222.1:2301636-2311749 GCF_000708025.1 Charadrius vociferus
GGGAATTGTCCCAGGGATGGATCACGTTGATTAAGTGGAGGTGACTGCAGCTGACTTCACCTCTGTTCACAGGAGGAGAACAATGCATTAGGTCTGGAGAGCCTAAAGAGCAAGATAGGCCAGAGCCAAGAGCAGCCCTGGCCCTGGGTGTACTGAATCACACTGAAGGCTGCTGTCTTGTTTTGTCCAAACATGTCTTGGCTGTGACCAGAGCTTGGCCCTGAGGTGGATGCCTGCACCTACACTGTGGACACCTAAAGTTAGGTGAGATTAATTCCCCCAGAGAGACTGCTGCATGTGACCTGGGAGTAAAGGACAAGTATAGCCAATGCAGAGCATTTCAAATATAGAAATATGTTAAAAAAAACCCAAAACACAACCCCACCAAAAAGCATAGGGACAAGCACTGCCCTGTGTAAATTCTGATTCTTTTGTTTGCATCTGCCAAGTTTTAGCATTAAGATTTGTGCACCAATACCTCTTCCATAGTTTTTTGCCTCATCTTGAGGTTGCATGTGACATTCTTTGGAAGTTTTGGTTGGAAATATTTGGATGACCTCCATCTGAAAAGCATGTTAAATATATTCTAGGGACTTGTATGTATATATATTTTAGAGTAAATATGTGATCTCAATATATAAGTGTACGGAGCAAAATATTTGCACATTGTGTTTTTCTCCTGTGGGAAGGAGTGAGAATAAGTACTAAGAATAACCACCTAGAGCTGTAATGTATCTGAGGTCCATTGTCCTGTCTTTCTCATAACCATAACGCTCAAGCCAAAAGTGCAAGTTTTGTTCACACCTCATTTGAAAACAAAAGCTTTGGGTTTTTTAATCACATAAAAAGGCTAAGTTCTTTTTGTGTTTGTCATCGGGTAAGGGAGCACCAGGCAATGTGACACTGCTAAGCTGAATTAACCAAGTAGACCAACGGAGGAACAGCCTGTCAGGGAGACTGTTATACGTGCACAGAATGATCATCCCTCATCTACCACTCCAGTGAGTCGGTGTGGTCTCACCTTGGGGGGGAAATACAACACTCAACTCTGCCCTCAGTGGCAGTGGCTCAGCACCAACACATATTAGACCTTGTGTCCTCATCATTCTGGATATCTGTGTAATGATGTTTCCCCGTAGTCTCTTTTATTGGTGTTGTTTATAGCTAGATGTCAGCACAGGCTGGCAGCCAGATCTGTCCACACTATCACCACATAGCTTTCCAGCACTTAAAGGTATTGTTCTCCTGTCACTTTCACATCTATAGCTCATATGCACCAAGACTTACACAATTCCTGTTTGCACTGGCTGCTCAGCCATGATTCACTATATCCAGTTATTCTGCTCCTGATCAAGGCAAAATCTTGGTGCTCCTGTGACATTCCACCTCTCAGCCTTTCTGTCATCTGTCAAACACTTTTCATATATGCACTCATATTTATAAACTAATGATGTACAATGCAAGTTGCTCAAGCTGGTATAAGTGTATTCACTTGTTGCACACTAAATTGCAATAGAAGTTAGTATGGCATAAGCAGTAAGTCAGTCATCATTGGGTCCTAATACTATTAACCTTTACAAAAGCAGTTTTTTCTTAATCGTCATCTTCTCAAGAAAGTTTCTGGACCACCCAGTTGCTCAAGATACAACTCAAACTTCATATGCTTTTGTCAGACCCTACAGCTTGATCTGGTGTGGATGTTATAGACCAGGGTGCAGTAGTTGTACTCCAGCTGTCCTGTGTCCACCAGCCCAAGGCACATTGCAATTATGGACCCCCGAAGTGCCATGCTGTTCCAACACCTACTGGTTACCCCAGCACTGCCCAACAAAGCTCCTCCACCATGAGGGACAGGTTTTATCAGGGAAAGCTTTACTCACACATACAGTAGAGTTAACAAAGACCTATGCCAGTGAGTCAGCACAGCCTGGAAGGAACATCACACTTGCTCCAGTCATCTCAGTCAGGCTCTGGGCCACGGCTCAGTATTAACAGTTCCACATTGCACCCTCTGTTTCTATGCAGTATCAGACATCTGCTCAATGCAGTCTCCCCTCTCCCCCCAGTTTCTGTTACTCTGGGGTTTTATAGCCAGATGTCAGCACAGGCTACCAACCTAATCAGTCCACAGCGATACCACTGTACAGCTTCCCAACAGTTTCAGGTGTTGGTCTCCTGTTGCTTGTTCATCCACAGTCCATACTAAGGCTTGTGATACTCAACTGTTCCTGTCAGCAATGCTTTGTCAACCAAAGCTTATTTTACCAAGGTATTCAACTTCTGATCAAGACAAGGTCTTTATGCTCCTGTGACATCATTTAAAATTAAATAGGGATGGTGGTTTCCAATGACATTGTTGATGCAAGTGGCTTGGTTTGTAAATTTTTCACATTAGAATAGAACTTCTAAACCAGCAGTAATCTGAACATTTTTTATTTTGGATAAGAATAAAATTGAACACTAATCTCTGTCCAGCTTCAGCCTGTAAAAGAAGGTGACTGAAATAAGGCCCAGTATAAGTTGGTATGCATCTGTAGGTCTGAACATTTCTCCCATTTATTCTTCTTTCCGAGAAAGCCTTGGGCTGCACTCCAGAAGTAAAGCTAATTGTTGCATCTTATCTTCAGGCAGTGATTATGTAGTTTGTTCTTTCCAGATGTATCTTTCTTCTGTGCTCACATACCCTTACCCCGCAGCCTTACGTAGTGTCAATGCAAGACAGAAGATAAAAATCAGTTGCTAGTTCATTCTTCGTGTTTTCTGCTTTGCTATTTCAGCCATGCAGAGACACTTACCTAATGAGCAGAGAATTACTATAGCTCATATTTTGTTCTTTAGAACAATTTTACTATTTCCTTCCACCAAAGAAGAAAAACCCAAAGTCACTGAATACATAATACTACGCCTTTGCTGGCAGGAGAGGTACAGTGTGCATGCTACGTAGTGGACAGCTCTAGGCAACAGTAGAAGCTCATTAGACCCCAGAGGCCTGTAGGAGGGCAGGATAAAACTATCTTCAGTATTCTGCATTGAAAGGGTACTCCTTGTGATTTTTGCACCTGATAGAAATCAAAGAGGAAAGATTACTCTCAAAGGCTGAAATCAATGCTATATAGAATTACGCTGGGCATGTAAACAAGTGTTCGAGGGAGGCTATGAATTGTGTAACTGCAGAATGAATTTAAGAGACTTACTAGTATAGAAATGGCATGCACAACCAACAAGTTCAAGTCTTTTCCTGTTATTCAGGCACTGAACAGTGGTGAGACCAAGTTACTTTCTAGATATAAAATTTAAAGTTCACACTGCTTACAGAAGAAAAAAAAAAAAAAAAAAAAAAAAGGTTACCGTAGTGGCCTTTCAGCCAAGACTTCTTGTCTGGCTATAGGCTTCCCAGGGGCACATCTGCAAGCAGTCATTCTTCAGACTGCACTTCAGGTGGTTATTCCCTCCCCCAATCCCCTATGTAAGAGCTGACATCAGTTTTTAATAACTCACAGAAAAAAAAAAAATACCGTAAGTTTAAAACTGTCAAATGTTCATTTCTCCAATATGGACATAGCCAAAGTTATCAACTAGAAACCTCCTTTTGGAGTTCCAAGCACACAAAGTTTCCCACAGAAAGGATCCACAACGAGTACATAGTATGACTTATACTTTAGGCAATAAAGTGAAAATACAACTCCACTAAGATATTAACTAACAGATGCTTCATCCCTCAAATGATTTCAGATTTCAAAATATACCCATTTTAAACAGCTATACCAGTACCTGCGAGATTAGAATAAAATTATTGAAAATGTAAGAGTTGGAAGGAAACAAGCTGTCACTTACGTGATCATTTCACAGATCCTCCAGTTTTTGTTTAAGCTGAGAAGGGTTGACATCTCCTCTTTAGTCAATTCAAAGTCAAACACCTAAAAAGAAAAACAGTTGGAAATCACCTCTTTGAACAAATCAAACCAGAAACAAGATTCACAAGGTTGAAGAACAAGTTCACATCAGAAAAAGTGCTGGTTAGAAACGATGGCTTCGTGACACAGGGAAAGGAAAAGAAGTCTCTTTGGATTTTCAAGACCCTACTGGCAGAGGGAAGAAACAAACAAAAAAGATCACCAGTTGCAGTTACATGTGCCAGCTTTTCCAAGGTGTTTGGTGAGCACTTAGTGTTGCACAATGCCTCTATTTGTGGAAGACGCATTTCTCTCAAATTCCAAAGAAACATCTGGAAGACCTTCATATTTCAATAAATCCATTAATAATCCATTAATAAAGCTATGTTACTCCTGAAATCTTGATGTCCAGTATCAGGAAAAAACCCTGACTTAACAGTCAGAGGAGCAGTGTGGTTTATTGACACCTGGACTCTTCCCTTAACATTGCAGTAACATTCCTCAAAATATTGAGTAAGCACTTGGACTCCAAGCAAGCCCTGCCCGCCACCTCATTCACAAGTCACAGAACAGGAGACACTATGTGAGGTCACTGATAAGGTTATCAGCATAATGTTTCCAGGAGCTCCATCCATCTCTTTTCTCCAAGTGTAGTTTTCATTGTAGCCTTAGCTTCCAGACAGAGAAAAAGCCCAGTCCACTTGCCTGAAGAGGACTTGGGAAGGGTGAGAAAGGATCACGGCTTGCTCTGCAGGGAGAAGCCATGCCATCCCTGAAGGGCAGCACCAAGGTCACTTGTAATCACTCACCTTGAAGTTCTCCACAATGCGCTGTGGTGTGACAGACTTGGGAATCGCAATCACATTTCTCTGGATCTGGAAGCGAAGGAGAACCTGCAAGAACAGAACACTGGGTCAGAGAGAGAATGGCTCCTGCTCTGAAGGAAGCAGAGCCTGTTCCAACAGCTGTTTTCCCTAAGCTACACCTGCTTCTGCAGAGCTGTGTTTCAAATCATTCCTGTCCCTGTGGTCTAGGTAGCGCTTCCTAGAGAGCACAGCGGGAAGTGGTAGAGGCCCACATGGAAGGCCTCCTTTTGCCATCCAGCTTTGTGACAGTCAATTCCTTTTCTTTCCACCTGGACTTTCAGTAGTCTATGCAAGGCTTTCAATCTCTGCAAGAGGACTTGAGAGCGGAAGCAACATCTGAAGATGGGGCAACAATCTTTTTCTGGCCAAGGGCCAAAATGCTTCTTCAAGTATATGTTGCAGGCCACATAGTAGACAGTCCACATTGTTAGTTAACACCACAGAAGGGCACTACGGTTCACAGGGAACGCTGTCAGAAGCTGTACTCTCTCTTCAGGCATAGTCTCCTTAATGGCTGAGTTACAGGAAGGAGTACCCACTGTGTGGCACCTACCTACCTGTGCTGGGGTTTTGTTGTGCTTGGCTGCGATCTCTTTGATCTTGGGGTCATCCAGAAGGGAAGGCTCCTCTGGCTTAGCCCTACGCAGAGAGAAAAAGGAAGAAATGGCAAAGAATCTCTGCAAAAAGATTCTACCTAGTATGAATACTTAAAGAAGTGTGTACACACACCTGCACCATTACTCATTCAATTAGTCTGAATGCTTCAAACTTAAACCACACTAACCCACTTGGAAATTACCTGTCAGGGCGCCCAAGGGGACAATATGCTGTCACAGTGATCCCTTTGGATTGGCAATAGTTGATAAGCTTTTCCTGGGAAAGGTATGGGTGACACTCGATCTGCCAACACAGGAGTAGAGACTGTGTAGAACTACTGTAGCGTTCCCATGCTCCGGAGATTTTCTTCTGAATCTTAATTTCTTAATTACAGGCTGCCTTAATTCTACCCTGCACATAGTCTGTGTGACAATACAAGGCTATAATTCTATAGGGCACCAACTTTTATATTGAGTCCTTATATACTATTTGGATTTTGCTCTAACAGGCTTTATAAAAAGTCATCGATTACAGTCAGAATGATAGTTCATGTCTGGATTCTTTATCGATCCAGAGAGAATGCTTCATAGGGAAATACTCCAGAATTTGTAAACAGTGATTCAACAAGGTGAGACAAAAAGGAAATATTCTGTTCCTTTTTGTACCAAGAAGTATTCACAGAGCTGGATTTAGAGTGTATGCTATGTCTACTTTATTCTCCCTTTTTCCATTCCACTGTAACCAGATCTTTATAATCCCTGAAAACCATTCACTTGCAGTCACTTAGCAGCTTACCTGATTATTTGCTGGCTTATGCTTCAGTCCCGGCTTGTTCAAGATTCTTTCAGTCTGCTCACGGTTAAAGTTGGAGATACCAATAGCTTTTACCAGACCAGCATCCACCAGCTCTTCCATGGCCTAACAGAAAGAAGAGCAAAGTCAGCATCCAGTGTACAAGACATGACCTGCGTACATTCTTCCTGAGGTGACTTGTTTCCCTTCATGGGAAGCACAAAATAACTGTGTACAATTGCCAAGGTTTTGATTCTCAAGGGGAAAGTGGGTACTGGTAATGTGTGACACATCTTCTATCACAACAAAGTCCAAAATCATTGTTAAGAATGAAATTGACTGAGTCAGACAAGGAAAAGAACACTCTAAGCCTACTATTGTGACTGGAGGGCTATGCCCTAGAAAGATGGCGGGATCACAGCCCAAGTGTCTATTTCTGCAAATCTGTTTGAGCAGCTTAAGAACTGCGGTGAAGAAGAGTCATATCATTATGGTCAAGTAAATAACTTTTTCTAGCCTCAGTCTCATCTGCACCTCCACTGAAAGTGACTGTGCAGCTCAGTGACTTGAGATGTTAATCCACGGTGAATAGGAATAATAGCTTGACTAAGCATGCACATTTTCAAAAGCTACCACATACTTTTGTGAATTCTTTCCAACTAATTCCGTATACATGCGTGAGCCATTCTGTGACTGCTGAAGCTAACACCACTGCTGAGGACAGAAGACGCGATTCTTCCACTGCGGCTGAACTTACCTCCCATGTATGTAGAATATCTGTGTTGCTGGGTATTGACATGCCTTTGTCATCTGTGGGAAACAGCTCCTCTCCTGCCTGTCAGTGGGAAAGAAAATGCTTGAAAATCTGTTGAGAAGTTCACTTAATACCAGGAGAGCTCACTACCATGATAGCTTAAACTTCTAGTGCAGACAAGAATGCTAGTTCTTGTCTACAGTCAGTCACGCCTTCCTGAGGAGCGGGAGGAATTGAAGGCATTTTTGCCAGTGACCATTCCCATAAAGACAAGATTTTCTGCTGGACCCCTCTATGTGATGACTCACTACACCTACAGGGAAACACACCACTCGGAACTATAGCCTCCAGTCTCATACATGTTCACTTCATGTATTGTTCTTTTGTGCCCGCTTAGGAAGAACTGGTTTGTTCTTTTTCCAGAAGGGCACTGCGGGACTCAGGTACTGGGAACATGTAGCTTTGGTCTATACAACACCAGATCTAATGAAAAGAGGTATTATGTGCAGTGACAGTTCTTCCATGACAGAGCTCGGTGTAAAGCTGCTAATACTAGGAAAATTAGAAGAGCCTTTGGGTACAAGTTTTGAAAAGATACCATGACAGACCTGTGTTTAACAGCTGTTTGCTACTGCCACCATAAGACAGTTTCACTGTCATGGCTCTGTTAACATAAAGTTAAAATAGAGTATGAAATAAAGATGAGCCTCTCAAAAGCAACAGGTAGGATGGAGACTGATCAGACTGTAGCAGGAAGGAAAGGCTAAGATTAGAAAAAGTCAAACGGACATCAACTCCTTCACTAATTTGTGAAAGAGTTTAGGTCCCACAAGAAATTTCACCTTTTGAATTCCTGTCTCAGTGGAACAACCCTAAGGCTCCTACAGGCAAGGTCAGCTCAATCTGTACTGTATTAAAGACTTGGTGATTAAAGAGAAAAATGGAAAACAGAAATATTTTCTCTTGTTCTGTGATTCTGTAACACACAAAGGAAAATTTCTGTCAGACAGCAAAGTATAGCCCTGCTTCCCGCAAGGGGTAATTTTGAGAGAAGCGTACACTGATTTGTAAGAGAACGGGAGAGCAGCCTATCTTACGCTTGCAGCTGGCAGACCTGCCCCTGGTTTTCAGACCATCATTCCCATGATCAAACAGTTATGCTAGCAGCAGTCTCGGGGGGCAAAGATCAACAGCCTGGCTCACACAGCCAGAGTAAAAGCTGAGCAACAGAGCAGTGCTGGTACACACAACAGACACGTGACTGTCTTTCTCAGCCAGAGCAACTGTTGTGCTGTAAAGCCACTCAGCTCCCCAAAAGCTGTAGTCAAAAGAAACAAATCCAAGGGCATTGCCGTTACTGTACCTTCAAACCAAAAGGCCAGTGCATGAGGTAGAGGTCCAGGTAATCCAGTTTCAGGTCAGCAAGAGTCTTCTGGCAGGCTCCCTTCACCAGAGGCTTGTCATGAAATGTACACCACAGCTAGAGAAAAAACCCAAGGCACACTGTGACCTCCTGGGTTAAAGCTCTCAGGTGCTCTCCTGCACAGGACAGAAATGCTCCATCACCTTTGGAAGGCAATGTGGAATGAGGCCATCCTAGTGCTCCTGAGATGGGACTTGCTCTGTGATGGGACTTGCCCCTGACACTGAAGGCAGCACATGTAGTGGCAGCACGTGTATTTGAGCAGGATCATAATAGACAAAGTCCTCTGGTTCCATTAGTTAAAACATCATTTGTGCTACCCCCTTTTACACAGGGTCTGCCTTTGGAGTAAGTGGCTTTTAAATGAAGACATATATCCGTCATTCATGACCATGCATAATACTCCTGCATTGAACGTAGCAGGCAAAGCCAAGAAAGTATAAAAAAAGCCACACAGAAATGATTGGCACCAACCTTTACCAATGTAAAAAGGAACTTGAGAATCCAGCTATCCAGCTAAATAGCCTGTTTTTCTTAATAAGCAAGAGTAAGAAACTCCACCAACCACACCTTCCCTGGGACATGTGCTGAGCAGATTCCACTGTCCCGAGGTGCCCAGAACCTCATCTTCCTCACAGAGCAAAGACACCCCTTTGGCAGGGCTGCGAGCCTGGCTGCTGGAGCAAGCAGCAGCTACTGCCAGGCTCATCTCCTCTGCTGTGCTTTAGCAGTCAGTGATGTGCTGTTACCAAAGTGGTTCTGTCTCTGTATCAGTCCTTTACACCAAGTGATCTCAAACCTCTGCATCAGGGGTTTCTACCTTCCTTGGTGCTACTTGGCACACCGCCTTTTTCTGCTTCCCTTCTGCATCAGTTGGTCTGCAGACGGCCTCTCCTCATCCTTCCCTGCGCACTTCTGGGTCTCCTCAGCAGAGTGCCAGACCACAGGAGGGCTGTGGCGCTCAAGGTCTCAGTAGATTTTGGGAGTGGGGTGGAGGAGAGTGTGGAAATCAGAATCTTGACCTCCTTCAGTGTTATCAGGTTGACTGGGGAAGAAAGCTGCCACCAGACGGTTCGGATAAGGGCGATTCTTCTCCCTGCTCAAAGCTCAGGGAACTCTCTCTTCCTACCCAATGGCTACAACAATAAAAATTCCTACCAGCGGACAGAAAAGCATCAAACTGCATCTCTGTGCTGATGAAGTGAAAGAAGAAAATTGTATCAGGAGCAATCTTATTTACATTACGAGTTTCTCCAATGCTACAGCATAGGAAACTACTTTAGTTTCCTACTGTAAAAATATCACAGGTAAACAGGCCTGTCCGTGATCCAAAACCATCAGATCCTTACCTTGCTGACAATGATCCTTGATTTTCTGCTGGATCCCATCCCCAACTTCATTTTCATTCTGGTACACATAGGCACAGTCAAAGTGGCGGTACCCGGCGTCGATGGCAGCCATCACTGCAGCTTCCACCTTACCTGGGGGGGACTGAAGGGAAAAAGCTATGATACATCTTGATTTGGGTTTCTCACGTGCTGCTCCATAGGTAGCTAGCGGGTAAATAAACACACAAGGGGCCAGACGAGGGTGGGGCGGCTCAGCCCCGCGGAGGGACCACGGCCCCAGCGACCCGCGTCCCCGGGCAGAGCCCCGCAGCGGCGCCGGAGCTCGGGCTGCTGCGAGGGGGCAGCAGGCAGGGAAGGACCCCCGATGCCAAGTGCCGCAGCGGCACCGCCGCACCGAGAGGGGACCGCCGGCCGGGAGCGCGAGGCCGGCGCGTGGCGG
>NW_009647222.1:2312124-2315000 GCF_000708025.1 Charadrius vociferus
GCCCCCCCAAACCGTCTGGGCAGCACCACTGCAGCTGCCTCTTGCCTGGCTTGTTTAATAGTGGCTGGTCGCTGGACAGGGCAGGGGAAGATGGTGGAGCGGCGTTGGTGCTCTGGGTCCTCCTGTATCCGGCAGACAAGGCTGCGGCTTTTTCTCTGTAGACTCAGCTCACACAGGTTAATGTGAAAGCCGAAATCAATTAAAAATCGTGGACGTAATCACCCTCCTGGGGCATGCAGTGGTGCGCCCTACGGACCTTTCCTCCTGGTGAAGTTCCTTATCAAAAGATAAGGCCCGAGGGCAGCTGTGCCCAGATCCGGTTCATGTTTGTGCAGGGTTCAGCTCCTGCAGCCCCCGTCCCCGTGCCAGGGGTTGTTTGTGCATATCTGGCTTGTGATACGCGCCGGGGTGTTGCGACACGCTGCTGCAGTTCACCCCATTGGTTAGCAGATGGAGTTTCCGGCCTGTTTTCATTCAGTGGCACTTTGGCCCATAATTTGTCATGGGTAAAGCCAGGGGGGTGTCCCGAAATGAGTGAATAAACAGGATTCCCGGGGGCAGTGCATGAGACAGAGGTGTCTCGCTCTCAGCGCATGGAGCTGCTCCCTCGCTGCTGGCTGCGTGGCTGCGGGTTGTGGGCCACGGACCATTGGAGGGCTGAGCCCTTTTGGCTGGAGCAGCGTGTCCCCATGGCAGTGATGGTGGCCTGGGCTGGTCCTAGTAGCCCTGTGATGCTGCGTGCTGATGAAGTGAGAAGGCTAGAGAAACCTCGGTGTGGCTGGCTGGTGAGAGTGAGGCGCACGCTGTTTCCCTCTCCAGATGGTACAAATGCAGCTTTCACTTTCGGGTAAGTGAGGTTGTGAGTAATTTAGAAAATGATGAGTATAAAACACGTAATTTTAAATGTTGGGAGAAAGTATTTTTTAGTATGTTTTCAAATCTGCAGGAGAGCTGTGAGTTTTCAATGAGTGTCGTGTTGTTCCTCTGTCTTTAGGGAGGTGCATATCATATTTCACGATTACAAGTGTAGAATTAAATGGTAGATGACCTTTAATTTCACATTAGAAACTGACTTTGAAATTTTGCAGAGGCAAAAGAAGCTGTACTGATGAGGTGGTCACAGTGCACTGAAAACCTGATTTATCAGCAGAATCCTCCAAGTACTCCATAATGGTATTGTAAGACTGCTTTGGAGGTTTTGCTCTTTGCTTATACTTGGAGAATTGATTCAGGCACAAGCATAAGTTGGGAATATGTATAATAGCGCATTTTTCTCTGGGTGCCTCTCCCACAGCAGATACCCAGGCTCGTTTTGCTTCATTTAACTGAAGGCAGACAAGATAATTAGTTTTTCTCTTTAATCTTTCTCCTGTTTTGTGGCAGTGCGATTGGCTGTCCTCAGCAGGATGTGGTGTTTCAGTTGAAGCTCATAACAGTTATACAGCTCAGGACTTGTCTTTCATCGTTTTTTGTGATTGCTTCTGCATAGATCTGGTCTGAGTGTGCTCAGCTCCTTGGGGGCTTGTTCATTGTTCAGAGAAGTCAGTCAAAAATGCAAAATGATGCATTTTGCCTTGCCTGCGATATATTTTCTCAAGAGAGCTTAGAGAGCAGTTTAAGTGCCAGTATTCCCGAGGCACTCAAGCTTATGGAGCTGTGCTGGTGATTTATTAGTGTCAACAGTGCCACATTCAGAAACAACCAATGATGACTGGGTTTTGAGACTTGGTGTAGGAACTGCCAGAATCAGTCAGATACCATACTGCAGCAGCACCGAAGTGAACTGGTGTCAGAGAGTTGTGCTCTGCAAGTCTGTGAAAGCTTGCAAAGCTCGTCTGTTTGGCCAGTAAGATGGGATCTCTTACGAGAAGAAGTGCCTGCAATATTTGTTCTCATTCTGAGCTTCTCTTTTTGGGGAGAGGTTTCAAAGTCCTGCATTCCTCCAGCAAGGAGCTGGGTGAGAGTGTATGGTGCCAGATGATGAGGCTTGGTGGAGAGCACGGCTGAGAAATGCCATTTGTCCTTCCTCTTATTTTCTTCTGAGATTTTTGTGTTGCTTCCTCTGTGAACTCATGTTCTCCTGTGAAGGTGGGTGCTTGGGTTTCCCCAATGGTTTCTTGAATGAGAGATGCCTCTGTCTTTTAACAGAGGATTTTCGGCAGAATGTTTGCATTTTTCTGTGTTGTTAACACCTGTTGGTGTGAGGCTTTCCCCAGATCATGCCAAGACATGGGAGCTGTCAGTTGTTTTTCTGTCCTGAAGGTGTGCCTGGGGTTGTCAGATGATGGTAGGGCCTTTGGGAAATAAAAGTACTGAAACATGATGTTTATCTTGCTAAATAGCGTGCATTGGTTCAACTTCCAGGTGCTTGTCAAGGCAGGAATGCAGGCACAATAAATGTTTAATTCATTTCCAAGACCTTAGCCTCTTTCTTGCATTGACCCCTGAGGTCTGACAACCGTCTCTGTGTCTTCTCAAGAGTTTTGTTCAAGACTTTAGTCTTTGATAATTCTGGTATTTGGCTATTGATCTGATGAGCTGGCAAAACTGTGTACTTATGAAACTCCAGAAAGTAAACTATGAGCACATACCCTCGCTCTCTGTGGCAGATCCAGGTCAATTTGCCCGCCCAAAGCCAGCAGCTCCGGTCTTCTCATCCCTGACACCTAGGCCTGATTCAGCAAGATGATGTGCTCTGACGTCTCCTTTCTTGCAGTATTTTGTTGTCTCTGCCCTGGGATGAGAGGAGAGAGCTTTCAAGTGCGTGCAGGAAACCCCTTCGGCATGGGTGGATGGGGCAGTAAGTGCTGCCCGTAACCAAGGAGCATCTGGATGGATTTGTGTGACTGTGCCCACAATGGTGGCTCTGTGAGGAG
>NW_009647222.1:2315021-2317217 GCF_000708025.1 Charadrius vociferus
TCCAAGGGAGAGAGAGTGGTTGTGAAGGGTGGCAGTACTTCCCTAAATCTTTGGCTCCCACACAATAGTAAGCCCTCACTGGGTTCAATAATGTGGTGTATTTTTTCGCAGGATGGATGTCTCACCCCTGCCTAGAGATTGCTGAGGGCTTTATGGGTTGCTTCCTTCAGGAAGCTGGGAAACACATGGTCTTGGGCTATATCTTTGTGAATTGAAAGTGGA
Source organism: Charadrius vociferus (assembly GCF_000708025.1). Lineage (NCBI taxonomy): Eukaryota > Metazoa > Chordata > Aves > Charadriiformes > Charadriidae > Charadrius > Charadrius vociferus. Next base: position 2,315,244 of record NW_009647222.1, read on the forward strand.
AATTTTGGAGAGAAGGTCCTAAGGTGCCGGCGGTTTGGGCACAGCACCGCGGGCTGAGCCTTCCCAGTCGGGGGGCAGACACCCGGGGTGTGGGTCATGTGAAGGGCTCCCCAGCAGCACTGGGGGCTGTGGCTGGAGCTCGGGGGCTGGTGGCCGGCGAGGAGGTGGCAACGAGGGTCTCCTCTCAGGACTGGCTGCCTTCTGGTGCCCTCAGGGGAGAGTGCTGAGTGGCTTTGTTGTCTCAGGGAGGATCTGTGTCTCTGGAGCGCAGGTGACTGTATGTGACCTCTCACTGTGTCTCTGGGTAGGAGTGGTTTGGATTTTTCCTACACTGGACGGAAGACTTACAGACAATGATGGTTTTGCATTTTAAAATTAATTTTATTTGAAATATGGAACTATGAGACACCTGATGAAATTGTGGATGCATTTTTTTTTTTGGTGTGGTTTGTCAACATCTGGCTTCTGCTGATGCAAGACTGAAGGCAATCACAAACTCTCCCTGTTTTCTGCTTAGCAGCTCTGCCAGGGCTCTTCAGTAGTAATCCTCACTTCTAATAAGCAGAATATTATTACATCCCACATTTTCTTCTGTAGAAAATACTCTTTGCTTCTTCCAAAAAAAAGAAATTAATGGGGTAAACATCCCATGTCTTCACTGGCAGAAGCAGGGCATATGCAGTAAGAAAACAAGATGATAGTTCAAAGTTAAAGCAGAGGCACGTGATACACCAGAGGTCTAGTGAAGGCCATGTTACAAGCATCTTCAGTATTCTGCATGGAAGGGGTACTCCTTGTGAGTTCTGGATCTGAAAGAAATTAAAGAGGGAATATTATTTTCATGGGTGACCTAAATGTTATATGGAGGTGTGTTGGGTGCATGGAGAATCCACCAAGGCAAGCTTTATGTCATGTAGTTACAGGAAGAATATGTGAAGCTATGTGTCCTCATTTCTCTAGTACAGACAAAGATGAAATGAACATCCAGAACCCATTTTTTGTAATTCAATTTGCAGAGAGTTTCCTGGAAACTGAATTAAAAATGAAAATGTAGTTTGTTTTCATTTGTTTGTTTTGGTTTGGTTTTTAAATATTAAAACCTCTCCTAAAAAAGTATTTTTGGAACAAACCAGTTGGAGTTTGAGTTGGAATGATTTTTAAATAAACTGAATTTCACGCTAACTGGTAGCTGTGACACAAAATTCTTTGTAAAGAATATTCAAAATTTAAGAGTTGGAAGGAAACAAGCAGTGTCACTTACATGCTCATTGCACAGATCCTCCAGTTTCTGTTAAAGCTGAGAATTGTTGCCATCTCCTCTTTAGTCAATTCAAAGTCAAACACCTAGGAAGAGAAACAGCTGGAAATCACCTCTTTGAAAAAATCAAACAGTATGAAGAGAGACAAGATTAGAGAGCAACTCCACACTGGAGGGTCCATTTTCAGTCATGGACCACTCAATTAACAGATAGAAGAACAACTTGTTTTATGGACACAAGAACTATTTTATGAACATTGCTTATTTTATATAAGACTTTTCTGGCATGTTACTGTGTTGGCTCCAAGCAAGCTATATGTGCTGGTTCATGCACAAGCCACACAACAGGAAATATTGTATAAGACCTGTTCATCTGTTCTCTCCAAAAGTAGGCCTGGCTTAACCCCCAGTAGAGTGTAGGCAAGCATAAAGAAAGAAAAAGCCCAGTTCTCTTGTCTGAGGAGGACTTGGGAAGGGTAGGAAAGGATCACTGCTTGCTCTGCAGGGAGACGCCGTGCTGTCCCTGAACATGCCATGAACGCAAGTCACTCCTAATAACCTACCTTGAAGTTCTCCACAATGCGCTGTGGTGTGACAGACTTGGGAATCACAATCACATTTCTCTGGATCTGGAAGCGAAGGAGAACCTGCAAGAACAGACCACTAAGTTGGAGAGAGGAAGACTCCTGTTCTGGAGGAAGCAGAGCCTGTTCCAA
>NW_009647222.1:2317492-2332808 GCF_000708025.1 Charadrius vociferus
AGGAACCGCGGTCAAAAGCTGTACTCTCTCTTCAGGCATAGTCTCCTTAATGGCTGAGTTACAGGAAGGAGTACCCACTGTGTGGCACCTACCTACCTGTGCTGGGGTTTTGTTGTGCTTGGCTGCGATCTCTTTGATCTTGGGGTCATCCAGAAGGGAAGGATCCTCTGGCTTAGCCCTACACAGAGGAAAGATGATCAGTGGTAAGAAACTTCCATAGAAACATCCAGCCTAGCAATGGAGATCTGTATCTAGATGGATGATTAATAGTGCATTTGTAGCCTCAATGTTACAAGCACAATCCATGCCAGCTCCCTTGCAAAGGGCAAAGCAATCTTACCATGGCCTGTCAGGAGAGCCAAGGGGACAGTACGCTGTCACAGCAATCCCTTTGGATTGACAATAGTTGATAAGCTTTTCCTGGGTGAGGTACGGATGACATTCGATCTGTCAACACAAAGGCATAGAGGCTGGTAGTGGCAGAACTGTTGTAATATCATTCTGCTCCATGGATTATCTCCTAATCCAATTAGAGGTTGCCTTTCCCCCTAATTTGCCAGTGGCCTATGTGATAATATGCATCCTTAGTATTGAAGACACCTGTTTTTATACAAAGTGCTTATACGGTTTTTGTGGGGGGGTTTCACAAAGGTAATCTCTGGGTTCTTTATTCTTCCAGAAACAATGTTTCCAAGGAAATACTCCAACATTCATAAACAGTAGTTCAGCAAGGTGGGACAAAAAAGGAAGTATCCGAGTGCCTTGTGTACTCACAAATATCCACAAAACGTGATTTATAGTACATGCTGTGTCTATTTTATTCTCCCTTTTGCCATCTCCTCATTCAACTGTAATCAGATCTTTATAATCCCTGAAAACTATTCACCTGCAGTCACTTAGCAGCTTACCTGGTTATTTGCAGGCTTGTACTTCAGTCCCGGTTTGTTTAGGATTCTTTCAATCTGCTCATGGTTAAAGTTTGAGATTCCAATGGCTTTTACCAGCCCAGCATCCACCAGCTCTTCCATGGCCTAACACAAAGAGTAGGAAAATCACCATCTGATATGCAAGATGGGTCATGAAGAAGATGTTCTTCCTGATGTGGCTTGTTTCCCATCATGAGCAGCACAAAATAATTATTTAGAGTTGCAAAATTCTCTGAAGGCAAAGCAGGTACTGGTACATTAGTGCCATCTCAGCCAAGCCCAAATTCTCATTCCCTTCGTTTTTGGAAATTCACACCAAAGTTGCAGGAGGAAAAGAACAATGACACTCAGTAACCCACTATTTTGCAAGCACTGGAGGGCTGTGCCCCATGCTATAGGCAGGATCTCAATCTAAGATGTTTTTATTTCTGTAAAATTTACTTGAGCAATTCAAGAAGGATGCGAGAACTATGGTGAAGACAGTTGTACAGTTGTTATGGTCAGGCAATGAACTGTTTCTAACCTCAATCTGGTCTGCAGCTCCCCTGAAAGTGATTGTGCAGCTCACTGTGGGTCAGGCAGTCAAGTAAGGCACTCAGGAATGACAAGTAAGGCACTTAGGTCATGACTAAGCATGCATATTATGAAAAGCTACTTTGTACTGTCTTACGTTACTTCCAACTAATTTTGCATGCATGAGACAAGAGTTCTTTGATGGCTGAAGGTAATGAAAACATGGAAGAGACTGGTGAGGACAGAGGACATGTCTCCTGCTGTGGCTGAACTTACCTCCCAGGTCTGTAGAATATCAGTGTTGCTGGGTATAGACATGCCTTTGTCATCTTTGGGAAACAGCTCATCTCCTGCCTGTCAATGAGAGAGAAAGTGCTTGAAATAATCTCGGTTGGGATGCTAGCTATGTAAAGAACCAAACAGGAATGTAAGGAACTAAAGCATGAAAAAATCCCCTCAAGTAATTCTCATCATGACTTAATTAATTCTTCAGGCATTTCTTGTTCTTAGTTCATGCAGGGCTGTGGCATTTTTGCCACCTACTATAAAGACACGTATTTCTGATGGACCCATTGAAGTGATCCACAAAATGCATGCAGGAAAGCAATTTACTCGTAGAACAATATCCTGGAGTCTTACTTGAGTTCACTTCATATATTGTTCCGTTATGCACGTGTAGGAAAAATAGCTTCTTTAGTTGTTTTTAAAAAGGTATATAGAGGATTGACTTTGGTCCTGTGAACATACACATATATACTGGAGTTCATCAGCTGAAAAAGGCACTGCTGACAGATTTCCTATGGGGAGGCTCACTGTTTAAGTTGCTGTATTAGGAAAATTAGAACAGCCTGGGACTAGACAACATGGCCGAAGTGTTTTGCATAATTGGAATTTTCTAGATGCCACAACATTATGCATTTTCACTTGACAGCTTTGTCCACATAAAGCTAACTAAAACAGTATTGAGAAAATGAAATGAAGTTCAGCTCAAAAGCATTAAGTAGAATAGAGATTTTGATCTGGGTGTAGCAGAGAGGAAAGGCTAAGGGTATATGTGTGTGTGTGTATATATATAGACACAAAGTGACACAAATCCTTTGAAGTACCTGTAGTCTGCAAAAGTTATGTATTGAAAAGCCTCATCTGTTGAAATCCAAGCTCTGTGAAACAACACTAAGGCTGCTACAGGCAAGGTCAGCTCAATCTGGACTGTATTAAGTACGAGGTGATTAAAGAGACAAATGGAAAACAGAAGCATTTTCTTTTGTTCTGCAATTCTGTAACATGCAGAGGAAAGAATTTCTGTCAGGCAGCAAAGTACAGCTCTCCTTCCTACAAGGGGTAATTTTCAGATGAGCATGCTGTGGATTTGTAAGAGAAAGGGAAAATGATGTAGCTTCTGCTTGCAGCTGGGAGGCCTGACCTTAGTGCTAGGTCTGCATCTCCAGTATCAAAAGGGCAGAGGACGCTGTGCGAGCAGCGGTCTCCAGGGCAGAGATCAAGAGCTGGGCTCACGTGGCCAGAGTGAAGCTGAATGAGCAGCACTGGAGCAGCACTGGTACACACATCAGACACATGCTTTTTCTAGACTGGAGCAGCAGTAGTGCTGCAAGCGTTACTGGCAGTTTTGAGGAGGTCTCCCAGGAGGGAAAGCTCAGGGCATTGCTGTTACTGTACCTTGAACCCAAGAGGCCAGTGCATGAGGTAGAGGTCCAGGTAATCCAGTTTCAGGTCAGCAAGAGTCTTCTGGCAGGCTCCCTTCACCAGAGGCTTTTCATAAAATGTGCACCACAGCTAGAGACAAAAAGCCAAGGCACACCATGATTTCCTAGGTTAAAGCTCTCAGGTGCTCTCCTGCACAGGACACAAATGCTCCATCTTCTTTGAAAGGTGGAATGTGGAAGTAGGTCATCCTAGTGCTCTTGAGATGGGGCTTGCTCTGTGGTGGGACTGGCCTGTGACACTGAATTCAGTATGTGCAGTGGCAGCACACGCAGTCAGACAGATCTGTAGTAAACACTCCTATTGCAATGTCAGATTTGTGTAGAAGAGGATGGCTTAGTTCAAGGAAGCTTTCTGTCAGATTTGACCTTGTTTACGTTTCCCGTAAAAAATTTAGCAGGCAAAGCCAACAAAATGTAAGACAAGCCACAAAGAATTGGTTGGCACCAACCTTTACCAACTTAAAAAGGAACTTGAGAATCCAGCTAAATATCCTGTTTTCTTTAGTAAGGAAGAGAAAGAGAACCCACCAACCACACCTTCCCTGGGACATGCGCTGAGCAGATTCCACTGTCCCAAGGTGCCCAGAACCTCATCTTCCTCACACAGCAGAGACACCCCTTTGGCAGGGCTGCAAGCCTGGCTGCTGGAGCAAGTGTCAGCAACTGCCAGGCTCATCTCCTCTGCTGTGCTTTAGAAGTCAGTGAAGTTCTACCTTGGTTGGTGCTACCTGGCCCACTGCCTTTTTCTGCTTCCCTTCTTCTGCACCAATTTGTCAGCAGATGGCCTCTCCTCATCCTTCCCTGCGCACTTCTGGTTCTCCTCAGCAGAATGCCAGACCACAGCAGGGTGCAGGCACAGTGTATCCGTCCTACCTCTCCATACAGAATGGGGTGAAGCAGTAAGCTTGTATCAGGAGTGACTTGAATGATGTTATGAATTGCTTTATTCTACAGCATAAAGCTTGTCTCCAGTACTTAAGCTATGAAAATACTATAGGCAAAGCATCCTCCCACCCCTGCCTCAGGACTGAAGATGATCAGATCCTTACCTTGCTGACAATGAAGAGGTCTTCTCGTTTCACAATGCCTTCCTTGATTTTCTGCTGGATCCCATCCCCAACTTCATTTTCATTCTGGTACACATAGGCACAGTCAAAGTGGCGGTACCCAGCGTCGATGGCAGCCATCACTGCAGCTGTCACTTGCCCAGTTGGGGACTGAAAATAATGCATAAATCTTAAGAATCTCAAATCAGTGCATGTTAAATACCTGTATCCTAGCAAAATAAAAATAGGAAAACCACCTTACTGAAAGCAATCTGCCTCTGCCCCAGGTTGCTATTTTTTTTCTTTACAAGATCAGTATTTCTTGCATTCATAAACATGGGCTCCAGTGCTTGAAGCCAGTATCCAGCCATTTCTCCATAGCCCCACTCCCACACAGGCTCAGTCCAACATCCAGGGAGAGCAGAGCCCCAGACACCAGGACAGTTCTCCAGAGCTGGACCAGGGGGAACAGAGTTTTATGCCCAGAAGCTCTGCAATACTGGTGTTTTTCTCTGAAGCTGTTACCTTCCAGGTGCCCAGCCCCACGAGGGGCATCTTGGCTGTGGTGCTCAGCTGCACGTAGCTTGCCATGGCCCTCCACACCGTCTGGGCAGCACCACTGCAGCTGCCTCTTGCCTGGCTTGTTTAATAGTGGCTGGTCGCTGGACAGGGCAGGGGAAGATGGTGGAGCGGCGTTGGTGCTCTGGGTCCTCCTGTATCCGGCAGACAAGGCTGCGGCTTTTTCTCTGTAGACTCAGCTCACACAGGTTAATGTGAAAGCCGAAATCAATTAAAAATCGTGGACGTAATCACCCTCCTGGGGCATGCAGTGGTGCGCCCTACGGACCTTTCCTCCTGGTGAAGTTCCTTATCAAAAGATAAGGCCCGAGGGCAGCTGTGCCCAGATCCGGTTCATGTTTGTGCAGGGTTCAGCTCCTGCAGCCCCCGTCCCCGTGCCAGGGGTTGTTTGTGCATATCTGGCTTGTGATACGCGCCGGGGTGTTGCGACACGCTGCTGCAGTTCACCCCATTGGTTAGCAGATGGAGTTTCCGGCCTGTTTTCATTCAGTGGTGCTTTGGCCCATAATTTGTCATGGGTAAAGCCAGGGGGGTGTCCCGAAATGAGTGAATAAACAGGATTCCCGGGGGCAGTGCATGAGACAGAGGTGTCTCGCTCTCAGCGCATGGAGCTGCTCCCTCGCTGCTGGCTGCGTGGCTGCGGGTTGTGGGCCACGGACCATGGGAGGGCTGAGCCCTTTTGGCTGGGGCAGCGTGTCCCCATGGCAGTGATGGTGGCCTGGGCTGGTCTCCCCTTGACAGACCCTTGTCACCCTGCGTGCTGATGAAGTGAAACGGCTAGAGAAACCTCGGTGTGAGTTTACAGAGGAAGAAGTAGTTCCTTTTCACTCCCACACAGAAAGGTGACGGTGTCTATGCTTCACAGGCTGGGAAGTGGGGCACAGGGGAGAACAGGGAAGTTCACACAGGGCATGCGTGGCAAAGGTGAAAAGTAAAATTAAGTAAATTTTTTTTCCTGATCTTAACAGGACCATCCCTTTGGTAAAATTCCAGAGTTACCTGGTTTTCCTTTGCACTTTTACTTCTCCTTGTTTTATTAGTGCAGGAGACGGGCATATCTCTATAGCTTGTTTTTTAGTGGCCAATGCATTCATAAAGGAGAGTTTCATAATGCAGAGAGAGAAATGTAAGTGTAGAAGAGAAAAGGTGTCCTGTAGCTACGTGGTCATCGTGGATCTCGTGTTGTCATTGATAATTAGTGTCACAAACTAATACAATCTTTTGCACAAAAATAGAGCGGGATCCAGATAGTGGATGGGAGGGTGTATTTTAATGTTTGCACACACGGGGGCAGAGTTAAACTTGTGTGTGACTGCTGCTTTTGAATTTCTTCAATAATCTCTCATCAGATTGAATTGCATATTGCATTCCTTAGATTTTGTAATAATGCGAAGGTGGAAATCTTTCTTCCTCCGTCTCTTTTCCTAAAAAGGATATGAACGTGGCTTACATTTGTAATAAATAAATAGGCATGAAAATTTTCTGGTGGGGGCTCAAAAGATACAATCTGAGTTTTGAAGAGGAAATCAGCTATTATTACTAATGTACCGACTTTCTAAATTGACTGAATCTTAAATTAAAGGCACAGAAAATAATTTCCTTTTCCCTGCTGTCCTGTGCACTAAATGTATGAGACTGCTTTTCCTGCTTCAACTCACCGCTCTCTCTCAAAGGCGTTCCAAAACTTGCTCTTTTAAGCATTTTTATGCGTGGGGGGAGAAATCAAGTCTGTTTTCTCCCTTCTGTTAACCGGGCACTTACTTACAATATGTTGTATGTCCCAGGGGAAAAAGAAAGACTGTCTAAAATTTAGAATGGTTGAGCTTACTACGCCCGGTAGCACTCTAATGTGTTCAGCACCTCCAGCTTGTTTTTGACTGCAGGAATCAGTGGGGATTGTGGGCTGTCTACAGCTCGTAGGGAAGCTGTATGTGCTGTACAGACTTGGGTTGTTAACTACACATTTGCGGCCAGAGGCTACTTCCATTGGGAGATTTGCCATTGATTCAACAGCATCGGAGCAAGCCTTTTGTTAAAATGTCTGCCAACAGTGACAGCTCTCTTTGTTCAGCCAGTCAAATACCAAACTCTGTCTTAACTATTTTGTATATTAGCCCTGATGTCCTCAGAAGGGCTGGATGTCACGATTTCAACACTGTGTAGGTTTCCCAGTGCCTCATCACCAGCTGTCCCCTCTTGTTCCCCACTCCCCGCAGCTCACGATGCAGCCGTGGTGGTGGCTAGGGCGCAATGGGGGAGACAAAATTCCTCAGGGTCTGCATCCCAGCCTTGGCCTGAGCATGCTGGCATCTGGGGGAAGGAACCAAGAACAGCAAGAAGAGTTAGAACTGACCTTCTCCAAGCACTTTCCCCACTTTGCAGTGTAAACCAGTAGGCTCAAGCTGATGGAACAGGCGCTGGGATATCATGCCAGGCTAAGAAAGCAGAGCTGCTAAAAATGGTTTATGGCCTTTTTTATATTTGTGCTCAGTCACTGTGTGTCACCCTCTGGAGAGAGATGGACTTCCCTAAAGCAGTAGTCACATCCTGACATTCCCACAGCATTGGACACACAAGAAGCCTGAAGCAATGTATTTTGCTTTCTGAGGACACCCCAGCCAGTCTGGCTCTGAAGCTGTAGTAACTATTACAGTGACAAATAGAGGAAACAGGGGAAAGTCTGTGGAACCTCAGCTTGAAGCTGCCCTGAAGAGGAACCTTTTAACTTAGCAGAACTGCAGGAAGCAGTTTTGAGAGTTACATCAAATGGGGTGGTTTGGTGATAGAGAGAAGTGTAACTTGCCAGTAAGTGGGTACCTGAGGGTAAATAAGACAGGAAGAGATAGTTAATAAAACTGTCAGGCAGCAGGGAGCAGACCCCTGGAGGCAGTGGAGGAGGTGTTGACAGCAGACAAGGGCAAAACAAGGCATGCTCACAGTATTCCCAAAGTATGATATGGCTACATTTTCTTCTGAGCCTTGCCTACATGAAAATCTTGTGCTGTTTCATTATGTTGATGCAAATGCCTTTTTTGGACACATATCAATTGAAGTATGTTGTATATTGATTTAGCTTAAATCTGTTCCTTACCACTTCAGTTAAAACAGTAGAAAGCACTCTTCAGCAAAATAACATCTATCCTCCCACAGACTTAGCATTAATTCAACAGCATCGGTTTTTGAACTGGTTTAATTAAACTGCAACTTCCTTGCACAGGCCAGGACTGGTTGCTGCGGAAGCAGAAGCATGTCAGTGTCTTTTGTGTCTTTTCTCAGACTTGTAAAAAGAAACCTTCTGATCATAGACTTGAGAGGTGGATTAATGTGGGACAGGCAAATGCTTTCCTTGATTTTCTCCAGGTTGGGCTCTGTGAAAAGAGCAGATACCAAAGCATCAACAAAGACCATACCTTCTTAGTTGGTTCTGTGGAAGAATGGGCTTTGTAATGAGAGAATAAGCAACTTAAGTTAAATAGGAGGGACACCATGGCCAGCCTCCAAACCCAACTCATCTACAAATGGAAAAGTTGCCCGTCCCAGACCTACATTCCTGTCCAGTTCTGCTGGTAGGCATGGTTATCACAGGAACGAGATTTTCTTCTCTCGTATGTGCAGACTGTAGGTTTTCCAAAACTCATCACTTTTGAGAACAGTTTGCTGTTTTTCTTGCCAAGTGGAGGCTCTTGTCCTTGTGGAAAAATATTTTTATGCTCCATTTCAAGTTTCAGCAGTCAGCTGTGTCTAGTTTTGACAAGAAAAGGGGTGCTTCAAATGCCTTAAGAGTGGAGGAAGGGATATGTTTTCCATTTGTGAAACACAAAAGTGTTGAAAATATTTTCCTCATGTTTGAAAACCAAAACAAAGTGAAGAACACAGTAAAACCAATGAGTTCATTTTGATTAGGAACAACATGAAAAATACCACTGTGGAGTCTGTGCAATTAGAGCTGAATAGAAATTGCTTTATAACCTGAACTCGTACACAACAGGGGAGTCAGATCGTTTTAGCTGACTGAGTTACTCAGGTTTTGTGAATACGAGAGCAGAACCTCATGTGGTCTTTCTCCTGTCACATGGCAGGACCCGTGGGCAATATGAACATCTAGGGGGGATGTGGAAGGTCCAGTGATTCCCACAAAGGTTTGGCTTATTGTTCTTCGCTAATCCATGGATCTGCAGTTATTTCGCTGTGTGCTCCAGGTTTGCTGTAGGGTTGGTCAGATGGGCTTCCGCACTCTCAGCATCTGACATTTCCAGAAGTAATTCAGGGCACGCAGGGAGGGGGCCATGAGCTGCAAATTGTCGTGGCAGGATGCTTCCAGCTATTGTGTTGTCTGGGGACTCTCGCTTGTCCTGTAACCAGAGCATGTCCGTAACCCAAGGAGCTGGGAGAAGATGGTGGCCAGGTGTGGGTTGCTGCAGAAGCCAGGAAAATTAATTTGGCCTGTGTGTGTTCCCAGCTGTCCCAGTAAATTAGATGTAACCCAGCAGAACAGATAAAATGGCTTCTTCATGTCTAAAGTTTGTGAGCACCTACATGTTTAGAAAGGCAAGAGACCTTGGTCACAAAGCATAGACCTCATTTTACGGTATCTTTCTAGAGGTATTATACCCCCCCCCAAAAAAAAAAAAAAAAAAAAAAGAAAAAAAAAGAGGAAATAGAAAAGAGACATAGTTTGTTACCATATATAATGTACTTCTGCAAATGCCTTCTTAAGAACGGCAGGACCATACTGCTCAGGTTTTGTTCTCACAGATCCATTGATTTGATCATGGCTCAGTTACTTATTTGGTGTATTGCAGATGTGGACTTCCACAGGGAAGAATAATGACAGCAGTACTGAATGTTTGAACAAGTACTTGACCTATTCAGAATGCTAAATGTTGGATAGTGCCTCGTGTCTCTGGGAAGAAAAGTATCTTTTTTGTAATATAAAAAGGAGATGCAAAATATTTTTCCAGGCTCCTCTGTGGGCAGCTAGGTCTGATGGTAGTAGAGAGGAACAGACTAATTCTGAATCAAAAAAACAGTGGAAGCAAGCACAAAATTACCTAAATGGATGGATTTCCACGTGAGCAAAACAGATGTGAGATGAGAATTAGACTTGAAAAATTCTGTGAAGTTGAATATTCTAACTCCCCATCCATGCATGATTTATTAGTCCTGTCTGTCTTACCACTCATGCTCCTTTTTTGTTAAAGAAATGAAGGGGGGGAGAGGGGAGCATGAATTAACTTGTGATACACAGCTATTTATTTAGCAACTTAACTCCTGAAGTTTCCTGGGAAACAATGCTGTAAAAGAGAGGCCTGATTTTGTTGCTTTTTTAAGTCAGGAGCAACCCCACTTCTGAGAAGTTACAGTAAAGTAGAAGAATAGCGTGACTCAGTCCTTCTCTTTATATTATCTAATCATGACACATAGGACAGACTTTTTGTATAGGAAACTCATTTTTGTGCTCTGTTCAAAACCAAACTAATCATCAGTCGGGTTTATTTTGTAAACTATTATGGTGCAAGAGAGTCACATACTGTGGAAAGAAACTTAGGAAGCACAAGACAAATCTTTGTGGTTTGTAGAGTGTTTGTGAGAAAAAAAAGGTAATAAATACAGACAGAGATAGCTCTGGATGTCAGAAAGTACTTAGTTACCCTGGTGCTCATTGTAACATGGAAGTAAAAAACGTTTAAGCAGCTTTTTTAAGGTGAACCATTAATTTTTCCTAGAAAGACATTAGCACAAGCAAACTTGAATATGTCTTGTATGTGTTTGTTGTTCTCTCAGTTTTCTACATTGGAGTTCCCATTTTACCCTTTTGGTCATACTTGCCCAGATTCTTACGTGCTGGTACCATGCCGTAGTATCAGCACTATCCAGTCTGTTTTTTACCTAACTTATCATGCCTTGACTAGACACCACCCTGTTGCTTTCTTTTCTTGGAGGCCCTTTTAAATTATCTCTTCCCAGACAGTTTCTTACTGACGTCTGATGTCTGCAGCACTTTGTTTATCACGGGGAAAAAAAAAGGCAGATTCATCACAGGATTTTCTTTGCTTTTGATACCACTGCAATGAGCTAATTTGTACAGTATTGTGACTAGAAAATAGTGAAATGCCCCAAACCAACACCTGCAATGTAAACCGCTCCAAACCCACAAAATTTAAAAGTGAAGCTTGTAGATCTTCAAGTTGTGTTTCTTGCTCTAGAAATGAGAAAACTTTTGGTTGTGAGGAAGAATTTTGTTTTCCCAGCCGTTGGCACCCTGTACAACTTCCTTCAGAGCTATGAAATGTAACCATGAGGGCTCCTTCAGAACACTGCGTTCCATGCACTTTCCTGTAGCATATAGGCACCTGCTGCGGTAAGGTCTTTGTTTGAAGATGTCCATGTAATGATTTTGAGGGCATAGAGAATGTAAGGTTTTCGGCTTGGGATATGCAGAAATAAAATAATTTTTTGAGTTAAGATTTCAGATGAACAGTCAGAAGTCGTGTTTTACTCCAAAATACCATTACCAGTACCTAGCCACAGAGATTACATAAGAAATTCAGTTCCCACTTTGTGTTTGGAATACAATGCCTCACACAGCAGCTTCCCTCCGTCTGTTTTGCGTATAATGAAGGCTTTTATGTGTTTTCTTCCTCTTTCTCAGTCATTTATTTGATACTTAATGATTCAGGAAAACTTCTGCATTTACTTAAAGACTAAAGCTATGATTCTGATGACAAATACAGGGTTAGTTTAAGTGCTTACACACTCACTTCTCTTTTTTTTTTAACATATTTCCCCCCCAAGCACTGGAGTTAGAGTAAAAAAAAAAAAAAGTAGAATACTCTATTTGCCTCCCACATGGACTTATCCTTCTGGTTTTGACATAAAGAGAATCCACTCAGATGCATGAAGTTATATATTGCCTCCATACCCAAACGGGATGAAAGCCCACTGTATTTACATATGAAAGCATCATTGTATTAGGCACTAGTAAAACAAAAGGTAAAAAAGGCCCTTTTTTGAGGAGCTAATTCTAATTGGGTGACTAACTGGTGTGCAAGTTGTGCCTCACTGCTCTGTCAGGTGCACCCCCGAGTTTTAGGTAATAATAGGCTTGTTTTAAGATGTGGTGGTGTGATATATTGGCAAATAGGGGTAGGTGGGTGATGAAAAATTACCCACGCATAGGCACGCTTGAGCCAAGAATATGTTGAGAACCACTTATCTGGTTAATGCAAGACGCGGTGAGTGGCTCTGACAAAAAGACAGAAGTAGGACCGGTGCATCCTTGCCTGCTGCGTGCTCTCTGAGATCTGATGGAGAAGGCTTTATTTTCTTTGTATTATAGACCAGAGTCTGGTATGTAGAGACGTATGAAGGACTTCAGGCCAACAGAACTGTGCAGCACTTTATGTGAGCTGTGGCTGTAGTTTCAGGGACAAGGAAAACAGCTTCCAGTCCATGCATACAAATAAATTTGCTTGGGATTCAGCTGAACAAGTGGGTTTAGAGACTAAGCATGGGTGAAAACGTGATACTGATATCTTGTGGACTTGCACTCTTCCTGGGATGGCAAAAATTAAGCTGATTGAAAAAGCAGTGAATAAAGTGGTCTTTTAAACTAGAAAAACTGAGTAAGCAGAGGTGTGAAAAGAGTAGGTAAGGGGACTGAAGGTAAGTAAGGGTAAGGTGGCTGTGGTGTTATAAGGAAAGATATCCCTCCTGGGTAGCACTGTCCTGCTAACAGGAAGGTTAATACACGGTGTGGGCTTCCCAGGCCCTTGTCCACATTGCAGGTGATTTCTTGCAAGAAATAAAGCTTGTGTGTTGGTTAGAAGAGGAGATAATCGGTGTATTGGGGGGTGATGGAGAGGGAGATGGATGTAGCCAGAGTGATTTTACGATGTAATGGTTCTGAGTCCTCTTGGGGAAATAAGGGTGTTGTACTCCCAGACCTTTCTCAATACAAATTTGGCCTTGAATGAAAGTGAACGATCAGAAAAGTTGCAGAGGAATATGAGACAACAATAGCATGGATAGCAGACAGAGAAAAGACAGAATCTAGGACTTTTGTAGGGGAAAAACTGTCAAGTCTTGAAAATGGCCTGAATAGGCCGGCATCCAAGAAAAGGGCGAGGATTCCTTGGGCACACATCGGGGTGGCAGAGAGAATGGGCACGCTGCTGGCAGCAACCGAAGGTGGAAAGGAGTAGGGAGAGTCTAAGAGGGAAGGCACGCATTCATGCAGTAGAAAAACACCCAGGACGAAGATTTAGAGAGAAGGTTTCAGAGTTTTTAAATAGTGTGAGGATTTGATAAAAGGAGTTTCTTTTGAAGATGAAATTATTAATGGAGACAGATCATATCTCAAATTGTTCTAAACAAAGAGCTCAGGGTCTTCTGGAATTTAAAATGGGTATGTCTGCAGTGCTGTATGTCAAATACTTGATCTAACTTTGAACAAAATAACTATTCTATGAAAAAGTACCAAGGGCATAACCAGTGAAGAACACTCCTGTTTGCCACAGTTTTCGTCAATCATTAATTGGCCTTTTTCTTTCCAGTTCTGTTCTTTTCTGTTTCTGCCTTGCTCAGCTCCAGGCCTTTCTTCAGTGCGGTGCAGTTGCACCGGTGCCCCAGCGGAAGTTTATGTGTTGAGGAAAGGAGTTTCCTGGACCGCTTCTGCCATAAACATTCCAGCTAAGTGCTACCGCCTGGAAGGGCTCCAGAGCAGAGACCCTGAAAAACACAGCCCAGCTGGTGTGAGAGATAATAGCTGCCAAATGAGTGTAGCTGTCTGCAAGAAGTCAGGGATGAGGATATGGCTTCGACTCAGCTGTCCTTGTGTAGTTTGAAATGTGAATCAAAGCCATTAGGCTGGTTTTGCCATGCTAATGTTGTGGTCTTGCTCAAAGGCTAATGGAGATAAGAAATCCATATTTAATGCCCATGGAGGTCCTAGCTTGTGGCATGGGTTGCTGTCTACTCACTTGTAGTTATGACTAGATATTGGCATCCGATGTTTCTTTCTGTTAATTGTATTCTTAATGATTGAAATACAGCCAATGCATAGTGCTGATACTCAAGAATAGGTATTTTTCTTTCTGTCTCTAGAACCTTTGGTTCTTTTCCTTGCAAAGTCAATCAATGACTTTGCCTGTGATGCACTCGTATTCAGAGCTGTACTACTAGTACGCAGGAGGCAGGGTGACTGCGGGTGTGCGATCACACAGTGTGATGTGGGAGCGTTTCTCTTTACCAGTTTGAGCCGCTGGATGGCAAATCAAACTCTTCTGGTACAGTGAACTTCAGAGTACTCCTTTGGTTATGTAGGCTGGACTGGCTTTATACTGTAGGTTCTGGCTTAGACAAAGTTGATAGCGACGAAAGGTAATTGTTAACATTAAAGTTAGTGGGCGAGATGAAAAGGATTGTATATGTAACTGTAAGTGCAATTCACATCCAGTGGAAATATTTTGCAGATGCAGCAGATTTTATTGTGGTTCTGTGTTGAGGTCAGGCATAGCTCTTTTTTTTTTTCTTGAGGAAAAGCACTGAGAATATGCTCCCTGAGATGCTGAATGCTTCCCAGAGCTTCCCAAATAAACGAGGAACAAAAGCAGTGCAGTAACCGCCGAAGAGGCACAGGGTGCTGCTCGCTGACAGCCTGGCCACTCTTACCACTTAGCACACTTAGCACTGTGCCGTGCTTTCATCTCGCTGGTCCTTCTTTCCCACTGACAGGTTAGGATCTAATCCCTATAAATGCAAAACAAAACACCCCTTCTCCTCACAGCACTTCATCGACTCTGCCCAGATTTTCTTAAATTTCCGTGTGTTGCTTTTTCCTATCAAAATCTGAATCCCCCATCTTTCATTTTCATGCACTATTTTAACCTATTAAAAATGAAGATCACCTCTCTCTCTCCCTTGTAGAGAGGGTGATTGAGCACATTTGGTATACATTCAGCTTGTGGCCCTTTAAACTTTACATTGTGGCTGTTTCAAGGGTAAGCATTTAGAGAAGAAAATGTGAATCTGATTATGTATAAAAGATGTGCTCTGCTATTTTTGTAAAATAAAAGCAGACCTACGGCAATAGAAGCCGTAAAGGACAACACCTTCCCACACCACTTCTCTCCATTTGTAGCCAGAGCTGCTCCGTCCACTTGGCTTTGATTACTTTGGGAATGACAGCCAGTGGGCGTGAGGGTAGCTAGCGTGATTGTTAAGTTCCTAGATTCACATCTATTTTTTTTTCTCCTGCTGATTTAATTATGAGTAATGAGATTTTGGACCCTTGCTTCTCACCAAAACCAAAAGGTCCTAAAGCCAGAAGAAAAAAAGTGAGCCGGGGGGGGGAACAACAAACCAAAAACCAAACCAAAAAACAATCTGACCGCCCCTGTACCCTGTTTCCTCACCCCCTGGGCATGAGGGAGGGGGTGCTGGGTGGCAGCCCGGGGCACTGGTGCCCGCGCTCCTTCTTCCTTCGCACGGCGGAGGCTGTGGGCAGGGGAGGGGGAAGGAGCCGGCT
>NW_009647222.1:2333910-2367665 GCF_000708025.1 Charadrius vociferus
AGCTGTGAGGCACCTCGTGTGCGTGTTTGTGTGTCTGGGAGTGCTGCCCCGCCTCTGGGTAAGCCTCCCCCTTCTTAGGGAGGGCTAAGGGACATAGGTGCACTGCACAGGGACGCCTTATAAAAGGGCTGAGCAGGTGAGCTTGTGCTGGTTGGAGCGAGGAGTCCTGGAAATGACCACCTCTGGCAGTTAAACCTTAAAACTATGCCTGGCTAAAAGATTTGCTGGTGTAAGATGTTGTCCTGAGCCAGTTGGTCAGTTGTACTGTGCTGTGCCAGGGCGGGCTAAGGGACATAGGTGCACTGCACAGGGACGCCTTATAAAAGGGCTGAGCAGGTGAGCTTGTGCTGGTTGGAGCGAGGAGTCCTGGAAATGACCACCTCTGGCAGTTAAACCTTAAAACTATGCCTGGCTAAAAGATTTGCTGGTGTAAGATGTTGTCCTGAGCCAGTTGGTCAGTTGTACTGTGCTGTGCCAGGGCTCTTAAGATGTTATCCTGAGCCACTTGCTCTGTTCTCCTGTGCTGAGCCCGGGCTTTGTATTGTTTCTGTTTGATGCAGGGTCCAGGTCTGCTGTCCATATCCTCTGTAGCGTCCCAGAGGTTTTGGTAGATTTCTGTGGACTAGAGCTATGGTAATTGCAGTCTAAACAAATATTGGGGAGCAAATGATATCCTGGGGCATCTGGGAGACAAGAAACTTTCCCTTGTTGGAAATGCAGGAGCTGTGTATTTGCATCTTTTTGGGAGAAGGAAATTGGTAGCTTTCCCAGCCCATACAAGGGTTGTGCTCTATTTTCTTACAGCTCTGAGGGCAAGTGATGGTTGGCATAACCATTTGTACTTGTGGTTTCTTTCTGTGTGAACTCTTGGTGTTTATTCTTTTCCTGCAGGTAACTACTAGCCAAGAGTGTGTGGTGGCCTCTGTATAAAGCAGCCCTTGAATCAGTGCTGGGATTTGTGTAGGTTGTTCCTTTGCCATTAGAAAGGTGAGTAGGATTATTTCCATGTGTTGCTCTAAGGCTTTCTAGCTTAAATGCTTCCATAAGTGGACTGATATTTAACACACACTGGCCTGTGATGGCCAGTCCTTTCTAAACTTGTTTGAGAGTGGTGATTCTGTCTAATCTGAGAGTGGTGATTCTGTGTAATCTGTTATATAACTGGAGTTTATGGTCCCCAGATGATCTTAGGTCTTTGTATGAGTCTTTTTTTTTGTTATATTCATTGAGTTTTTTATTGTTTTTGGACAAAAGTACCCAACTAAGAACATGTGTGAACAGGTGCATCTCCTCTATTGTTGGATCTTTTTTTTTGTATCGAGTCTTAATTTGGTTTTGTAAATTATATTATCTACAGGAACAGATGACATAATTAGTTAAACTGAACAATGAGGGATCTGCAGAGATAGAGCTTTTTATGGGGCTTTGTTTTGTGTAGTAGTTCATGCTGTGAACACACTGCAATTTTAAATCATCTATGGGATGTTGGAGAAAGATCACTTGGCTTTAGATGGAAATGCTGTCTGATACTCCTTTTTGTTATGAATGTAGTATCTTAAAGAATTGTGTCTGATGTGATGTGACATGACACCTGAATCCTAACAATAGTTGATTTCTTTGCTTAATGTGCAACTGATTATTGTGAGTGGAAAAAGTGGAACATGCAAAGGATTTTGTGAGATGCTCCTTGTAATACACAAAATACAGGCCTCCTAACAGAAGACTTTCCCTTGTGCTTACCAGATGTTTGTTCTGTATCAGGCAGTACTTCCTGTAAAAATCTGTCAGTCCTCAAAGGCTTTTTAATCTTGAGCTGTACGAGTAGACAGAAGTTAGAGCTGGGGAGGTGTTGCAGTGTCCTGGTGTGATATAGACTCCATCTTCTGTGGAGTAAAGGAGAACTAAGCTGCTGTTACAGTCAAGTTCGAATTACTGAGGCTGTTAATGTATTCAACTTTTCTATAAATTTTTTGAAAGTCTAGTGAAAATGAATGCTGACAGTGTGCTGGGTGCTTCCTAAAACCCAGAGTGCATGGGCCTAACCCATCCTACTGACCTAATTCAGGGTCACAGTGGGCCTGAATCTGAGATGCTTTGAGTGTGATTGAAGCAGCTCCAGCTGATTTGAGATGATGGAAGCTCCCATAAGCATGTCTCTTAAGGAAATCTAGTTCAAAGTTGGGTGCGGAGAAATCGGACCTCAGTCTCCCACTCTCCATGGTTTTGAGAGCACTTAATGTTCATTTGAGTATACAGCAGTCCTCCCAGTGCAGAGAGTTGTGTCTTTATTTTTTTTTTGTCTCCTGCTTTGTCCATTGCTATCTAGTCTGTGACATCTCAGGTCAGAGTGATCAGGTAGGGCTTTCAGAGTTGCAGTGCTGTTAGATGGACCTTTTGGGCATCACACAATCTGCTAGATGATTCTTGGCCACATTGCAAAAGCTTGAGTGCGTGGTGAAAATCCATTTCCCATTGAAGACGATCCAGGGGTGGTGTTGCTTAGTCAACAGGAGGAGACAAAGGTGCTGTTTGACTTACAAATATGTAGCTGTCTGTTATTTAATGAGAACAGGAAAATATGCCATTTGTGCCCACTGCAAAAGTAAAAACGTTAATTCTGGTGCCTGAGAACTTGGCATTGTAATCCATAGACACAAGAGGAAATACTTGAAAGTCAGTAAGGGGATGGAATAATCTGTGAGATCACTTCTGGATTCGGTGAAAAGGGGACTGACTAGTTGTGCATTGCATCCCAGAGTAGGTGTGTTAATGGCATGTCAGTATAGAGCAATGATGGAGGAGGTGGCCTGGGGAAAAATCAAGCAGAGACTGGCATAATTAGCAGGACAGCATGGGGATGTGAGGAAACAAGTTATGCAGAGTGTGATTATGGTGACATATCTTTTGAGGAAAGCTAATAAGGTTCTGTGTATTGCCAGCTCCAATTCTGTGGTCTTCATCTGGCTGAGGATTACAGTTGCTATCTGTGCCTGCATTTCTTCGGAGCCAGTATGCATCCGGGCAGCTCGTACGAGCTTGGGCTCCATGTCTCACCTCTAATAAGTTCACCAATGAGAGTGAGATCTGCTTCTCTGGTTGGGAGCCTCTGGTGTTGAGGGAGGTTCTGTGTAAGCACTTGAGGGAAATCTGTAGGCAGGAACAGCTTGCGCAAATCTGCTATTAATCAATTGGGTAAGTGGGCTGGTTTCAGCAAGCTGTGTGAAGGATGTCCTCCCCTATGAGGGTGGAAAGGATGTCAAAGCCAGGAGACCTCAAAGGTAAAAACATACTCAGCAGACACTTGTTTCTTTGATTGTTTTGATAGTTGTCTAGTCTTTGCTGCCATATTACTACTTGTAATGCATTATCTATGGAATGTTTGATGTATCTGTCTCATTTCTCTGTCCAGATGCATCATTATTAGATGCCAGACCAGTTGTCATCTGTGCTAAGCTGCTATCAGAATGGCTAAATACAGGCTTGTTCTCTTAAGACATGGGGAAGGAGCCTGGAACAAGGAGAATCGCTTCTGCAGCTGGGTGGACCAGAAGCTGAGCAGTGATGGGATAAAGGAAGCTCAGAACTGTGGCAAACACCTTAAAGCACTGGGCTTTGAGTTTGACCTCGTCTTTACCTCTGTACTCAGCCGTTCCATCCAGACTGCATGGCTTATCCTGGAAGAGATGGGCCAAGAGTGGGTTCCCATTCAGAGTTCCTGGCGGCTGAATGAACGTCACTATGGTGCGCTGATCGGTCTCAACAGAGCGGAAATGGCTTTGAATCATGGGGAGGAGCAAGTGAAAATATGGAGGAGAAGCTATGATGTTACCCCACCTCCCATAACTGAATCTCATCCTTACTATGAAGAGATATACAATGATCGCCGGTATAAATGCAGTGATGTCTCTCAAGATAATCTTCCAAAGGCTGAAAGTCTAAAAGATGTGCTTGAAAGACTTCTTCCCTATTGGAATGAAAAGATAGTGCCAGAACTGAAAAGTGGCAAAATGATCCTTATCTCTGCTCATGGTAACAGCAGCAGGGCGTTGCTGAAGCACGTGGAAGGTAAGGGTCTTCCTTATAGCCTTCCCCTCTTCTCCTTACTCAACTGCTTAGAGGTTTACCTCTTGTTCTGTAGTGTATATTACTTACCTGGGCAGTGTAACACTTAATGTCTGTGGTCTCCAAGGAGAAAGTAAAAAAATTGGCCTATTGGAACAGGAGTCAAATTGGGGGATGTGGGAGGGGGAGAGAATCAGTTAGAATAATGTAGTTGAGAGAAAAGCCAGGTGTTTTCCCCTTATTTCTCACTGCTCACTTTAGACTATTGTATTTGAACTAACATTGCAGTTGGTCTAGAGCCTGAAGAGTTTGTGTCTAACTATTTTTGGATTTAATCAGCTACTTTGTCAGAAGGGTTGAAGTCATAATCTTTTCTTCAAGCATTGCTATAACACAGCAGAATAAAATGCTTGTCTTGGGTTGCAGAAGATGTTCTTGACTGTTACTGTGGTGGGTCACTCTTGAGGATTGATTCTTGATAATTTTTACTTAAAAATGCTGCTGTGATAGAGAGCTCTGCAGAGAGTAGGTACTTGCTAAAGCTTATGCAAATACTGTATTATTTCCCAATGTAGAAAATGCCTACCAATAAACAGTGAAGTTGGTAACTTAGTGTAAGGTTGCTTACTAATTTGGCACCTGAAAAGGATGCGATTTATCTTTAAGTCATTACTAGATTCTTTCCTGACGCCTCCTCTTTAATGACATGGCTTCTGGTTTAGGTCATCCTAAACTGGAAGATGGACTGTATTCATTTCTTTGTCTGCGGGTAGAGTAGAATTTAGTGATTATGTGTATGAATACAGCTTACTAGAGGTGTAGTTGCAAGTATGCACAGACTGGATTGTGTCCACTCAATTTTTTAGTTACAAAACCCTCTGCTGTGTGCCCCTACGGCTCTGGCTGCTAATTGCTTTTTGCATTCAGGCATGCTGGAACAGTCAGGACAGCTGATGCTTTAGCAGGAGTCAGAAGCCCAGGGAATAAGCATGTACTGGAACTATAGAGGCTGTGAATTCTGGGGTACAAATCAGTGCTTGGATGAACGAGGAAGGCTGGTTCAGCCAGTTCCACTGATGTGGTCAGGATGGTTGTCCACATTATGTGAAATGATAAAGAATTACGAAGGAAAAAAGGGCAGGAGGATCTACAACCATGTTATCTTCCCTGTTCCCCTGCCACCTCTCCAAGAAATGAACCAGTTCCATGAAACCATGCTGGCCAAACCCTTTGGGGGTGAAATGCTGCAAGCTGAGCACAGCTTCAGCAGAAACCTTGGGCCACTTTCTCTGCAGGTATGCACCAAGGTTAGAGCTGACAGCATCACTGACTGGTAAAGGTTACTTTAAAGGTAGTATGGCTGGATTCCTTGCTGCATTGACATCAGAGAACAGTCCAAGTTAGAGCAGCTGCAAAGCTCTTCATTGGCACAGTCTTTTAAGTATAACTCTTCCAGGGAGGCCCACATTTAACCAAGGTAGAATAAAGCTGTGTCTCTTGTCTGTCCTACACTGTATCTTGTCTTTCCCAGCATGTGCTTACATAGGGAAATGTGAGGAATCCTTGGCAGAGGATTCAGTTCTGTTGACCGAGGACTGTCCATCAGCTACCCCAGCTCCCATACGGGAGCAGTTGCCAGATACATGCTGGCTGTTCTGCCCTTTATGCAGTGGAGATTTGGATTGCTGCAGAGCTGGCCTGAAGGGTGGCATGAACAGAGCTTCAAGACCCCTGTTGTGACCTGTCTTCCCCCCCCCCGAGCTCCAACCTATATCTAGCTGGATCTAAGAGGTTCTTGTCTGCATTGCTGACTGTCTCTCCCTTTCTTTCCTGAAAGGTTGTGAGTTATGAGTTGCTCTGAAACCTTGCTGGAGTTGGACCTGACTCAACAGTGCTTAAAGTTTATCAGTCTACTGTATTCACAGCACCCACTGTGTTGTGTGCTTTGTTTTTGTGGACTTTTTTGCACAAGCTTAGTGTCCTGCACTCATGGGGGAGTTTCGGGGCCCCCTCTATCTTAGCTGGAGCCGTGTTTTTTTGACATTTAGAAAATTGGGCTCCAATGGTCTCAAGCAGCAATCCTACATGACTACTTGGATGTCTTACTCATAGTGATAACTTAATGCTGGAAGTTGTACCTCAGAAACTTTAAATGGCAGTAAATATAGAATGGTTAGAGTTGGAAGGGATCTTAAAGATATGAATGTTTGATCTGATGAAACAGTTCTAATTGTTTCAGTGTGAAATTGAATGTCTTTTCTGAAAGAGTATCCTTGAAGTTACTATTTCAAGGAGGTATTTTTTTGAAACAGGCCTGTAGTTCTCTGAATCTGAATGTTTTCTTTGTTATGAGTAGCTGGTAAAGAGCTTGAAATGTGTGTCTGCTATCTACGTGCACACAAAAATCATCAGACAACAATGTCAGGCTAACAAGTCTTTGATTTGGGGTTAGATTTTGTTCTTGTTTTCTCAGTACTCAGAGTGAACCTCATTAAGGTATATGAAATGTCTGTGGGATCTGTTATGGTTTACATATGAGGACTTAAAGTGAAACCCTAGTAGTCTTTCTGAAAACAATATTTAACACAAACTGGACCATACTATTGTATGCACTTGGAGATCTGTAACAGCAGCTTCTCTGAGAGCTTGCTCTTTTGTCCTGGTGGGCTGAGTGACACTTCTCTCAGAGGGTGCTGATGAAGATCTTGGTGCTGTGGGCTGTTGGTGTCCAGTGGGGATGCTGTGCTGTGTTCCTTCTTCTAGGTAATCCCTATGAATTTGATAAATGCCACCAAGGACAAGTGTGGCTGTTCTGTGCAATCCTATCAAAAAATGTTGGCATCAAATTCTTAAGTCTTTGTAACTGAGCTTGCCCAGTCTCTTCAGAACACTTATTCTTTTCATCATCTTCAGGTGATGTATGTGATGATGCTAGGAGTCATTGGCGCAACTAAAAATGGGCAGAGCAAGAGGGCAGTTTTCATTATATGTTTTTAGGGTTGGAAAGGCTCTCTAAAAGTTACGTTTTCTTCAGGCAGCAGTCTTCTGCTTGCTGGTTGAAGTGTCTTGTCATAACTTAGCAACTGTTTT
Organism: Charadrius vociferus; assembly: GCF_000708025.1. NCBI lineage: Eukaryota > Metazoa > Chordata > Aves > Charadriiformes > Charadriidae > Charadrius > Charadrius vociferus. The sequence goes on from NW_009647222.1 coordinate 2,341,063, forward strand.
GTTTTGTGACACCTATTGGTATGGATCATGACCTGTAACTCGGGTCTTCAGACAGGATGTAATTTTTTTCTTTCACGGTATACTGTCTCTGCATTGAAAAAGCAGTGGCAGCAAGATGTTAATGTGGAAGGTATCTGAAGTAACTGTATTAGACTTGTTCGATAGATTTTGCTTTGGATGTTGAAATGTCATATTGGTTATGAAAGCATCAGTTGCTAAAATCTGCTAAACACCCTAGATGCACAGAATCTATTTGAGGGTGATTTTTCTCAATTCTTTGAAGGAGAAGTAGTTTTTCCTTTTACCTAATAACTGATACTTCAGATTGAGACCCTCTTAGCAGTGTCCCATTGTGAAGACAACATTAGTGTAGTAGTTGTGACCAGCTTGCTCCGTTTGTGTTGAAGTACTAATTGGAAACCAAGTCTAATGGACTAATTTTCCAGGTGACTGGCAGAAGGATTGATGGGCTGTCTTAACTTCTTTTTTCCCTCCTGACCACTCAACCCTGAGGACTGGTGTTAAGTACTTCAAGACAAGGTCTTGTAGAAGGCCCGATTCTAGAATTTCCTCCCTGTTGAAATGTTGCCATCTTTTGGATATGGTGTGGTGGTCACTGAGCCTTGTCATGCTTAGGGTAAAAAGTGAAAGGGAGGAGTTTTTATGATACTTGTCTTCTGGAGCAGCCACTATGTGTACTGAAGCCCTGCTTTCCAGAGAGTGGCTGGACACTGCCTGCTGATGGGGGCAAGGAGGAAGAGAAGAGAGAAAATTTTCTGTTTTCCTTTGCTTGTGCTTTATTAAACTGCTTTTATCTTGTCCCATGAGATTTTTCCATCTTATTTTTGTGCCTCCTCCTGTCCTGCTGAGGAGGGGAGTGATTGAGTGGCTTGGTGGGCAGCTAGTGTCCAGCTAGGATCAACCTAGCACAGTCCTCCTTCGTGCTCCACTGTGATGGGGTTGACCCCGTGTTGGGGATGAGGAATGGGGGTTGTGCTCAGTTCATTGCAATGTCTTTGCCACTCCTTCTTCCTCACTCTCTTCCCCTCTTTCAGCATGAGGTCCCTCTCATGGGAGACAGTCCTCCATGAGCTTCTCCAGTGTGAGTCCTTTCCATGGGCTGCAGTTCTTCAGGAACAGCCTGCTCCAGTGCTGATTCCATTACAGGGTCACAAGTTCCTTCAGCAAACCTGCTCCAGCATGGGCTCCTCTCTCCATGGGTTCCCAGGTCCTGCCAGGAGCCTGCTCCAGCATGGGCTCTCCATGGGGTCACAGCCCTCCTTCAGGTGCATCCACCTCCTCTGGCGTGGGGTCCTCCTCAGGCAGCAGGTAGATATCTGCTCTGCTGGACCTCCATGGGTTACAGGGGGACAGCCTGCCACACGATGGTCTTTCCCCTGCAGCTCATGGTGATCTCTGCTCTGGCACCTGGAGCACCTTCTCTCCCTCCTTCACTGACCTTGGTGTCATTCTCACGCCTCTCTCCTGGCTGCAGTTGTGCAGCAGTGTGTTGTTTCCCTCCCCCCCCTTTAAATATGTTCTCACAGAGGCGCTACTGCTGTTGCTGATGGGCTCAGCCTTGGCCAGTGGTGGGTCTCTCTTGGAGCCGACTGGCATTGGCTCTGTTGGACACAGGGGAAGCTTCTGGCATCTTCTCACAGAAGCTGCCCCTGCTGCCCCCGACTGCCAAGACCTTGCCATGCAAACCCAATACAGACATAGAAAATCTTGGCGGACAAAAGGGGAAAACAAATGTAGATAATATGCTGCAGCCATGGTTGTAGCCCACCCATCATCCCTCTTTCCGTAAAATACGCACAGTGAGCTAACATTCTGTAAAGATTATTAGCCAGATTTGAACACTGGGCCCACTTCCCTCCTCTACCCTACTGACGCTAGGTGCTCTGCCAGCCTGAAGGCAGGGCAGAATCTGCCCCTGAATACTTAACCTACTAGGCTAAAGCTTCAGTATTTTCATTAAGCTTGTGGGAAGGATACCATGACCTGATTTTGGATCTCAATTACAAAGTGCCAGTTCTAGAACAAGCCCATTGTGGCTGAATTTACGCATATGATCCTGTGTGTGGTTTGTTGGATGAATCATCCGGCCTCAAATGTAGTTGATGTGCAGGGGATGAGGGGTGTGGCTATTCTCAAGAGCTGTTGTGTGTTTTGTGTTGCTCTGACTATATGAATAGAAGGAAGGAACTTGGTAAGAACAGGTGAGAGGGAGAACAGGGAGGGAGAAGCTGAGCCAGCCCTTGTAGAAGTTGGCTGGAGGTGCTCAAAATCAAGCCCAAGGGGGTTTGCCTCTGTAGGACTTCCCAGGGTGCAAGTATTTCGAAGCACTTCATAGGCTGTCAGGTAACGGTGAATTCCTAAGCTTGCACAGAGGTACTACTGGTCTCTGTGTGTTTGATCACCCAGTTCAGTTAAATGGAGCATAAGTGAGCTGGAAAAGAATTCTGAATGTGACTTTGAAAGATCTTTTTTGTAATAAGTGCATTACCAAATTCTCAAATGTTCATGTCCCTAACTGCTTCCTGCTATACAGCTGCTGTTAAGGAACAATGTTTAACAGGTGCTTGTGAGAGAGATCATGGGAGATGCTCACTTGATGAATGTTGTTGCCCAGTCAGCATTTTATCTACGGTCCTGAGGAAGACATCCGAAGTACTTCAGTAATGTCTGTGGGTTCTCATGCTCTAGCTAGGGAGGACCTTAGTTTTAAAGCTTCTCAGGGAAAGACTGCTTCTGGCAACACAGTAGACTTCAGCAGTGCTGAGACCCAGGCTTTAGTGTTTCACTGGAGGGAAGGGTGTTGCTTCTTCAATGGCCTTATTTCCCATTGCACCTTTTAGCCAGCAGTTGAGTCCTTACCCTGATTTCACCCTTCTTCCCTGTGAGATAGGATGGGGTTGTGACACAGCCCAGTTCAAATGAAGTGCGAGAAAAGGTCACTTGGCTATAGTTACAGCACAAGAAGTAACTCGATAGCAGTTAGCTCAGACCTCTGTGGTCTCTTTACTGTCCTCCTAGCCTGCTGGGTGGGGAGTGTTCTTCATGTGTTCTGCCTGCAACTGAAGAGTTTGTGTGACAAGCCTGATCAGCTTCTTGCTTCCTGAAGAACAGATACTATACAAATACAGTAATGGTGCTGAAATAAAGCAACAGGACACTATTGTTTCTTTAGGTTTTGCATCTGACTTCAGCTTGCATTTCCAGCCTTCTGGCTTTGAGGCAACACTTCTGTATGAGGAAAAATCCCAAGGAGAAAGCCAACATGCTTGCACGCAGCTTGTTTATCCCAGACTGCACTATTTTGCTTTGTAAATCAATACTAGTTGACACTGGTGTGGTCACTGTGTTCTGTAAAAACAGTAAAATGCATTTCTGAGTCCATGTAGCAACAGCTAGTTTTGTTTAATCTGTTTTTAGAGGAAACCTTTAAATATCCTGGCTCCTGACCACATTATGTGGTTTGCCTAAATTGTCCTGCATGACTTCATCTGCTTTGTGTATATCGGAATGGTTTAGGCTGGGAGACTGAATTTGAGAGGTGGGCAGAACACTTCCTAGGGCCAGATTCTCTGGGGATACATGGTGACATATGTATGTTGTTAAAATCTAATATGTTTAAGAATCCTTTATATAAGAGCTCAGGCAGCTTTGATTTGCAAAAAAAGCAGCTAAGTCCTTAAGAATAGTGCTTGTGCCTGGTAAATGTACCCAGTATTTTTCCTGTTGATTTCTGTGTGGTTTTAACATTTTAGGTGCTCCTTGAGTGCTTTTTTGTAGGTCTGTGATTCTGCTGCCTACAACAGGTGAATTATTTATCCCTTGTATACCAGGATTGCTTAAACTGGCAAAGTATGACTTTTTTTTTTTAATGGTCTGATGGCTCAACATATAACAAGGTGTAAGCTTCTTGCAAGGGTTTGTCTGTTTTTCTTGCAGCATGCCCTTCTGAAACTTAGGGCTAATCCACAGCTGAACTAAGTGCTTAACCTAATCAAAGCAAGAATAGGTCATTGCGAAAGTTGTGCGCTTGTGTAGGCTCTGGGCAGGGGCATAAAATGGTTCTCACTTCCTGATTAGTTCTGTTTTTTCTGACATGTTGTCATCCCACTGTTGCTGAGAGGCTTGGCTTTGGGGATTTTTCTGTTAATATGTTGGCTCTGCTTTTCTACTTAATGTGAAGATCACTGGTAAATTTGTACCCATGTGTTTGGAGAAACATCTCTCTTGTCAGCTGCTCAAGGGGATGTTTTCTTCATGCACCTTTATCTAGCTTCTATGGTGTTGTGTTTCCAAAGCTTGATTGTGTGCATTTTCTTGAAGCCGTCTTGCTTTACAACAACAGGCTGCTGTTGTGACCTCAGTGCTCTAAAAAGGGGAGGAAAAAAGAAATACTGACATTCCCAATGACACTAGCTTTCTTCTGCCTGAAATTTTTGAGGAATAATGTCTTTGCAGCCACTGCTTCTTATTGCAACTATTTAGACCTTGTGTGGAAACTTTACTAGGAGGTTTGGTCGCAAAATTTACTTGTGTGCTTTGGAGTCTTGTGTGTTTGATGTAAAAATAACGAGCAATTTCATTGAGATTAGAGCCTCAGAATATTTTAATTAAGCACAGCTGGGTAAAATAAATTTTCTCTCCAGGTACCTGTTATATTAGTGAAGTGGAAAAATATAGGAAAATGCTGTAAGCTGTATAAGTTGACATTCTCCCTTTTTTTCCCTCTCCCTCATTTGAAAGTGGAAATGAATATCCTGTATCTACTAATTCTGAGAATAGTACTGTAGGTGAGATGCTATAAACTTGTTGTTGAGAAATCAGATGTGGGCAAACAGTGATCCTTACACTAGAATTAAATACTGATTTTTAAGACAGCTTGTGGAAGCTTTGCATAGAAAACTTAAGAGAAAAATTAACCTTGGTATTCTGCCTTTTTAAAGAGGCTGTATTAGATGCTTAGTAGATGTTGTTTCATGTTGGAGCAGCACATGTGGACTCTAATCCTCTTTTGTGATGGATGAGTTGGGAAGATATGGAGGAGAACCTATTGTCCTCAATGTTCTGGTTTAAAGGGAAGGTATAGACTCCAGGGTAATTTCTTCCTGTTTGTTTGGCATGTGTAGACTGAAAAATAAAGAGACTGTCTTCACCTTGATGGGAATTCCCTCCTTCAGCTGTTCTTAAGCACTAACCAAGCTGTGGTCTAGCTGGGAATTGACCCTTGAGTAGCTGGTGATGTTGGAGGGTGGAACATGTCCTTGACTGTTGCAAGACTAGATAATCTAAGAAATAAGGCAATCTAGACAGACAGTTAGCTAGGTAGATAATTAGACGAGCTGTTCAGTAGGTGTAACTGTGTGTGGTTTTTTTTATTTATTTGGCAGGCATCTCTGATGAGGACATCATCAATGTTACTCTCCCCACTGGTGTGCCCATACTTCTTGAACTTGATGAGAACCTGCACCCCCTGGGCCCTCACCAGTTTCTGGGTGATCAAGAAGCTATCCAAGCTGCCATCAAGAAAGTTGAAGATCAAGGGAAAGTAAAATCTGCTGAGAAGTAAAATCCCACTGACTAACACAGCTGTTTTCAAAGTGTGATAATAAGTGATGATTTATGTATTACTGCTATGTTGCACTGTGTGAAAGTCTCAATTTCAAGCACTAAATAGTTGGAAGGGACAGTCGTTGAGTCTCAAATTGGTAGATTAACCCTCTGCCTTTCAAAAACTGGAATTTAGATCTCAGCATGAGGTTATGAATACTGAAAAACGAAGCCAAGAGATCATTCAGGTAATGGAAACTTGCAGGGCAGTCTGCCCCAGATCTAGGATTGAGAGTGGCCCAGTACAGAAATAAAGGGATATGTTAGTGGTGTCTACCAATGATCAGTCCTAATCCATTAAGGGAAAAAGCACCAGCTTACTGGACTAATTAAGTCCAGGTTGTTACAGGCACTAAAACTTTTTCACTGATAAAATGACACCAGGCAACAGAGTTATCCAGTATGATTCTTCTTGGTCAACGGCCATGACAATTTGTTCTGGATGGAGTTCCTTTGGTCTTTCAGAACACTTTCAGCTGTACAACTCTTTGCCTTTGTTTTGAGTCTTCCAAGACCAGTTCATGGTCCAGAGGAGAATTTTGTAGAGATGGTCAGACTGTTATAGTTAACCGTAGTTGTCTTTTTATTACACTATGTTCCAGTTTTTAAGTAATCTAGAAGGAATACCTTTTCCTCCACCATCTTTGCAAAGCCTGGCATGACTGCATTTTGCTGGCTTGCAATAATAGTATTTAACTTGGACTTTAGTCCACAAACTAAGCACAAAGCTTTCCTGCTCTGCTCGATGTTTGAATTATCATTTAGCTCTTAGTGAGTGATCTGAATATCTTTGAAACACTTAAGCAATGTGTACTAGAGGTTTGATCATGTTGTAGTCAAGTTGTTGGAATAATTCCTGTTTACATCAGTAAAAGGGCATATAGGAATATCACCCTCTAAGCTTTCCTGAGTTGCAAAGATCTATTGATAAATATTTCCACATTAATATTACTGTGGCATTCTCTGTATCAATTTCTCTGGAGGGGTGGATGCATAAGGCATGTAAGAAGTGTTACTGGTGCAGCTCATTCAGCCATCATGCTAGTAGGGAAGGATGTTCTGCCATGCCTAAAAGTGTTCTCCTATAAAACTCTTCTCACTGCCGTAGCTTGATTCCTGCCGAGTGTATTTGGCACTAAATTCGAACAGTTCACACTGTGGGTGGGTGTAGTGTAGCATGCATGGCAGTTTAATGTTCTCTTTATGTACACAAGCATCAGGATAATTAGAGCAAGTCTTCAAAAGTGTGATCTTACTTGCAAATATGAAACTGTTACTTAAACTTAAATCTGACCCAGTGTCTCAACACCTGGACACCTGGATTCTGACCTCAGTTACCAACATGGGTGGTACTTGTGTATGTACTATTTGAGCTGAATGTGTTCTCAGCATAGCCCAGCTGCAAATCTCAAGAGAAGTTGATGAGAATTCCCTTGGTATGATGGTAGTGTAAACTTAAAATCTTAGAGTAGTTGCTTCTTTGCAGTGAGCAGCTGTGTAGCTCATTTCATAAGTGTGAGAGGATGTTTTTTTCTTTTGAAAGCAGTGTGACAGTGTGGTGTGCCTCGGATGGTCTCCTTGCAATGTGGATGTAGACTTTCTAGGTCTTATGCTGGCTCATGTTAGTGTAGTGTGTACTCCATAAAAGACCTCTTGGTAGGTGATAGTTTCTCCTGCATGAATGATGCTTGGGCTTCTTTTTGGTTTTGTTTTTGTAGCCCTTGCAGTAGGAACACAGTTACATGCTTCCCTTTTAAACATAAAGCTGGTAGGTTTCCCCTTGCTTTGTACAAGCAAGGATATGTCAGTTGTTTTTTCTCTGAAATACTATTAGCAGCTTCCCTGCTACTCTATTTGACACTGACTTATTCCTTTCTGGGTTTTTACTTTTCTGTACGTAGAGTAACTCTGAATCTTAGTCGATGCTTTACAAGTCAGTGTTGTGGAGTTAGATTGTTGATCAGCAAATGTTCACCTGTCAATGCCCTGAGGATGGCCACTGGCACTCAAGTGATTAAGTTCTTCCCCAAATGTTCAATAATGTGTGAAGTTCAGTATCAAGTCAAAATTACTGTAGGCTTATTAACAAGTCAAGCAGAGCCACCTGTTGTCAGTGGGAACTGCATGCATCCAGATGTGTGGGCTTACAGGCCACGGCTATCAGTGTCCATATCCCTTTGGCGTTGTGGTATTGTAATGCAGAACTTCTTCAGGACTTGAGATGCAGCTGAAACATACTTGGAGATGAATCTGGATGAACTGGGAGACAGGCTCGCTCCTCCCCTTCTCTTAGAGAATTCACCATCTCTTTTGGGAAAGGAGTGGGGAATGGAAAGGTGGATGAGTACATGTAGAGAGTATTAATGTTTCTTCTTGCAGCTGAATGGGTGAAATTGACTGAAAACAGCCTTTCAAAGTCATGGACAGTGAGAAAAGAACAGCAGTGGGATGTTTTCAGGTGGCACTGTTGCTGCAGTGCTGCTTGAGATGTGAATAGTGACAGTGCCCTGGGAAGTTTGACTTCATTTGCTTTGGTTGTGACTCCAAAGTGATGACAGGATTTTACGTGCACATCTGGCAGCAACACCACCCTGCAAAAGTATCAAATAGAACCAACTGGGGATTTCATTGTGCTTTTAAAGATTATTTTAACACCTTGCAATGCTTGCTTTTGGATAGCTTTCTAATTAAATTCCTCATTCATAAAACATGTATATTGAAGAGAGAGAAACCAGCTTCCATCAACAGTGGCATAAGAATGCCTGATCTTCAGGCAGAGCTACATTAGAGGGAGAAATATGAATATTGCTGGTGGCTTTAGAAATCACTGGTTGGAAAACATTTTCGCCCTGTTTGATTGAGTATGTCTCAAAGTCCTTTAAGGCAATCTATGTTTCTACAGTTGACATTATGGATGTGGTTGATTTGGTTTTCTTATGCATTTTTAATTTGTGGTCTGGTAGCAATAAGAGCTCTAGAATCCTCTTGAAAACCTTTGTAAATATGGTGGAGCTGGCAGGTTCTTTGTAACTCAATAAATTCACCTGAAATAAAACTTAATTTGGGTTCAGTTTTTTTTCCTTCTACTCCCTTCTCCCTTGTCTCATTTCCAGGGCTGATAGGTAAATAAAACTGACCTTCAGGATCCCAGAACTCATCAAGCAGTTGATCACATATCATGCAGTCAGATGGGTAAAAATAGTGTTAGAGCAAACACTGCCTCATGTTTACATGTAAAGAACTTGGGCTGGAGGGGAATACATACCTGTTTGAAACTGTGGAGGCATTTGCATAGGAACAGCAAATTAAATGTTTGGTTCCAGAACAGTGGAGCTAAACAAATGTTCACTCTTTACCATGCTTGCTTTTCTTTCTAATAAGAAGCATTGCTTTCTGATGGTGTTTTTAAAATTGTAGCTTCTGGAGATAAAGCCAACCCCTTCACTCTCCAAAGGACTCTGGTGTCAAACAGAGTTGTGACTCAAATGACAAGTGCAAGGAACTGCAAGCCTGCTGAGGACTGTTTCTTGTTATTGACCTTCATGCAGAAGGCCTTGGATACTGGGGTATAGGGGAGGCAGTATAAAGGTCCTGGAAACTTTGACCATTCAGGTAGAAATGGGGAAGACACAACTGTATGGCTTAAAGCAAAAGTGTACTGAAGAAATGGGCTTTTTCAAAGTTGGTCTTACGACTGTGTTGTGGGTGGGAATGGAGCAGATCAGTCTGAGACGTTTCTGTACTGATAATTAATGTTTTGCAGTTAATGTGGGAGTGCTGCTAGCCAATTCAAAGTTGTATTGGTGTTTTAAGGTGTATTCTCCCCCCTTCCACAGTCACCTTTTGTACTTTGCTCTGCCTTGGCTAAATTATGCCTTAGTTATGCCTCAGATTCTTCCTGAGTCATATCCATGGTTTCCTGTGTTGGGAAAAGACCATCTAAACACTGGCTTGCTTGAGTCCTCTCTACCTTTTTGCTTAGAAAAGGTTAGAGTGCAAAGGAGTTTGCTATGGTCAGCTTGGTCTGCATAGCCTGAGCAGAGACTGACTATCTCTGCCTAATCGCACTTTCAAAATGTACACTTTGTGGTTTTTTTTTTTTAGGAAACTTTTTAGTGTATGGTATTGATGGAAAGTGTCGAAGTGCTGGTTGAATACCATTTGTGGAGGCTCTGCCTCCACAAATTTGCATTCACTCTGTTTCAGAGCTACCAGTTCTCAAAGTTCATAATAAATGGCACTTGTCAATTGCCTTGTCTGTCGTCTGTGCTGGCTGCAGCCTCTCCTCAGCCTTAAATTCCCATGGGCAGGAAAGAAAGTAGATACAATGACAACTTCGCTGCTCAAGGAAGCTCAGAGCTATGGTAGGAACAGACTCTAGTGAGTCATATAGAGACTGCAGAAGGGTTTGGCGAGCAGGAACCCTGATTTGAGCTGTGCCAAACAGGTGTTGGCTGCCTCTGCCTTGTGTTATGGTGGCGAAAGGACCTGTGGGTAGGTAAATACAAAAGGGAGTTTGATTTCAGCATCACTCAGAGGACAGCCAGGCTATGACAGGGCACTCTTCCCTCCTACTACCTTGTTAGCTCCCAGGCCTTCTTGGGGGTTATTCTAGCAGAATTTAGCAGCCATGTTGTGTTCCCACCCTACAGAAGGAAAGGGGAGAGGAGGAAGAGGCTCCCTGTTCTTGCTCTTCACGTTATGCTGACAGAGCAGGGGAGGGCAGCAGATACCAGGCTATGGATGTTGTTGTGCAGTGGAGTCAAGCTCAGTGCACTAAAGTGGCCTGAAGATGACTTCTGATCCCTGTTTTGGAAAGGAGGGAGCGTTGACGCACAGCTCAGTCAGAGATGGTAACATAGATGCTGCAGTTACTCTGTCGGGCTCCAGAAAGCAGTTGTGGCCCTAATGGGACCCCTGGCATGAGAAGTGCTGTGTTGGAAAGCATATGCTTCGTTAATATAGTTGTGTTTTTCCTCAGGTCTCTTCCAGCTCCCCCTCAGCATGGCGTATAAGCTCGAGCTGTTTCCCTACCTTCTGTCTGGCGCTTGCATGAAAGAAAAGTACTGGTACATGTTAGTTAGGTAGGAAATTCTCCTAGAAAACCAGTGTGAGCCCAGTGACAGCAAACGCTGAAGTTTTGGTTGCTGTTGGCCTCGGAGAAGCCAAGCTGCCATCTTCCAGGTTGGTAATTTCTAGCCATTAGGAAGAAGCAGCACAACTGAATACTGTGGAGGACCCTGATGCTGCCAGAAGTATTTAGTGGAAGTGTCTCTCTCTTTCAGTTAAAGATGTTTTTCCTCCTTGTTCCTGTTGCTAACCTAGCAGAAGTGTTGGAAAGGAGGAACATGCATTTACTATTAATCCCATAATCTAAACCGGGGATGCTCGGCTGAGGAGTTAACTACCTAGTGAATCCTACTTTCCTGACAGATGCTTGTCAGGCTCTCGGTAACTCTAGCGTACTATGATTAAAGCTGACCCACTTCTCTAGTTCAGATCTGTGGCTCTCCAGCTGTTCCTAAAATCTGCTGATTGTGGTTTCCGGGATCTGTACAGAAGGCAGTGGTACTGGCTATGCTAGGATTGAGCAAGTGGACATAAAGATCCATAACTATCCCTGAAAAAAAAAAAAAAAAGCAATTGCTCTTACACAGATTACAACTGTAGATGGACTTGCAGAAATGGAAGTGGACAACAGGTGGAGCAAGTGCATTGTGGTATGTACGTGCAGGGAAACACGAACGTTTTTACACTGCTGTGTGCATACAGGGATAGCAAGGCGTAATCAGCCTCTCGTGAAAGACGGCATGTTTTATCTCTGCCAGTGCTGGCCTATAGTTTAACAAGTGGTGTGAAGGTGATTTAGTTCTCGTGTGGAATATGTTGCAATTATCATCTAGGTTGCTTCTACAGACTGGCAATTAGTCCTATTTTTGTCTTGTATTAGCAGCGTAACTAGACTAGATAAATTCAATAAGAGCCAGACTGGCTATTTGCAGATAGCTATTTAGTCTGAAGAAAAAAACCCCAAAAGCCTCCAGTCCTGGTCGGTGATAGTACATTAATAACACTGTGTGTCAGGAAAAGGGGGGGGTAAGTCAGTGTTGCATGAAAAAAGGAGCTAGGCAATAAGCAGATGCCAAATAAATTAAAAAAAAAAAAAAAAATGGATGGTGCCTTGGGTTCCAGGGATCTAATTTCAGATACTCTTGTAATTTTCCCCAAAGGACTGTGTATTCTTCTCTCTTCCTTATCAGAAGTTGTGGAAATCTATAAGCATTTTACATGCTTTCAGATTGAACTTTAAGGTAGGCAGTCCAGACCCCCTGCTTAAACATATCTTGAAAAATGTTGACTGATGTGACTTATCCAAGCAGAGTGAGCCTGTAGCTGTAGCTGATGCAAAAAGACACCAGCAAAGTAAATCGCCAGTCTTGTACTGCAAGCCCAAATATTGCTGCTTTCCCTAACAATTTAGTATGAAAAATGCTTGTTAGTGATACAAAACTCATGAGCTTTGTTTTTGCACTTGTTGTGTGCTTCAACCTATGCCTTTAAATGAGTGGTTCTTTTTAAGTATGTACACACACATAAATTTCAATTTTATGAAATATTGTGGGAACTGATAATTTTTGTCAGGCAATAACAAAGTAAAATAAACTTTCACAGGTCTTGTTTTCCCAGATGAAAGCATTAGGAGATCTACTGAATTGAAAAGTACTTTCTTTCAATACTGGAAATATTATGTTCTGTGCTTTCTCTTCCATGTGGTTGGCTGAAGGGATTTCCACAGCCAGCAGCTAGGAATACCTTCCATGAAGCTGTAAATCCTTCACACGGGCTGCTGAGAAGAGATTTCTAAGAAGATCTGAGAACTATTATTTCATTACCTTATCTCAGTATTGAGGATAATCACTGTGTAAGTATGCAGTTATTGGTAATATAAGATCAAATATTCCTCTTCATTTTAAAACTGCATACCTTCTTTTATTTATAGGTAAACTTTACTTGTTTCTCAGAGTCCCTGTTACATTTCATAGTTTTAATTCTCTTCAATGCCAGATTTGGCTTGATCTGATCTCAATCACATGGTGGTTTATATAGTAAATGAACTACTTTTGAGTATTAAGTAACATACATTGGCAATATCAGATGCAGAGACATATGCAAATAATGATTACAAATACACACAGTTATTTTTATGCATATATAAATGGATTTCTTTTATTTTTCTTTAACTTTTCTAAAAAAATCATAGCTATGTTCTATTATTGTCAGTCCTATGCTCTGTATGTCCTTTTTCATGTCACAGTGTTAAGTAGGTTTCATGCTTGTGCACAAGTCTGAATTCACTATTCTAAAGTGCAGTATGTAAAGTAGAAAGTGAGATCACCACATCAGCATTTCTGATGTATAAGCTTGGTTTCTTGTGCTCAATTCTGGAATTTGCCTATAAAGCGCTAACATGTTTTGGTGGCAAAGTTTGTATTTTTAGCTGAAGAGAAGTACAAATATATTTTGCACTTGAAGTTGGGCAGAGTTTCTATTTAATATATCTTAGAACTGAAATTTCAGGCACATCAAGTATCCTCTTAATTGTTTACCTTCCCTAAAGTATCAGAATATATGATTATGAGGGTTTGATCTGTCAAGAAAGATGGTTGAAAAACAATTTTGAGGCTTCCCTCAGGGAATGAACAAAATATGCGCTTTATCAATGCAATTTTTTAGCAGCACAGGAACTCTACATTTTGATTTTTCTTAAATTATGGACTCAGTCGGCTATGGTTCTAAGTGTATCAAGTTAATTAAATTCTGTAAGCAAACTATTATTCGTTAGGAGGATAGGCTAGGGGTTTTGGTACTTCATTCAAAGTTAGGAGTTCTGGATTCAGTTTTGCCGTAGGCTCTTCATCACCAGCAAGTCACTTATTTTTCCCATCTGTGAAATGGGGACCTCAAAACTTCATGGCCTTACATGGCTGTGCCACTTTCATTAGGAGCTGAGATGCTCCGATATACGACAAGAGGACTTGTTCAGTTGGATGTGGAAGTTCCAGCATGGGGTTTGCTTCAACAGTGCAGCTCTTTTTTCAGTGCCTGAATGTGAGCAAAGCTCCTCTTGAAATATCTTTATGCACTTTTGAGAGCAGTTGCCTACAAGTGTTTAGTAATGTCAGTGTTAAGATGAAAAAAACCCCACCAAAGTCTAACCCCACCAAACCTAACAGTTTGGGGCAGCAGTCTCCTGTCATTTCCATGACTAAATAGATGGGTCTGGCAGCACCTCTCTTCTTTATGACAGTTCACAAAGGTGCTGGTAAAATCAAAACTTTGTTAACATTAAGTATAATACAGGCGGTTTTAGGCATATGCTTGAACTGCCAATATGAACAGGGTTCTCCTTGATGGGTGGAGTATTGTTGCCTTTCTTCTGGCTTTCGGTTCTTCTGGCAATGCTATTGCAGTAGTTATTGTTGACGTGGAAGAAATCTCAGCGATTTCCTCTTACTTCTACAAAGGACAGTCTCGCAGTTGTGTTGAGTCAGCAGTCTTACTTGAGCAGACAGTGTACTACGCAGTGGTTGTTGTATTGCAAATACGTACTAGGGTGGATTTCCCTAGCTGTATACCACCTTTGTACTATCTTCACACCTCAGGCTGGTCTATTACTAAAGATGCTCATGAAAAAATAAATATTGGTGGTATATAAAGAAAAATATATTAAGTCCATATTGCCCTGGGGAAAAGAGTAAATACAGTTATTTCTGAAAAGGAAGTGTATGACCTTCCATATCAATGTTTTAATAAGATCGTTAACAACTATAACTGTGTAAGATTTTTGTGTCCAACTTTTTAATTTATTGCCACTGTAACTTGCAGTATCTCTTATGGACATAATTTTCATTTATTGTACACAGGACTAAGAAACTGATGCCTGCAGTTACTCTTTTCTCCTTAATTCCAATTTAACAAAAAAAATTAAAACGTTTTCAGGCAAGCTTAATACTTGTCTTCAGAAATACAACAATTCAATTTAACTTCAAAAGCTGTAAGATCGTAGAATTGTAGAACAGCCCAGGTTGAAGGGGATGTCGAAAGATCATCTGGAGCCTAGATGAGATGATCTAGCACCCTGTCCAATTGCATCTTGAAAACCTCCAGTGATAAGGACTCCATATGTCCCTGGGGATATTGTTGCAGTGATTGACTGTTCTCACTGTAAAAAATGTTTTTCTTGTATTGAGATGAAACCTGCCCTGGTGCAACTTGAACCAGTTGCCCATTTTCCTCTCTATGTGGATCCTGGTGAAGTTGGAGCCTCAGTCGTCTTTGTAGCTGCCCTTTAAGTACTGTGGAATACTGTGACGAAGTTCCCCCTGAGCCTTCTCTTCTCCAGGGAGAAAAGACCCAGCTCTTTCACCCTTTCCTTACAGGGCAGGTTCTCCCCACCCCTCTGATTATCTTTGTGGCCCCCCCTTTGGAACTTTTTGGACCAGTTTGTCTGCATCTTTGTCCGCATCTTTCTTGAATTGTGAGGACCAGATGGACACAGCATTCCAGATGAGGCCCAAAAAGTGCTGAGTGGAGTGTGGTGATCACTTCTCCATCTCTGCTAGTAATGCCCCTGTGGATGCCGCCCAGGATCCAATTTGCCTTTGCTGCTGCAGCAGCAGCACACTGCTGACTCATGTTCAGCTTGTTGTCCACCAGGACCTCCAGGTCCCTTTCAACAAGGCTGCTCTCTAGCGACACACATCCTAGTCTGTACTGGGTTCTTCGGTTCTGTTGTCCCAGGTGCAGCACTTTGCACTTGTCTTTATTTAACTTCATACAGTTCTTGCTAGCCCACTCTTCCAGCCTATGCAGGTCTCTCTGTAAGATGTATCTCTCTTGTGATGTGTCCATCTCACTGCCCTGTTTACTATCCTCAGCAAACTCAGTGAGGGTGCTTTTGGTCCAGATGTCCAGATCACTTATTAAGATGTTGAACAGCCTGGGGCCCATATCAATCCCTGGGGGACCCTACTTGTGACAGGCTGCCAGTCTGAGTAAAAACCATTGATCATCACCCTCTGAGCGTGGCCTGTGAGACAATTTCCTACCCATCTTGCAGACCACCTATCCAGTCTGTATTTTTCCAGGTTATCCTGTAGAAGGCAGTGGAAGCAGTGTTGAATGCTTTGCTGAAGTCCAGGTAAACAACATCCACCGCTCAAGATCTAAGTCTGGATTCCAACCTGTCTTGAACAAATATTCCAGAAAGTGCCACCGATTCTTTTAATAGACACTTCAAGCTGCTTTGAAATGACAAAGTCTTATGCCTCAGAAAGACTTAGAACAAAAAAAACCCCACAACCCAAAACCTAATTATCCTGTAAATCTATTTTACGTATATACTCAGTGCCTCCTGTTATGACTAGTCTTCTGCTGTTAACTAATTCTAATCTGAAATTGTCTGTGCTGGAATCAGGCCTACAACATTCAGGTTCTCCCTGCGGTGCAAATCTGCAGGAGGGCAAAATGGGTAGCAGTGGAAATTACTGTATAAACTCCAGCTCAAGTTTAAGTGGACTGTTTTGCTTGTTAGCATGGTAGCAAAAGGTAAGGATCACCACTTTGTGCTTGATAATACATGTCAATTGCCATGTTCAATAAACTGGCAGTAGAGTGAAGTAGTTAGGGTTTTCCAGATGAGGAGATACTCCCGAAGTACTCCATCTCCAGTCTTCCTCTGGTTCCTTATTTATCTTCTCTGCCCTTCCCTTCTGCCACCTTAGAACTCAAACTCTAGAGGAGCTTGGATTTTGGTGCTGATTTCTCATCTTGGAAAGCGTTAATCAGATCTGGTCAGAATCCACCTGAAATACTGACATCTTTGTTCAGAACAGGACATAAATGAAAAAAACAAACACCAGCAAGCGCCAAAACGATACCCATAGAAAGCTGCTGTCTGCACAATAAAGAAATGAATACCAGTTGGCTGAAAACTCATGTGGTCCTTCATGTGTCTTTGAGGAGAAGAGTCACCACCTGGCTCTTGGTAGATCCCTTTGGCTACTGTGTGTCTTGCATCTTTGCAGGCTTGTGGTTCTGCCCCATCCCTTGATGTCGCCCAGCCCTAAACTTCTATATCCAACCACATAGTACCTTTTCCAGCGGCTCCTGTGCCGTATACCTCCATGACACCTTCCTCAACCGTGTGCCCTGCTACTTTCAGAGGTGCTTATAAGAGGTGCTTAGATGGGTGGAGACAGGGTAGAGTGTGGAATAGGTCTGAGGGGGAGACGTATCCAAAAAGCCTGAGAAATGCTGTGCTGAGGTATGGATTTCCAGCTGGATCACGTTTTATATTTTACAGTCCTGTCTGCATTCCTGTGAGATGCACAGGGGAAAATGAGGATTTTTATATTTTAACTGGAAAAAGCCACCCACCTGGGAGGAACATTGTTTCCCATTTTCCTCTTAATAATTTTTCTCTGCTTGTTTTGTTCTTGCTGTTACTCCAGGGAAACTCTCTCTCCCACAAGTGGCCGCTCACACACAGCAGTTTTTCACAGCTGACAGTGGAACTACTTGCGTAGCGGGAGCCATTGGCTGTAGTAGGAGGGTGCTGTGACCTGATGGGCTGTTGCAGTGTGTTTCTGTTGTGCGTGGGCTCAGCAGTGCTACACGACAAATGATTTTTTTACTGCTATGGCTTGCCAAAGACTTCAGTTTGTGCCTTCACCACTGCTGGTGAGATTTGTGGTTGTTCATCACCTCATGGATCAGGTCTTTTGTTAAGGGTGACCCTAAAAAAAGCATCATACTAACTGACAGGCACCACTTCATGTTAATTCCTTCAGGGTCCACGGGTAGCATGCCAGGAATGAAGAGGAATTGGTTGAGTTAACGAAGGGAAAAATCGATTACAGAAATATTAGGGGTGCTATATTAGATATACCTGTACTCCCAAAAGGATAAGCTAAGGGCTGTCAAAACACTGCAGTCTATTTTCCAGTTTTACGTAGCTTTGCATTCGGTTCTCATGGAGATGAGAAAAAAGGCTTCACAAAGCCTCGTCGGTTGGTCTTGGTTCAAAAGGTGCTTAATAGGTTTGCCTCCAATGTCCCTATATTTAAGTGCTACACACAGTGATTTCCACTGTACTCAGCATTTCTGAAAAACCAGGTCCCTTAAAAAGTTGTCTAACTGGATGCAGAGTGCGAATAGGTGATCTTGTGCAGCTGTCCGAGACAGCACGGGGGGAAGGATGAGGAGAGAAAGTGCCGTTGCCATGCAGGTCCAGTTGCTCCACAAGTGCTTAGCCCTCGTGTGTTTAATGTGTCCGCTGATGACAACAGAACTCCTGATTGAAAACACAATAGTGGATCTAGCTCTTTGCACTCATGTTTTGATGTCTTCACCTTAGTTATTATAGCCTGGGATCCCGATCCTTGTTCTCCTTGCAGTAAATGGTGGCAGTCCCTTTGACTACAGAGGGAGAGGACCAGACCCTCTACAGACCTTTTTCCCACTGTATGCAGAAATAAAGTGGCAGACTTTGAAATGCAACGTTTATATCTTGTCAGCATGTTTCTTTCCAGATTCCTGGGAGGGCCCTTAAAGACAGCAGCGCCGATGGACAGACAGGAAGAGGGCTAGACATTGCGAAGCGTGAATAATCCTAAATTCTAGCCTGGTTGTTCACCTAATGGAGCTCTGAGTAATAAAATGAGGTTTCTGAGAAAGCTTGAGATTTCTACTCCACCTTCTGTTTACAACAGCTTTGTGCATTTTGTTTTTTGCATGTGCTTAAAATATTATTTTTTTTTTTTAAACGGAGTTCCCTGTCCTTTCACTCCTGTGTATGTGGCCCGAGCACCCCAATTGCCACTGTAGCCTTTGTGATAGCCACCCCGTGATCACATCAACAGCGACCCAGTCTGCAGATGTACTGCTACTCAGAGAGAGCAGAAGGAGGTTTTGTATGGGCCCCTGTAAATGAGTGGATAGCACAAGAAACAGCTTTGTGGTGTAGTGAGCAGGACAGGAGAATGGAGAGAGCTGGTGGCCGCGTTTCCCACCTCTGCTACCAAAATTGTGGTCTCCCTGTTGCAGCAGCGTGGGCCCCAGTTCTGGCAGTAGAGATCCCTGTGGACAGACCCCTCACATTGCTTGCAGCACTCTGGCACGGAGTTTTTGTTTGCGTAGTTGTAATCTGTGATCCTTTCCAGGAGGGCTTCTTCAGAGGCAGTATTTGCAGGGGGGGCACAAACTGCCCCTAGGAGTTAGACCAGGAGCCATGATGGAAAAATCCATATTTACTGTATTTGTGCCCCCTCTCGTTCTTACCGCAAGAACTGTTATCAGCATTTACAGTGTAAAAAAATTGCAGTGAGAGTAAAGCTCAGAAGTCTTTGGTGGCAATTTACGTTGCATTTGCTAGAATGACATCGTAGGTGCCAGCCAGTATCTCTTCAAGAATTCATTCATACAAGTACAGGAATGTGCAAAACCAGCCACTCTGACCATTTCCAGCTCTGCAACAGGCAGAAGCATCATTCTCACAAGTCTTTGTAATGCTATTGCAAATGGCCCGGGACTCTTTCAAGTTAGGTTTAAACAACGGTGATCCAGAGTTAGATCTGGAAGAAGAGCTCCTGCCTGTTGTGATGCAGCATTTTCCTGATGACACTGTTCTCTTTACCAAGGGAGACTGATGGGACAGGCTTTACCTCACCTTCTTGTACACATCTGCAGTATAAATATCCCCACTCGATCAAGGTTCTCCCTTGGCTCCCTTTATTCACAAGAAAGAGTAACGGACCTTTTTAGCATGTGAGTCATCAGGCCTATTTTAGACATTTCATTTAGGTGAGATTAATGGTGGCTTCCCACTATTTGCTTCTCTCCAGTGACTCAGAGAGCTCTGGTCTGACTAGACTTGATTTAGCATGTGTTGTGCAGAAGCCTGTGTCTGTACAGAGGCATCACCCTGCCTGATTAGACCTGGTTTCTTAGCTGCAGAGTTGATTTCGATAGGTGATACGCATAACATGCAAACAAGACCGTGGGTGGGTATGTTTACACTCTTATTTTGTCATCTGCCCCAAAACTGGATTTTGCTGTCCATGAAGCCAATGACCCGGCAAACTTGGTCTCATGTACAGCGACAGCTTCTCTTCCGCCACATCCAGGGCCTTCCAGCACACCTCGCAGGTTGATACCCTGCCCAAAACCACCCTGAGGGCATGTCTGCAGGCTGCTGGTCTGTGCTTGCTCCTCAGCTGGAGCACGGGGAAACCCATGGTGCCAAAAGACATCTTGGGGACATGATACTCCTGGTTTCAGGCTGTGATTGCGCAAGTCAGAGGAATTACGTTAGGGTAAATACAGCGTGACTCAGGAGGGAACAGATCCACATTTTTTCTTAGAAAGTCAAATGCTCTACAGGACTTTGGTTTTCATCTGCTGTAGTCTCCAGCAGGTCCTGCTGGGGAGACAGGTCAAGGCGGAGGGAACTGGGCTCTTTTATCTCATTATCGGAGTGTTAAATGTTTTACAGAATTCTGGTGTTGAAAGCTGTAATCTGAATGGTTGAGAAAAAGTTCAGACCTGCATACTTAGCTTCCAGAAAATGCCCACATGAATTTCTCTGATTAAAGTGGAGCAACCACAAGGGAAATTCTCAGGACAGACAATTTCAAATTCTAAATAGAAATGTAGCAGGAAATTAAAATAAAAATGAAAGACCTATGACCAATACCCATAAAGAATCATTTGACCAGTGTCTAGATTTCAGCTGCATAACAAATCTAGGCAAACCACCAAGAAATATGTATTTGTTATGCTTTTTCAGTTATGTTTCCCAAGCTCAAACCACTTGAAATAAAGAAAACTGAGTCAGGAAATTAGTGTTAATGTTTTCATTGGTGTAATTGTAGCTGTAAAACATATTTTACAGTATTAACGTCAGCATCCGATCATTGCTTTGCAGTCAGTATAATTGGGTCCATCTGATAATTAAAGGTTCAATCCTGATCCCATTGATCCTTGAAGAACTGCTTCCTTTACGCTGCTGAGCTTGTCGGCGGCTGTCTGTATTTGGTGTGTATGTACAGGTAAGAGAGATTTCAAGTGATAAAAGCTCCAGTCTTCCCGACAGCAGTGTCTCAAACGTCTCTTCAGTGATTTTGGTTTTGGGAGGCGGTGGATACCTACCCGACATTAATGAAGAACCATTCACCAACTGTCCTGTTTCAATCCGTGACATGACTTTATGAGTAATTTCTTACAAGTTGGAGGTGAGTCTTCTGGTCACTAATACTCTGGATCTTTTGAGTTTGCAAAACCTGTATGGCAATGCTGGCACACACACAGCACCACTAAATGAGACATCCGGTGACCCGAAAATACGATGGAAAGAGGAAATTATACTTAGATCTATTTGTAATCCTGAGAGAACAAATAATATAATTGCAAACTTGCAGTCTATTAGGCTTTCTTCTCAGATTAATATTTCCAGACATTCAGTGCTAGAAAATTTTTAAAATGAAAATTCTAGACTATAGTGTGTGAGTGCATGCATATATATATATAAATATACACTGTCTTATATGTGACAGTATAACAGTGACTGTAATGGAAAATCATACATCCTGAGAATGCTATTGTTACTCCATTAAAATTGCCTGTTTTAGTGTCTTTGCACATAGTGGCTTGATGTTATTTTAAGTGAAAAATACTTAACTTTCTTTTAAAAAAAAAAAAAACACGAAGCTTTTTGACACTTTCCATCTCCCTAACATAACAACCAGAGATGAATTGGATTTCTTAAAACTCAAAGGATTCTTTTCTCCCCCCCCCCAGGCTAAGAACAAGCATGAAAAATGTCAAAAGAGGTAACATAATTATCTCTATGTATGCATATATGTAACAGCGTACACATTTTTACATTTTATATATAAGAAACTTCCAGTGTGGCAGTGCAGGCTTTTTAAGGGGCTGTACCATGCCAGCCGTAGCAGTACCACCAGTCGCTTCCCTTCCCTGAGCATTGTCCCATCACTTTTGGGGTGGAGAAGCCGGGAGCTGAGCTGGAGCTCTGCCGTGGTGAGAAACAGCTGGCAGAAGCCCCCTGAGCGTTAGCACTTGCTTGCTTTGCCCTTGAGCTCAAATAACTGTTTCGTTGGTCTCCCAGGCAAGCTGTGAGTGAGTCCCATTTGTTTCTCCAACGTGGAGGGGATGAGAGGAACCTTAAAAAGTCTTGCACGCTTTTTTTTTTTTTTTTTTTTCTCTCCCTGCTGCTGATCAGAGAGCCATCGCTGTGCGCTTGAAGGGGCTGGGATGCTTCCAGGAGCGGTGGGTTCCTGTGTGTACATGGGAACATGGGAACGAGCTGAAGAGCGCCTGCAGCAAGGTGGGAGGATTTATTCCTTATGCTTTTTCAATATAGCTAGATAAATACAAATGAAAAGCAACTGAGCATGTTATTCTCTTAAGTCCCTCCTGGCCAGGAGGAGTGAGCTAAATAACACAGACACTTCTTTGAGCAGCAGAAACGGTTCTATAGAGAGTCAGTCAAATCTTGCTTGCTTGACATCTTTTGCTGAGATTTGCTAAGATTTTGTCTGCTTTCTAAATATGTTCGTGAGAATTCCTCTCTGAAGTTGGTCTCTTTTCTGTTCTCCTCCCATGGAGTATTTATGAAGGGGCTTGGGGGCTGCTTCATTCAAAGTTAGAGATTAAGATCACAGGTAATTAGGCCCAACTTGTGAATCCTCCACCCTTGCGGGAACTTAAGGGGGTTCAGAATGTATCAGAGACAGGCATGGTGCATGACTGACAATCCCGTTTTCCACATAAAATGAGGCAAAAAACTTGTATATGGAGATAAAAAGCATTTCTCCAAAGACTGTAAGACACTGAATACAGGTACTGCTTCCCCATGTATGACCCTAAAGACAATATAAAGTTTGCCAGTGAGAATCCAAGCAAAGAGTCGGAAACCTCATCTCGTTATGTGTCCAGACACTTATTGAGATAAAAGAGATCATAAAGCAGTTTGAGGACTGCAAGCTGCCCGCTGCTGCAGAAAGAGCGGTGCTCCTACCATCATCTCCTGTGTGACTTGGAAATCTCCCATCTAATCCCACAACAAGCCTAGCCGTACTTAGCTCTAGAAAAAGCAGGCAGGAGGAAGCCTATTTCAAAAAACCAGCATGTGCTACTATTGTGAAGAGTTGGTTAAGGTGTTTTTTTTTCTTCCCTTAGAGCATTTCAGAAGACAGAAGTGTTTTTTCATGGATTAAAAAAAAAAAAAAAAAGAAAACCCACAACTTTGGGGTACAAATATTTTGTTTTTAAAAACTGGAAGTGATTTTGGGAAGTGGTTTTTAAAGATTCTTTTTTAATAGAAAACGGTTTTAAGAAAACAGGAGAAAACTCAGTTTTAAGTCCACGCTTCTTTGTCCAAAAGGAAAACATTTTATGAGAGGAAAAAAAGAGGGGGGAAAAAAAAGCTTTTGTAATGTCCTACAGAAATACTTGGCATTTTTTGAACATTTCTATGTCTTTTTTTTGCATCTTGCTCTGCCTCTTAATTGTTGTAATTTAGCCTTCCCCAGATGCAATATTATTTAAGAAGGAATTTTGTTAAATACGTCATACTCTCAAAGGAAGGTGGCAAAGAGGAAGGTTCCTGTTGCAAGACAGCATTCCTGGGGACAAGTCACTCTGCTAATGCTCTCTGAAAGGCAGATAAATATATTATAGGAGGAACTTCATCCCACAAAGAATGTTTGCAGTGGGTTGTCTTTTCCTTGCTTAAAAGTACGGCGTATACATCATCTTGCCAAATCATTGTTCTCACGTCAGCTGCTTTCCATGTTGAGAAACTGCGTATCTCCGTGCAAAATTGCAGCTCTCCAAAGGCAGCTGAAGGTTCAGGATGGGTTATGGGGTGGAATAAGTTGCTGCTTCTACACATGGGTATGGTTGGGGAGGAAGGTGACTTTTTCTCCATATGTTTCACCAAAGACTCACTCAAATTCTGCGTTGGCAAATACTGGGGATAAATGATGCTCGGTGTGTGATTTACTTTTAACATGAGACAGTCTCTGTAGGCGCTTATAGCTTTCTGTGTTAGTAGATTTGATTACTATTTGTCCTGTCGTTTCATTTAGTGGCAGACACAGGCAGCAGAAGTTGACAACAGGGCCAATAATTCAGGTTGCCTAAAATTAAAAAAAATAAAATAGACTTGTCTAGGTTGTATTTTCACTTGTTAATATTTTTGTTAAACTTCAGCCCTGCAGAATTATATTTTCCACACCAGAATTTTTCCTCAGAATGGAGTGTCAAAAGCCAAATCACAAAGGGCTTTCTGAGTCTCCAGTTCGGAAATAAGCTATTTTTGTCACTGTGAAGCCTCAGGAAGAAGGAGGAGAGGATGTAGTTTGCACTGAAAGTGGAGGGACTGGGAGGGAGGTGGCAGGAGGGTCAGCAGAAGGGTGACAGTTAATGACAGAAAGGGAGGTGACAACTGAACTGCAGCTGAGGCAGAGAAAGTGAGGCTAGAAGAGCCAGCACCGATCCTGAGACTTGACATTTCTTTTCTGTTGGCCACCAAATGGCCTCAAAGCGAGTTTTGTCCTTCCCTTGGATGCAGTCCATGTTGTCTGCCTCCCGTTGGCGCAGAGCCTAGCAGTCCTAGGTGTGCCACAACACTGAGGGCTTTCGCCAGACATGACCTATGGTGTCTGTGTTGGTCTTATGGGGAGCTTGAATGGAGATGCCTGTAGATCCCATGCATCCTTGTGACAGGTGATATCCGGGCCTACATCAGTCATTTATCAGCTCTCCATGGGTGTAGGAAGCTGATACAGGAGGGACGTGGTTGTGAGTGAGCTCTGAAGCCTGGTGTCGTCTTATAGATGTCTGTGCATATAAAACACAGGGCGCACACCTCCCCATGCAGAGTAGACAGGTTGCTTCAGAGCAAGTGCTCTGGTGGTGTCTTTGACAGTAGGTGACATGGGCAAGCAATGAGTTTGTTCTTGGATGGAGCCTTGGGACTGCTGTCACGCAGCAGTGTAGATGTGTCTTCAGAGCACAAGTGGCAGCTACTTTGTTAGCTTGTGTGGTTCGTGTCTTGTGCTGGTTTTGGCTGGGTTAGAGTGAATTTTCTTCATGGTAGCTGGTAAGGGCCTGTGCTTTGCGTTTGTGCTGGAAACAGTGTTGACAATTCATGGATGTTTTAGTTACTGCTGAGCAGTGCTTACACAGAGTCGAGGCCTTTTCCGCTCTTCAAACAGCGCGTAGGCTGGGGGTGTGCAAGAAGTTTGAAGGTGACACATCCAGGACAGCTGACCCCAACTGACCAAAGAGATATTCCATACAGTATGACAATATGCTCAGCAATAAAACCAGGGAGGAGCTTGGCAGGGGGGCTACCAGTTGGTGGTGAGCAATTGTTTTCATTTGCATCACTTGTCTTTCTTGGGTTTTATTTCCCCACAAGTTTTCTCACTTTCAGCCCTCTAATTCCCTCTCCCCGTCTCACTGAGTGGGCATGAGCGACTGGCTGTGTGGTGTTTAGTCGCTGGCTGGAATTAAACCATGACACTGCCATAGATCTAAGACTCTGGGAAAACAGGAATAAGCCCCAACAGTGGATTTAACTCTCTATGCTAACATGCGGCTGCCAGACAACCTGCAGAAAAATTCACTCCAGCACCAGTAGCTCCTATCCCAAGAGACACTGCAGTCTTCCAGCTTTCCTACCTAGTTCTCTTGGAACTGATGTTATTCCATGCTAGACCCTCTGTGTTGGTAGTATCCAGGAGGACTTTTATTAATGACTGAAAATGGCATTTATTCCTGCAAGGGAGAACCACCAATGGCTACACAGAGGTGCCTTTCGTGCCTGCAAGCCAAAAACCAAGGCAGCTTCCTGCCATGGGATTGCAGTACATGAGGTGTCTCTGTACCACTAATAACGTAAAGGCAGAAAGCTCTGCACAGCAGGGCTGCTCTGAAGAAAAGTGCTTTCACCACTGAAAATTACTCTTCCTCAGGAAACAAAGCCAGTAGGAGAGTGGTTTGTAAAGGTCACTTGAAGCTCCTAATAACAGCATTCTCGAGAGTGGGAGCTAGAAAAGAAATGGGTGTCAGGAGCCCGTCTCAATTTAAAGAGCTTCAGCATATCAGTATTACCCAGGGAACTCTCCCTAGTTTTTGAGTATTGCTCAGGTACTTAAAGCATGACTCTGACATTGCTGGAATAAGCCTAAAAGACAAGAAATCTGTCCGTGGTTTTCTGAAGCTTGCAAATGAAGTTGTGCCGTCCCAGTTCTGAAACTCATGTTATAGTACTTGGGCATACCTTCTACTATCTAGATACTCTTGCTCCACCTAGTGAGTAAACTTATTGCTCATCCTGCCTTAGTTTTGGCTGTGGAGAGGGCCTGGGGAAAAGTACATAATTTATGAATTTGACCTATGCAAAGATGGGAATTACCCAGGAAGATTCTAGGTTTCATTTTGTTGGAAGAGTAAGAATGACAGTGATTTTAGCTTACAGCTGCTCATTGACATGTCTTTTAAATTCTTTTTTAAAAGACTTGAGGGTTTTTTTAATGAACTTTCCCATGAACATCTATTTGTGTTTATATTTAGTGGGTGGATTTACTTGTTAGGTGAGTCAAATGGGGGGAGGAGATAAAATGAAAAAAAGTTGAAATGAAAAAAATGAAAAAAGTTTAAGTACTTTAACTGTATCTGTTACAACCCATCTTTACTGTTCTTGTTCAGCAGCCAAAACACATTCCTCTCTTATAAAAGAAGAAACACAAGGGCACCAGCTCACAGATCCTTAGTGCAATAAAGCCATCTCTGAGGCCTGTGTGAGGGGCTGCATCCTGCTAGGCACTGATGAGAGAAGAGCAGGGACAGGGCATGCCAGCATGGAGACGCTCAGGACCCGCTCT
>NW_009647222.1:2367760-2421966 GCF_000708025.1 Charadrius vociferus
CTGTTAAGCTCAGAGACTTCAGGATTTGCCCCTTCCTTCTTCCATCCTGCCTTGTCTTTCTACTTCTGAGACCATCTTGCCTAACCCTTGCCAGACACATCTCATGCCATATTCCCCTTTTCTTTTTCCCTTCCTCTTTCCAAAAGGCATTCATTAAAACTATGAGTGGAAAGCAGAAAGGGCGGGGAAAAAAAAGGGGCCATGACATTTTTTCTGAGAGTTTGTTTTTGGGGTGCCATTTGATAGTCATGGAAGAAAACTGCTCTTTTCAACTGGCTGTGGGTGAAACCCAGGGGTCCGGCAGCCCCCCTTGGTGCACCCCACAACCTGACCTGCACTGGGCACCATCCTCCCCCTGCTGCTTTCTCTGCAGCCTGGCTTGTGCCTTACAGTCCTGCCAGGCATCGCAGCCTTCTCTCCCTGTCCCTGTTGTCCTGCCTGTGGCTGGTGGCCATGGCCAGTGAGGTGACCCTGCTGGCAGGGTGCCCAAAACTGCTGCCGGGCTCATCTTCCATCACCTCTTGCCTGAGCCCCCTGGCCGTGCATGACCAGGCTGGAAGAAGCATGTCTGAGACCTGTTTGCTCTGTCTGAGCATGCATGTGGTTTATGGAGTGGTGACAATGCGATGTGCGTATTTCAACCAGATGTGATGGCTATGTAGCATGGTAGCAGCAGGGACACTTGACTGCACAGTAAGTGCCATTTTCTTTGGGTAGAAGTTTCCTAATTTTGTTTGAAAACTCCTGTTATTACTTCTGAGTTTGGTTAAGCTCATGTAATAGATATATATACACCATATATTAAAATATGTATGTATATATTCTGAAAACATACAAGCTGAAGACATAGGGCTTCCATAGCTAACTGGATTTTCTGCTTTTAAGTGAAAACAGTTTTTTTTATTTTGAAAAAGGATTTAATACGGAAAGTTCCCTTCCCCCACCAAAAAACCCATAAAAAGATGCCAGTACTGTTTTGTGCCTGTTAAGGGCAAAGTTATACAGGACTTACAGAGACTATCTCAATGCTTTTGCATGGCCTTGGCTGCCTTGTTTATTGGTCCAGAATTAACAGTGAGCAAGTCATATACCCATCTACAGAGACCCTGATCCAGTTGTTCCCTCTATACAGTGCTCTGTGCTATTAAATATCCTTGGTATAATTCTTTTGCACAGTACCGTTTTAATGCTTTCTTGAACAGTAAGATGTTATTTTTAGAAATTCTGGGGTGCAGGGTTTGGAAGCAATGGTAAAAGAAGTCTGTTCCCATATTTACCTTCCACCTTCCCTTTTTCCCAACACACGGTGCGGCACTGGGAGCCTGCCTGGTGGAAGTCTGACGGTCTTACTGGTCCACTGTCAGCCTGAAGGACTCTTAGGACCATACTGAAGGAAATATATTGGTCCAGTACATTGTGCTGTTTGTCTATCATGCCTATCACTATCGACTATATCTGGGTGCTAATATCCTGCTTTTCTGGAGAGATAAAAATTCAGGATCTTGACCGTGAATGCTGAGTAACCCCCAGGTGACATTTGCTGCAGTGTTTGTCTTGGAGTGCTGTCTTAGCCAAATTTCAGTCAGGCGGTTGGTTTGTCTTACCATGCAGCTTTATACTGACAGTGGTTCTTGGCTTCTTCCATTTTAAATAGTTATTTTTAATATTACTGGCAATTAGATCGCCTCACTGTTCTGTCTATGAACTGGCTTAGTTAATTTGTGAGCGATACAGTCCCTATGGACATTGCAGTGGAGGTAAAGGGGGCCATTACTTATTATTTCTAAGGATCATAGCTTTTTCACTTACTTCTGAGGTTTGTGGCCTCTCATGACCTTCACAGCTCACAGTGAAAATGTCGTGTTCTCATCCTACATGGCCCCAGGTTATATAAGCCTGATTCAGGGGTTTCTACATTTTTACCTATGGATTGTCATGAACCCTGTCGTATTTAATGCTGTCATCAAAAGCTTCAGAATTGCACATCTGACCTAGTAAGCAGAATAGCATTTGCAGGTAAAAAGATAACGAAAATCAGAAATTTGCCTAAGGGAAATCAGAAAATCTGCTCAGGATCTGCCTTCCTGAGTTAAGGAATCAATACAGAAAGGCAGAGGAAAGGAATAGAGATGGGGAAAGCTTCTGTATTAATTAGAAATGGTAGAAATCTAACAAGTATTATTTTTCCTGTGAGGTAAAGCTAAATCCATTCAGAGGGCAAAAGACAGGCAGTATAAAACAAAGTGACTGACTGCTGATTTTTTGACCCTATCGAAGAGGAATGGATATGCTTTGGTGAAAAACAGCAAGGAAAAACCTTCAAAATATCTGACCACAGCCTTCTGCTGACGTACAGGAGTTGGTGGGAACCCTGTGATGATCTGTGCCATGTGTGACCAGTGCTGCCCCCAGTAGGGTCTTTAATTGTTGCTATGGGGTTCAGACAAAGGTCAAAGATGCTCTGCTTGTATTAAGGAAACGGGACAATAGTACTGACTCAGAACTTCTTTTAAAAGACAGAAAACTGTCCAGGGAGCTTTTGGTATTTAATTCATCAGTTTACCTAACAGATAACCAGGCATTTCCTGTCATGAACACAACCAAAGGCTTTTAGCTGTGCCTGGGAAAATGTGGGTGAATTAAAGAAGCTCAAGTGGTTCCTTGACAGAAGTAATGAGAAAGATGGATTACAAGAAAAGGATAGTGAATTTACAGAGTTCCTGTGGAGAAGAAAGCAAGATGTTACAGTGGGGTGTCAGCTACTGAGCAGACGTTTGGGATGCCTAATGTAGAAGAGAGCAAGTAATTTGTCAAAGGCAAAAGAGACTGTCTGTTGGGCTTTTTAAAACATGCCGTAGTTTCCTGAATGAAAATGCACCAGTCATCTGATCAGTTTTTTGCATCTCCGGTCCTTTGAAGGTTTTATGTTGGAGGACATTCACTTCCCTTGAACTATTGTGTGTGTGAATGTGGTCGGATGAGCCTGGAATTGAACCTACCCTGTAGACCACTCGAGAGCATTTTAGCTGGTATTTTGACCAGGAAACGAAGTGCCAATACAGCCGCTGAGGAGACTGTTCGTATGGTGTCTTCAGCGTGGACTAAGCTGGATGTATCATATATGTAGGGCAAATACCAAAAAGAATTCAGGAAGAGAGAGTAGGCCAGATGCTGTGAAATGCAAGTCCCACTGAAAATCTAGCAGCAGCTTGGAAGCTCCACATTTCTTATGCTGACTGGAGTCCTGCTGTGGGGGAATAGGAATCGAGGCTAAGATTCCTCTTGTCATAAAATGTCTAATCTTTTCATGGACCGCAAACTTTAATCTCATGTGAAAGACCCAATATATGGCCACAGGATGCTCTTTGGACTTCTGATCCAGATTATCTGGGGAATCATTGTCACTGGGTCTGTCACTGCTTGGGTTTCCTCTGGGAGACCTCTCAGCAGGGCTCTGTCCTGCTTTCACTGACCTTGGCCTGTCACAGCCCAAATTGTCTACAGCAAATCAGTAGTTGGCCAGAGCCAGTTTAGTTCAGATTGTGCTTTACAAAAAAAAAAAAAGAAGAAAAACCCCCAGGTACTTTGCTTTTCTGTTTTAGTATCCTTAACATCTACTTTAGAAAAAAAAAAAAAGTATCTAGAGACATTTCCCGACAAGTTCAAATGCACTTTATGGAGTTCAATACAATCAGTAGCCAAAAGGCCCTAAGATGCATTAAATTAAGATGGTATATGAATTGTCACCAGAGACCCCCACCTTGCACCCTTTGCTTCAGGGCCCAGGGGCTCCATTTCAGCTCCAGCCTGGGCACCGGGTCTAGTCTGAGCCTGAGCCGTGCTGTGGGTGTGGGGGTCTTCAGCCCTGCCACCACCCTGTGTCCTGGCTGGATCTTGCCCTGATGTTGCAGATGGCCTTATCTCCAGCCTCGTGTCTAGCCCCATTTCCTCCTCAGAGGACCCTCTGCATGGACCTGGACTTGGTTGATCTCTTGCCCTGCCTGGGGCTGTCAATGGACCTGGTTAGTAGCCCCTAGACCTGCCCACCGTGGCCAGCCACCTGGGACTGTACCCATTGGTGAGGCCACAGCCTGCATGGGGGTCGCCCCCGGATTGTCCCCCTCTCCCAGAGCAGCCCCGCTCCTGCTGCTCCTTGAGATCGAGTTAGTACCACCATGATCATTTAAAACATCAAGAGCTAATACAATTGGTACTTGGCTCTTAAGCTTGAGAACATACGACGAACGGTTTTATTCCTGTGCACTGTTTTTAAAGTCTTAAACTTGATTATGCATTTTTATTCCAATGTTCTACTCTTTCAAAGGACTAAGCAGTGCAATTCTGCCCAGGGTATTTGGAAGCAGTATAAAAGTACAAATAATATTGGCAACCCATTGCTGTTATTTTTGCAGTTTATTTTAATTAGTAACCAAACTTAAATATAATTTTTCAACTGTATTTTTTTATTCCAAATCTTTAATGTCTTCCAGATCCACTCCAGGTTCACTAGACTGGGTGGTAACTGAGCCTTAATTTTGATCCAGAGGGATCTGCCGTGCCCATTTTGAGCATTCCTTATTTGCTTACTTTTTCTCTTTTATTTTTAGCTATATTTTGTGTGGC
The DNA here is from genome assembly GCF_000708025.1 of Charadrius vociferus. Lineage (NCBI taxonomy): Eukaryota > Metazoa > Chordata > Aves > Charadriiformes > Charadriidae > Charadrius > Charadrius vociferus. The sequence goes on from NW_009647222.1 coordinate 2,372,384, forward strand.
GTTTCTCTCTCTCTCTCTGTGTATTTTAAAATTATTTTAGACTTTCATTTTTATCTGGCATTGACTCTTGGCACTGAGGTTGAAGTCTGGAATTGAGCAAACTATGAAATTTCTGCATCAGCACAACCACTTGAAAGTCTCTGTTATGGACTTGGCCCTGTGTTTGACAAACCTCTGCTCAACCACTGTGCAGGATCCTACATAATATGTTCCTCAGCTGGGGAAGAGGGAGAAAGAGAGAAGGGTGAGAATGCCAGTCACTCATCGTTTACCTGTCAGCTGTGATCCAGAATTTGCCTACTGAGCCCTGAAATGCAAAGCGGTCAAAGCTTTTCCTTGTTAAGCGAAACACGAAAAGCAACCCCCCCTTCTTTTTATTGTGTTCTATACCAAAGGATCCCCCCACCAGAAATCTGTTTGACCAAGTGGAGGTGCAGCAGTAAGGATTGCTGCTGCTTTGGTCAGGTGTGGGTTTCCCTTGGTGATGCCCAGGATGGGCAAAATTCTGGGCCAGTGGCTGATACTCTGTGCATGGACTTGTAGTGACTTTGAAATCTCGAGCTTTTCATCTTCTTGGGAAGCTGGAAACACGAAGGGAAAGTCTATATGCTTAGGCAAGAGAGGTTCTTCAGTTTCCCAGTGAGACTCTGTGTGCCTTGGGAAAACATTAAATTAATCTTTAAAGCCGTGATGTTCCTGTTCAGTGAAGGTATTACATGTCGCAGGCAGAGGTGTATCTTGGCACAGCACCTTTGCCGATGCTGCTGCACCTTTCACACTTGAGACCAATGATCACTTTTGATCACAGCAAAAAGAAGGTCTAACTGTAGCTCTGACGAGCCCCGGGTGACACGGGCACAGCGTGGGACAGAGGCCTGAGCTCAGGGGGTGGCTACCATGTGGCTAACAAAACTGAGGAGTCCCTCAGCTGGGACTGAAGCTGTTTGCAGCTGGGGGTGTGTGGGAGGCAGCTTCACAGCCAACGCAGACCCCGGGGGAGGTCACTGCTGTGTCCTCCCTTACCAAAGGCTGTATCCTCCTTGTCCTTCCCTTCTTCCATACTTTCTCCCACGTTTGGTGGCACCGCCACCTCTCCTCTTCTCTGCTAGCTCAAGCAGCAGAGGCCTGCGCTTGTGGTGAAGGAAATGCCAATGTAATGATTTAGCCTGTAAGACTAGAAATCTTTACACCACGAGTGCTATCTGCCCAAACCCTGTTTCTGAGTCATGGCAGACCGTCTCCGGCGTTCTTGGGGATTAAAGCAAAGGAACGTCTCTCTCAGGGTGCGAGGAGTCACAGGTCGCTGAGTGGGCAATCATCGCAACTGTATTGCCGAGCATGTACTGAAATAGGTGCCACCAATGCTGGTGGTCCACCACTGCTTTCTGCTTTTGCTATTTGCCGCCCTTCTTCCCCTGTGTGCCTGCGTGCATGGTGCACGTGCGTGGGAAACAGCCAAGTGCTGAACACGTGGACGCACGATGCGTTGCGCTGCTGGACACCACGCTGTGCTGATGTTGATGATGGTATGTTGCTCCCTGCGGCAACGGGGACCGTTTTGAAAACTGAAAACCTGCAACCGGTGTCACAGAGTTGTGACTCCAGCCCCTCGCTGGAGAGGGGGTGTCCCTGTCGTCAGCACGGGCTTGTCCCCAGGGAGGGACATTGACTTCTCCTTTCTCAAAGGCCTGATGGCACAGCAAGCTCCAGCCCCCAGACCTCACTGATCCTCTTCTGAAAGCACGCTTGACCAGGAGTGGGGCGAGGAGGGGGAGCAGCCGTGGTGGCACAGCAAGCAGCTGGCAGCAAGGGGGCATCATGTTCCCAGAATCTTTTTTTTCTTGACGTTAAATTAATATGCAATGGAGTATTACAGATGTTCCTTCTACATCTTAGCCACAGTTAGATGACTTGTGTCATTAATGCCAAGTATAATAAAGATGTTTTCTAATCTTGATTGAGTTTCTGGTTCTCCCTGCTGTCTTGTGTTTCACTGCCCTTTTTTCCTTCCAGCACTTCTCTTTCTGTCATGATTCTCGTGTGTCTCGGCTTCCAGGGACCCTGTCCCTTTCTAGGGCTTTCTTTAGTTGGTTGCAAAATGCATTTTGAATTTTTGCTCTTCCTTTATCAACATGTTTGCTTATTTACAGAGGAACAGTGAGAGTGTGCTTGGGGAGGATCTTTGCTTCTTCCTTTTGCTTTAATATTTTGTCCATCGTCTCATATCACCTCCTCTTTTCTGCATTGTGGAGATCTATGAGAATCTCTGGACTGATGACAGCACCGTCTGGCTCATGCCAGATTGTCCTGTGTCCTTTGCCTTTTGTTCCTTGCAAAGCAGGAGAATAACCTGAACCTTGCAGATTATCGGGTGTGCAACAAGCTCAAATGCAGCTGGTGAATCCATGCAAAATGGGGGTATTACCCTAAAATCCAAACCAGTGCTGTTTCTACACTTGGTTCTGCCAAAAGCACCAAAGAAGCAAAGTCAGAGAATTAGAAAGGGGACATTTATAAAGTGTGGGGTGTCCATGTGTGTCGTCGTAGAGACAGACATGACACTGAATATGAAGTTGCAGCAATCGTATATATTATTTTACAAGCAGTGCCCTTTTATATCCTTTTACCTGGATGCTTATCTGTGCATATACTCTACCATTCTACTTTTGCCCAATCTGCTCTCACATCACACGCCATCCAGCCAATACAATTGTTGATCACACACTGTTCATGCTCTGGTCAAAGCCAGGATGTTTGCCACCCCTTATCTTGTTTGCTCAGATCTTCTCAGGATTCTCCAGTCTCTTCAAGGGTACACGGGTATCTGCTCAGGGTCAATGTTAAACTTGTATTCTGATCCCTGGGACCAGCCGAGGTCTCCCACACGCGTCTTTGTGGGGAGTGATGAGAGGGGGATGTCTGAAAAAATACTGTGATGGAAAATGGCTTATAAAAATTCTGTGTCCTGTTGCAGACCCAAATTAGTCCAAATCCTTGTCTTTTTATACTATTTTCTTCTTTAGTGCATAAATTGAGGGAGGGTTCAAATATTTCAAATATTTCTGAAAGACTGGAAAATCTGAAAACTTTTTTGCTGAACTTTTGATGGGGGATCTTTCTGATAATTTTTTCTTTTCATTGCTACCGACTGCAGAAGCTTTATCCATGTAATAGTAATGTGTGCCAGCGTAGGACCATGTCCTTACCTCGAGCAAGTTCCCAAGTCACTTTTGAGACCATATATAGGGATCATTCCCTTACCTCTTGGGCAGGAGGCAGGGTGCCACTTCACAGTGCCAGCTGCACTCCTCTGCAAGCCTGCAGAAGGGAAGTGAAGAAGCATTTTTCCTACTGGATGACAATGGAAAGTATTACGCGGGCAGAAATGTGGTTACCTCAGCCATAATTTACAGGGACACCCAGGACTCCGTCTTGGAAAAGAAATGTGCTAGGGGGTGTTTAATAAGCAGAAATGTTCAGGGCGTCTGTGTAATATGTTGACTATAGGACAATAGTCTCCCCCTTCCCTGAGAAGTCATCAGGGGATTGATTTAAAGTAGCAATAAGCATATTGGGAGGCAGTAGAAAGTTCAAAGGACAGTATTACATGCTGTTTTCCGGAGTATTTTATTCACAGAGCATATCTGATCCTCTGCTTGATGGAGCTGATGGTTTCATAAAATGTTGCTTCATGGGTCACTGGGGCCAAGGTGCTGGAGGTAACTTTGATATTAGTCTCTCTCTCTCTAACCATCTGTCTGTCAGCATCAATAACCTTCCCAATGATTTACCATCCAGGTTCTTGCTTGATGTCTGTCCAAAATTGATAGTTTAACATGTTAAAGTAATTCCTCAGCCATTCCTGAAGCCAGATTTGGGAGCAAAATAAATAACACCAAATAAAAAAGAAGTTTAGTGGTTTTATCTGTAAGAAAGAGGCTGGTGAGACAAAAGGGACTGCCTGAGAGTGTCCAGAGCCAGCCAACACTGCTTTAAATTGTGTCTGAGTAGCAAAATGGTCCCTGAGGAAGAGATCTCACATGAGCCCTGGGAGACATCAGCAGCCTGCAAGTGGTCATGAGCATCAGTGGGTGCCTGGATTCTGGACCTCGAGGGGGGAAACCAAGGCAGCAGGTGAGAACAGAGAAGAAAGAAGGAGCATTTGCAGAAGCAAATCAGTATCTAAAGGGTTTGTTTGGCTCAACCCTTTGCCTGTTTCTTTTTTTTGCTTGTTCTTTCCTTGTAGACAAGGAACACTGCTCACTCCTTCCCTCTTCAGCTGTGATACTCTTCCTTATCATGGTTTGTTCCCTGCCCAGCAAACCTCGGTGGGGCAAAATATCTTTGGGGAAGAGGGCAACCACTTTCATGCTTGCTTTATGTGAGGGTTGTTTTTCAAAAGGGCCACCCTTTGAACAAGAGGCGTCCTGAGGAAGCAGGTAATGCTCCATTTGACATGGAGTGCCACAAATGAAGAGAGATGGTTCCCAGGTCAGAGTGGAAATAATTTCACCACAGTCAAACATTTATACTATACCTGCTAATCTCGAGCTGCTGCAGTGCTTGGTGTAAACTGATTATTATTTTCCAGCAGTGCAGGACACCATGTGGACCCTGAATAACTCTGGTGACCAGACAGACTTGCCTGAGGCTGGGGGTGGCACAGCTGAGCCAATGGTGCAGTGAGCTCATGCCTAAGCAAGCAATGGTGACCATGGTGACTGCAGTTGGAGACTCAAAGGTGAGACAAATGTCCAGTCAATGGGAGCACCACACAAACATAAGGGAAGAGGGGTCAAGACCCCAGGGGCTGCAGGGAGGACTGGATTCAAAGACCAGGTACATGAAGGGAAAGAAGGGAGGTGGGGTGATGAAAATATCTGAATTTTGCCTGTGTTAACTTTCCACAGGATGGAGGGCAGAGTACAAACAGGATGTGGATGAAATGCAGCCTTGGAGACAAAGTGGTAGTAGAAACCTACAACAGGAGCAAGAACCCCTCTGCACCTAGCAGCAACATGTGGTAGAGTGCTACCCGAAATGTCTCGTCAGAATCTTGTGTATTACCAGGTTCTGACCAGCAAAGATGAGAGGCTGAGGGCGCCTTGTGACCAGCGACACCGACCATGTCCCCATGAAGAGAGGCTTGGGCACTGCCCCAGCTGCCCTGAGCGCTGTGCAGCATCTCTGCCATCTGTTGAGCGAGTGTCAATACCTAATGATATGCGTGGAAATGGGGTGTTTTAGCCCTTTCTATTCCCTTGTGTAATCTACTGCAGAGTGGGTGATCTTCCAAAAAGAGCAGTATAACTGATGATATGTCCCTTAGAGGTCCAAACATCTTCCAGTCCTGTTCCATCATCAAGACCAGCTGAGGTGCTGCAGAGAGATGTTTCCTAGAAAAGGCTGAGAGACCCTCAGTGAGAAGGTGTTTTTTGTGGGATAGGAGAGTGCTAAGCAATGAAGTGAGAACATGACAGGGAGAAGCAGCATGTAAAAGGTTTCTGTTGTCTGTTTTGGTCAGGAAAATTGTTTTGTGTTTGGCAGATAAACCAAGCCTCGAGGAGAAGGAGCTGATCCAGGCTCCGTGGGTGGTGTCAGCCCTTCCCCGGTTGCAGAGATGGGCCAACGCTGTACAATGGAGCACATTTTTGTGTGTGTTTGGACTGCTTCAAAATGCTTTTTCTTTTAAACCTTGACGTGTGCTTTGCCCCAAGGGACTAATGTTGATTGAACTGTTTCGGTCAGCTCAAAATAGAAAGTCGACCACAAGTGAGCTTGTGTGTAAAATTCACCAGTGTGCATGGACTGGGCAGCACTGGCCTTGCCGTGCACAATGGGCAGAGCGGGGCGGTGAATCTGGTACGGTTTGTTGCTGTAACTGCGGGTTTGGTGGAAGAAGAACATTTGGGGGTTTGTGCAGTTGCGGATGCCAGGCTGCATAAGTGTTTCCTCATCGGTAAATGATGTTGCAGGTAAGGGGCGTTTTAGGAGAGAGAAGCACCCACTGAGTACCCACACAGCAACACAGGTCCTCATGCACTGCATTTATCCGCCAGCAGTCTATTTCCACAGAAATTGCATGCATTAGCAGCAGCCTGCCCATATGTGTGCTGCCTAAATGAATGTCCCAGGGAGGACTCTGTACCAGGTGGGGGCACCAGGATGCCTTAGAGATAACACCATCCTCTTGAATACCACAGCTGCTGTACAAAAGTTTGGTTGATTGAAAGAGGCCTTTAAATGGGGAAACCGGTCCATGAGGCTTTGCGTTTTCTCCCACAGTGACTCAATTTTTCTGCTTATAGTATGATGAATAGCAGTTTGTCAATTTGCCAGCCCTGGTGTAATGCATCCTTGGATGAATGTTATGGGGGTTCCTTTTTTTTTTTTTTTTTTTTTTTTGTGCGTTTGTTTTTTAACTACAGTTGGCAGGGTGGTAACTGGTTACTTCAAGTCAATAGACTCAGTGGTACGCAGCCTGAATTTCTTCCTGCTTTCTTAAAGTGGTCTTGGGTATCGATGTGAAACTGCACTTTTAAAATGCCTGCTGCCCTATGCTTCTCTGTGACAGCAGCTTCTGCTATTAGAAATTTTGTAGTGTGTGTACTACAGCTACATAACTTAATTAAAAAGATGATAAGCAATTTCATTCATCCTCCATAACCGGGAGATGACGGTGATTGGCAGTTATATTAAAAAGATGGGTTGGACTCTGAATCCTTTTGCTGCAGGTTGTAGACTGTTACAGTTACTTTCTGGAAACAGCTCATGGCTTTTCTTGGCAATTTAGTGACCTAGTCGGTTCTAGACACCTGGCTGCTGTATAATACCAGACCAGTTTGTGCATCTATGATAGCCTGATGTGCTTCAGTTTGAAAAGTGGCTGCTGCACGTTCATGAGGATCCCAGCATGGACACATTTGGCTCGGTGTGTGTGAACAGGCTGGTTCTGCATGCTGGTATCTGACCTCCTTGGTGCTGACTGACCTGAATTATGCTAGCACTGTGTGGCAAGACTCTTTCTCCACCATGCACAGTGCTCAGCATTCTAGCTAATGTAACAGGAATCCAAGATATTGCATCAGTAGAGGTAATACTGGATGATGCTCAATCAACATTATGAGTTTTTGTCATTCAGCTACAGCTTTGTGCATAGGTGAAAGGTGATCCAGAGCTTGCTTATCCTCCATGCACACTAAATGAAAATTGTCCTTCATAAGAATGTCAGATGTGTTTCCTCATGAGATCTCGCAGAACAAACACACTTATTTTGCGTATACATGACAAAGTCAAGAGATATGAATCTTTTTAATGTCTATACCATTCAAGTTCAAAAGCAAATGCTAGTGCCCAGAGTGTGATGTCTTGCCATTCTAAAGCTGTGAGTTAGTATTTCCATCCATTGTGTTGAAAACCTGTTGCACTGTGGGGACAAAAAACACAACACATTGTGCTCAGAAGGAAGAACAATACTTGAACAAAGACATGGCTTTTTGTTTCTTCTGTCCTTAAGTAAGCCAAACCCACCATCTAGAACATATTTAAGAAATCCAGCTGAATAGAGAGCAGTAATGGGTGTTCACGTTGTATTCTGTCACTTTAAAATGCCTAATAGCCTTGGCAGTCTTATTTTAGGTCATGTCATCAGGGAGAATCTGACATACAAGTAAGGAGGACCCAGCGTGTACTCTGACGTGGTGCGGGATGGATAAAGCAAACCATCACGAGTCCCCCTGCAGCAATCCTGCTTTATGGAGCTGGCAGAGACATACGGTCTCTACAAGTACCAGCTAAAGAGCTCAGTGCTGCTGTGGGAATTTCTCTCTCGTTTTATATTCCCCAAATCCACTTTTGGTGCCTCCAGCAACTACAGAGTTGAAGGGATAAAGGCAGCCCATGAGGCGCCTGATCCAAACCCCATAGATGTCACTGAGAGTTTGTGACAGCAGTGGGACTTGGTTGAGTTTAGTTATGAGCCTTTATCTTTTCTCCATGTGTATGGATGATTTAAATACTAGTGAGTACCAGTGAGTCCCACTACTTGCCCCTTCTCCAAGGGCTGTCTGTAGGGTTTGAAGTAGTGGTTTCACCTCCTCCTCTCTCATAAAGATCATCCTTTGTTTTTCTCTGCATCTATTAGCCAAAAAGACTCTATCTAAAGTGAAAACACATTCCATTATTGTAGTTTTGCTCCTAGGAATGTTATGACACATCCCTCAGATATCAGCTTTGTTAACTGTCAACAAATTAGTGTCCTTTCACTCCCAGCATATGCACTCATGGGTCCTCTTGGCCCCTGCTGTTACAGAGAGCAGCACCAAGGCTGCAGTCCAGGGAATCCTCCCTTTCCTCACCTTCTGCCCCAAAATTCACCTTCTTGGCAGCTGAATGGTGGGGCAGCATCACCGCACCTAGGAAAGCTTCCTCTCCTTCTGTAGCGTCAGGAGAAAATGCTAGCACCAAATTTGCTCTCTGCTGCCAGCAGAACTTGAGGCAAAAAAGAACAGACCCAGTCCCAAATCATCTTGTTTATCCCTCACATCCAGCTTTATTTCTGTTTTTTTTTTCAGTGGTGCCCAGTGATAGAACAAGAGGTAACAGGCACAAACTTGAACATAGGAAGTTCCATCTAAACAAGAGGAGGGACTTCTTCACTTTGAGGGTGGCAGAGCACTGGCACAGGCTGCCCAGAGAGGTTGTGGAGTCTCCCACTCTGGAGACATTCAAAACCCGCCTGGACGCCGTCCTGTGCAACCTGCTGTAGGTGACCCTGCTCGGGCAGGGGGGTTGGACTAGATGATCTCCAGAGGTCCCTTCCAACCCTGACCATTCTGTGATTCTGTGATTTTATATGCTTTATGAAAGCAAATGAAGGTCTTGAACAATATAACTTGGATAGTACTTGCAGCAAAAAGCCTGTCTGAAAGCCTGACCCAGCAGTGCTACACACTGTGCTGAGAAACTTGAGCTAATGAGGGAGACCACAGCCTACAAAGGCAGAAGGAGGAAAAAAAAAAACAACCCACCCAACTTGTCTCTGTTTGTCTCTTATCTCTAGCTCTGTTCAGTTAGAGAACTGGAGCGGCAAGAAAGTCTGCGTGAATTTTCTGCACCATCCTACAGCCTTAAGTTATGGCTTGACAAGGGTCTCTGCCTGTTTTGCTTCAGCAGATTAGCCACAGGACCATCCTTTTGCTCCCTCAGTGACCCACAAGGTCCTTTTGGAAACCTGATGCCATCCCAGGCAGAGAAATTGTGCTGGAAAAGGCCGAGAGCGGCTGCGCTCTGGCTGGCAGCAAGAGCTGTGGCGTGGTCAGTAAATACTTGTGTAAGTAGGGCTGCTCTCAGGATTTAAATCACTGTGAGAGATAGCAGGATCTGGGTCCCTGCGATCTGGGGATTATAAACCAGTTATTTTAATCACACGATTAGAATTTAGATAAACAGTCAGTGAGTAACCAAGGCATGTCCCCCAAATACAGTGAGTCAGACACACCATTTAAGGGAAATGAGAGGGGAATAGCTTCGTTCCAGCCCAAGGCTTATCCCAAAAGTGTTCCAGCCCTCGGCTTGAGGCACTGGCAGGAGGAAACTTAGTCCTGAAGGCTTCTTCCCTCACTTTTGCCCACAGAATAATTATGCAACTTCACTGCTGTACCATAGTCTGCCAGGCAGCGTGTTACTTTAAGATACGCTTTTTCCTATGTATGCCCAACGTCAATAAATAGTCACATTAATTGTGCGTGGAAGCCCTGCTTTCTGCTGAAGAGCACAAGTAGCTGAATCAGACTTAGACAGAAGCCCTCTGACTTTTTTTCAATTAGAGATCTAAATTTTAGAAACAGATGTCCCATATCCGATTTTTTGTGGCCCCCAAGCAATGAGGCTGACCATGACAGTACAACAGAATGAGTGAAGATGATCTGGGCATGCTTGTTAGTCAACTCTGCTTTCATGTCTCACCCTCGCTCTGATTATGCATCCTGACTTTCCTTCTCTTATTCACTGTTTTGAGGGACAAAATGTAAATTCAGGGGGAATTTAGGCATGGAGAGAATGGATTTTTGGTATTTTAATGCCAGTCTTGTCTTTTAATGCATGGAAGTTGCTGCCTGGTCTCCTGTGAAGTCAGTTTACACTAAGGTCAAAGTCTTGCAAATATTCAATTAGGAGACCAGTCAAGTATGTGGGATTAAGTTGTTTATATGAATGTTTGCAGAACCAGAGTGTGAGTTCACAGGCAGGCATGGGAGCTTTGGTTTCCCAGCTGATCCATAAAAAGGGTCAAACACAGTATACTAATAAATGTAGCATTCTGACAAAAAGCCGGCTAGCATCAATCCAGTCCTGACTGGAGCTTCCAGTACCAATTCCCTGTTGGTTATCAAGGTTAAGTTGGTGGCTGGTGAGATTGCAGAATCTATCACTTACAAACAAATTCAGTCTCTTCGCTGGGCACTGCAGCACGGCTCTAAACATTAATAGGCAGCTGAGAGTGTGAAAGCAGATTCTGCTTTAAGTAAAGCAGGACCTCTCACTGACCACCAAGAAGCAGCTCTGGTGCGAGCTGCGGGAATAAGCGAGGGTGGAAGAGGCCCCATGAAATAAGGTCTGAAGATACAGGGTAGCATCATTGCCTGGAGTTTTCTGCATTCACTCCTATTTGTTTCTGCTTCTGAGAACTGACAGCTCCTGAGAAGCTAGAGAAAGCGCCTGGTTTTGAAACCAGGGTAAGATGGAGGAGAAAATTAACTCCTCTTATGGAGAGAAGCAAATGCTTCATCAACTCCAGCTTGAATTTTTGTGAGCCATGGCAGGACTGATGGAGAGTACAGTGGAAGAAAAACTAGGCAAGGGAGTAAAAGGTAAAAAGAGGAGCATTTCACGCATTTATGTTTCTAGAATGTAATTTAGGGGTGGTGTCATTTTTACAATAAATTCTTCCAGTCTCTGAGGAAATAAAGAAAAAGCAAGGACTCCAACATTCTGAAAGTGTTTGGGTGCCTGGTTCCCTGCTTTCTGTGCTGGTCAGGGCAGGGAGAGATGAAGCCATCGGTGAGCAAACTTTACCCAACCCCAGTGTGCCAGAAGGAGGAGTGACTGTATTGTGCTTGGCTTTTTCACTGTGGGTAGCTGGCATGAGACTTTAGGGAAGTCCCTTACTCCCCTGCATTTTTTTAGGGTAGTTTCTTTGGACAGCTTGTGGTTATGCTGTTGAGAGTATGAAACTGGTATCTTTTGAGATGAAGGGTGCTGTGTCAATGCAATATGCTGCTTTTGTTGCCTGAATTTGTTTTTAGGCACTGGTATCTATGCTGGTGTTATTAATAGACTGAATTGCCCAAGCAGGGATTTTTCACCTCCCCCCTGCCCTGCTGCAAAATAGTGTGTTCCTGTTGCTACAGCATATAGAGCTATGTTACAGCTAGTACAGTCTGTTTTTCACTAAGTGCATCAGTGAACAATGTTTAAAAAAAAAAGAAAAGTACTGGCAACAAAGAGATGACTTATCATATGCAACTTTAAAAAGGAGCCTGCAGCTATATGAATCTGGAAATAATATAAACTTAACCCACAGGACTGTTGCATTGGTTTTAGAAGAGCTTACTTTAAAGCTGGTATGTGGGCTCACTAAGAGACTGAGTGGTTGGCAAGGATGCTAACGATTTATGGAATGTGTCTTTGGAAAGGATTAAAGCAAAAAACATGTTGCTTCTTACCAGCTCTGAGCTAGGAATATAGCTCTAAGGGGTGAGCGTTAAATTTTAAGCATCCAGTATGTAAAGCTTTTAAAGAATAAGCTGTTTTCTTTCCTTGCCCTGGTGCTTGCGATCAAATTCAGTCCAGACCGGATAGACTAAAAATCATTCCCATCTGACGTCCAGGAAAAGGTCAGGAGTTAAAGGAGTACTGGCAGTGGCGAAGCAGTTCCCAGCTTGCGTAAGGACTATTTGTGAACTGCCCAAGATAACAGTCAGCATTTTAGCTCTAAATGTCCCAAGCCTCATATAACTGTGCCTCTTCATTTTCTTCCTCTAAGCTGATTTTAAAATCTGCTTTGCACCAAGTAAAAGCACAATTAAAACTGAAGCCTGAGAACTCGGTTAAAATGCAAAATCCCAATGAACTTGTTGAGAAATCTTTCATTTCCTATGTCCATTGGCTCTGTAATGACTCTGTCTTGGGTCCTCCTGGCCCAGCCCCTCACTGTGTTTCCTCTTTCTGTGGCATCCCCTGTCCTAGGCTCTGTGTGAAAAGACAGTGACAAATCTAATTGGCACCATCTTTTTCTAATAGAGGTTCCTTGTTACTGATGAAAACAACTCCATATTTTCCCTCTGTGCGTGTGAGTGGATGTGTTGTTGCATCTGTGTGTGTTTGCGGAAGGCACTAGGGCAGGACTTGCTGCCAAACCCAACTTTCTACCCGGTATGGAGGAGAGGAGAGGCATGGTGCTGTTCTCGGCCCTAACGTCGGCGCTAACTGTCCAAGCACTGCCTCCCCTTAGGGAACCACTGTTTCACTGCTCTACTGGGGTGTGTGCAGGGAGAAGTCGCCCCCCCCTCCTCCCCCCCAGCGGTAGAGCTCATCCCATGAAAGACTTCAGACATCAGATGGATGTTGTAGTTTTGGTTTGGTGCAAATGGCAGAGCTTTTGCCCAGGAGTGTGTGTTACAATGGGCTGTGGTCACCTACTGAATCATTCCTAAGTGCAGGTGTAGATCCAGAGAGTTGCAAAGCAGAAGTGTGCTGCTCTCTGTGAGGGAGCAGCATCAAGCCAGCTGCCACTAGCAATACGACAGCCACGGTTATTGGGCACCTTGCAGTACTGGTAGTCCAAAATGTTTTGAAAACTACAGCCACTTGCACAACACAAGGGTGGATGCTGTTGGAAATGGGACATACAGGTTTAAAGGAAACAGCTGTTAGAAATAACTTCCAACAGGAACAGTGTCCCTTTTCCTGCAAGCATGGCTGCCATCCCCTAGTCACCTGCTCTTTCTCCACATGCTATGCAAAAAGAGACCTGGTTCATGGTGGCACAGCAGTGTGATGTGAAGGCATGTTGTCTGTTACCTGTTGACTTCCATGCATGTCTTGGTGACTTCAGGGATGAAATCACAGTTAGGAGTCTGACCCTCAGGTGCAGAGCTGGGGGGTTTGGAGGTAGAGGATCACCTTAGTGGGTCTGAGTAATTCTGGAGGGCTTGCACTCACTGTGGCAGTTTCTTAACAGCATCCTTCCCCTAAGAGACCTGTGTCTCTTTCCGACCACTCATGAAATCAAGAATCCAGTCTTGTCGAGGTGGTGTGAATACACAAGATGGGATGGGCTCAGTTTCGGGGTGATCCATGTTAAAGCCTTCCTCCAGAATTTGCACACAATGACCAGACTGTCTGTGGTCTCACTTTGAAATCCTTGATGGCTTACTGTAGAAACTGGCTGTGATAGTCATTTGTGTATGACTTAATTTTCAGTGTTTAGGAAATATTCTGATGTGCTTGCTTTGACAACGAATGCATACATCTGCGCCATAAAACATGATGTCCCATATTAAATGTGGGACTCTGAGAAGGAATAACATGGCTAAAACATAGAGATGAGCACCTCTTTCTTCTTTAAAGTGAAAATCCTAAAGCTATGCCTTCTATGTTTAGAAAATATGAATTTGCCTCCAACTGAACGGCATGGTATTGAAAGCTCACCTTTTTTCCACCATATTACTTACACTGATAAAGTCCCAGAAAAGGTTGTAACGTGCTCATTGTCAGGGCCCTGAGGGCACTAATAGGCTTCAGCTGTAGCCTCTGTCCACACCCATGGGCCCAGGAGATCCATTTAAGCTCAGCCCCAGACCATCAGTTCCTCCTCAGGCTATGCTGCAGGAGTGCTCGTCTCCAGGCTTGCATTTGGCTCTGCCTCCTGAGTGGACATCAGACCTGCGTTGTTGGTAGTTTTATCCTGGATAGAGCCCTACAGTGTGTCTTGTTGCGTACCTCCAGTCCTCTGTTGGACTCTGTTCCCCTGCTGCTCTTGAGGGGACTCACTGGATGGACCCTGGTCTTGGTTTGCTGCTTGCTGTGCCTGGAGCTGTTGATGGACCCTATTACTGACACCCTGTGGGGCTGCTAGACCTCCATGCCACCTTGGCTGCATCACCCTCAGCTGCCGGCTTGCCTGCACCTGGGAAATTTTGTGCTAGAGTGCTTGGCTTGGCTCCTCTGTGCTTTGCTAAGGTAAGATGAGAATGTGTGGCTACTAACAAAGTTAGTATGAACAAGTATGAACTTGAAATTAATCTGGTAATGATAGAATTAGTAAAGCCTGATCTTTATTTTTTTTTTTTTCTGCCCCTATGGTTTTATGACGATGGTGTTTTAAAAGTATTTCCCATTTCCTTCTCCCATGCACAATATCAGCACAGCTGTCTCTGTTCATCCCCCAGTTACTGGCCAAATGAAAGAAAATAATGGAATATAGCTGGTTTCAAGTTGCAGGTGTGCTGCTCAGCTACCTGAAAGGTCAAACAGCACAGATAACTTCTAAACTCAAGCTGCAGCCATTGCTGTCAGTACAGGTCCCAGTTTGCATCCTTGTCTTTAGAACAAGCTTCTGATTTTATTTACTTTTCTTTTCACAAAACCTGAAATAATTTAATAGCTTTTGAGCAATTCTTTGAAATTGATTTGAAATTGGCTATTTGTGAAATCTAAAACTCTCTGCAGGGAAGAGATGAAAAGAATAATGAATGGGCAGAAGGCAGGTAGCCTATTTCCACAGGTGACTCAAATGAAATGACATCCATGCTTTTACTGAGGAAAGAGTTGGGGTGAATTAATATGAAATTAGCAGAAATTTTTCTTTTTTTGGACTTGGGGAGTAAGGAGTGTGACTTGGTGAGTCTGGGCTAAAGCAGAATTATCAAATATACAGAAATAAATAGAGTGAAGAAGCAGGGGACCTGGTGAGAGAAGGAAAGGGAAAAGGCCTGCCTTGGCTCAAAACAGGATGAAATGGGAAGAAAATTCAATTTGAGAGAGGTTAATGTGGGCAAAATTATTGCAAGGGACATGGGCTGGGAATAGGCCTGTACTGTAATTTCCACCCTTCCCTGAGGTGGTGAACCCCCTGCATGTGTATGATGCTGTGTGTGCGTGCTGGGGGGGCTGGGCTTTCCAGGCATGAGGTAGCCTTTGAAGGTTTGATGCTAAGCACATACCCAGCTGTATCAGGACTTCTCATGAAGAAGGCTGTCCTTCTTCATGAGACTGAAGGCTGGCCAGGAGTAATTTCTCAGTGTCTGCCCAGAAGAAATTTTCACAAACCAAAAGAAACTCAGTTGAGTAGAGTGGAGATGACATTCCTGAAAAAAACCCCTTTCTAATAAAGCCTGGAATGGTTTGGGAGTGGAGCACAGAAATAGCCCAGACAAAGAACTCCACAACTTCTTGTGGAAGTGTTTCCCTGGGGAAGCAGACTGTTCAAGGGCCTTGAATACCCTTGATCTCTTCTGTTAATGAAATTTTTTTCGCAAAGATGTGGTATGTTGTGGCAGGAAGAGACTCAGGGACACCTTTGTGTTCAGAGGCGCTTTTTGTCTGCGGGGTGGTTGTCTGCAAAAGACCAGCCTTGGGGACTCCATCAAGGAGGGTGATGAGGCTGAGAGATCTGGTCAGAATCAGTAATGCTGAAAGCATATGGGTTTAGTGATGGATGTACAAGACCAGAGCAAGCAATGCTTCTGCTGGAGGCTGCAGACAGCTCTGTCTGAATTGTGGAGGTTCACTGGTTACTGTCCACCACCTCACTTGGAAGTCCAGAGGAGAGGAAGTTTGGACAGACATTGCTGGGTATGTGCACCAGTGAATGATGAACGGAGGAAGTTGCTGGCTACTAAAGATACTAGCGAATATTTCATGTTGCCTGGGACTGCTGGGGTTTGTCAGATGCTCTGTCTAGAATTCTTGATATCTGAGCCTTTGCTTGCTGAGTGAAAACTGTGGTTTTTGAGGACCTTATCTGACTAAATGTCTACAGATTTGGGGAGAAAAAAATCACATCTGACATTTCAGTTGCCTTTACTAACAATATTTTGAGATACTGGCAAAATTACTTCAAAATGCTGTCAATGAGAAGTATCCTTGCAAAGTCTGGGCTACTTTGAGCAATCCTTGAAAGAGGTAAATGGTACTGGGAGGTGCAGAGTTAATGAGGTTCACTCAACCTTGCATGTGGCCAGGTGTCCTTAAGTGTTAATGTGAGTCTTGGCACAGGGAGGATCACGAAGTCCTAGAGGAAGTACCAGAGAAGGAGGTATATCTTTGAAACGTGTTGGATGTGCCAAACTGAGAGCTGATGCTGGCCCACTGCTCAGGTCCCGAAGGAGATATGTTCTGCTGAGCCTAGGATCTGGATCAGTATAAGGAGCTGCAGGCAGGACTGTAGCTTGGTTTTGGACAAAGAAATTCTACCTTCTTATTTTACTTGCAGGCAAACAGGCCTTTGAGACCTTGCCACTTCCTTTCAGCCTTTGGTCAGTCTCTTAAGACAAATGATGTAACTGAAGAGGAGTTTTACTTGCTTTTTCTCTTACCAGCAGCTCTATTGTCCCTTGGCTGCAGTTGTCTTTCTTCTGACAACTCTATACAGCTTGATGCTTCTCTCAGGGATGTACACATACTGCAGAGCTGTAGGCTGTTCTTATTGCAGCATGTTAATGAACCCCCAAATTCTTATTAATGGCAAAAGAGACTTTTGTGTCCCGTGATGCGACCCTGTTCTATGGTTAGAAATGGTTTCCAGACTGGAATAATGGAAGGAAGATTGATTGCTGGAGGTGAGGCAGTTAACTTGCAGAAATGATCATGGCTCTTGGTATGCTTCCAAGGGTGTTAGGTGGAAAGAAAGAAAAGTTTGGGTTCAAGTTCTTGAATCCTTTCAAGAAGACTTATGTCGAGTTGTGTTGGAAGGGCTGTGGTTAGGAGTTCAGTGAAAGAAGTAGTTTTAAGTGCCTGGAAAAGTGTCGGATATAGGACAGCAGCAAGGAAAGGTGCTCTTAAGGAGCAAATATCTTGCCTGCACTGAAAGGCAGATGGAGCTGAAGATGGTACAGAGCATAATGATGCCTGGGGTGTAACTGTCCAGGTGCAATCTATTGCCTTTTCTGTGAGTGGTGCTGGACACATTAGGCTGCAGAGGAGTTGCATGAGTCACCCTGGGCATGGAGTTAATGCAAGTTTATCTTTATGGCCTTGTTTAGACCATTTTGAAAAGGGCAGTGTAGGAAGGCTGAGCCTAGTTCATGTGAAGTTACGGGTTCAAGATCCAAGCTGTCCTTGCACTTTTTCTCGTGGGCTTTACTGCTCTTATGACCCCTAGTAAACCCCCTGGAAAAGAACCTGAAGGTAATTAAGAGGGTCATTTTTGTGGCATTGGCTAAATTGGAAATGGAATTGCTTCCCATTTGCATAAACAGAGGTCTGGCAGCAGCTGCAGCTCGCTGTGCCTCACTGGAAAACAAAAAGGACAAGGTCTGAAATATGTTTCACAAGAAACCCATTTGTTTAAAATGAGGGTTTACAGATCTGCATGCCCAGATAAGAAATATGTGCCTTAATGCGGTTCTGCTCTACCCTTTAGTTCTGAGGACGTTCCTGAGACATCTGATCCAGGGTTGAATTTTCAAAGCTGGGTAAAGACATGTAACATTTAATGCCCTGATACTCCACCTCTCCTATTGCTGTACAGCCAATAATGTGAAGTTAAATTGATTAACTGACATCATTACCTTGGGAAAGGGATATGCAGGTTGCCTTTTGTGTTATGATGTAATTATGGATATTCTGGTTCATTTTCGCAACTGTTTAGGCTTGAAACAATAGTGTTTAATTTTAAATGAAATCAATTAGATTTTTTATACTATTTATTTTGCAGTAGATTGCTCCCTTTAAAGGAGCTTTCATTGTTTGCTGAAGATGGCTCATGACTGCTTGGTAGACCTGATTAAATTTAATCATTGCTGGATTTCTGGGTTCAAAATCCAAATCTAGTTTTTAACCCAGTTCTGCTGTCTAGGCTGAAATGTAGAAAGAGTAGGTGTGACAGTGAGCTTATCCAATATTGACAACACTGAACATTCCAGTATCATGAGTCAGGCTCCTCCCAAATGCTGTACTGGCTTAAGAAAATGAGACTTAGAAAAATATTGAGTTATCCATTTTTTTCTGTTCACTTGTGAACCTTTAGGGCTATGCTTAGGTTATATTTTCATTTTTTCTTCCTGCAATAGTAAGGCCATATTTTCCAAGGAAGCCTGTAATTCTCACATGGGATTTTGTCTCCAGGTGCTCTCAAAATATTGCCAATTATTGGAAAACTTGAAATAAAATGTTACTAGGCCTTCTGATTTTAAGTTAGAACAATGGACCTGTTAAAATATTTATAGTTGATGTTAGGGTAGCCTGTGGGAATTGGGTCTGAGGGTTTCATTCAGATTCTTTTATTTCATATGTACATTTACATTTCTACTTAGTAAGCAGTGGTTGCTGCAGAACTAGGAGATAGGGTTAGGTCTGATACTAGAGCACAGTACTGTCTTAATGTTAAGCTGTGGGTTTGGACAATAAAGAATACTTTATTCCTCTATTTAGCATAGGGTATACCTGTTGGTCTGATGAATGTTTCCCCAGTACTTTGCCCTAGCAGTCTTTATGCCGTGGTGCTTTCTGCCCCTCAGTTTTGTTCTCTTACTGCCCCAGTCCCATGATATCTGAAAGCACTAACAAGTCCCCACTGCTCAGTATGCTGTGAGGACAGGAGGTGCAGATTTCTCTTACAATGAGAATAGAGGAGATTCAGGTGGCCAAGACGCTTGCCCAGATCATGCAGTAAGATGTTTTCAGTGGCAGGAGCATATTGTGGGAATTCTGACTTCCAAGGCTCATTTACACTGGGAACATTTTCCAATGATTTATAGAATTACTATAGAACTTGGTGAAGGCTTCCCTAAACTGCTTGCATTTATCACAAGATTTTTAATCCAAACACAGAGATGTAACTGAATCTTCTCCCAAGAATTAGCTACAATTAAGCAAGGTCTAATCAGATAATAAATAGTTCTACCTGAACCAATTTGAACTTCTGTGAAACCACACTTAGAAAACAGAGTGGTTTTGTTTCTCCTGTTCTAACCACAGGAGAATGTGTCCTCACAGGAGACAACTCTGCTGTTTTTGGTTTATCGATAGAGCATGTTCGGAGTCTGGTATTTTTTTTACACGTGTGTTTTATTGCAGTGTACTTTGTTAATTCTTCAGTCTCTCTCTTTTCAAACTAGACAAACCCATGTAATCAATCTCAGATCCTGTGTTCTGCTTACCTGCTGTTGCCCAAACCCATAGATGCTTTTTGCCCTCCAGCTTTTTCATCTTTTGGCAGCTGCTCTCATTCCAATTACAAAATATCCTTGGAAATTCAATACCTCACTTTTCTATTATTTAAATTGTGGTGCACATTGTAGTTCAATGAATTTAATTAAAGCATTTCCTTACACACATGGTGTCCATGTGGACAGGGAATAAGAACTTTTAATCTTAAAACTAGGCATATGTAATAATTACAACACAAAAGATCGTTCCTTCTTATTACATCCTTCAGGTAAGATGTATGTTCATATTGCCTGCAGGAAGACATAATCTGTATGAGCTGGCTTTAAATCCTTAGGTAGCAGAGGGAACAATCTGTTTTAAATAATGAGCGACCATATTGTGAGGAAGTTGTGACCTAGTTTGAAAATCTAGGAGTAAAAAAAACGTGGGGATAACCAAATGTTTGGGCTATTGTGTCGAAACGCTGCCAAACTGTGCTGAAGCCTGGGACACAGGCAGCCTCTTTTAGAACCAGTGGTGAAGGTTGGGTGGAGATCACCACCTCAGTACCTGTTGGCTAGGTTGCACGTGTGACGTGTTTCAGTCCAGTGAGCCAGGTTAGTTTCAACAGTGGAAACAGCTGTCCTTTAACACGAATCTTTGGAATGGCAGCAGGGTAGGGAGTAGTGCTAGCGAAGGTGGAGGGAGCAGTCCTGCATGGATGGAGATGGACCTAAAAGTTAATTCACAGCCTTGAACTTCCTGTCCTTAGCCAGGCTATCTTGCAAAGTAAAAACTGAATGCACAAGTCATAGAGGATCTTCCACTGAAGTAGGACGCAGTGTGAGCTGCAGCCAGGTGCGTGTCAGCTGGGACACCAGAGAGCTCTGTGCTGCCTCCATGCATCAACAGTCCCTGAGCTGCAGTTGCATCTGTCCTCAACTCACGTTTGCTAACCATGGTTGTCTCGGTCACTGCGTTTCCAGGATTGGGCTGCTAACCCACTTGGTTAGGAAACTCAGACCTTTGTGGACTGTTGGGGGGTGGACAAGGGCTGTGGCCTCCCTCTACAGGTCCGGGGCATCCCTCAGTGGGGTCAGGGCTGCCCCTCCATGCTACCTCAGCCCTGGGGCCCTCACTAGAATTATAGGCTGCTGAAAGGGGGTGGTGATGGAAAAAAAAGAAAGTCTTACTAAGGTTAGCAGGTCTTAGTGTTAACTTTGTGGTAGGAGTTTGCGAGTCTCTAGAGGATCCAAAGCTGGTGTGTAAGTTTTCTTTTTGAAGAAGGTATTATTATTTTTTTTTAAACTTTACTTTCTAATGCACTGAGGAGGATGCTCAGCTGATAGCAATCCCTCTCTTCCTCTCTCCACCTTCCTGCAAGCCTATTGGTTAAATTTGATTGAAGCTGGCCAAAGACAACAAGTTCAATATCCCTTGTTAAAGAAAAAAAAAAGGAAACAAAACAAACAAACAAAAAAAGCCCAACCCCAACATCCATATATAAGACAAGTGAAGGCAACAAATGAAGCATGAGCTTGATGTATATTTGTTTTGTTTGTCCCACCAGCTGCCTGGTCAGCCTAGGACTAAGATGGTCTCTCAGCCCATGCTGCTCCACTGGATGCTGTCCCTTGGCTGGCTGGTGGCTGGGGACCAGATCAGGAGATGAAGGTGCTGAGATGTTTTCTCCCTGGGTGAGGGGAAATAAATTTGCAAATGAAGTAAGAAGTGAGAGCTGACATTATTATGGAGGTGGGGCTGAAGAAGCTGCAAATATTTGAGTGTGCTGGGAAGGGAAGCTTAGGGCTGTGGGCTATAACCCATAAATAGCTGGCCTTCAGTAGGGCTCTATGCTTATGTGTTGAATTGTTTCCATTGGGGTGTACGAACTGTCACTATGGATCAGGCTAGTGGCGTGTCTGGTCTGCTAACATCTCTGTGAATGAACAGCATCAGGTGCATAAAGAGAAAATCGTAGCTCACCGTTGAGGAATAACTACCTAGGACTAGGCAGTGGCTGCTGTAAGCCAGTTTTTCTTTCCCGTCCTTGGATACAGCTTCTTGTTTGTTGCTGCTGCCTTCAGGAGTAGAAGATATTATGCTTTCAGGGCTACACGAACATTTGGGATGGCTGAAGCTTCTCTTGTCCCAGACAGAAGTTGACCCTGTGACTCTACTGTAGAGTCTTTGTCCTCTTGTCAAGCCTGGAGTGTTTAACCTTTTTCCTTTGCCCCCCATTCCATGTGCTTTCTTAGAAAAATAACAAAGTAAATGCAAACCCAGCTAATACATATTTAAGATAACACAAGTAAACACTTGCAACAAATTCATTGGGAAAGTTGTAGTTACATTTGATATGCAATCAAGGCTTCAAAAGACAGGAAACTTGAAAATTGTGAAATATGCAAATTCAACTCTGTTTATGCCATTTCTGAGCTGCTTAGCTGACTTCACTGGTTTTTGATGGTTTTGCAAAGCAGTTTTCTTAATCCTCTTCTTAATATAAGCAAATCTATTTCACCCTGATTATGCCACTATATAGAGCTGACAAAACAGTTTAGCATTCTAGCAAGATGATTCATCCCAAATGTAAACAACTGCTTGCATTAAAAAAAAGTAGTTCACTAGGTTCTTTTTTTCTCTTGTTTAGAGCTCCAGTTGTGGATATGGATACTGCTTGCCTCTTCTGCTTTGAAAAGTGGAGATTGGTTTGCATAACTTTGAGAGTACTTGAGCCGCTTCCCTTGGGCAGATATTGCTAAATGCAAGAAAATTCATCCATAGTTCAAGTTCTTGGTAATTGTGGACGATTCTGATGTATTAATGTTATGTTGGTCACACTTCTTCCTGAATACAGAGTAGGAAGAGGAATATTCAGTGCAGAAATTGTGTTACTAATAAAGCACATTCCTGAACAAGAAGTGAAGTGTGCTGTGCGGCAAATACACATATGACACCTTAAAGGCAGGGTAGTCTAACTTAGGAGGGTCATCTACACTTGTCAGCTTGTGATAACACTTTGAGTTAAACCATGGCTTTAGTTTCATATACTAAGGAAAAATAATTGTTAACGATAAATTAGTTATGTACACAACTACAGGACCTCTGAACTTTAGAAACAAGAGTTATGACATTCTTCTTTGATGGAATAGCCTAACAAGGAAGATGCTTTAATCTAAATATAAGTAGTGGTTAGTTTATAATCAAGAGCTTGTTTTCCTAGAATGTGAGTTTTTGTAGCGCTTCCACCTACGGTGATTTTAAAGTATCTCAACATAGTAACTGCTTTCTCAGCTACCAAAATACTCTCATCTCTGCTTAAAGTATGGTGCTGGTCTGACTTTCTTATTTTTTGATTTCTTCTTTGCCTTTCCATGATATCAGTGAGAACAAATGTGTTACCAGCTGCACTGGGCAAAAACACATCCCAGTTGCATCTGGCAAGAATTTGTGGGAAATCTACTGTGAAGCAAAACCTGGAAGAACTTGTTCTACTTTAATAGCGATAAATTTCCAAAACTCAGGTTTCCTGAACCCTTTGGACATAAAAGAAAAATATCACTAATGAGTGCCTAAAAAGGGGCCTCTTCAGTCAGTCTGCCTTTCCTTGGAGGATGTTGTCGTAAGCAATGAAAAGGCGTAGAGCATGCTCTATTTATAACTTAGAAAACATACGTAGTACCAATGTCTTTGGCCATGTTACTTTTATTGTGTTTGCAGAGCAGTTACTAAGCTGTTGTAAGTGGAAAGAAAAAAAAGGGGGGGCTGTGGAACCTCCTCACAAGCTCCTATATTTCAACAAGTAAAGACAGAAAGGATGTATCCCATGTCCCCAACCACAATGGCTGTATATTGTGGGAGTCTTCCTTTTGGCTTCAATATATGCTGGATCAGGGCCTTCGGCAGTATCACCATTAGCAGTGGTTTTTACTCAGTGCATGTACTAAATTAAAGTGAAAATGTGTCAAAGAAATGCTCTGGCTGCATCTTGCTTTTGAAAGCTGGATGTGGTAGTGGGACATTCCCCTTGTCCCTCAACAAGCCGAAAGAAAGCTCTAGCTAAATAACTGATCTCTCATCCTGAACAAGTGTGTTCTGTTAAACAGATTTAGTTTGGATTTAGCAAGGGAATAACGTATGCATCTAGAAAGTTATATTCCAGTTCTATTAGAGGGCTCTCTTGATGACCAAGTAAAATTTTTAAAAACACTGTATAGGTGCTGCTTCTTTTGCCCCATTTTCCTGTGTTTTTGTTTGAGGCTGTGTTTTGAGTGGTTATAGATTAAAACAGATAGGTGAACTTCTCTTATTGACCTTGCTCTCCTGATGAATTATGGATGCTGTTGTGGTTGCGCTGCAGTGGTAGAGCCCAGGCTCTTGAACAGGTCTGGCTTCAGAAATTGAGTAACACTAATGAAACACCATTCACTTTTGGAGTTGTTAAAAGAGGGTTTGTACTTATTTGACAGATGGGCTGCTGAGGCAGCATGGTGAATTGCATAAGCATCTCTGCTCCAGAAACTAATGACAGAGCCAGAAAGGGACTACTGGGTCTTTGGGACACCAATTGACTTATGTGGCTATTTTCTGCCAGAGCATTAATTCTCATACAGAACCACAAAGAGATTTAATGTTGTTTTCTGATAAGCAAATCCATTAAGCTGCACCTTTCTATCACATGGATCAGTCTCCTGTACACGTATAGGATTTTTTCACTTTAAAACCAGTAACCATAGATCATTTTTTTCCCCTAGTAATTTCTACTAACTCTGCAGAAGGCAGTGGATGGGGAGGGAAGGAATCTTTTTGTCACCCATTAATGGTGATGGTGTTGATGTGTTTCTGTATGTCTACCATCAGTGCCCTCATGGAAGTCACCGAGGCTGAAGGCCTTACCTAGCTCGCACAACTGGTGTGGATGTCTGAGAGGGAGGGACCTTAACTTGACTGTTGGCTCCCAAGCTGGGTTTGCAGGCCTGGTGGTTGGTGGTGTGTGTGTTGCTTCAGTGTGCTCCTGCCTAGTGCAAACAGCCTGCAGCTAGTTTGGAAACCTATGGGCAGGACCTTCCTAGGATGCCATTTTGACAGCTGTTTTAAGAGGAGAGCTTTCTATGTACAATTAAAATCATAGCTCTGGATGGGTGTGGGATTTAGGGTAATCTCTACAAGTTTGGGATAAAGACGGCACAGCTTTCTCTGCTAAGGTTGTGAGGAGCCTGGTTAGTTTCTGAATGGATCATTAAGAATAAATATCTAGGTCCTAGCCTGCTTCAGGTCAGTGAGCTTTTGTCACCTTCCAGCTGAGAGGTGAAACTGTTCCTTCTACTGCCCCCAACGCTTCTTATCTACATCTACAACGCAATTAGCTGTGCCACACTGCTAGTCCCCCACTAGTGTGTATTGGCAGAGGGCAACGTGCTTGTGTTGTACCTTCTGCCAACTCTGCCTTCTGTGCTTGGACTCTCATCTGACTACTTGGGCAATCTGTCAACCTTGTGGACTTGGAGTAAACTGTGTGTGTAAAAAAAAAAAAAAAACAAAAAAAAAAACAAAAACAACAACAACAAAAAAAACCCCCCAAAACAAAAAACCTCCTGCACAACTGACTCATTTTAAGGGAAAACAGACCCTGGGAACAGTAATCTTCCATTTTCCTTATATGGAAGAAATAGCCTGGGCCTTGCATCTCTTAATGAAGAAACACACAGCAACTAGTCAAAAAAAAAAAAAAAAATTGCTTGTTAGTATACAGAATGCCAAAATTGCCATTTATTTCTTCATCTACACAGGGCTGATAAAATCTATAATTGATGCCTTCTCCAACTTACAGGCATATGGCAAGAAACTCTAAAATTTGCTTGGAAAATTTAATTTGATTTTTTTTAAAAAAAACAACCTTCCCCATTAGGACCACTTTGTGCAGTTTGAGGTCCTCAGTGACATGTATGTGCACAGCGAGGGTTAGGAAAGATGTATGAATGAAACATTTATGTAAATAGATATCAGAGGGAGACCATGTATGCTTTGCATCACTGCATGTTTTAAAAGTGGTCCAGTATCTCACATTTCTGATTTCAGTCAGAATGAAAGGCTTTTTTGAACCCCCAATTAAACCACTTAGTACAGGGATTACCTCATGCTACTTTCATGCCTAAATATGCAGACTGAGGCATGGCCCAACAGATAACTTTGCCCCAAAATGATGGAAATGGCTTCCTCCCAGTATTTCTATTGTATGTGTTTTCCTCATACTCGGATGCTTGGATTTTTGTTGGAGGTTCGGGAGGCAAAAAAACTGCTTGGAGTAGTCTGGGCAAGAACGTAGGTGTCTGAATTAATGTTACCAAGTGTCTTGTTTAGTGCAAGGGCAAGTAACGAGTTAACTGTGTTGCTTTGGAGTGTTGCGTGGGCTTTGCATGTTTGCAAATTAGCACACAAGGTGAAAAGCCACAGAAAGGTGAGACCCTTTGGAAAGGATTGGGTCTTGGGGGAAATCCTCTGAAGCATTTGCGATCATACTCGACTACCCTGTGGTAATCTGTGTAACCCCTGCAACACTGTACAACAGAATTCAACGAAATCGGGTAAGGGAGTAAATGCTCCATGTAATAACCTGTTTCCTTTTTCTGGTCTTCCCTGTTTGCCCTTTACACAGAGACGCTCAGGGTCCCTTTGAGGGTCTTGCCTGTGCTGTGCCCCCTGCTCCAGCAGTGGTTCCACTTTGAGGAGTGCCTCTGTGAAAACACTTCAGATCTTTTAAATGGCAACTGTTTTTACCAGTGGCTCTAAGTGTAGAAATAAAATGCTCTACTGAGCTTATGTGCCAAACAACTTTAACCTGGAAACCAAATGTCATGTTATTATTATTATTATTTTTTAATCTGCAGCAGTAAAGATTTTGCAGCATGTCTTTCTTAAAATCACGCTTTTATGATCCCCAAATAGAATCCACCACACGCTTTTTCCTTCCCCTTGTCCCTGGTTGGTCCCAGCAGGCAGTGGGGGTATCACCCAGAGTCATCTGTTCTGGAGATCAGCCTATGTGTGACCCATTGCCTTTTTGTACGTATGTGAGAGTTTTTTTAAGTTTCTGCATCTATTGCCTTTGAATAACAATTCCTGCCATTCCAGATCATTTGCTTCCAGCTTTGCAAAGACTCTTTTTTTTCTTCCATTATTTTTATGAAAAGTAATTCAAATACCTTTTTAAAAGATGCAATACATAAAGTATTAAAAAAATGGAAAAATATCTGTATTACTGATTTTAGCACAATTATATAGAATTAACTCTGCATTTGATACTCATTTCAGATATCATTCTAGCTTGAGAACTATAAGCCATTATATATTTATAGCAACTTGTATATTTTAGTGAGCAGAGCTCTAGTGAGATTTCTAGTCTCCAGTGTTTGCCACTTTTAGAGTTGAAACCGGTGTATTATTACAGAGAAAGTGTTGACTTTTATTAAATGTTTATTTTTAAAAATAAGCTTTTATATTTCAATAAACTTTTTTCAAAGCTACTGCTACATGAGTTTAATCTGATCCCTTTTTCATGCTGAGCCTTTCCATCTTTCTCTGCCATCCTACTTGAACACACTGTCTTACACTAGAGGTTACACTAGAGGTTTTATTATGCAGAGATTAATAGATCTGTTTTGTGGATTTTTGCCTTGTTACAGGTTTGTTGCTGGACTGTAGCCATGTCTAGAGACATTTAAATTGACACGTGTTTGTGAAATGCCACGCTTCAATAGGACATTTGCCATCCACATGGCCACGGTGTGATCAGTCACATGTTTTGCAGGCTTAGTTCGGTTTGTGGAGGTGGTGGTGTCTGTCAGGCATCAGTGAGCTCTGAACAGAAGTTGTGGTGATAGTGACTGGGTGATGAAAGTCATTTGCTTAGGAAAGCACAGCCGAAGTCTGTGTATATAGGTCTTTTTTGATGGAGTTGTCTAGTAAGGCTGTGAGCGTTGTTGTCTTTAAGGTTGGTGACCCTGTGGAATTTGCTTGTTCTGTGACTGCTGCATCCTTAGGAGACCAAACATACTTGAAGCCATCTAGCACTTGAGGTAGTATGAACCAAAAGTTTCCCTTTTATCCTGGAGCTGCTGTGTTGCATCAAAGTGCAAAGTTGCAAAGGGAGAATTTGTGTATATGTATTGAGCCACAGTAATTGGCCAACTCAAGGAACTTCTCTGTAAGTTGTCCTGGTCTCTCTCAGGGGATGTGATGGTGGGGATCCCCAGGGAGGCTGGCACAGCTAAACTCTTGTGGTCTTGCTGGTGATTTGCTCGAAGTAATAATTTCAACTTTTTGGAAGGGAATTTTGTCTCTGAAAGCTCATGATTTCTGAATACTTGCCATTATAATGAGCTTTGGAAAATATTGGCAATTATTATTCTGCTTTTTTCCCTCCTCCCTTTAGGTTTTCAAAAGTCAGTATTGAAAGTTGTCCTGATGTTCAGAGGTGTCGAGTGACCCCAGGTCCAGTATTTTCCACCTTTCAGACCCGGGTGCATACCACATTTTCTAAGATAGTGGTGTCTGTACTTATATATTCTGTTGGATTCTTCCTAGAGTGACTAGATTACTGGAGATGTATGTGATCCCCTGAGGGTCTATAGTTGCATAAAGTGCTCATATCTTATGTAACCCGGTCTGGATTCCAGTCACCTCGATGGTACTAAATACCATTTTTTTCTTTTTTTTTTTTTTTTTTTTTAAAAAACTTGGCACCACTGAAATGAATGTGATTTATTTGTGGACTGAGGTAAGCATGAAATCTGGTATCAGAAGTCTGGCTCTTTCAGTAGTGGTGAGAAATGGAAAGAAATAAACACTGCTACTTTCTCATTAGTGCAATTACCATACCCCATCAAACATGTGCTGATAAATTTGAGAGGCTTATACTATTCATTAGGCATATGCATTCATTAGTGTAGCCATCATAAAATAAACAGGGGAGTGTCCAGCATGGGGAAAATTTCAGAGAACAAGAGCTCACATTATACAAAGCTATGATGATAAATGTCTCCTGTGGCATAATTTTAACTCTTACCATCTGTGATTCCCTGTTGCTATAGCAACTTAAAGTAAATATTAAAAATAGTCTGAAACCAGGAAAAGCACAGCAGGGAACGTCTGTCCTGAAAGAAAACAAGCCCTCAATGTGACCAGGCAATGGCAGGAAAAAGGACTGATGAGAACTTCAGGAGTTTTAGCTTGGAGAATTTTCAATATGCAGAGGTGGGTGGGAGAAGGATCCCAAACCAGTGTTTATAAGCAATTTTAGCTGTGCTACCAAAACATTATCGGATGCTCAGTGCTGTACTTGTCATCTGTTTTCAACTTTGAGCTGGAGAAGTAATTTTACTTTAACTGGTAAGAGATTTGTGTATGTATATAAATAAATATGATTTTACATTTTTGAAAAATGTGTTTTGGATTTTTGTTGCGCTAGGGAGGGATGAAAAGCCCTTCTGATGCAGTTTTTAAAAGCTATGAGCACTGCAGTGGTGTTCATCAGATGACGCCATTCAAATAGTATCACAACTGAGTATTTAGACCAACGACAAGACTCAAGGAGAGCTGTGCTTTTATGCCAGGCCAGCACAGGAGCTGCTTCCAGTGGCTTCTTTCTGGAAAATACAGGAGCTGAGTCCCATGTAGCAGGAAAAATTGACCAGGTAAAGAAGGCAAGAAAGGGTGAAAGACTGCACTTAGTGGAAGGGGCACAAAGGATTGTTTGAATAATTGAAAGTGTTGTGAAATGGCAGAGTGCTTCAAGAACCTTACCCACCAAAAGTGTTGATGGATAAGGGAAGAGCAACTGAGGTCATCTACCTGGACTTGTGCAAAGCTTTTGATGCTGTTCTGCATGACATCCTTGTCTCTAAGTTGGAGAGACATGGATTTGACAGATGGACCACTTGGTGGATAAGAAATTGGCTGGATGGCTGCACTCAGAGTTGCAGTCAACAGCTTGATGTCCAAGTGGCACCCAGTGACAAGTGGCATTCCTCAGGGGTTGGTAACTGGTACTGGTGCTTTTTAATGTCTTTGTTGGCGACACAGTGGTATTGAGTGCACCCTCGGCAAGTTTGCCAATGACACCAAGCTGCGTGGTGCAGTTGACGTGCTGGAGGGAAGAGATGCCATCCAGAGGGACCCGGACAGGCTTGGTGGGCCTGTGCAAACCTCATGAAGTTCAACAAGGCCAAGTGTGAGGCCTTGCATGTGAGCCAGGGCAATCCCAAGCACAAATGCAGGCTGGGCAGAGAATGGATTGAGAACAGCCCTGAGGAGAAGGACTTGGGAGTGTTGGTGGATGAGAAGCTCAACATGATCTAGCAATGTGCACTTGCAGCCCTGAAAGCCAATGGCATCCTGGGCTGCATCAAAAGAAGCATGGGCAGCAGGTCGAGGGAGGTGATTCTGCACCTCTACTTTGCTCTGGTGAGACCCCACCTGGAGTACTGCATCCAGCTCTGGAGCCCCTGACATAAGAAGGAGATGGACCTGTTGGAGCAGGTCCAGAGGAGGGCCACAAAGATGATCAGAGGGCTGGAGCACCTCCCCTGTGAGGACAGGCTGAGAGAGTTGGGGTTGTTCAGCCTGGAGAAGAGAAGACTCCAGGGAGACTTTATAGCAGCCTTCCAATACTTAAGGGGGGCCTACAGGAAAGACAGGGAGGGATTCTTTATATGGAATGTAATGGTAGGATGAACAGTAATGGTTTTAGACTGGAAGAGGATAGATTTACATTAGATATTACGAAGAAGCTCTTTACTGTGAGGGTGGTGAGACTCTGGAACAGGCTGCCCAGAGAAGTTGTGGATGCCCCATCCCTGGAAGTGTTCAATGTCAGGGTGGATGGGGCTTTGAGCAACCTGGTCTAGTGGGAGGAGTCCTTGCCTATGGCAGGAGGGTTGGAACTAGATGATTGTTAAGGTCCTTTCCCACTCTAACCATTCTATGAACCTAGGAACTTTACCCTTTTGCAGGGGCGGTGAATTAACTGGGGATGTCCTATCTAAAGAAATCCTTGGTTGAAGAAAAAGCTTTGCATGGAAAGAAAACCCCTGCTTGGGGAAATTGCTAAATGTTCTGGGTGTGTCCTTGATTTAGTCTAATTGCAATGAAGATTTGTTTAGCTTCCTTGCTGAGTGTTCCTGTATGTTTTTAGTG
Source organism: Charadrius vociferus (assembly GCF_000708025.1). Lineage (NCBI taxonomy): Eukaryota > Metazoa > Chordata > Aves > Charadriiformes > Charadriidae > Charadrius > Charadrius vociferus. The sequence goes on from NW_009647222.1 coordinate 2,402,951, forward strand.
TTCCCTTTCATTGGTTTGGCAGTCACTTCAAAAGTGATTTATGATAAGAGATGATAAAACAAAGTCAGATTTTATATTAGGTGGTAGCCAGGGAACTTAGATGTAATCGCTGCTGTATAACATCCAGTGCACTTCTGTGTGCAGTGTGTGCACCGTGGTCGACTTAATGCATAAGATCTCATTTGAGCTTGCAAACCAACACAGCCTGGATATACAAAACAGCCTGGGAATCCCGGTGCCATCAGCACAAATTAAGGGTCTGTGGCTGGGCTCAAGGTGCAAGAAACCAGAGGAACATAAATCAGAAATTTTGTTTGGCCCTATTGTCACTGATGACCTGATAGGCAGGTTTTTATCTGCAGCATTGTGGTTTGCTCTGTGATAAAGATAATGAATGCAAATACTAAAAGGCAGCCAAATGTAGATGCTTTGATTTGTAGGAAAGCTCTGACCCATCAGAACTATAACTTTTAGGAAGAAAAGTCATGTGAGTTTCAGTTACGGCTACTGTATGTCTGAGTTTTCTTAAATGTCTTTTCTTCCCCTTTCATTCTCTGCCTTCTCAGACACCTCTGTGTAATCTGAGAGTTTTCTATATTTGGCTAGATTTGCTGATCAGTGCTGCCCTTCGCCTGCTGTATATCTGGAAATTGTGGACAATTCCGTGGCACAAAACCAAGCTGACTGCACAGCTTCTGTGCAACAAGTCAGCTGCTCTGGAAGTGTTGAGAACTATTGACTATGTTCAAAACAGCTTCTGTGTCTATGCAATAATCTTGATGCACCTCAAAAGTCTTAGGCTCAGCCCCAAACCCACTTGAGGTAGGTCCAAGTTTTCTCACAGGGCTGCATACTCTTTCTGCCAATTAATCAGCACAGAAACGGGGCATCTTGTGTGGTATTGTGATGTGGAGAACTTTCCTAGTCTTGCTGTGATCTGGGAGAAACTTGTACCACTTTCTCATCACTGATACAGCTTTTCCCTGGCTTGCTGTCTTAGTCCCAGGTGACTGGGGAGAGCCCCCAGAAGGCTTTCCTGAGACCTGTTTTGAGAGGTCATAAAGGGAACCAACGTGTTGACCTATTAGGATATGTCAGAAGAGTTTCATTCTTTACTTTGGCACTCCTGTCTGTCCATAGTTGATTCTCACACCCATGACAAACTGAAAATTTCCCAAACCCCATCTGACTCTACTTCAGCTAATCAAATAGGTTATCCAGAGCTTCACCACCTTCATTGTGCAAAAGGGCTTCTTTAGAAGAATATTGTGCAGTCTTGTGAGCTGCACTAGTAACTTTTTTTTTTTTCTTGTGCTCCATTTCTGTCTGCTCAGTTTGTGGGGAATCCATGCTCATACCAAAGTGCTTTCCGGCATGCCGCAGGAAGGAAGGGTTTTCCAGGAGTTCTGGGAACAGGCCAATTGCTTGGAAGTCCTGCCGGAAACACTGCTTAGAAGCTGCATAGAAAATAATAAAACTTACATGTATCTGCTCAAAATAGGCCATTATTCAATAGCATATCTAGTGGGATGTGGTGGAGATGCATAAATATGCATGCTTTGTTTGACTGTGCTCACTGCTTATATTACTTAACACAGACCGTGTGCTTGGCGGTCTCTTCTTACTACTGAAGAGAGTAGTAATTCCTGCTTTGAGGAATTTATAGCCTAGATGGACAATTCAAGAAGACAGAAAATCCAACAGCAGCTCAAGATGGAAGAGTTCGTTTTAGGAAGTTTATCTCTGTTTCATGATGGTGATGACATAATTTTTACTTGGAGGAGTAGGATTTATGCTGATGTACTTCCAGCTTTTATGCCAATCTCCGTATGTATTGCATTAGAGGATCCCTGCTGCAAAGGTTTGAAATATCAACTAGATTAAGATATCTGATCTCTGCTTCCCAAAAATTCCACTGTGTTGTCAAAGGAAAGCAGAAAGCTGATGGAAGACATAGAAGTGTGCAAAAGGCCTGTCATATTTCACCAGGATTTACTCTGACATCTGTGTGTAGCTAGTTGATTTTTCTTTTTTTTTTTTTTGACCCAAATAGCAACATAACTGAGATCAGCAGTCAGCAGCACACATTCTTTAATGCATCTAGAGAATTCAAATTATTGTTTTATGGGGGAAGTGATAGCCATACAATTAGGACTTCCATCTGTGCGATCCTCTGCATTGGTATGGTGGCAAATATGTGGCATTAAATAAGCTTATTGCAGCTGCAGGAGGAAAGCTAAGGGCAAACTTACTCTGTTTATAGTTTTGCTGTAAATTTTTACTTCTTTGGAAACTTTGCAGATGTTTACAAAACTTCTACATAGCTGCTTCCTGAAGCTATGCCTTGTCTTTAAGCTTAACACGCAGATGATCCAGAAGTTACCCAAGTCCCTATTTGCACAGAAACCTTTCTCCAGTTAGCTCTGAACTTGTGCTGTCCCCTTAATGAAAAGCCCTTACTGTGTTTTGTAGTCCAGAGATTCACAGCATAGATTCGCGTATGTTTTCAAGCAAACTCGAGCCTTATTTTGCATGAATTGAGGTTTAGCTTGGAGCCCATTTAAACCTGTATGTAGTGTTGCATTTGGGCTGTAAGGAATATGTGGTTTCATGTGTATTTGTGAAACCCATACAAAGTTTAGGGTTTTCTGACTGAATCTTGTTTCGTAGTCAGAAGCCATGCTATGCTGTCTGTCTTCTGTGCTGGAGATGTATTATTGAGTTGTAAAAAACCTTCCAAGGTCCAAAAGGCTTTTCCTTCCTTATTCTGTTCCTGTAACTTTCCATCTTGTACGGGCTGCAATAGTTTCCATGCTTGCTGTTCAAGATCCCATGGATCTGGAGAGCTCATGGTGACTATCATTTTATTCTGCTGAGTACTTTAAAAGTTGTAATGAGACTGTGTGGTAAACTTTAATAGAGCCTCCTGCTTATTCTCAGAGTACTTGTAAAAAATTACTTGGTGTCATGACTTCATATCCAGACGACTATATAAAATTAGGAATACTCTTAATGCCTGTTCTCAGAGATATATATTTTTTAATTTATTGGTGCCATGAAAATGCAATCATTTTATCAGGGAGATAACCCAGAACTTTCCAAACACTGATTAATAACATGCCAAAATTTTTCTGTGTTCAATAATAAAGTTCAAGGCCTAATGCACTGGACACATGGGAAAAGATTCTTTTTACTTGTAGATGATTGATGTGCCAATCTTTCATTCTGCTCCCAACATGCTTGTGCTTGGAGATGATTTTTTTTTTTAAGAAAAAGGTTACAGGCCTTTAAAAATTTTTTACTCGCTTTAACTATTTAGAATCTTAATGTTTTACCAATTAAAGTTCATGAAAGTTAAGTTTCATGTCATCTCTTGCAGGATATTCTCAAGGGTCTTGTGAAATAAACTTTTCTGCTCAAAATGCTGACCACACATTACCTTCTTCTGGTCTGTAATAATTAGTGTTGTATATAAGTAGCTTTCTTGTTGCATTGTATTTTTTTATTAATCAGGAGAGGGAAGGAAATGAAATGCTAGCATGGTTTTCATCAAAAATGGCTGGTTTTGCAGGATAATATAGTCTTGTCCTTATAGAACAGTAACAACTGCATGATCTTGGATACCCTTGTGTGCCAACAGGGGAAGGGATGGCTCTTGTGCCTAATCTCCAAGTTGCATGGCTGTAACCCTGTGGAAACCCAGATCCTCTGGAGCCTGACACTGAGCTTTTGGGTAATACAGGGGAAACCACTTCCTTTTTTGACGTGTGGGTCATTAACTCCTTTGGCAAATGAGAAAGGCGGTTCTTTCAGGTGCTTGAGTGATACTGGTGAGGCATGTGGCACAAAAGCCAGGTGCCATGTTCATCTCAGCGCTAAAATGCGGTAGAGATGTCTGTTGGTGATGGGCTGGGCAGTTTGTGTGGGTAAGATTCCAGGAAATGTAGGTGCTTTGACAAAAAGACTTACTGGGTCTGATAATCCCTGATATGTCAAAGTCTACCTGAGGAACAAAGAAAGTATAGTATAAAAAAATCGTGTATGTATGATATGCAATCACATGTAATCAGAAGCAAGTGTAATATACGGTCTGAGTAATATGCTGCTCTAGTTTAGCTCAGTTGTAAGAGGCTACTGGAGTTGATGGGGATTTTTTTTGTAAATTTGATGTTCTTCTCAGAGTGTCTGCCTGGTGCTGTGGCATCATTGGAGGCCTCATGGTATGTGTTTGCCACCTTTAGAAGTAATGTCTGTGTTTATTCCTTGTGAAAGATACATGTTTACAAACAATGGGTCCATATGTGTGCAATGTGGGTTCCTTACAGACTGGCAGATCCTTAGTAGATGCCTGGTGAGAATGTGGTTGCCAGCATCGTCGGACCCAGACCGTAATGAGATTGAGTGCCCAGCAACAGACTTACTGGGGGTGGGCATTTTGACTCGGTCACACGTGCCACTGAGTCACCCAGAGCACGCACAGCGATCTTGCCTGGACACCCAGTGGATCACTAATCAGCATGAGGACCACGGATCACCTCTCACAAAGTAGAGAGATACTAATAACTGATAGTTGGGATTTGTTTTTACTGCGAACAGGAGAAACCGGACAATTTTTTGGATGGCAATTCCTATCCCTGAAGGATGCTTTTACTTGTTTGTGTCCCTCTATGGTTAGGTTGCCATACTGGCCCAGAGGAAACCGGTAGTGTCTTGGAAGTCTCTGGGAAGCATTAGCTGCTTCAGGGCATTTACCACCTCCCTCTGGCCATAATAGCAGCTGCAGAGTTACTTGGCACCTTGACTGTCTAGAGAGGCCCAGGTATTTGTTTAGTTGTGTTTTGTTTTGGTTTTTTCTTTTTTTTTCCCCAAAGCAGTAACTTTATAGTAAATGGTATAGGATTAACATTTCCACAATTTATTAAATGCAAACTGAATATGCTCTTAAGGAAAAAAAAAAAAACAAAAACAAAACCAAGCCAAACACAACACCTAAGTTTTTAGATGTTAGCAATGTACAATCATGTAACTGAGGGCTAAGTACTTTTGCAAAAGGTCGTAACAGTGCTCTGCTGAAAACTGGTAGTCATAATTCACTATAATCTTTGGTTGATGCTAATGGTAGCAAAGAATTACTGAGCAAAAATAAATGCCTTGGAAAAAAATCCTTAACAAGGCAAAGAACACAAATGGTATCTATGAATGTCTGATGTTTCTTCATTATCTGAAAACCCAGACAGGGTACTTAATCACAATGTTCTCTTCTGGAGGTAAGAAACTGTGTAGCTTCTGGCCCATCTAGCTAAAATACAGGCAAAGGGAAAAGCTATTTTGTAAGTCCAATGTTTCTGCTAATTGATAATTTGGAAGCTGGTGATAATTATCAACAGCATTAGAAAAGTCATAAGGTGATATCTTCTACCTGCACAACTGCCTAGGCTCTTAAGGATTCTGCAAGTATTCTGAAGCTGCCCCCTCAAAATACCTCTCTCCACTGCTATTTTGAATTTAAATTCAACCCTCAAGCTGTGAGAGCTGCAGAGTATTTTACTACTGATATGTGCCTGTAAGTTGTAGTCTGTGCCAAATTATGCAGCAATACGTCTGTATAGCCTATATGGTAATTAAATATGGAGCCCAAGCCTAATGTTTGGCCTTAGGGAGATTAATTCAGTTGATTGTAGTGTTGGTGGGAAAAAGAATTCCACAATTGAGGCTGAGATCTGATGTCCCCCGCAGTATTTGAGTATTCAAATACAAGGTTTTGGGAGAAGTCAACTTCTAATATTCACACTAATTTATCATTTTTACTGATATACTTGGAGCCCAGTACAATTGTAGGTTAAACAAAAGGAAAACAGGATATTAAAGGATCCAATGGGTCGCATCCAAGTTCTGTGTGACTCTCTCTCTACTGGCTTTCATGGAGTGTGTCCCACTCTGTAGAAATACTTCTTGAATTCTTTTCATTGGAAACACTGACAAAAAAAAATTAAGATGCCCCTAAAGTGAAACAGACCTGGGAAACAAAACAAAACTCAGCCTCTTATAGATGTCCAAGCCCAAAGGAAGTGCAGAAGCTAAACAAATACCATGAAAATGTAAGAGTTGCTTTCAGTTTTAATACTTTAATACTTTAAAGTACGAATAACAAACATAAGGTAATAATGCTCTATCTGTTAATTAGAATAGTGCTGAAGACATACTGAAAATGGAAATTTTAAATGTTGAGAGTCTTACTGGAATTTAGACAATGTGTATTTGAAAGAGGTGATTTTTTAGAATGGCCCTGGAATGGTTCCTTCACTATTTTAATTTGTGCAGAATTGTTTCCACTGTGAAAGTACAGTGTGATGTGATATTTTTTTTTTTTTGTAGTAACATTGCTGGTTTTGCAGTGTCATGCAAATGGAAATTGTCAGGATATGAAAACAGGATCCTGGAAGTCATCCTGAAAAGCATAATGAAAAATATTTTGGTTTTTTTTTGTGGATTAACTGCAATGATTCAATTGATGCTGAATCCTTGCTTGCAGGCTGATATTTTTTCTTTTTTTTTGTTTGAGTTGAAGTTATTCTGGGTACTAAGCTATTGTGGGAAATCCCTACTCTTCAAGCTGAGAGTAGTTTTGCTACTGACTTAAATGGTGCCAATAAATTTTGCTTTAAATGTAATGGGCTTAGTTCTGCAGGAAGGCAGTGCTTTGCATGGAGGAGGACATCAAAATAAGTTTTTCCATGGAAAAAAGATACCGGTTTAGGTGGACTGTGCTAATAAACATTGAAAGAATGTATTTATCTATTTGGGGAACAAAACAGCTTCTAGAAACCTGCTTTTCAGAATGTAACAGTGGGCATTTACATAGATCTCTTTCTTTAAATTTTTTTTTGTTAAAATTTGGGTTTTGACCTCTGCTTTCCACTTTTTAGCAACAAATGTTTGTTCTGAATTCATCTCCAGCTGTGATTTGCAGCATAAGGTAAAAAGTCCATAACTTTTCTTTGAATAGGTGGAGACTCTATGTCCACGCTCATCCCTGGTAAGTAATGAGCACTCAGACATCTCAGTACGTGGTACTACTGAAATTGTGCTGGAAATAGTTTCTGGACAAACACCAAAAATCCTGAGGGTTTAGGTCAAGGAAAATCCCTCTTACCTTGCAAGTAACTTGCAGGAAGAAATGTAAAATGAAGTCTGCATTAGATCACTCTAGCTACTTACTGCAGTACACTGTGGAAGAGGAACATATGATCTATTCCTCCACTGTATACATTCCAGAAAAAAGTATTTGTTGCGGTTATTTATAGGCTCTTCTGTGGTGCTCACCATCGCAGCATCATTTCATTACTCTTAGGGCTATCATGCCTTTAATGGAAAAGGACAGATATTTTTCCTCATTAGAGTTTTGCAAGTGAGGGCACATCACTGAAATTCATCTCAGGTCTAAATTGTTTCTCTAACTAGTTACTCTAACTGAAATAATTAGTTTTAAAGAATGCCACGGTTTTGCAGTGGTTCTTGGCAGGTTTCTCAACAGAAATGAGATGATGAATATACTGTTCATGTTTCTTTAATTGCACTGAGTGTTAAATGTGAAATTAAATTGTGAAAAAATTCTGCTATGCATAGTTTTTCTGACTTGCAGCAGTGTTTATTTATTGAGACACTTGCTTATTCTGGCTAAGGGCACATGCGATAGGGAGTACAGCTGCTTGGAAAATATTAATCCCTTTAGTGGCCTGCTTCTCTCCCAGTCCCCAAAATGCTGATGGCAACGAAAAGAATTTTACTTTTAACAAGAAAATTATTTTGAAATTTTAATTCAGGGAAAACAAGGATCTTAACTTTTAAAAAGTGAAATAATAATAAATTTTGCCAAATAAATTTCTCACTTCAAATTTGATGACTGCCATCTGCCCCTGTGGTCCCTCACAACCCCAAGTTGTAGTTCAGGCTTTTTGTTTGCTGGGCCACCATGCAGTGCATCACGAGAAACCTCAGTCAGTGGAGAAACATGCCTCAAAAGAGTGATGTTTTGAGGCACGTGTCCGAGAAATCTTAGGAGGCAATTTCTTAACATTTCTGAAGGTAAGTTTTTTCAGATGAAACAATAAGTCTGTTTCATTTTTGTGACTATCTTCGTCTAAAAAAAATTAGTAGTTCCCAAAGGAAAACATGGTTTTAATGGGGGGGGGGAGGAGGGAAGTCTTGCTGAACACCTGATTTTTCTATATTGGGTTTTTCTAACTAGAGTTTTTTGGTTATCCCAAGAAGAAAATTAAGAAGCCCGAATCCCACTCCTGCTACTGATTTGATGCTTAAAATTAAATTTGTTTTATCTTATTTTAGATGATACTATTGAGCCACTGACTAGAGGAAAAAAGTTGTATAAAGGTTTAACTCTTGATAGAAATTTGTGTACTTTGAAACACTATACATAATTTTTAATGTTGTTATCTCTGCTAATCCTTTGGGCCAAAACTATCTCTGGAATATGATCTAAAATGAGAGCAGGAAGATCATTTAGGAAAAAATGTTGTAACTGTCAAGTCTTTCATCTACATTATTAGTACACCATGTGTGGTCTCTGGAAATTTAAAGGCAAGCTGAAAGCTTTGACTCTCATAACTCATATGTACAATGAGTATGTCTTCTAGTATATGTTTTATAAAGTTTTTGCCAGTCTTGAAAATGTTGCAACTTGCAAAAGAGCCTGAAGCTAGAAAGAATGTGCTAAGTAAAGAACACAGTGGAAATTCAGAGAAACTCACAGGAAGAGAAGAAATCTGATCCTGGAGAGCTTTCTGGTACTCCAGTTTGAGGAGGTGGTACACGACTCCTCAAAGCCATAGTTGATAGAAATCAATGATTCAAAGTGAAATTCCACTAAGTGCAAAAAATAAAAAAACCCAAAACCCCAAACCAACAAACAAACCAGGAACAGAACAGATATGAGAAGAAAAGGAACGTTTTTTGTCAAAGAGGTGAGGGACAAAGCTTGTGTTGGCTCTGCTGAGCCTGCTGGATGCAGTCCTGAGTAACGTGCTCTAGGCAATCCTGCTTTAGCCAGGGGAGTTGGACTAGATGATCTCTAGAGGTCCCTTCCAACTCTGAAAATTCTGGGATTCTGTGATTTTGTGATCACGGGGACACTGTCTTTGACTAAGCAAGAGAAAAGTTGCAGGGGCTGGTGGCCCTCCAAGAGCAAGGGATGGGAGAAGGACCAATTGCCCTGTTGAAAGGTAGCTGGAATGAAACCGCCAAGCATGGGCTTTTTCTGTAAGTTTGCTCTAAATTAGATGATTATTTTCTTAAACTTTTGTTGTAGTGTTTCCAATTTTGTAATAAGGCTGCTAAATTTTACTCTTTTTAAAGCAAGAACGTTTCTGAAGTGACAATTAAATTTGCTTATTTTTGTCCTCCCCTCTTGCTGTAAGAGGTTTCAGGGGAATCTGTACTCTTGTTGTGGGCAGTCAGACTTTGCAGCCCTGAGAACTCAAAGTGCCAAGCATGAGGAAACGCTTCCTTGATGCGTGTAGGCCTGTGCCCTTTTGGCTAGCGAGACACAGTGGGAAGATTGCTGGTGATTGTCAAGTAGACCTCGCTGGTGAACCCTGCATGCCGTTGGCTCACACCAGGAACTAACTTTTGTTTATCCCTAATGAAAATATTCTGCTTCTAACCCTGGGCAACTAAATGATAGTAACTATCATTTAGCCTAAGCTTTGGAGTTTTGACGTATTTAAATACAAAATGGATATCACAGATGAAATTTTATCTTCCTTTCCACGCCCCTCCTTGTGATGTTATAGTAGGGAGAAATCCCTTCTGAAGGCAGAATGAGTTTCTGTGGATATTATGAGGAATTTATGTGCACCGTTTAGTTATAGGAGAAAAAGTATTTGCTCATTGATAAGATCTCATAAGCCAACTCTTCTGTGTAGCAGTGTTGTAAGCACAGAAGACAAGCACATTAGAATTACAAAGTATAGCAGCTCTGTAAAATTGGTGTTATTGGTTATAGAGCTCAGACTTAAGAGCCTAGATGTTATTGATGTTCATTCATTCCAGTTGGGTGGGTTTTGATTGAGTCTGATGCATTACCCCTTGAATTCAAATTTCAGTGGAGCAGAAGTTTCTTACTGCTGTATGAGAAACTTTCTTGGCATCCTAAGAATCACTTCATTTCCAGCATAATGGTAGTGCCCCACACAAAGAGAAAAACCTGCTGCCTGACACTGACTGCGTTCTTTCTCTATGGAAATAGAAGAGCAAGAGAGTGTTCGTGGCTAGAGTGATATGTCCTGATTATTGAAGGTTTTCATGTGTTCACCTACCTACCTATAAGCTGCCATTACAATTCTCAGGTCTTCAGAAACTCACCAGAAATAGGTTATCTGAAACTGCTTGGATGGGAGACATCAAATTTATAGGAAGCAGCCTTGGTTAGTAGATGATACTTTGGTTTCCAACTCAGAAATAAATGTCTCGGTACATTGTTGGGGGACAGACCAAATCAAACTGTTGGTAGGGGATACGGTACTTGGGGAGAAACTGTCTGGATGGGTTGTAAACTTGAGCTTAAAACATTTTTCTCTGGCATAGCAACATAATGCCTCTATGAAGGGAGAAAATTCCAGTTTGCTGACTTATGTTCTACCTAACTAAAACTACTTTTCCATCTTCTTCCTCTGTGTGCTTTTTCTACCCAGTTTCTTGATGCTGTCTTGCTAAACAATTCCTTTCTCTTGCTCCACACTACATCTGGTTCAGTGGTAACTGAGGCGATTCCTATACATGTCTCTGAAACTCACTACAATGAGAGGTAGTGTGTCATACAAGATCTGTTTAGAACAGGGGTTTATGCATGTTTTCAGTTCAACAGGTAACATCTCCCTCCTTATTGCAAAATAAAACTAAAAAATTAATCCATCAATTCAAGCTTCTATTCTGTTCAGTGGTTTTTATTCCTTAACCTCCAAATTCATCCTCTCTGCTAAAAGACAGTAATATGCCCCATTATTTACATTACAGTTACATTTCAGTGATTATTTCCTTTCGGACTTTTGCAGAAACCTCAAACAAGAAAGTCAACTGTAACATAGACATGTGCCTGCAGGAGTTTTATTGAGATCACCAGTTCATTTCACATAGGTCGTCAAATGGCTTTCAAAACACCCGCTGCCTTGGATTGGTTTTGAACCATTGACTTAGGGTGGAAATATTTCATATCCATTACTAATCCCCATGGCCAGCTGGTATCCCACCCCTGTGGTCATTATTTTTAAGGAAAATCAATTAAGTGCAGAAATTCAGCTTTGTGTTCTTTCACTTAGGTCTCCAGTATTCTGTGCTATGTCAGGGAACCTTTATGAATTCTGGGAAAAATGTAGAATAATCAGGAGATGGTGAAGGAGTGAATCTTTTCTTTCTAAACTGCAGCAAAAAAAACCCCCATATAATTAACTAGCAAAAATGACTTGTAATGTTACATGCTAATTACACCTTTCTCAGTGCTGCTTAATTTCTGTTGCTGGGCTGTTTGGTTTCAAGGGTTTTCCTGGTTTTGTGGTTTTTTTTTTTTAATTTTTGTTGAAGAATTGTGGTCTGCAGCTGAGTGTGCATAAGGCAACATATTAGCTGAATATATACTATTGAATCTCATAGGGGGCACTTTCATCTGATGAGTAAGAAGACCAATAAAAACTTGTCAAAGGATGAGGATGTCTAATCATTGCAAAGTGTAGACTTCAGTAAGAGATTGAAAGTCAGGGTATTTTTAATGAAAATAAAATTTCTGAAGAATGATTTAATGGTTGGGATAAGATTCCTAGTGCTGACAAGTTTTTTCTGTGTTCAGTAGTACTCAGTGTTGACATAACTCTTCTTCAGCCCAGAGTGTTACCGTGTACTTGCAGAAATGCCAGTGGTGATTTCACTTCAGAGGATTATGTTTTTGTGGCAGTTGCCATCTTTCCAGAGACGCGCGGATCTGATAAATAATGCATACATGTGTAACTCAAGTGTCCCTGCTGCTACTTCCACATTTTCTTCCTTATAAAGATCACGAAGCTGGCACTTCAGGTTACCTCAGTATTTCGGGTAGCTACCCCTGAAGGTAGAAAAGGAACAGCAAAAGTGCGTAGAACAATATTATGGGAACTTGGTGTAATGTTTGGAAAATGTCTGGAAAGCTGTGGGTTTCCTTTTTACTCATATGCCTCTAAGTGGATTTGCTTTATTGCAATGCCAATAAATAATTTAAGCCATTTATATTACCTTGTGATCCCATCCGTTAGGCTAGTTGTTTTCAGTTATGATGGTAAAACTTGTGTTTTTTATAAGTCAGTTCTGTGATGGATAGCATTGCTCTATAGTTCTTATGTCTTGGATGGATGTTTCGTGCCTTTCCAATGCTCTTGTAACCTCTGCTGAGTAGAGCACCCATAAGAGTCTGTTACCATCTGTGATGGAAGAGATAAATAGACTCATTGCCATGGTACACAAGTTAGGAAAGTGGTAGCTTGTTCCCAGTTCTACTAGAGACTTCAGGAGTAGTCTTTAAGCTCTTTCTGTATCTGAAGCTTTTTATTTGCAAAATTGGGTATCGGATCTTAACTTTCTAGAGCGATTAGAAAAACCTTTCTGGAGAGGGGTTAGGAAACTGCTGAAGAATGCTTGCTCTTGAGAAAATCTTCTTGAAATTGCTCTATCATTGCAAAATGCAAGTTATTTTTTAAAATTGATAGTTATGTATTGACCTTCTGGCATTTTGTTGTTTGACTGTATTTTTTGCTTTTTCCCCCCCAACTTGGTAACCAGTTAAGGATCAAGTGATAGCAGTATCATTCCCAGTATCCTTCTGTGTGTTGTTTTTTTTTGTTGTTGTTTGCTTGTTCTGAAGAGTTCAAAATCAGTTTCTCCACCACCATCCTTCTTCAACAATGAATAAATTATGGGGTGGTTCTATTTGTTTAATCATCTCACCTAAAGCATAAACTTCCCTCATGTCTAAAGCAGGATCTTTCACCATCCAACAAATGATCTAATTTGTTATGACAGATTTCTTATATTTTTATCCAAACTGCAAATTCACCATTTTCCTCTCCCTCTTCACATACACAGAGCGATGCATGCAGTTCTCATTTGTCTCTCTATATCTGTCAGGTTGATTTCTACTATATTTGTCATAGTTGTTGTGTCTGGAAATGCTGGGATAATCTATTCTGATTCCGGGATGGTGAGGAAAGAGGCACTTTATTAGCTTTTCTGAGTGAGACACAATGCATTGAAGTTGTGTTGTGACAATAAAGATGTGTTAGAACTCCCAGTGGCTCTAGCCATGTCTAAATACAGCTTAAAAGCCTATGCAAGACTTGTGGTGAGCTAATTAAAGACAGTATGGTAGAAAGAGCTAAAAAGCTGCCAGTCCTAAGGGGGAAAAGTAAGTTATCTCGGTGTCTGCAGTGTTCTTTGGTACTCCCATTTACCCTGTAACTCTTAATTACTGCGGTTAGGGAATTGTTTGAGTTCTGAAGACTTACTTTAGGGCCTGACCTCTCGGTGTGCTTTGTGTAAGTGAATAGATCCCGCTACTTTGTATGGCTCCCCTGAAGTCCACAGGCCTACTGACAGCTCAACATTGCCAGTTCAGCACTTGTGTGAGTCGAGCAGGTTCTGAAAGGCCATTGCTGTGCTATCCTGATCTAAAAGCTGTTTTGTATTTGTTACTGTCTTAAAGAATCTTGTTTTGCGTATTTTACCTTCTAGATATGAGGTACAAATGTGTGCTCTTCACTCCAGTAAACTCCTGTATGGAATATTTTCCTTGCTGTTTATGTTCACAAGTGTTGTTCAGATCTCTTCTTTGACTCTTAGCTGAGCAGGAGAGTAGCTAAAGTGTGATCAGATCTCTGATTTGGTAAATTCATTGTGTTGGATTTGAAGGGAAGGATATGAACGCAGTTGTGATCCCACGGAGTCTGTTCCAAAGCTCAGTGAAGGCAACGATTTTAAATCTTTAGTAAGCTTCTGTCATGGTCAGTAAGGAAAAAATTAAACCTACCTTCTTTTGTAAGAGCAAGACCTCTTCTGTAAAGACTATATTTCTAAGTGTTTGTTTTGTTTTTCTCCTGACTTTCATGGTTAAATGCAGTAAGATATCCTTAAGGTATCTACAGATTCTTTTAGATTTTGGATAGCTGTTGAAATAATAAAAAGCCAAAATACCTGAGGATAGCCATTCTCTATTCAGGGCAATATGTGAACAAAAGAATAAATGAAGTAGGAAGGAAAGGTTATATATCCATCTAGAGATGCTTTGATTACCACATTTGATTTCCATGGGCAAAACAGTGTCGTCTTACCCTTTGCACAGTTTCAGGTTGGTCTCACATGTTGACCAGAGTAAGAGCGAGCCACTTCCAGCTATCTCTGCAAGAAAGCAGTGGGAAAAGCTCCAGCCAGGCTTTAAGAAGGCATGCTGTAGATATGTCAGTTGTCAGCAGCTTCCTTCCCTCTGATATCCTACCCCTCTCAGTCCTAGAAAGCCCTTTCTTGAATACACGATAGTGTCTGTTCTCTCTCAAACAAACGCAAATGTTGTCAAAAGCCCTGGAAGGGAGATGATCCTGTCTGTTGCCCTGATGGGCTGTTGGGATAAATGGAGGGAGTTCCTCTGAAGTCACTGTGGCTTTGCTGATTTACATGCAAATAATTTGTTGACATATTTTCATAGACTATTTCCACGTCGTGTCTGGAAATGAGAATGATTAATATGTCTCATATGTCCTGCTGATACTTGCTGACTTGACCTCTTCTGTTCTAGTTATGCTAAGCTTCTCCCCGCAAGACTAAGCCATAGTAACAATTTCCCTTTCCTCTTAATTTTTCTGAGTTAAAATGATTACCCACAATAACGGCACTTTTGTTAGGACTACAAAATGTTTTATCCCCAGTCTTTTCTCTGTTTTCCAGGAGCTGCTGATTCCTGTTGTTTCTTACTCTGTTGCATCTTCCCCTCTTGGTTTACGCCTGCTAAAATTCCACTTTGCGTTACAGTCTTGAAACAGCAGAAGCCATGTCTGTTCTCAAAATCACTAGTGTCATCCTCTTTTATCGTATCTTCCAGAGCACTGAAACAAAGGGCGAAAATGTCTTGGTTGGTGTTTCGCTTCACTGGGTAGCATAGGGTCC
Organism: Charadrius vociferus; assembly: GCF_000708025.1. Classification (NCBI taxonomy): domain Eukaryota; kingdom Metazoa; phylum Chordata; class Aves; order Charadriiformes; family Charadriidae; genus Charadrius; species Charadrius vociferus. Next base: position 2,418,143 of record NW_009647222.1, read on the forward strand.
ATTGCTCACTCTGATGTTCATCTGGCTGAACTTCAGGGCCCAAATAAGTATCTAGACTTACTTTCCTGTTCCAGGATTCCTCTACAGTTGGTAATACTTCCAGAGGAAGCCTTTATCCCAGAGTAGGATGAATAATTCTCAGGAGATGCCTATCCTTTTCTTAAACTAAAATCTAGGACAGCTCTCATCCTATGGGAGCGGGGAGAGAAAGACATGTCTGGGATTTCACAGGGTAGGAAAACCCCATGAGAGCTGTTGAAGTAAGAAGTGAGTGAAAAGCCATAGGATGGATCAGGGTGCACAGAACCAAGGTGAAGCACTTCACTATTTTGGGGAAGGTTCTTACAAGGTTTCCCTGAATGTAAGAGGTTATATTGCTCTGCATGTAGTCTTGCTTATAATAAAGATAAAAATGCAGGGAGAAATCATTGATAGTATACTCTGGAGTTATGGTATGCTATGATTGCTGAGAGTTTGGGTCTCCTTGGTCTGCTCCATGTGAGACAGAAGCAGTGCTGGCTCTCATGGCCAAAGGGTGTTACTGTGTTTAAACAGAGCATGCAGTATGAATAACAGTGGGAAATTAGGAACAAAGAGCATTTGAACTTCTGATAAGCAGTTCAGCTATGCACCAAAATGTAAACATTTGGCAAAACTGTCTGGCGTGCATGCTTCATATTTCAAAAGATGAGTTACAATTTCTAAAAGCTTAAGGGCTTTGATGTTCTCCAGTTCCATCAAGATGAGTTCCTCCTAAATGAATCTGTGAGAAATGGATTCTCTCTTCTAAGAAATTAGGAAATGTTTTGAAATTTTTACTTTTGTCTTTAAAGCAAAATGTTGGGATGTGTGAAATGAAAAAATAGAAATATACAGACAGTATCTAGGTTAAGGTTTACCAAAAGTTCTGGAGTTCTTGGTTGAAGACAGTTTCCATACTAACAGAAGAAATTAAAATTAAAAAAAGAAAATACTAACTGTCCAGGATCACTGGTCCTTGTTCAAATAAAACCACATGTATGACCTTTTTGCTGAATAAGTTATGCGTGCGTCAAGTCCTTGCTGTCTTTCATAGGAGGAATTGGAGAAAGGTCTACCCAATGTTCATGAAAAACAACCACAAGAGTATTTCATGTTGGTTTTCTCTATAAGGAAGCACTTTAACACAAACCCAAAACAACAATGCCTGACTCTAGTGCTAAGCACGTAGGAAAGACCTTATATCCAGGAAAGGTGTGTAGAAGGGTAGGCAGCTTCTGCTCTGCCAGGACAAGGGATCAGCAATCTTCTACAGGGCAGCCAAACTCAATAACTTTGGACTGGGCTCCTTTCTCTGTCAACTCGGACCTCAGGGTAGAGCCCTGAGCAGGAAATTTTCAGTACAGTCTGCTAGTGCTGACTCTTCTCTTCAGTGTATTTCCAAATGATAAGGGGAAACAATTTGACTTTGGGCCTGGGATATCGATGGTTTCTCTGAATCTTGAAAGTTGAATAGATATGGAGGGAAGTCTACATGTAGACAGTACTTTGCTGTATTTTTTTGGTGATAGCTGTGCCTTGGAATTCAAGGGAAATCTACCATTATCAATATATTACAGTAAAAGGCAGTAAAAATACATTGCAACCTTATATTTTGCCACTGATTTGGAGATGACACAGTAGCAGACACAAACTCAGAGGGCTGCAGTCCAAATGCTCAAGGCAGGTAAGCTGATAGACTGAGGTGTAAAAGAGCAGGAGTGCGTGAAAGTTGCACCCCAATTAAGATGTGACTCTTCCTTTGGCAGAAACTACTAGGAATCCTCTTGTGCTATAGATCCTCTGCTACAGACTGACTTACCTGTTCTAGTGCTTTTGATCACTATTTGAAAATAAATAACTGACAAAACACTCTGCTTACCTCTGTAGCTTGGAAATGATGCTTATTCTGTATGTGATGACAATGAAAGGTTTGGGCTTTCCCTGGAGTGGAGCCACAAAGGAGTGTACAGAGAGTTTTCCTCATGACAGACTAGCAGAGGTGCTCTCTCTTGGAAAAAAAAAGTCTGAAGTCACTCAAAGACTCCTGAGGACCGCCCCCCCCAGCAAGAACCATCCTGTCTGGCATCACATGGTAAAGTGAGAAGTGTGGTTCAGGATCAAAATGAGTTTTTAACTTGCACTGGTGCTGAAGTCTGTGGAGAATATGTCATTTTGATCTTTTTTAACTTCTTTAACATCATTTTTAACTTGTACTGGTGCTGAAGTCTGTGGAGAATATGTCCAGAGTAAAGGAGGGGACATCCACAATTAAATTCAAGTGTTTAAAATGTTAATTATTTTTCTAATGTTTTTGTCACAGACATTCAGTGTAGGTAAAGCTCAGAAGAGCTTCTCTTGTACAGCTCATAATGTACAATAAAACCCCCATACCTCTTCTCCTGTAATTTAAATTGCCCTTTTGCTTTCATAAGCAGAACCCCTAATATTTCGTCAGTCTCAACTCATCAGCTCAGCAGCCGTGTCCTCTGACCGCAGCCCAGGCTGGTTTCGCAGGCCTGGCTACAGAAGCAGATTCCAGAAAATTAGTTTAGCATGTCAGTCCAGCGTGGACCTCCAGACTTCAGGGGCGGGAATGAATGGGGGCACAGTTCTTGTGCAGACCACATGCCCTCTGATTTACACGCACCCCGAGCTCAGGGGAGCCGCACAGGTGTATGTGAAGGCAGAAACAGGCACGCTTGTGTTTGTTTTAAAAGCAGTGCAGATCTGGACGATGCAGCCAGATCTGTACCACTCAGACACATGCTTTCTGTCCAACCAGTAGCTAACTTCATACCTGAGGCTAGATTACAGAATATGTTGTTAGTTCAAAGTGCCTTTGTACTGTTGCCAAACAAGGAACAGCCTCGTTGCTTATTCTCCAAATAAAAAATATGTTGTAAAAAGCAACATAACACAGAATTAGGGTTGCATGGTTTAAACATTAAACAGTCAGCACAAGCAAAAGGAAAGATTTCTGCAGCAGCGTTATCCCTAAGCCATGCTATTTCTGTTACTGTTTTTCCAGCTAGACATGCAGCTTACTGCGTGCTCTTGCTCTTGATGAAATCAGCAGTGACATTTTTGTGTGATGGGAGGCAAATGGAGCCTTAAAACGGGCTGGTATGAAGCGGTGCCAACTTTTGACTGTAAACCCCACCTGTGCATCTGGTTTAAATTGTAGCTTGACCTTACCTAAAAACATTTCACAGAATGAGAGGTGTCTCTAGTGATGGTGTTTATTCTGTATGGCTGGACACAGAGGCCATGGCTTGATTTCCTTAGGAAGATAACGCTCGTAAGGTCTGAATGACTTTCAGCCCAAAGTATGCGTGCAGGTCTCTGGAAGCTATAGAAACTAATTCCCACCCCCACCCCCCACACCCCCCTTTTTAAGTAGAGAGATGTAACTTGGAGGTATTGAAACACAGTACGTATGGGTTCCCAGTAATGACAGCTGCATCTTGAGACCATCTCTAATCTTGTTTTTCCAGCCAGATAGCTGAGCCGAGTCTGGCAACAAGTTCTATTTGAGCCTAGCAAGAGCCAGGCTGGCTGGAAGAATTAAAAACTGACTGATCTTGTTCACGCCCAAGAAAGGTCATAACTGAACTTCAGGGCCTTCAGTGAGTTGAATTGCACTTACATATATTAACATAACTTGAGACGCTGGCAGTTCTTTTAAGTATTTCAGGTTTTTGTCAGTGAATATCTGGCCTTGCCGTCAGTTATTTAACATGCTTCGGAGACACGTGTTCTGTAAATTGGTTTAAGAAGCACGAGCCCACAGATTGTGGATCTTT
>NW_009647222.1:2421976-2447539 GCF_000708025.1 Charadrius vociferus
AACACTGGTTTAAGTATGCAATCCTCTAGATTTGCAGCTTTGTAGTTGCAGCTAAAATGGTCTTGAAAGCTGGTCAAGAAGAGCAAGAGCAAATGCCTACATTTGGCAAACAGAGCCAAAGGTTCCACTTCACTGTTATTTGCAGATCTTATTCCAGGTGCTATTGGCTTGACAAACTAATAATTTAAGATTCCTGATTAACGGTCCAAGAAATAAAGTTTGTGTTTTTTTCTCTTCCTATACTATCCACTTAATTTTCATTTGGAGCAGATATTTGTTTCCTGGGAGGGGGGGAAAAAAAGAATCCATGGAAGAGTGGTGGTTGCTAAGCTTGCATGGTAGCTGATGGATAGGGGCTGACACTGCAAGACTCTGATGTGGGAATGTAAATGCCTCCAGGAAGCCAGGAGGCATGCGCTGGGCTGTGCCGCTGCCCAGAGCAGCCTGTGGTAGGACAGAGATGGGGAAGTGATAGCTTCAACATTTTGAAATCTTTGATGATGGAATTTATTAAAAGATATCCAACAAAAAAAGGCCTTTTGATTATCAGACTGTGGAGATGCACCACAAGAGGACGAGTACTGTGGTAGAAGTCATTACTGTTAATCATAGTTTAAGCATATCAGTTTAGGTGCAGTGGGCTTTTTCTGAGACTGATTTGATGAGTTACCATTTCTTTGCTCTTTCTGTGCTTGGTGAAGCTCAGGGCAGGTTGTCAGAAGCCATGCTTTGTGCCTAGTGAAAGTGGTAGAGAATAGTTCCTTTCTCTCATCTCTTTTACTGAGACAATTGGAAGGAACTACTGTGCGTAGTCAGAATTCTTGTTAGCACCGTGCTCTGACAGTCAACCTCTCACTTGCTAGACTTCGAGTGAATTAAATTGGGGCGATTCCCCATGTGCATGGGAAAAGCCCTGATACAGAGTCGGACACTATCAAATGTGAAACACCTGCTCCAAAGCCTGGAGCTTCTCCCTGAAACAGCTATAACAGTTTTCATGTGGGACAAACATTTGTTGTGGTCCAGCATTTTGATCTAACTTTTGGAAACAAAACTTTTTTTAATTAAAAAACCACCCAACTAAACAAACAAAAAAAAAAAACAACCCAAAAGCTGTCATCAGGTAGCATGACACAAATGCACAGCATGGAAACTTCTACTCAAATAGTTAACACTGCGAAGTTATAAGCTACTGAAAGGGGAGTGTCCTGTAATGGAAAATGTTATGCAGAATGAACTAGACGTGAAGCTACAAATGGTACATAGGGCTGCAAAGCCATAGGTGGCTTGTTTTTCCTCTGCCTTTCCATCTAAGTCTTACAAGCAGCATTTGCCACCAAGGTTATTTTTCCATGAAATTTCAAAATAAAAGTAGAATTTACAAGCTAGTTTTTTGTGTAGGTTTTTTTTTTTTAGATTATATATACTTCCAAATGGGAGCTTCCAAATTTAATGTCAGGGGAAATAATTCATACTCAGATTCTGCAAAAGGATCTTTGGGGTATTTTTTTTCTGAAGCTGCATGTAGAATGTCATCTCCGATTCCCTGACTTTGCTCAATCACTGGGATGTTTCTGCCTTCAGGAAGAAGATGAGTGAGAGACCAACTTTACATGCCTATTTTTCTGGGCTACCAATCTGCAATTTTGAACTCTTTAGCTCTTGCCTGTGAATACTGAGAAAGAGAGGGGGGAAAAAGAAACAGTGCAGGGCTTAGGGACCCCCAGACTATTTCTGCCTTCCCCTCAGCAGCTTCTGACACCACTGGACAGTATATCTAGGGAGATGGTGGCTGAGGAGCTGTGGTTAGAGAGGGAGAGGAGGTTCTGGGGTAGAGTAGATGGTCTGAGTATTTTACTTGCCAGGGAGTCCAAAGAGGCTTTCAGCTGCCCTGCTCCTCCCCTCTCCACCACAAAAGATGACATAATTTCTCTGCAAAGTGTCACAGTGGCCATTTCTCCAGCACAGTTCCTTCCGGGAATTTGTAGACTTTGTTTGAAGACTCACAAAGGTTCCATTACTCTTCTAATTAGGAAATAAAGAAGGCTTGTTATTTTGTAAGGGGCAAAGGACTTAAACCTTTTAAGTAATTATTTCCATGGTGCAATACTACCCATAATTGTGAAATGAAAATTGAAGCCAAAGAGATTAAGATCCCAACAAGTGGTTTGACGTGAAAAAGAAGGAAAAAAGCCCACAAGATTTATGATTGCCCCTTCTGTAGTAGTTCTTCTTGCCAGAATGCAAAAACTCCCAAACATCTGGAAGAGTTAGGTTAGCAAGAGTGAATGAAAGAATTTAGACACACATGAAGGGTTACAACAACAAGCAGATTATTCATAGAAACTGGATGTGCAAAATCCCCTGTGTGTATGAACTGGGAAGGAGAGGAGTAAGAAAACAATGGCACAGTTTTGCCCAAATTTTCAAATTATAGGAGTGAGGAGTATGAACATTGTTTAACATCAGAGTTTTCCTAGTTCATTTCTATGACTGCACTAGGCAAGTGTGACTTTCTTCCTCTACTGCTTCTGAGCATAATGAGTTTACTTGTGCAGGAATACAGTGATTCTTTCTTGTTTTAAGGGCACAGGAGAATATAGGAAGAGGTAAAAATCTGTAGGATCCAGTAATGCAAGTGTCTGCTAGCCTAGATGAAAGCTTGCTGCTTGATTTCTAGTTTTTTTTTTTTTCTTTCTCTGTACAACTTCTGGTTTCATAAAGAGCTGATTTAAAATTGGTCATAAAAATATGACAAGTTATTAGCAGACTGATTCAGTTTACTACACGATGAAGAAGAGTTTGGGGGTGAAAAAGTTTTTTCTGGCCAGCCACTTCACAGTGCAAGCTGCACAGTTAAAACCTGTGCAGCCACTTAAAAGAATAAGGTGTAGCCATGCAGAAACTGCTGCCCACCACAATCTGTAGCTCTTTAATCATGGAAAGACTTGCATTTGTCTCTCCTTTGGTTCAGGTTATTCCTGAGTTCAGCAGAACTCAAAATCCCATTGTGGGTTTGACAGCCCTCTTAGTACGCCTTGTCTCTTTTAGACAGCTATATTTGTCAGCACCGTGCGTTCAAGACAGTAAAATAAGTTGGTCCACTAGTTGATATTTTGATGCCATGGATAGGTGTCGGCATTGAGCAGAAGACATAATTTGCCTTTTTTTTTTTTTTTTTTTTTTGTGCCTTAAAGCTAGACTCGCTGAGTCTAGAGGATGGCTCTTTGTAAAGCCTGAATGATGCCCTGGAGAAACTTAAATTTGTGAAGTCCTAACTCTGGTGTGTAACTCCAGTACTCTCCATGCACTGTGGGGAGTCCTGTTGGGGCCTGCACTGAATATAAACAGGTCTGGATGTGACAGAGGAGGAGGAAGTGCATTGAGGATGAAAAATGGTGGACGGGACACAAGAAAATTGAAGGTGTTTAGAGAGCTGATCTTTGCCTGGGCAGGATGCATCTTTTCCTAAAAGCCAATCGAGGTTTTGGTGTGGCTAATGTCTGGATGGGAGACCACCTGAAAAATCCTATAAATCACAGATGCTCATCAAAGTGAGCTTCAAAATTAGAGTCAATTTGAAAATCTGCATTTGCTGTTGGTTTAACAGAAGGAGGAGGAGGGTATTGCATCTAGAGAATTAGATTCTTTTGTCAGCAGCTGTCATGTTTGTGTGCATGTTTTATAAGGAAGCAGTTAAAGATGAAAATTATCTCAGGAGACTCCACACACTGGGGGTAGGGGAAGACGAAAGTCCAGCTTTCCCTTCACTTAGGAATATCCCACACCTTCAGAAGAGGGAATATAAATGTTTTAAAACAACAGGGATTTCAGCCAGTTCCTCAGTTATAAAATCCTTCATCACTCACTACTGTCCCACTTGATTTACACTGCCTAAGGTGGGCCAGCCACACTTGAGCACTAGGATAGCCAAATACATAACAATAAAAAGCTAAAAAAGTCATAAAAGTTTTACACAGAGGATGTGACCAGCATAAACAGCTCACAACATGTGTCTAACTCACAGAATAGGTGTCTGGGGCTGAGCAATCAACATCTGTGGAGCCAGAAAATAGCCATTGTTTTAAAAAAATAAATCATATGCTACACTACACAATCTAAATGCATAATACTTCTGACCCTGGTGGCCTCCTCTGGTTATGTAGTGGGCTCTAGCAGCACAAAACAGTTTTACACCAAAATTTTGGAGTGTTTCCATTTTGGCAAAAAGTGCTGTTTGGAGGAGACAATATGGGTTGCTAAGGTACCGGGATGTGTGAGAGACTGGTTCAAGTCTTTGCTCCCCTCCTTCAGGTCCCAGTTTTTCTTCCCAGATTTCTCCCAGCTAATTAGAGCAGGGACTGGATTCTACTTGTCTATGCTGCAGGTCAGGTTTACTTCTGCTGTAGCACAGAGGAAACCCAACAACAGTAAATGGAAATGAAAATTTAAGCTTCGCTGAGTGAAGTGGTAATTCATCTGAGAATTGCCATTCTGTGCATGTTCCCACTGAAATATATTATACCAGCAACCCTTCACCCCTTCCATTGATCACCCCTTATTGTAGATAAACTTACCGTTAACATGTTTGGGGAGCACAAAAACCTTTTAGGGGGGAATTAACCCCACTCTCCAATGTTATCTTTTTACTTGGCTGAGCAAAGCCTGCTGGCTGCAGGACCTGCTGCTATTCTCTAGGCAGAAAACATTCACCAGGTAGAATTGGTTTATGACCAAGTGGGCTTTGGCCAGGCATGAAGTCTGAAGTACTTGACACCTCGTTAAGGACTGCAGCGATCTGAGGCACAGTGCTTTCTATGTGTCTTCATTTACAGTGCTCTATATAGAATATTCTTGGTTTGGTTTGGGCTTTCAGGTGTTTGTTGTGTCCAGAGGAAGCCTGCAACACAGAAGAGGCAGAGTGAAGTGCTTCGAAGGGTTTAGGTGAAGACTTTGCACCTTTGTGGAAAGAGAGAGACATAGTGGCTTAGTAGTGATGACAGCAGGAGTAAAATACTGCATTTTTATCTACTTTAATAAGTAGAGCTTGCCTGTATTAAAAAGGAAAGGGTTTGGAAATTACCTGACTTGATTGATTTATTCTTATTGTATGTAAGGTCTAAGGCTATATTTGGAAACACTTGTATCCGCTGGAGACACTGTAGGACACTATACTATATAGCTAGCTAGTTCTCAGTAGCTGACCTACAGTCTCACTGGACCTCTTCCATAAAATGGGATACACATCTAGCTGCTATGTTGAGCTTCAGCAGTCCGTTGACCTTTGAACTTGTTGATCCTGAGTGATGTTCAGATTTGTTGGGTCATATGTATATATGTGGCCTTTCAGCAAGTTTCTGGGTTTCAGATCTGTCTCTAGTTCCCTTCTGGGGATCTGTGTCGCTGACATGTAGTTTGCTCCCATTTCATACAACCTCCTCTCTCTTCTATGTGCCATCTCAAGATCCCTACTCTGTTTCTTTTTGGATTATTGTTTTGTCCTGTGGGGAATTCATGATGAATGGTGAAAGCAAGAAACATGCTTATTTTGCAAAGGCACTTTCAAACCACATGTACGCTGTAGTCATGGGGCACAGTTCACGGTAGATGCACAACTATAGAAAAAAGCAAATACTGCTTTGCAAACCTGGGTTCATTTTATCCCTGCTCTGCTTGACAGGCCCCTCCAGGGAATGTGGCCACCTCCTTTCTCTTCCTTCTCTATCCTGATTTCTTTTAGTTTCCGGTCTTTCATGTAACGGTTTAACAGCCATTATAAGACCTCTTTTTTTTTTTTTTATTTTTTTTTAATTGTCTTCCCTGGGAATTGATCATGCTTAGCCTGCTCCAGCCTGCAGCTCTTCCTTGAAGCTTTGTCATTACTGAGTCAAGGGCTGCAGGCCGGCAGATTCTTTGGGACTGAGACAGAAGGACAGCAGCTCTTGACAACTGTAGTTGCTCTATAAAGACTTAATGACTGGGCCATCTGCACCCGTCATCTACCTTTACGCAAATCCCGAGGCCCTGATGAACTCCTGTGCCCATGCTGCACACATCATGACAGTAATATAAACATAAAAGTAATATAAAGGACAGGGTGTCGTTTAATATCAGTAGCCAAGATGTCTTCTGCAGCCTTCGCAGGTGCTAAGGTTTTGTAAATGTCTTTTTCCATCCATGCACCCCCGGCCATATTATATATAAACTTGATACCCCTGATTGCCATACAAGCTAAACAAAGATTAGGAATGATTTATGTTAGTGGGAACCTTGATGTTCCTGTTTAGAGAGTGGTTGTTTGGGAATATTTACAGGCTATAAAGCCAGGGAAGGCAACAAAGGAGGGTGAAAGAGAACTCACTTTAGAGAGCATGGCTGTGGACGTGTGGATGGAAACAACTCTAGTACACAATTTGGGCAAGTTTTTTCTAGGAGAAAAAAAAAAAAAGAAGCATCTGTAATGATGTTCACTAGAAAGCAGCATCGTGCATAAATTACCAACACTGTTTAGAAATAATCAGGAATGGGTAAATCTGTGTGTCAGAACAAATAGCTATGGGTAAGGCATTGCTTATGGTATGTGGTCATGTGCCAAAGTCATTATACTGAGTCAAAATGCCATCTTTTGCTGACGCCGTGTTCCAGGTCTTCCAGCCCTGTAAAGGTTGCCCAGAGTTTGGATCTCAGCCTGTAGCAGCGTAGTGGAAAAGGATGCTTGTAAAGGTATTGGTCTTTAAATGGGGAGGATGAACCGAAGCCGAGTGGAAGCGAAGGAAGCAAACTGGCATTGGAAGTCAGAATTGTTATTATCCGGGAATACTGTGGAAAAAGGTATATTCTGTTTCAGTACTTTTCTTGATGAACGTAGTTTTTCTTTATGAATGAATCAGAAGGAATAAAATATAGCTAAAATGAGCAGCCCTATAATAACAGAAAAATCAATATAACAAGATAGTAAAATTAATGATACCAGAAAATTCAGAGATGGGTTGATGAGTGAACCATCCAAGTATTTGGACTAGTTCAACAAATGATGTACTTTCTGCATTTGCACATTCCTGCATCTGGTATTTATATCCAAGAGAAAAACAGGGAAAAGAGGCTGGAGAGAGATCTTGTGAGGTTGGTATTGTTTGGGTTGTTTCTTTCTGAGTGTTTTTTTTTTTCATATGATTCATATAAATTTAATTACAGAAAATGTGAGGAAAACATGATTTTGGTAAAAGTAGAATGAATGCAAAGACTTCTGAAAAGTGGAGATTTAAAGAAATCTGACCTTTTTTAAAATGAAAATGCTTCTATGTGAGTAAAGGCCTCACTGATGGCATTGCCTTATAACTGAGGGAAGCACAGCCATCTGGGTTGTTTTTGCTTTGTTTGTCTGTTTTCACCAGTCTCTCATGTGATATATCCTGAAAGCTGCCAAATCCTCTCAAATCTTGGGTGGCCTGGGCCTGAAACAATAAGCGGTCCAATTTCCCATACTGTTGCAGTATGTAGCCACCAATATATTTATTTTTTTTTTTCCTGATTGAATTTGGACAGAAAGATTATATAAAAAAAATAATGTTCTCTTCCTTGGAGAAAATGAATCAAAATGTCTCTTGCTAATCCTTCTGAGCATATGAAGTTCACGTTCATAAGCCAGAATTTGTACTGTATGATTTCTATAATCAATCACAACTAATCTGGAAGACAAGTTGAAAAAGCAATGGGGAAATTGGTCACTGTACCACAAAGCTTAAGCTAAACACTTTTCTGGATATTTCTCTGTGCTTCTTCACATATCCTTGGTGGTTTAAAAAAAGAGACTGTGGTAGTAAACAATGAATGAATAATATTACTGCAGGAACCAAAAGTTCTTTTATTGCAGTTGTTTGTTTTGTTTTTTTTTTAAACATATTATCTGATTTTTACTGGAATGTATTTTATGGGAGTTGATTTTTCTCTCTTCTTGACTAAACATTATTGAAGAAATTTTGAAAGCAGTTTGAAGCATCTTGTTCTAGCATTCATCTCTATTTCTGATACTCCTTTAATTCCACATTGAACTTTTTATTAGAAAGGATGTCCTTTCATGTTGTCAAGAGAAGGTACATCTGAAATGTCATTTAATTGGAAATTTTTTCTTCTTTCCAAGCAAATAATGAACTCAAGGATAGTCCTGAAATGTTGGAACTTCCCATGAAAATCAGACTTTTGGGACTTCAACCATCCTAGAGAAGTGTTTGAATAGAATTTTCCCTGCTGATAGCATTGTGCAAATATTATTTAACACTCAGCGTGCGTCTGCCGCAGGTAGGGGATGAAATAGTTCACATCCACTGTGAGGGAGAATACGGCTTCTTTGCTTTTGCTTAGGTTTCGCTGGCTGGTATTTCACGACAGCTTGTCACGGCTTCATGCGGGTGCTGAGCACAATGAATGCCTGCAGGATTCTGCAGCTGAGCGTGTTGCAAGCCGAGGAGTAAAGCCCTGCTTATGTGGGTGGAGGAGAACGAGCAAATCCTCTCACTGTGATTTTATGAGTTCCTGACATATGCTGGAAGCGGGATGACAATATTTTGAAATATAGAGCTATACGTTCTGGTGTGTATAGCTATTCTACTGCCTAGTTATACAATCAGCAGCTTAATTGGTTCATATTCTGGTTCAGGGTCTGTCAGAGATGGGTCTGGTATCTCACCGAAGGCTGGTGAATTTATCCATTATCTGCTCAGAAATGGGAAGTGTCACCAATCAGACACTGCAGGGACTTGGGCAAGCTGTTTGTTTCTTTGATATTTTCATTGCAAGCATCTGTGTAAGGAAACCCCTTGTGATTCTGAGGAAGCATTCAATTGCATATTTTTTCAATTGCTCAGAAGCCAAGCTAAATAAGGCAAATGTCTTTTTTTTTTTTTTTTCCAGTCAAATATGGAGTATTTGAGACTTGCTTTGAACACTAAAAGATGGCAACCTAATGCAGGAATGTGTTTCTGACCCACAATCAGTTTAAAGTCTCTTTAAAAACTAAGGCCACTTAGAGAACCTATCAACTATGTGTTTGTGTGGGTTTTTTTTTTTTTTTGTTTTGTTTTGGCTTGTGGTGTTCTAGTGTGCTAAGTTTTGGAAAAAGTCAAACTCATGATATTTCTTCTAATGAATCCAAACAATAGCTATTAGTTAGGAATTCACGCGTGCATTCTGACACTCAGAAGCAGCTCTGACTCCAGGCGTATGGATGTTTATCTTGATGGTTATAATATCATATGTGGTAGATGCTGGCAAGGACGTGCCTTTCCTTTACCCAAAAACATTTAACAGTGATGAAAAGACTTTTGCAAAGGCAGGCATAATTCTTTCCATATTTGTTCTTAGAAAAAGTTCATTGATTTTTTTTTTTTTTTTTTTGTTTATGGAATTTGTCTTTGTGGCTGAAAATAATAAAGATATTAACCATAAGCCACTAGTGGCTGGTTTACGTCATTGGTATCTAAACTTGCAGAAATGGGAATTGCTCTTAATGGCTTGTGAGACTGAGTATTAGAAATGAGAAGAATGTGGTAATGGTGCTGCCTTAATAAAAGATAGCATATGATAATCCTAGAGAGTTTCATGGCAGAATAAGTTATTTTATTTATAGGAAAATGTAATGAATGCTTGCCCAAATGATCTTAAAGATGTGTCTTTTCAGTCTTTAATATGAATAAGCGCAACCTTTCAAAGACTGCTTTTTCTTTTTTTTGAGTGTTGTCTCCCGAGACCCTTATTTTATCCAGCCAACTGTGAGATCTGCTTTGAGAGGGATACTCTGAATGTGTATCACATGGGCACCCCCACGCTAACTTTTTGTGGTGTAACATAAACCAGGAATACAGTGGTACAGACCACACGTGATGGCAAAGAACATTCTTTATACCCCTGGAAATCTGTGACCTTCTTGCATTACTAGGTTCCCTCTGAAGTTGCTAAAGAAGGTAAGCAGTACTTCATTACAGCAGTCATTCTAGGTATCTGAAAGCAATTCTTGTGCCCACTGTTGCCACTGCAAAAAGACACAGGAGCATTGCAGTCTTCCGTGGCACTATATGGCTTGTCTGAGGAAGTGGTATCTGAGGGGAGATACCATGACTTACCAAAGAAGAATTCCAGAAACCCAGTAGGAACATTACATTAGTACTGTGTTTCCATTTCTCCTGAAACAGACTCAGAGGGAGCTAATTATGGGCATTTAAAAAAGGACTTAAAAAGAAAATCGAAGAACTGAATGGGGAAAAGAGGGAATTATTCTCCCAGCACCGCTCATTTTTAATTGATATCAGTGCGCTTCATACAGCTGGCACTTGGTGCTCAATTGCTGTGAATTGTTCTTGAAGGAAGGAGAGAAAACTTGACTTTTTGTGATTTTCATCTGTCTTTATAGGTAAAAAAAAATAGGATAATAAGCTGGAGGTTACACTAAACTTCAGGAATTCAGAGCTTGCCAAAGAAGGTGAACATTGGTCATTCTGGAAAGGGAAGGGACAAGAAGAAATTGGAGCCACTCAGGAGTTCAGATATTTTAATGAGTCTTTGGTGAATGCTGATCATGAGAGAGCCAGAGGGTCACGAAGTAGTTTTTTTGGGTAAGGGTGACCGCTGCCTTGAGAAATAAACTTAGCACTTAGAAAGCTATGTTCTACATCAGCCTTAATTTTGCCATATAGCAAAGCACAGGGATTTAATCTCTTGGAAACAAAGTCATTTTGAAGTGCAGAGGAACTGGAGACTGGAACTGTGAGAAACATGAGCTGTTACTCCTCTTTCCTGTATACTTCTGTAGTTACCTCATCATGTGTTATGCCAGTGATTTAGCTTATACAGACAAACAGCATCGCTGTCTGCAGTTCAAAGCCCCGGCTGCCCCTGATAGTGTCCCCTGGAGAAATTCTGTCATGCTACTTTGTCAATACAGATGATTGAGACATACCGGGAATATTGCAGGATAGGAAGTGTAAAATGAAACGCAATTTCAAAACACATAGCAGGGAGGCTTCTGTACTGGTCCTGTTTTGTTTTTTTTTTAATATTTTTTTTTTAATTTAAATGAAGCTGCTGCAGGAAATTGACTGTCAGAGGACATTACTCAGCTTTAAGAGGAAGCTGGGTGTGTCTAGATTAGGAGAGGAGCAAATGTCATGCTGGATAGTTAGCAAAAAAGCCACTATCCATCTCTTTGCATATGAGAGGGGCCAGGGAAAGACATTCCACTATGGCACTAAATGCTGCATCCTTCAGAGAAACTTGTGCCAGGGGTCATGCTTCCCTAGGATTGCTGGTGTGGAGTCCTGCCTGTGCACAATTGCAGTGTGCCTGGAGATCCTACTGGCACCAATCTTTCCCATTACCTGCCGCTGTGGTATAAACAGAGGGACCACCTCATGGAAACTTGAATCCTGGCTAAGATTATTAGGCAATGTTGCAATAGGAATAGTGATCATTTCAGTGACACCTCTCTCAGCTTTGGGACAAGATGGCTTGGCAGTATGTGCTACTAGATGAACGTAGGAACCCAGTGCGCTGCTATATCCAGTTTTCAAATTTGGTCTGTGGTATTACGTATGCTATATTGCTAATGTTCCTTCATTTGCTTCCTATTCTCTTCTAAGTCTTTCATTTCTTTTGAGACAGATGTTGCAGTTACCCTTCCCTCCACTGGATAAACCCCAGGGCAGGCGGAGGTTTTGGCTTAGAAAAATGCCTGGGATGGCTGTTGAGGCTCGCTCTGCTGTGCCTGCTCCGCTTTCCTATAGCGTCCTTGTCAGTGGCAACAACAGAAATTTGCCTTTTCTAAGGAAGTGGCAAAGGCCCGTTCTGTCCAGAGGGATTGCAGGGCTGGAAGATTGAGGGAGGGCTGTTCTCTGACTGACGCGTAGCTCCTTCCACAGAACCGCAGTATTACTTTGGCACAGCCACACTCTGCTCTAGTGGCCTTCCAGGTGTGGCTCTGCCGCGGCACCGCACAAGCCAACAGGGTGTGATGCAGGGCACCAGAGATCTCGTTTTAAACATTTACTAGCGCGAGTAGCACTTGCACAGCACATGCGTGTGCTCAAAGTGTGGCACAAAGCTGCAACTGGTTGATATGTTCTCAGCTGGGACAGCGCAGCTCTGCCCTCTGCATGTAACAGCAATAGGAGTGTGAAAGCAGAGGCTAAGAGCTGTCGTCTTTCCCATTTTTCACCATCTCATTCCTTTGCTGAGGTGTCTAACAAGTCTTGTCTTCCAGTCTTTTGCCATGCATCCTGCTGCCTGTTTTCTCTATGCTCCCTACAGCTTCATAGCTTCTTCCCACCTAAAACAGGCCTTCCTCGCCCTCTTGCTGCCCTCCAGCTTGCCCTGCTCTCTTGCTGTGAGCGAACCTATGTGCTGGTAGCCTTCTGTGAGCTGCCCAGCACAGCTGGTGTTTCAGTGGGAGGCCTACCCTCTTGATCAGACCAAGATGGAGAACTTCTGGCTTCCTTTCTTGGCTCTGCCAGACACTGCCTGCATGATGTTATGCAAGACACTTAGAGCCAGGTCTACACTGGACTGAAATTTTAAATGATGGGGGACTTATTAACTGTGTAAATATGAGCTGAATGTCTGAATACCTGTGTGGATCTAAGCTGGATCTACACGGATATCTTCAGTACTGTGTTTCCTATCTTTAAAAAGGGAGCAATACTCCTTCTTTTCTATCTTTCTCTTTTTCACCAGTTTGGAACTGAAGCCCATTACCATACAGAAGCAGAGGTCTGGTCCTCTCTGTAGGCATGCAGTGTGGCCTGAACTGGTTAGCACTTCTTGGGTCTGGAGGAGACACAAGGATATATATGACAATAAGATATACCATGAATAGGCTGGAAAGTGGTGACTGTATTCAAGCTCTTCCCCTTATGCGTGTGCTGCATGGATAAAATGGGGGCAGTTACAGATTCACTGTTTGAAGCAAATACCGGTGGAATATTCTTGCCAGCAGCCTACGAACTCTCTCTACTTGATTTTATTGAGTAAGCACAGCCCTCAGTTGCCTGAGGTGCCTTTCTCTCTCCGTGGCTTGCCATCCTGTCCTGGTTTCGGCTGGGGTAGAGTTGACTTTCTTACTAGCAGCTGGTATAGCACTATATTTTGGATTTCGGATGAGAATAATGTTGATAACACACTTAATGTTTTTAGTTGTTGCTAAGCAGTCAAGCCTTTTTCTGCTCGTCACACCACCCCACCAACCAGTAGGCTGGGAATGCACAAAACTTTGGGAGGGGATACAGCTGGGACAGCTGATCCCAACTGACCAAAGGGTTATTCCGTACCATATGACATCATATTCGGTATATAAAGCTGGAGGAAGAAGAAGGAAGGAGGGGACAATTCGGAGTCATGGTGTTTTGTCTTCCCAAGTAACATTTATGCATGAAGAAGCCCTATTTCCCTGGAGATGGCTCAACACCTGCCTGCCGATGGGCAGTAGTGAATGAATTCCTTGTTTTGCTTTGCTTGTGTGCATGACCTTTGCTTATTAAACTGCCTTTATCTCAACCCACAATTTTTCCTTATTTTTCCAATTCTTCTTCCCATCCCACTTGGGGAGCCGGGGAGAAGTGAGCAAGTGGCTGCATGGTCCTAGTTGCTGGCTGGGGTTAAACCATGATGCATCCCATGGGACGTGGCCACGGAGAAGAAGCTGTAAGTGTTGAATTCTGTTACAGCAGCCAGAGCTGAACAGGAGACCTAAGTGAAGATCAAAAGTAGTGTTTGCAAACATGGGCACGTGTGGGATTTAAATTGACTCTGCTCACTAAAGTTGTGTTTTTCGTTTGAGCCCAAGTTAATGACTGAGACCTAAACTTTGCTCACTGCCTGAGACAAACTGCTGAAGCTGAATAGTTTATTAACATCAGAGCATGAAGGGCCCTGGTTCTCACATTGCTGTAACAATAGGATGTGTTGGAGAATATTGATTTGATTAGGCTGACACTCGGTTTACCCTAGTCTAAGGGAGAGGAGAACCAAGGCCAAGGAATATGCCTCACCCTCAAAATGTCTGTACCAGCAGCTGTGCAATTTGTAACTCCGTTGCAAAAGTAAATGATGGCACCATCTTCTCTGCCTGGAAAACAATACTCAAAATAAAGCCAGATTTACAAAGGAGTGTGTACAGGGTAATTGTTTTGAGCAAATGCACTGATTTTTCTCAAACCCAGACAAATTGAGAATGTGCACAAATTTTCTCAGTGCTGCTAATTTCATTGTGTGTGATTTTTCATCGCTGGCAATGGAAAACAGGAGTGTTTGGAAAAAAATACACATCTGCTGTTCATAGTTTGTACTCTTTGAGAGAAGTGGGCATGCCCTTCAGGAAAAGTGGTGTCCCTGAGAGCAGAGTTCCCTTACCATATGCTAACCTGCAGAAAAAGAGTATGAAAGTCCTGCTTTCCAAAGCAATCCAGAAACTTTTTTTTTTTTTCCCCCCTCTTCCACTAATGAGTAAAGGTGCTGTGAAGTCTCTGTTCTTTGGGGGGCACTGTGTACTAGTAGCTAGGCTTAGTTTTGTACTGGAAAACTGCAGGTATTATGTTTTCTTTGGAATATGGGCCACTATGGTTTTTGTTTTGCTTTTAGTAAGGTAAAGTCACTGTGTCCGTGATTAATTCTTTCACATTGTGGGTAAAGAGTCTCTTTCCAGCAGGCTTTGGGATCTCTTTTTTGTTTTGGTTAGTCTTTTTAGTATATAAATTTGCTTTGCATAAGTTTTCCTGGCTAAACCAAGAGGAATAAAATACCACAACTAGCAGAAATGGGCAGATACACCATATCAAAATGAATGGCAATGATACATAATTATATGCATACTTTTTTATTTCTTTAATCTAAGGTAGTTGTAAACTTTAGACTGATCCCTAGTTTCAGGGTGCTGGGTAAGTCTCTCTTCCCCATACTAGAGGGGGTTGTCTTCTTTCCCAATACCTTTATTAAAGTTGAAACAGGTACCATCTTCTTCCCTACATTCCTTGCTTGGTTATCATAATGTAGACTGATGCATGACATGCTGCTTGATTCCTGCACCTTAAACAGGATCCATTGTTTTTTCATTTATTGCTTTTGTTATCCCTCAGAAGACTCTTAATACCTTTGAGGCAGGAAAGAGAATACAGTCCTTGCCACTCATGGGGGATTTGTAGCACTTAGAGTGGGAGGCTTGGTGTCCTGGGTTTCCTATTTGTCAGCGCAGCTCTTCTGGATGTGCTAAACATCCATGATGTGAATAGCCCTTTGGAGGGATCTGCCTCTTCTACTGGATATACACGAGTCCTGGGGACAGCGTTCTAGTCCTTGTTACTGTATCTAAGCAGCACTAGCTTTTTATTTCCAGCCGACTGACATTGTACTGCACGCAGCCCTGTGTTTGAAGAGATGCTCGTATTCCCCTGCTCTCTTGTGGTAGCTTTTACACCCTCTTTGAGTGCGCTGGTGGCTTTGAAGTCCTATGGATTGCGCTGTTCCAGGCCAAAAGATATTGCCTGAAGCAGCATGTGTAAAATTTTCCTAAAAAGTTACCTCTGCCTGTCTAACATAGAAGAAGCTTGTCTGTGCCCAGGAGGTAATCATAAGGATGACCAAATCTGCTCATGGTGTGTGGGCTTCTCCCTCGCACACTCCAAAGCAATCCCCCAGACAGACCTGCCAGCTGGGTGGCTTGCTCACAAATCTAAGCTTACTCACCTTCATGTCAGACATGCACAGCTGTGAGCACCGCCATCTGGGCTGTATCCTCTGTATATAAGATTAGGCTGATTTCAGATGAGCTGTGGAAATGGCACAGCCATAGCATCATTTAGAAATCGTCTGCTGGAGTGGGGGGGAAACCCACACTGTGCTCTCTTTATGTTATGAGGGGGTATGAGAAAATGTGCAGAGCTAAACCATGCTTTCCACTCTGGCCTGGAGCAAGAGAGGAGGTGTGAGCTAGCCCAGGGTGCATGGCACAGTTCCTGCCCGCTGCTCTCTTGTACCAAGGGAGATAAAAAGCAAAGTCTGCTGGAGAGGGTGCTCCTACCTATTGTCCTGCATCTGACCAGGGTACAGGGGGCAGAAAGCGTAAGTGTAAGTTGGTGCTCCTAGTGCTGACTTTTCTCTGGGTATGCTTCTTGTCTGACCCAGTCCCTAGGGCAGTTGTCTCCTTTAGGGGCCAATGGAGGCTTAGTCCTCCTTCCTGTTCATGCAAGCAACACAGGTCTCGCCTACCCTCGTACATACAACAGGACTTCCTGCAAGATCTTGTTAGCCTGGATGTCATGTGTAGTCTTGGAACAGTTTCTCTCATCTTTGGTCATGATGTTCTACTTGGAGAGCACTTGTATTCTGGAGAAGCTGAAAGTGAAGGATGATGCAGTTGTGACTGGTATTTCAGGGGTGCTTGGAGATATTCAACACTGTGTTAAGTGCTCCAATATACAGTGAGGAGCAGGAGAGGTTTGTTTAATGTTGCCAGGGAAAGGTGTCCTACCTATCTTCTCAAGATTTAGTCTTTTGATACCTCCTCCAGCTCCCTAGAAGTTTTACAGGGTAGGACCAAGGCTCTGCCCCTGCCATATGCAGCCCTGTGCCCCTCCAGGGATGTATTTTGTCATTGGGAATGTTAAAGCTCCCTTCCCTCACTGTCCTGCTCAGAGGCAAAGAATGGCAGACTTTTATTTACAATAAACAGTTCCACTGCATAGTTGTGAAGAGTGCTGTGAGGGGAACACAAAGGTGACAGACAAAAGTGCTACCGGTCGGGTCTGAGGGTGTTTGCTAGAGTGGGAGCAATGTTGAGCTGTTGCTGTGGTTGCCAGGACTCAATGGATGCTGACCCTTGCTGCTGACAGGATCATGACCTTTTGTATCTGTGACCCGTGCCAGCACTCTGTCGTGTCACACTTTTGTTACTTGTACCAGGATTGGAAATAAAGACCGCTTTCTTGCCAGCAGGGCTGAGTGACACATCTTCATTGCCCTGGTGCAGGAGGAAGCCTGCCTCTTTGTGTCCATCTCTGTGCTAGGCAGCGGGTTGGTCACTCTTAGCACAGACCTCGCTACTGTGGTTGTGCTACGCAGAGCCTTGGTCTCCCAACCTAACCACAGAGCATCCTCTGCTAGTTACAGGATGGGAGCTCCTTTCTAAAGATTTCTGTCTTTATGCCATGAGCCCTAGGACAGATTGACCCACTGTTAGCTGCACAGACCACCAAAATATTAGATACCGGGGATGTGAAACAATGGCCACACTGGTTGGGTACAGATGGGAAGAATGGCCTTCCCCAGGGTGTGTTTGATGCTCTGTATGAAAGTTGCTGTATTGTGGGAACGTGCAGGGGTGGGGAACATATTTCCTCTTTGTTTCTGAAATGGCAGCTGAAGACATTGCAGCGATAGTGGAAGGCTCAGTGCTACTCGGTAATGGCCACGTGCACCATGTCAAATAAAGAGAAGAAAAATAATTTCAGGAAGCTCAGTAATAAAAAGCGACTTCATTTTGAACAGCAAAAGATTATTCCTCCCCAAATACCAAAAAGACTTTTTCCAGGCAGGGTGCACAGCTCTGCTGTCATAACTGCTTTGGGAAGAAGGCACTTGGAGGACTGGAACAGCAATAATCCAAGTGGCCCCTTGGCCACTGCTGCCTGCTGAGTCTTGAGGGTTTTGTGGTGCCAAAATGCGAGTTCTCCAGAGTGGCTGTACGCAGCAACCGGACCTGCCTCCCAGGGGATGATTTATAGTGTACTTTCTAGACCACAGACTTACCTCAGCTTTAGATTGTAAATTTTGTAGGAAAAATTGATAAACCTGAGAGAGCCACAGTCTCGACAGAGATTTCCAGGTACTTCTAACATGATTCTTCTGAGGGAGTGACTGCAGGCTTAGGTCTCCAAAAACGCACTAACAGCCCAGCACGTACGAGCGCTTTGGCTCTTATCGCAAGCAGTCCCACCCTCGCCCTGAGTTATAGAGCTCAAGAGCTTAGCAATGAGCACTTGCAGGGCCCTTACTTACCATGATAAGGTATCGATATTAAAATTGTGCTTAGTTTGGGGGTTTAATTTCTGCGTATACGATTTTTTTTCCTGTGTCTTATACGTGCAATCATAAAACAGGAGTTGGGTTATTCAGCTCCCAAAAAGGTTTTTTAGCTCTGTGCTATGACACAAAGAGTCTCTGATTGTTAAAGAAAAGGGACAGGAAGGTGTGGCTAGAGTGGCAACCCTGGGCATGAGGGCAAGGACTACCAGATAGCTCCCTAAATTCCTGCAATCATGGATTTAGGTATATTATAACTTTGTATTTCCAGCAGGCGTTTACAGGTGGCTCCTAGTCATAGGATGCAAAGGAGCACCCACTGGAATTTAACTCTGCATTCTTCATAGTTCGGGTTTCCAGTAATATCTCCAGGAAAACTATGGTATCTGTGCCAGTCTGTTGGCTTCAAAGTTTCAAGTCATGAAATTCGAGACTTTCTGTAAGTGAAATTCAGCTCAGCAAGAAGGATGCAAACTTTACTTCTCGTGATGTTGTTTCCCCAAAGCAAAATTGGTCTTTTTGCAGTATTTTAATGGGAAAGTGACTTGGAACACAAAGAGTTTGGGATGCTTTGACAAAGGAACATCAAATTCATAGTAAGTCTCTTTCAAAAAAAACCCAACAGTTGCTGTCAGCTTTAGGTATTGTATACCCGCTAGCTCCCTGTTCCTGCGGATGCTGAGATTGCAGGGGTCGATGGCTATGGTGGAACGAGAACCTGAGGGTACTTCTAACATTCAGTTTTGTGTTCTGACCGTCAGCGTCCCTTAATCCTGTTTACTCCTTAGCCTGGATTCTTCAATGTTTTATGTTCTGAAAATATAGGGGATGGTAAGATCCAGTAGAGACTTGTAATTTCTTCCTAAATAATGTCATTATCTCTTTTTATTTGGTTACTGCTACATAGGCTAATAATTTCTATAGTTAATGGAATGACTGAGAACAAGGATTTTATTCTTCCTTGTCTAGTGAATCCTGAAAAACAAAGTTACATATATGTTGTATGTATTACTTTTCGTATTTAAAACCATCACAGCCACACCAGGGGAGATGTCTGGCATTAGAAGTTGTTTCCAAAGGGTTGTTAAAATAAAGAGAAAAAAAAAAAGGTGCCTTCCAAAACCAAACACCACTTTTTACTTCATCTAATAAACATGTGAAATTTAAATTGACACTAGCATAATTATAATTGCTTGCTGTAAATCTGCATAGATTTGGCTCCCTTTGGATTTTATTTTTCCATGCTATAAAGATTAGTTTACTGTCTGTGGACTGAATCCTTCTTGCGTTACACATGTGACTAAATCCGTGGGGCCCAGTGGCCAGAAAAAAAGACCCAGAAAGGCATTAAAATAGTTTAGCCCATTCAGCTGCAAAGTCATCTTACACGTATTTTCCCCCTAACTGGTTTTGTGTATATTATTGTCAAATATGAATCTGCAGAATATCTTCTGGTCTGGAATCTGGTCCCCTTAGAGCAGTCAGCAGTTCTCCTGCAGCCTTTCTTAGTGGTTGGTACAAGCGCATGTCAGGGTCTATGAACTGCACTGTTTTCCTAGGCAATACTTTTTGTATTTATTTTCACACTTTCTTAATTATTTTATGTAGCTCATTTTTTCCCAGCATCAGTCTTCATCTGTTCTTTCATTTTTTAAGCTGTCTGCATAATTTGGAAAGTTATCAATAGTGTGGGATCACTAAAGCAAAACAAACAAACAAAGATAACAATTTATCTAAGCTTACTTTATCTACGATATTCTAAGACAGTGAAAAGAATTGGTCATAATATGTAGATGCAGTAAATTCATAGTAAATGAATCAGTTTTAATGTCTAGATAAATAGCTGTCCACCTATAAACTAAACCTGTGTATCCTACTAGTCCAACTTGCTAAGGATTGTCATCAAAGTTTTGAATCCCTTTAAAAACTATTTTTCAGAACACGGATATTCTATATGTAACTTCTGTTGTACTATTTGAAATGGAAACGGGCTGTGAAGCCTGCCAACTCATCTTTCATGTGCCTTTCCCACTGGTGTGTCTCTTTTTCTGCAGAATCAAGCTTGCACAGCAGAGCGTTTGTGTTCCCTTTTACATGTGGTCCTCGTTAAAAAAAAATACAATGAAGTTTAGCTGTGGTGAAATTATTTATTTGATTTTTTTTTTTAAAACTGGTGCAAAAAGTAAATATGTTTACTGTGTCCCTTTCCATTCAGTGTATTTCCTTTTTTAAGCTCCATTTGTGTTCAACAAGACAGCCTCTTTCTCCAAGATTAACATTTCTTATGATTGTTCCTGACAGAGGATTTACTTTCAGAGGCCCTGCTAAGGATAACCAAAAAAGGGCATGTAGCAAGACAGTTTTGGCAGCTTGCACGAATTTTCGGAGCTTTTTAGGTCTTGGTTTTCTGATGAGTGGCTTCCTGAGCATGCCTAGGGAATGACAGGCATCTCTGCAGGCAGGCTGAACCCACCTTGGCTTGTGCGTAGTCATTGGCTGCCTATTAGAATAAATTGAGGACAATGCATACCGCTGCCTGCCAATTGTAAACATAAGGGATATGTATTCACTTAGCATTGACTTTTGGGAGGGGCCAAGGAAAAGCTGTAGTTTTATTGAATAGGGCTGTGTGTGAGGCTGCTGGTGTGCCTGTCTCGCTGTGCTCCTGCCCAAGCAGCCAGTTATTCATTTCCTTCCTACTAGTTGAAAACTTTTCAGCCGCAGAGGTAAGGGCTTAAGATATGTATTTGTTTGGGAATGAGCTGGTCTGACTGCGTTTGCATTATGCCTAGAGATTAAGCAGAATGCGAAATCTAACGAGCCGCGGAAATAGTGCGAAAGTGTCGGATCCTATTTTTCCTCCCCTCCCCTTTCCGTGCCCCCCCCTCTTTCCAGATGTTCGCGGTGAGCTAAGGGAGATTTCTATGCTGGGTGGGTGGAGGGGGTGCATGCTCACCCACCCCAGCAGACCCTCATGCCGGAGGGGTCTGGGTGCAGGGCAGGATCTGTGCTGGTCCCACTCCATGTGGGATCCTGCAGCATGTTTGTTAGTGGAGAAATAACCTATCTGTCCTTTCTTTTTTTTTTTTTTTTTTAATAACAATAATAATAATAATAAAAAAAGAATTGCAATGGAAGAATTTTCAGCATGGTAATGGCTTTTAATTTTGCAACTTAATACGTGAGCTTTCAGGGCAGCCTGACTGTAAAGGCAGTCTCCCGGCGTAACTGATACAGATACAGTAAAGCTCTGGTTAATGTAACTGATCTGATACTCGCTGAAGCAGATGTCCGTCATGGCAGCCTTTCATAGAAGTATTGTTGACAATAGACGGCATCCGTTTTTGTCCTCAGCCTCCAACATGCACAGCAGCCTATTGCCAGAATGTTTCTTGTGAAGTCGTCTTTCCTGTTAAAAGGGGGAGAAAAAAAAAAAAAAAAGTGTGCTGGGGTGGGACCGGAGCTCTTAAAAGTCTGGGTCTGTGTGTGTGTGTGTCAGTGAGAGCGCTGCTGGGGAGAGCCAGCGAGCCGGCTCTCCTTCTCAGCTCCTTTGACATGCTCCGACAGTTTGAAAGCATTGTGCAAGGCTGGCTGCTGATAGCACGATATTCGGCGTAGCAGGGAATTTCTCAGAGAAAGAGCTGGGAAAACGAAGGGAGGGATGGAGTTAGCTGCAGATGGATACTTGGGAGCAGCAGACATTGGCCAAACTTCTAACCTCTGGCCAGACCTGCAGCAGTACAGTTGATTTTTCTCATGTATCATATATTGTTTGGAAGAATGGGCAAGATAACTGTTTTCAAACGACTTTTTGTGGAGTATTTATTTTTGGAGGAGCGTTTATTTTCAGAGTATGCAGTTTGTATGCAATTTTGCCTCTCTGAGAAAGCTTCTCTTGCTAAAAGGCATACAGGAGAATAATTTGCGAAAATAACACATTCTCTCCTTGGCAGCAGCTCAAAGAAAATAAGGAGGGAGAGTATTTCTTTTGTGAGAACTGTGTATTTATTATAAATTGACTGTTTTAGATACCATACTGTGAATGACTGTGCTTGTACCATTTGCCATCAAAGAACCCTGGGACCGCACCTCCATTCTTTCTCTGTCTCATTAAATGCAGCAGTAGGTTCTCTGTGAGCAAACGCGTCTGCAGACAAATTTCATACCTTTTTCTCCTGCCGTTGAGAGACAGGGTGGGATCCTAAAACTGCGTACGCCAAACCCAATGAAATGGACTGTTTTAACATAAATTGCAAATGGAGCAGTGCTTCAAGGTAGTAAGTGGTCCGTTTGCTTAATTAAGACACCTTTAAGGTAAAGTGGGTCTGACCTCAATGTAAGAACGTACAGGTCTGCCTTTCTTTGGGAGGCTTTCTGATAGGCAGATGTCTTAGTCAATAAAACCTGCACACGTTAATGCAATATCTAAATCAGCGTGGCAGGGGAGAAGCACTGGATAAGATGCCTGTGAACAGGAGACTAAGTTGAAATAACTTGTATTTCCTGAAAGCTCCTCTTTGTTGCAGCATGCAATGACAAGAGGATCAATTCCACAGCCTTCATTCACAGGATTAGTCTTGGTGAAATCAATACTATCATTAACGGATGCAGGATCTGACGCAAGGGGAGTCCTGTGTACTCTGAATATGCTCTGACAGTGACTGATGTAAGCATGTATTAGGAGAATAAGGGATTTTCCACAATTGCTGCTTCATACGCTCACAGCATTATTCTGACATGGAGCAGCCTGAGAAAGGGGGAACTTCCCTTGTGCTTTTATTTCTTGTCGAACACGTAACGCAACAGTGACATGGAAAGCTAGGTGATTGGAAGGAAAGTTAGGTGATTTGAAAGGAAAGGGGGACTGTAAGTTCTTCTGGCTGGCCTTAGAGCGAAAATTAAAATTCATTAAGATGGAAAGATTTCCTATTCCTCAGGTCTTATTCATGGGGCCATGTGTGAAATGGAGACTTGCTGGTCAGCATCTGTCCAGATCCACACAGGTTTAGGGAGCGTCACTATCGATTCCAGGTAGTGAGACTAGAAAGATAGAGCAAGGCTTTTTTTGCTTGCTGCCCTCTGGGAAGTAACTTCTGTCATTGATGAGAAAGATGCCAGAGGCGGGTCTATCAAGAGCCTGGCTAGAAGTTCTCCTTGTTTCACCTTTCCTCGCGTGCAGCTGGAGTGGCCTTGCCTTTGGGGGTGATGTTTCCATTGCAAAAAGTGAGAGCCTGCAGGAATTCCTTCCTGCAGGACAAGTAGGATTTGAATGCCCTGGGAACTGTTTAAAATACTCTGATTTCTCAGTTGCTTACATGAGACCTATTCTGTTGGCTGCCTGAGTTTTTAATTTGTATTAAAGATTGGTGGAGTTGTTAACCCCTATCTGCCAAGGGTCCAACGTGGTACATTTGATCGCTGTGCGTGAACAAAGAGGGACAGGAAACCATATATGCCTAAGAAAGAAAGAGCCAAGAGAGCAGCATTAGCTGTCTATCTGCAGTGCTTGTCTGGACTCTCCTGGGTATTGGAGAGAGCACCAAAAAAGGTAACAGGGCACAAAGAGAAGCTCAATCCTGTGAACCTTTCGTTGCCTTTGAGAGGAGTTTCATGGGGAGTTTGCAGGATTGGGCTCCAGGTGTACAAAGCCTGAGGCAGACAGGCCTGTGACTGCAAAGAGTGGGAGTCTATCTTCAAAGCAAGTTTTCATTCTTTAAAAATTGTCTCTTCTTACTAACTACCCCCTGGCAGCTTGTAACAGGAAAGCTGCTTCCTTACCAGATCTCTCACCTTCAGAAATGTGCATGTGCAGGGGCTGGTTTGGTTTGTAGCTCCTGGGTGGTTTAAAACCCCATGACCTGGCTAGAGTCGATTTTGGGGGCATCTGTATGGGAAACAAGGCACCCACCCACACACTGGCACTTGCTCTTTCGGCGCTGGTGTTTGCTGGGAAGCTGTAGCTGTTGCATGCCTCCATATGGTTTGTCAAGGATTTGGCTAAGGCTGAAATTTGACTCAAAGGCATTTGAAGATCAGATTAGATCTGACCTTTCTGGATGAAACACTGAGGTCATAGGACAGTTGAACTATGTAACAATTTCTTTTTGCCTTTCCTGATGCTTTTGTACAGTTCAGCTAGCCCAGCGGGGAAGGACGCTCAGTACATTGTAATTTGGGATCCCTCCCACCCCTGAGGGAGCTTGCTCCTACTTTCTTGAAACAGATTTGATTAACCAAAAAGGTTAGGGCACGTAACACCGTTACTTAGCTGCTAGCCCTGGTATGTTAGCTGTATGGTTTACATCCTGCGTAACAAAATGCTTCTTTTCATGTGTGTTTTTTTTTTTTTCTTTGGAACTGTGCTGATAAAAAGTGCGGGGCTTGCAGTGCGGTCCCTATCACATCCCTCTCCCCGAGCATCACTGGCTGTCCCTGCGAGGAATGCAGCCTTCTGGACTTTCTCACTTGCAAACCTCCTGCCTTCTCCTTCTCTCTTGTGGCGACTGCTGTGCACCCAGCTACAGCAGTGTCCAGTCTCGCTGGGCTCCCTGGTGATGAGGCAGGTGGGCTCTGAGCTGGGGTACCCATCTCCTCCACCTTTGGTCAGGAACCACCACTGCTAACGCATGTGTCTTTCCCCTTCCTGCCCCTTGCGTCTGCCCCTT
Source organism: Charadrius vociferus (assembly GCF_000708025.1). Taxonomy (NCBI): domain Eukaryota; kingdom Metazoa; phylum Chordata; class Aves; order Charadriiformes; family Charadriidae; genus Charadrius; species Charadrius vociferus. The sequence goes on from NW_009647222.1 coordinate 2,446,699, forward strand.
GAGAGGGAAAAACTCTGTCCGTGAAGCATAGGGGCACCTCCTGATCAGAAGATCCAGTGTTTATGGGACTTTGGGTTGAAGTCAGCAAGAAGCGCTTAAGGGGACTGTCCTGCTGGCTTGCAGCGGGGATGGGAACAAACAACTGAGGAAGCAGAGGGACGAGAGAAAGGGAAAAAGCGGCCATATCTGAAGCCACTGGAGTAATTTCTCCTTTGAATTTTTTCCTGTGGTCATAAATACCTGGTGAGTCACATAATGGCCGTGTGTCTGTTTCTGTACCTTCAAGTAAAGGATAATCCGTGCCTTCTTGTACTTAGCCCGTGGGGCTGCTGGGGCTTAATTCATTATTGTTTGTAAAGAATTTGTAATGCCAAAATGCCAAGTTTAAGCACTGGCTAAAACCTTACTTTTGACTGATTTCCCAGCAACAACATACACTTTTTTTTTTGTTTTTTGTTCACACAGATATGTATTCTACTAGAAAGTAACTTTTTCTAGATTGCGGGTATAAAACCACCGAAGCCCATCGAATGAGGTGGAAGATGGGCCAGGCTCAGCAGTGACACTGAGCTGAAGTGTCTGGAGGGAATTTCTTGGGTGCTTGCAGATTTAACTGCGCTTGCTGTATCTGAGGCAGAGCCTTCCTGTGAAGTAGTTGTGCATGTACCAAAAACATGGGATGACAGCTTTTTACTTACAGACCCGCCATAGTGTCATAAGCTTGGAAGAGAAACTGCTAAGCAAGTTGCTGAACCTTATCTGCTTGTCCAGTTTCATGTTGATGAGAGCACTTGATATTGTAACTCCTGGGGCCAGGCCAGGATGCAATGGGGAAAATATT
>NW_009647222.1:2447594-2520014 GCF_000708025.1 Charadrius vociferus
AAGATTTCAGGCAATGGAAACAACATTACATGTTTCCACACCCTCTTGTGTACAGAATACAAATAAAGAGCATCTCCCTTGAGACTTGCTGTGGAGGGTGTGAAGCAAAGTGGAACCCACCCGTTTGCACATTTTCTGGTTTATGTCCTTAAATGGCAAAAAAAATCTTTGGAATTTAGCTCATAGAAGGGTTATAAATAGATTTGTGAAGATAAAGTTTTGCTGTAAGTGCTCTGGTTTTGGATCTGTTTAGAAGAGTAACTCTGTAGACCAGTAAGTATGAAAAGGGGGTTTATTGCTAAATGCAGGAAAACAATTTCCTTGCACACAGACGTGCATATACGTGTGTATGTGTGCACGCACACCCTTCTCCACCTCCACTGACCCTCCTATTCTTCGTTCAAGTATGTGGAGATCTAAAGGGCACAGAAAATGCTGTGTGCGCTTTTAAAAGTTAAATAACTTGGGGTGAGGGAGAACTAGCATTCATGATACATCAAATTGCTAAGGGAGCCTGAACCTATGACAGCTCTGTAAACAAAGGTCCTGAGATTTGTTGGCAGCTTGGTTTATGTCCTTCTCCAAAGCAGCTGGCTCAGGCTAGGGACAAGCTGTGTGGGGCTGGACGAACCCTTACGGAGTGAGCACAGGAGTGGTGGTTCTTGTGCTCCTTCAGAAGTCAAGGTTCGGTCCTGCAGACTCGTGCCAGTTGGATTCCAGTCATCATCAAAGGGAGCTCTGCTCAAGTGAAGGAGTCTGTGATCAGGCTCTTGTTTGTTTCTTATTTGCAAGGCTTTGATGTTCCCGTTGTCTTTCTGTGACGGCTACAGGGCATGTTACTACCCTTTTCCCACTTCATTCTTTTCTTTGACAGTGAGCTCTCTAATAGCAAAACGATCCTCCTCCCTTCCACATTTTTTTTTTTTTTTGGAGCCACAGTGTTCACCCTGGTAAAATCTCTCTGTCACCCCAGAAGCAAAGGCAGGACCTTTTTAAATTCCTCACTTTTTCAGAGGATCCAACAGTGCTTGCCTGATAGCCCAGATCATCACCTTCTAATACCAGCACTTGTCCCAAGGACAATTTCTGCTCAGTCTTCTGGTATCAGCTGCAGATGGAGAGAAGGTTAAGGACTTTCTGGCTGCATCTTCTTAATGACTGAGTGATAACCTGCTTTCTCTCAACAACTTCAAAAACCATTGAGCCAAGGGAGAATTTGGCTTTGCTCTAGCCTAGTTAAAGCTCATAGGTTTGGGAAAGAAATTCCCAGAGCTTGGCTGCGACATGTAGAAATGGGAGCGGGTTGATTTATCTCTGAGATCTGGGGAAGAGTTTGGTCAGCTCTCATTTACCTGCATAGCTTAACCTGCTGGTGCCGCAGGATGCCTCTAGTCAGCATCCTTCATGGGAGGCTTTGGAGCGCTGCGCCCCTGGGTCCTCAGAGAGGAGAGAGTTTGCTTCGTTTTATGGCTTTGGGAACAGCTTAGCCCCATACACAGAGCCACACCCCTGCTATGAAAATGAGGGGTTTCATTCAGATGTCTGATAAGCCACAGCTGTTGCTTTGCCACTTCAAACAAAACTTGGATTATAAAGACTGAAGTGCAGCATTTTAATTGCTGTAAATCAGAATAAGAGTGTTTAGGCAATCCAGATGATACCAAGCCAAGCATTTCTGTGGCTAATGTATATTACACTGACAAAAGCAAGCCAGCTGAGAATTTCCCTACCACTATCCCTGGTAACTTAAAACATCAATTGTCTGTTTTCTGCTGCATTGGTGAAAATGAGGGAAAAGTTTTATCCCAGGCATCAGTTGGTCTGAATCTGATCTTGCTTTCAGCAGCTGTACAGTGATGTAAACCGTATTGTTAGTTTAAAAAAAAAAATAAAACGGGTCTGATCTCAGTTATCTTGGTGCAAATCTATTTGATTTCCTTGAGTTACTCAGAATTCACAGTGGGCTGCTTGCTATCAGAAGCCGGCCCTTTTTGTTTGGCTTTCTACATGTCCCCTAAAGGACAACGGCAGCAGGAAATTGGGTCAAAATCCCAGTAACGAGCCTTCACTGGGAAATGATATTTCATACAAGAGAGGGCACTGCGAACTCAGAAAGCCAGTAAAATTCCACTGCTCGTTTGCTCCCTGGTGATTAAAAGGCCCTGCCATATATGGGAAAGGTCTGAGCTTCATTCACTCCAACCACAACAGTAAATGGTTTATTCACTGGACACAGTATGCAATCGAGGAGCAATGCCTTATGACAATAAAAAGGAAAAGCAGCAACTTTTGGTTGCAGTTTGTTTGCAGTTTTCTCCACTGGGTGTTATTAAAAGCTCGGTAACTATTTTTTTGTTGTTCCTTTATTTAGATCCCTGTAAATTGCAGTCGGTGTGGTTTGCCACTTAACCCTCCCCCCATAAAACCAGACACACCAGCCTATTTCCTTTCCTTCCCCCTATACAACCCAAACAAGAAAAAGACATTTCCTCTACCAGTCCATATAAATGTAGCTCCTCTGTCTTCAGTGCATCTATTATGGATTTCTATGACTAAAGGCTGGGATTAGCAGACAAAATCTTATTTTTGCCCAGGCATAAAGAACTAACTTTAATAAAAATGATTAAATGCCAATACTTCAGAGACAGTGATGGGACCACAGGAGTGAGGCAGATAGGAAATGTGTGTGTGTGTGTGAAGAGACGAGATCTGGGGAAGGAAGGGAGCAGTTTGCTTTGGATGGGAGTTGCAGAAGGGGTCCCCAGTGCTCCACACACCCTTCAGAGATTTTCCTTCCCCCACATCAGTTTCTGCAGTGAAACCCTACACAGACGACATGAAGATGCAAAGTCATTGGAGCACAATTGTGTTTACATTCTTGCTTTTCAGTTTATTTTGTTTAGGGATCAGTACTCTGCCATCAAAATCATGGGGATAAAATAGTTGGTCTAGTTGCATTTTATTTCATAAGAAGAAAGGCAGTTAAGCAACTGCAGCAACGGAGCTACATAAGGTTCTCTGCTTGCTGGAGATTTTCTGGAATTTTTATTGTTTGTTTGTATTACATTGAGTACCTTAGAAATATGATGTTTGTGCTGTATTAATAGATTTAGAGATTATGTCTGGGATCCTACCCCTATGTAATTTTGACGAAAACCCACATCTTTGTGGCCAGAAGGGCTGATTGATCAGTCTGATCTCCCAGACTACATGCACTGTTGCACGCCATCCAGTTACTCATGTTTTGAGGCCACTTAAACTGACACGGTTAAAATAGATGTTGTAGTCGGCCACAGGAAAGGTTGGCTGGATTTGAAGCCAGAGTCCTACTCCTCCAAAATGCTGCACCTCCCAGGAAGGATCACAGCTCTGTGACAGAGGTGTGGTTCAGCTTCTATTTTCATACGCATCTGGGCGCCTCTGTAATTTTCAACAAGTGTAACTTGTAATATGAGCTTTTGTCCATGTCAGGAAAGCAGATTTCCTTGCAGGTGACCTGCCATGGGGTGATAACAGATTTAGCCTGGCAGTTTGGGCTAGCTATTGACTGGCAGCCTTCAAGTGTTTTGGCTTCTTAGTACCAGAGAATTGCTTTTTGACACATGGAGTTGCCTCTGTTTCTAGTGTTAAGGAAAGCTGACCTTTCCGTTTGGTAGTCCTATATGTCCAATACCTCTCTTCGATGAGCAGAAGTGGGTTTGGTTTTTTTAATTATTATTTTGCTAAAGGTGAAACTGGCTCCCTTAACTACATCTGAAAGGTCAAGATCTTTCAAGTCAAAGAGAGGGAGGATGTAAATTAGGCCTCCTTTGAGACATTGCTGCTTTTCATCCCTGGACAGCAGTACTTCTGAGGAGATGTCATTTGACCATTACTATGAAGTTGTGCGAAGACTGATGCCCGCTGAGGAACCCTAATGTAGCCAAAAGAAGCACTGTCACATTGTGACAGCGGGGTAATGCAGCAGTAACATATGTTTTCCAGCTCTTGAATGATCAGGCAAAGCCTGTCTGGAGACCAAAATAACTATATATATAATCTGCTTCCTATTTCTCCATCCAGAATTTGGATTATGAGAAACCTTGCATTTTGTCAGCTTCTTAAATGGCATCTGGAGCCTCTGGAAGAAGTCCTTGAATAATAAGCACATTAAATGCAATAAGTATTATTGCATGGTTGAAAAAAACCTATTTCTTTCATTTTTACTATCTTCAGTCTTCCTGAGCCCAAATGGAAGATGTGAGACTACTTTGTTTTTCTTTTTCCTCTTAAAAGAGGAAAGTGTAAATGATGCATGCTTGGGAGACATTTTTCCCCTGCTTTTCCCTTCCTTTAAGTGATTTTTGGCCAAGCTTGGTGTTTGTGCAATCCTAGTACTGGCTACCTGTAGAGAAGCTTTGCAGAAGGTCTTCTTGGTCAGCTCTGCTGTTCTGCCCTGGCCATGACTGGGAGTTTCCCTTCCCTTTATTTGCTGGAGTCCTTCAGTAAAGGCTGTCAATGTCATCATTCTACAAGACAAGTTTTTTGATTTGCGTTAACGTTTTTTAGAACAGCGCCCTTCTCTGTGGTGCTGTTTGTGAACTGCCTTAAAGCTTCAGTCCATTGTCTAACAAAGGATGTCAGTGAAGATGTTTATTGCTTCATCCATCAAACCAAAAAATTAGCGTGTCGTTCCTGGGCCATCTGCTCCAACAACCCAATTGTTTTTCCAAAATAGGCATTTTTTTTTCTTTTTTCTGTTTGCTATCTTCTGTAATAGATGTGAACTATTTTCTGGGAGTCAATATGTAGCAAACTTAATATTAACAAGAGGTGAGGGAGTAATAGTGTGGGTCGCCTTCTTTTTTTTTCCTTTACTTTAACAGAGTACCTGATAAAGATCAGTTCATCTTAGTAAAAAATGAAAGGAATTTACTATATGTGTAAGAAATATGTTTTGTTATAAATGACCAGATTGAAGTGGTGACAGACCATGAATCTGACTTATATGACAGAATAGAGTTATACAGTCCTGAAAGTCTGGAGGCTGGTGTGATGAACTGGAAAACACATTATAATCCGAGTACGTTATTTCTGTCTCTCCTGTGACCCTTCAAGGCAATGGAAAGGCACTGATGGAAAGGCTGTTGGCATCAGCAGGCATAGAATACCAGCTTCATCGATCTTGGTTCAGTGCTTACAGGTCACTGAAGCTGAATTTAAATCTTTACATTCAGGGGTTTTTCCTGATGTAGAATTAAATACCAGAAGCTATAGGCATTAAAAACAAAACAAAACAAAAACCAAAACAAAACCCAAACCAAAAACCCACACAAAACCAAACACAAACCTAAAAATGAAAACCTGGGAAAGACATATTAGGTCATCTTGTCCCTTTCCTCTAGGCAGTGCAGGATGATTCCCTAAAGTATATTCACACGTGTTTTGTCCATAAACACCTCTGTTTATTAACAAAGTACAATAAGCTGTAATTTTTCAGTGAGGATTGGGATAGTTTGCTGCACTTTCTAGTTTTTAGCAGGGGGAAATAGCTATCATTCTAAAATGTGTTTCTTGGCCCATGGATATTGCTCATGTGAATTCAAGCAAAAAAACCCCTAATGAATGGAAACTTGTAGAAGAGTTAACGGCAGCTGGTTTTATTATGGACCATGGCTCTGACATGATCTCACGCTCGTTTAATACAAGTGTTACCTCACTGACTTCAATGGAACTGCTTTTCATTTTCAAGGGAGTAAATGAGGCCAAAATCAGACAGAGACCTAGGGAGACTCTCTGGGAGAGGGTTTTAGTTTGGGGAACGTGCTTTTACATACATATAAAGTATATGGGCAGATCTGCATGTTGCAGTAAATGTGTCAGGCCACCTGGGAGAAAGGGCCAAATTCTGTTTTGAATAGCACCTGTGTAAATCCAAATTGAACTGTAGGGGTAATGTGCCAGGGAGGGCCGAAGAAGTATCTAATTTTTGAGTGCTGGGCTGAACTTACTGTTGCGTTTCTGATGTTTCCTTGATGAGATGGTTCAGAAATACAACAGAATAAGACTGTTCTGCAGGGAGCTTCGTTTTTTTTTTCCTTCTTAATTTCAACCATATCAAATTAAAAGAGAGGTTGGGATGACTATTGTGAAGCCAGCTCAGACAAAAGCACCACATGTGCAGATGTTCTGCCTTGAAACTATCAAAGCAAGCAGCGAAATAAGAACCATGTATATTTCTGGAGTCAAACCTCTGTTCAGAACTGTGTAATATTGCACCCTCCTTCAAGCACAGCATTCAGCTTAGCTAAATCTTGCAAAATTGCAGGAAGGCGGCTCTGCTCTATTGGAAGTGTAGCTTTGGCCTCAAAAAGGGAGAAGAGCTTTAAAACTTCTTGAAGTCCAGCAGGGGTGTTACTTTACAAGCAGGATACTTGGGTGCTACAGGAACAGGCAGCAACTGTGGAGTGGGATTTGCTGGTGCCCTGTGTATGAGGAAATGCAGTTGAAGACATGGCAAGTATTGATTAAGAGTGAAGAAAGGCCAGGGAGAGAGATTTTGTCATCTTGGTTTCTTGCTTCTTGCGTTTTGGTGGTCCTGCTCTCTACTCCCCTGTATGGCAGTGCCTGAGGTACAGGCACGTCTGGAACCAGAGTCTGCAGCCTTTTCAGTGTGAACTTTGACATGGTGTGTGTTTAGGGTTAGAGGTTAACACAGCTCTCTTGATTTTAGCTGGATTTCCCACCAGTGTAAACACCGGTTTCAGATGCTTTTTGCTTTGCTCAGTCTTTGAAATGGGGATGTTTACAGGTGTGTGGTGTAAAGGTTCATTGTAATGTGGTTTGCAGCGTGATGCTGTGCACTCCCGCTGACAGAGGGAAAACATTTTAAGACTACGGAGTTATGTTGCATTAACTTTCATTTTTACTTTACTTGAGGTCTTGAAGGAAAGCAGAATGATGGTAATTAAGGTTGATCTGTAGGCCAAAGTCAAGGAGGGGAAGGCAGTAAAGTATGGGGAATGTTTTAAATGGCCCTATCTGCTTGTTTAAAACGAAGCTCTTACGGAGTTGGGGTTATAAGTCTCTTCTCAGTCTATTATAGGGTTCTTACTCTTCACTGTCCAAGCCAAAGCTAATTATATTGTCCACAGAAAAAGTGCAGCAGAAGCGAGTGTCCCTGTGGTTCATACAACTGCTAATTATTCCCAGTGGGGATGCAGAAATGTGTTCTTACAGAATTGGTCTGAGATCAACAACTTCTTTCACGTAAGATGCTGCTCTGCCATCAGACAGAAATGACTTCTGCTAGCTGCAGTGCTTTGCCAGATTCACAGTGGTAACCATGAAGTAGAGGCCCTATTGTTCAGAGGATTTGTGATGAGATTTTTAGTCCTTTCTGGGTCTTCTTCCTAAGCAAATTAAGTGCTGCTGAGAGTGACAAACTTCAGTGGGAGAGCTCTCATTTGAATACAGCACAAATGAAGCTTTTCTTCTGTTTGTTTCCAGCATACTTCTGTCCTAAAACCCTCCCCATATTCCTATTTTTCAGTTTTTATTCCTTTTAATATTCTTATTGTTCAGTGTTTAACTGAAACAGAACTTGCCAAATTCAACTGGGCCTGTATATGACAAATAATATTGTGCACATTGTAGGTCCCTTCACTGAGACAAAAATGACCAAGGTCGTGTGGAAAGTCAGTGAAAGAGGTAGGGGCAGAGACCAGAATTTGTCTCCTGCAGCAAGACACACAGGTCTAAACTATGCTGTTATCCCAGGGCATAATATTCATAAGTCTCCTATTTACTTAGCTTTATTCACATAGCTCCTGGGACTACCATACTGACTGCAAAATAAGACTTTAGTAAGCAGGGGAATGTTTGTCTGTGAAGAACAATTAGAATTTGAGAGCATTTAAAACATATTTAGAGGTGTAGGGGACATCCCCCACCCCCTACATACTCAATATCTTGGGCATCTGCTGAACATTCTCCTATGTGAAGGGGGCCTAAATAGATGTTGTCTAGGGACTTGGATGTTGCGAGATGTGATGCCTTTTAATAGATTCTGAATTTCCCCTCTGCCACTTTGTTAAATATAAGTTTATTATGGTGTGTTATGGTATTCTGTTTAAAGTAGCCTGGCCACCCTTGGTCAGTTACGGTTTTGACCAGTAAAAGTACAAATTAAGAGATGCTGAACTAGATTTCTGCTGCTGGACACTTGCTGCTGCCGGGAATACTAAGATGGTCTACATCCATGGACCTGTATTAGTACCACACTTACTGTATTGGACTGCTTTTAAGAAATTCTTTTCTTTATAATTTCCTGGAGGTATTCTCAGCAAATGGGCAATAGACTCTGCAGGCAGTGCATCTGTTATGCTGGTTTCAGAAGGCAGAGGTGCTGCTAATTTCTTTCACACTGGAACTGGACTTCAGTGCAGCAACGAAAGCTGTGGGATGGAGAGACAGCAGAAGCTCAGACAGATGGTGTTGCATTCGTTTTTGCCATGTCTAAAAGTGTCGCATTAGTTGAAATGCGTCTGTCAGAAATGAACAACTGCGGTTTTATGCTGAAACATGTCTAGGACAGAGAAGGACAAGGGGCTACATGGAAACAGTTGTGTTCCTCATACAGCTTTGGTGCTGCCTGCTGCACAAGGAGCATAAATGTATCGCTTTGAAATACCAGAAGAAAATGCTTTATGTACCTACCACATGTCACTTTGCATTTATACAGGTGCAAGTGGCTTCAACTGAAGGGCCATTTTGATCAGAGATGGAATGTCTTATTTATATCATCAATATAAATTACATCTTGACATTTACGTGAGTGGTAGAAAACAAACACACTCCACTTGTGTTGGCGTTCTTGTTGTGTGCATAAAAGGCGACCTGTCCTCCTTACCCATATGCATTTTCTGTAAGAGCATAATGCCCCTATTCAGTATTCATAAAGACGGTAGCGGCTATCCAGCTTGGCTGCTTGATGAAGAGAGGCAGTTGCAGAATTACACTCAGCTGAAATAACTGATTTTTGTCATGGAAATTGTTTATACAATTTTCTTCATTAAAAAGAAATGCAATTGGTGGTTTACAATGGATAGCATCATCTGAATCTTGTTCTAGTCCATTGCAGGCTCTTTTAACGTGACCTATAATACGCATTATGCAAAAATCTGACTGCGCTGTCCAATGTTAAGTGCAAATTCCCAATGCAGATATGAGGCTTTGTTAAGCTGAATTAAGCTTCTTAGGTGATATCAGGAAGGCTTTTTCTGGTTTTTTGGGTTTTTTTTTTTTTTTTTTTTTGCAAGTGATAGGGATGGAGGAGATTCTAAATAGAAGTAAGACAGTACGCTGCAACTTGAAAAGATTAGATCTTGAATTAGAATATTGCATCAAATCTAAAGACCGAAGTCAAATCACTGCCCAACATTCACCTTTTCAATTGAGTGATCCCTAGAAACTCTTTTGGGGAGCCAGCTGTGTTCTGAGCAAATGTCTTCCTAACAAGGCAGGGGTGTCCATTCAAAACTTTTGGGTGTGCCAGCAGTACTAAGAGGACGTCAAGTTTCAAACATGCTGGTTTGTATGAAACTGAGCCACAATGCTATCCCAGATTGCTTCGTCTTTTACCCGATTGCTTTATTTTGAATGTGTTTTGCTTCACTTCAGCTTTATTGATCGGATATTACTTCTGGTTTAATAATATCACAGCAATATAAAGATTCTGGACAATTTAATTAAGTAGCTTTTAGGCAATTATGCTGTAGCATTTTACTGCTTATTGAACTTGAAACCTGAGCAATCTCAGGCCGTGTTTACCTCTGTTGAAGCTTATTTAATTTCTAACCACTTGTGATACTACAGAACACATCTCTGGAAGTGATGCAAAAAGAGCAATTTTTTCCCCTCTCCCTTGAGATTAAAACAAGTTATTGTGTTCACTGGAGTACTAAAGAAAAAAATTTACTAGACAAAAATATCTGTTCTGAAAATCTCCAGTACATCATTCAGGGATGACCCATACAGACAGTCAAATACCTTATTAGAGGTGTTGCACATCAGAAATGGTACGTACTCTCCTGTTTATACTCTGTGGCATGGTATTTCCAACAGCTTTTGGAAGTAATCATTTGAGTATTGGGGTGTCCCATGACACATGCACAAGAAAATCTGAATTGCCCCAATACAGGGGTTTTGGGAACTTTTGTGTTGTCATCGTTTGGATTGGGAGTTCTTTGGCTGCGGTGGGGATGATCATCAATGCCTGTTTAATTCTGTTTCAACATTTCTTCTTCTACTAATAGCTGATGCGGACTGCCCAGAGAAACATGTGCCTGGCTTTCACTTTTACCCGTCTGAACGTGATCAGCGGCTTTACATTGCCTAACACCACTGATGACTTGGGGGGAACAGGACCTGAAATTTAATTTTGAATGCTGCTTTTCCAATGCCAGAAGCACCAGATTTTGTTAGGAACCTCTGGCGTTGACTCAGAATTATGTGGATGGAAAAAAGCTTCATTTAAAGGAGCCCAGAGATTTAGACATTTAGATAATCGCTATCTAATTATCATAGCCTTGTTAATGTGGTGAGGAAAGAGAGAAAGGAATATAACGTACTTTGAGCTAGCGGATAAGAAATATAGATCCTGTAGTAAATGCTAGCTACAGTATTGCATTTTTTTAAAATGTGCGTATGGTTAGCAGCTTTAAGCACTGGATGCTGTCTTTGATTATAACCGTGCTGAACTTTATCTGCAAAATTGAAACCTCTGATTTTTTAGTACATCAGTAAGTGAAACCTAAGCACATGTAATCTGTAAAAATAAATGTAATTACTTTAGCAAATGTATTACAGCTGGTCAGGTTTAACATTAAGATACCTGTTTCTTATAGCTGACTAGTGTCAGAAGACAGAGGTGATGGCTTGAGCTGTGCTATGCAGACAGCATGAAGGAGAGAAATTATTGCCTTGCATTCTTCCGTGTGTACATTAAAGTGAATTAAACTGAGTTGCAGTTCTGACCTTTGACATTTCTTCCTGCTATTTTCTTCTGTTTAAAGCATCTTGGTGAGAGTAGCTTTTTTAATTTCAAAAGCTCTGGTAAAATTGTAGCTAAGTGGGCTGCTTCAAAATTGAACACTTGATAAAATCTTCAAGAACACCTAAGGCATCTGAAAGCTGTCACTGATCTCTTTCAAGGTGGTGGTGTGTTTGAGCAGGAGATGGGACTCTTGCACTCCGTTTCTGGTACTGCTTTGGTTTTGCTTTAGCAGACTTTTTTGCCTTGTCTTGTTTATTTATCTGTAAAACACATATTTCAGATTTCTGTAGTAGCACAGGGGTAAAGTGCTGACTGCAGCAAAGCGCTTCAGCCTCGGTCAGTGATGGCTATGGTGATAACGATCAGCTCATGAAAGACTGTAGAAGCTATCTGTCTCGTTGGACCACTGGCACAAAGCACTGCTTGCATGGGTGTAGCTCTCTTTATTCTCCAAATTTTTTTCAACAAACTTTGGTGTCATTTCCTATTGTGGGTAGGACCTTATTCATCAGCTACAAAAGTATACTTATTTCCCGATCTTTTGGAAATTTCAACAGCTACAAATCCTGTTTCTCACAAGAATGTTATGACTTGAGACTTAATTAGTGTCTACAAAGGTTTTGAGGTCCTTTAATGACAGGTGCCCTGGAAGTGATAAGTGCATTGTGATATTGTTAACTAAAGTGATGTCCACAAGAACTAGTGGCTAGATAAGGCTATCATCAACTGCTAAGATTTTTCTGTTCCTGTTCTTTGATCTTACAGGTTTCTAATTCCTCCTTTTCAGCAGTTTTAAATTCCCCTTTGCAAAGAGTACATGTTGTGAACCAACTCATTTTGGGTCACCAATCCAAACAATTGGAGCAAATTATTAGGTTTATAACTTCAGTCTCAAGTTAGAGCACTGGGTTTTTTAGAATTGTACTCTTGGGAGGCTTAACACCATTTAGGAATTACTGTCTTGAGTAGCCAGTGTAGGTTACAGGACAAGACAACTAATAAAATAACCAGGTTATTCCATTCATCAATTAAAGTACCCCTCCCCCCCTTAGAAAAACAATGTCAGATTTAAAACAGTCAAGGATCTTGGTATTATAGCCAGGCCCAGCTGAGGTGTGATGGCTAAAGGAAGAGAGGACTCAGAGGGAGTTCCTATGCGTTTCAGATCACTGCAAGAAACAGCTGTAATCTTAGCATTTGTACTCCTGTGGACAGATGCATAATTGTACCTCAGCATTACACAGGGAAGGGGAAGCACTATTCCTGGTGTGTGGTCCATACTGAGGCAGGGGTGCAAGGAGTTGCAGCCAGTTCATCTCCTGCCCCCACAGTAATTCTGTTCGCTGAGGAGTTTTTTGTGACAGTAACATAAGCAAGAACAGTCTTCTGTCTCCCATTCAGGGGTACGTAAGTTGCTACCTCTCTGCCTTTGCTCCAGTCTTGGCTATAGGACCAGGATGAACTTGGCCTCTGGTGCATTAGAATGGAGGCATGTGTGGCTCATCTTTCTTTGGGTTACTCTGTGAAGTGTTAGCAGAGAAAAAGTACATGTGGGACCTTACCGAGAGGTGCCCTCATTCTCGTACTCACAGATTCTGGTCTTTTCAAGAGTTTTTTTCCTCCTATGAGATGTTACTGGGAGTGTTTTGGGGCATTAGTAACAACTCTGTGCCTTGATCGTAACTCCCATGCTTCTCATGCAGCATCTGGAAAGAAAAGCTGCAGTGGAGGCCTAAATTTTGTGGGTCTGGGTTTTTTGTTTTGCTTTGCGTTGCCTTATTTTTTTTTAAGATGGAAAATGGTAGTTTTTGAATGACCTGCAGACATTACATGGGCAAAATTCCTGCTCTGAATGGTTCCCAGGGTACTCTGCGTTCTATATGGCCCCTAACGCCAAACAACTTGTAGCTAAGATTTGTTTTGTTTGCTTGCAAAAGAAAATTAATATATCATGATGGGCAATGCATGGCACATAAGTCAAACTACACAAACAACTAAAGAATTTTGTGTTCTTATATCTGTCCATGGATAATATTTAGAAAACAAAGTCCTTTGAAAATCTTAAGGAATGTTGGCTGTCTTTCAGAAATGGTAGAGTTAAGTCAATAAAATGCTCAGTAGAGATTGTATGTCCCCAAACATATTTTATCTTGACAGGTTATATACTATTGAGAGCTGCAGTGATGACTTGAAGCCAAGTTAGGAAAAGAACACTTCTGTTACAGGGCTGCATTTGCTGGGAATCTGAGGAGGGGAAGGGAGAGAATTGTGCGTGCTCTGCGAACTCCAAATGCAGAAAGCTTCTCTAAGCTTAACTCCTGGGTTGTATAAATCATTGTAACTCTCTTGGCATCAGTAGGTCTTTACTGATTCACATCTCTTGGGCATCTGGTTTGTTTGTTATTTTACACAAACCTAATTGCTCTGGATGCATAAAAGCATGGCTTATAATATACGTTATATCGATGGGTAGTCTAAGCTTAGAGTCAAAGTATTAAAGTTTCTAATCGGTATAATTTGCCTTAAAAAGTAATACTAATTAATAAAATGGGGAAATGGGGTAATGCCTAGCCTCCAAGACCTCTGCCTGCACCAAATGCATATACTTTTTTTTCTCTGCACTGATGTGGCTTTATTGAAGTTTGCTCATCAAAGACCTTGCTTTTATGCAAGAGTATGACTGGAAAGACCAGGCTTTCTGGGTAGGAGACAGGGAGTTACTAGTTAGGTGATATTAGAACAGATACGTTATTGCACTTTGGGTCCTCCCATCTGAAAAGAACATGAAGAATTCATTCTAATAGCAAGCAGTTTAAAATCTGGCTGTCAGTGATACCTGTTGAATGAACCTCAATACATCTAGTCACACTATTGCATGATTATAACTCTTTGGGTGTATAGAGACAGAAAAGTGATGTCTGTGTAGCAACAAGTTGCCTAATCTCTGTTTTATTATATCTATCCTGCAAATTAGTAATGTGAAGGCCTGTTATTTTTTCCCTAGGAGAGATTTAATGTAAAGGTTGTAGGCTGACACTGGGTGTTGTGTGTATTGATGGGAAGATGATTACTCATCTTTTTTTTTTAAGGAAGGTGGAATTCACTTTGCAGATATTATAGGAAAATTATATGCAGACAGCACAGAATGTATATGGGCTACAACAGCTTTCTGTTGAGGGTAGGAAAGAGTAACTCTGAAGTGAATTTGGATGGTACCTTTGAACCACTTAGTAGAAAACAGAATGGTTTTGGGTCAAAGTAGTGAAAGAATTACAGAGGATTTAAATTCACTTCTCAGTCATCCCATATGAGTGTTGGAGAGACATTTCAGAAGGGAGTATAAAAAGTCTGATTTTAAGACAGACTGTCCTCCTGAAACCCTTTGTTGCTTTGAAAAATCTTTAGTATTTTAGATCTTGTAAGAGGACACTGTGGACCATTGGTGGTTGCCTGTCCCCTCAGAAGCCTGACTTTTAAAAGATCCCAAGCACTCTTAATCTAAGGAGGAGCTACAATGTAAATGTTTCTCAAGCTTAGTGTCTTAAAAACAAGTATGACCATAAGTCACACAGCAGTATGTATGCCTTGTAGGGTTATGTGGAAAAGTTTGTATTGAAAAATTAATTGAATGATATTCATATGTGTAGGCTGAATTGGTTTTCCTTCATAGAAATACCTTGAGCAGATGTGTTTTTGTGTTGCTACTATTGAAATAGATATTTTTGACTGTTATACTTCATTTGATTTAAAAAAAAAAAGTTGGAGGAATGTTTATTTTTTCCTCCTTAGATGTTCTGTCCTTGAGGCACTGAACAGTGGTTCGAAGCTGATAAAGGATGCAGTTGAAAAAGCAGCTTTTGGCTTCAGCATGGAGGCAGCTGTTCAGAACTAAGAACATCCAAGGGCCAGCACTTCAGCTGGCATTAAATGGCAATAGATTTTTGGTAGCTTTGTGATGTAAGTCCAGTTCTCGGTAGAAATCCCTGTCTTTTCAGTTCTCTCACATATTTATTCAAAGTTATCTTATGATTTATATAATTGGAGGAAATTTGTCTCTTTGGAAATCTGTTGGGGAGAAAAGGCTGTAAGTTAGAAGCGCCTTCTTTGCTGCAAGTTTACCAACAAATGACCTAAAGAATTGCTAAAGTGTCTTGTTTGTTTGTTTGTTTTTCTCTCATACCCGTCCCTACCATGGCTGTACATGGTGGGCTGACAGAAGGTTTCATCTTTACCTAGAAGTCTTTCTTTACTCATTTAGGTTCAGTCAGATAAATTATACTGGGGGGTGAAGTTTGCACATAAAATGAGATTGACCACTGTGAAATTATTTTTCCCCTATGCCAGAGTAGAAAGCAGCACATGTGACTTGGAAATGTAGCTAAATTAAATACAACGCATACGCATTCATTTTTTTTATGGTGGGGGGCATCGAAAACTAGTGGTGACATTACTTACATGGAGATACTTACAGGGCAGCTTTCTGCACCCTTCCTAAACTCAGCTAGTGCTACATGGCGTGGTGCGCTCTCTCCGTGTCATGAGTTCAGTGCCAGACAACCTTCTCTTCTTCCTTTCAATGATTACAGAGCGGGGGCAAAACTGGACTATGCCAAAGTCATTTCATGAGGGCTGGGGGGATTTGTCTTGTACTGTATTGTATTGACTTCTGCTAAAGCAGGATCAATTCCTTAAGGTCCAGGAGTAGAAATCTTAAAGCATAGCATATTCAAAAAAGAGGAAGATATTTTTTTTTGTTTCATAGACAGGTCCTACATTTGGATTAAGAACTCTCACTAGCCCAAGACTTTATCAAACCTTCATTGGGTTTTTCTTCTGATGACTCTTGGTCTTGAAAAGTATTTAATTGGATTGGGTAACTAAAAGATATTAAAACATAACAGGAACTTGTAATTAGATATTTCTTTTGAATGATGTTCCTGACTTCTGCTTGGATGGCTCATTTTTAGAGAGACATCTGCTGAATGAGACTACATGATCTGAAGTTCTGGGGACTGAATGTCACAGTGTGATGCAGAATTGTAAGGTCAGATCCAGCTGATGTGACAGAAATTAACAAAAGTTGTAGCTGTCTGACAGCTCCGTAGTGATTTAAGGCATGCAAAGCAATATACTCCAGCAGTGTTCAGGAAATGCTTTTCAATTGAGTTCTTAGGACATATTCTTCCACTACACCCATTTAGAGTCATTCTAATCATTAGTAGATTATAGCTCAGGATTTAGATTTGTCTTTAGGGAAGCATAATGAAATCTGCATTGCTTAGCCTCTGCCATAACTTCTAAAAAAAAGGACTTCATCTTCAGGTCTGTCTACCCAGCATCTTCCATCAGCACTGAATTCACTCAGTTTGTCATGCTGCAGTAATCTCTGAAGCATGCATGCTCAATGAGGTTGTTTTCAACATTGTGATGAAAGAGTGAAACCTGTAGCACTCTGAAACAGCAATATAAAGTCAGGCAGGTCCCCCAGGGAGAAAAGAGTTTATTATGATGCATATACTTTAACAGACATGGCTATGGTTGCATAGGACATGACTGGCTTCTTCGCTTTTGAAGCAACTCACTGGTTGTTGTTTTCACAGTGCTGTTTGGATTAATTCCTCAACATGCAGAACCTTCCATTGTTGGACAAATTTTGCTCTCAGCTAAAAATATACAAATATTATCTGCAGCTTTCATTCTTTCATATTTTTTCTTCTCCCTAGTTGTTGAGAAATTGCACGATGTTGACTGGCAGGGTAAAGAAAATCTGAAGCAAAAAGGCTGCAGTGAAGAATTGATATATGATATAGATTTTTAAACGTGAAAATTGCCACTCTGAGCCAGTGGAAGGTAGTGCTGTTATTCCTGAAAGTACCACTAAAATGATGAGCCAATTTAAGTGAAGAGGCATTTTGGGTGTGGAGTCAGGGTTTTTCAGAAGTCACACCTCACCAAAAGCAGACATTCCTTTTTTTGCTTTCACTGGTAGAAATCCAGATGCACTTTTTAAAACTCAGTTTACTCTGGATCTGTACTCAAATAAGCAAAGACAGAATATTGGTCCAGATGGGGATGCTTAAATCACCAGCCCATATCTTCATTTCTCTTCCTTCAGTTTATCCTCCCTTTGAAATCCTGGCCACCCAAGAAAGTTTCTGAATGCTGTGATCTGGAATATTCCCTTAAAACATTACCTGCACAGTTATTTTAGGTTGCTGATTCATTGCCGTCCTTCCTAGGGTTTTTAGATTTCAATTCTTTCTGCAATGATTCTTGGTTGTTGGCAAGCCCAAGGCAGTAATAAAAAGAAGCAGCAAATCTTTTGGTCAGTACTTGGTTGTCTGATATCCTCTAATTTCACTCATGGCAGAACATGCTAATGGTAAGGTACCCTGGTACTCAGCATGATCATCTGTATCGTGTTTCTTTAAAAATATGATGTCATGGAAGCTTGCTTATAAGATGTACTGGATGAGCTGTGTTGAAATGAAATTAATTTTCTTTCTAGAAGAAGATAGTCTAAACAGAAGCTTTTATCAGAGTTCCCTCCTGCCCTGAAAGATCCCAGCTGTTAAGAACAAGGCAGGGAGGAGTGCAGACTTCACACTCCGCAATGGTTGGCCTTTTTTAATGCAGATTGTTGGTTAGGACTGCTTATTTACAACAACTATAGTAGTTTTTCTGGTCAAGTGAAAAAACTATCAGGGTTGTGCCTAAGGAAATTGCGTTCCATTGGCGCAAAGCATCATCAGGTGTCATGAGGCAGATTATAAAAAATAAATTTGCAAATCTTTCCAGTCATTTAGCCCTTGACTGTTATTGTAAAAAGGCTAAAGATACTAAAAATACACATTCCGTTGGGTTCTCTTTCCAAATCTGAAAAAACAAATAGTCTATCCAAAACCTCTTTAATGGAAAACGATTCCCAAGGGAATAGATAGCTTCTGGTTCTTTTCCAGTAACTAAAAAGTTTGCATTGAAACAGGAAGTGCATATAAATATCTGCTCAGCAAATACGCTACACATTTAGGTGGTTAAGAGTGTAGAGGTTAAGAGTGTCCAGTTGGCACTGGGAATGCTCCAAGTTCTCTAGGCTTACAGTTTCATTATTGTGTTTGAAACCTTAAGAGAAAATATAAGTACTTATCAAATATTTGCATTTATCCACCCTCTTGCAAAGCACTTGCAAGAATGATATTTTAAAGATTTCCTTGAGCTTACTTGGTGGTTGTGGAAATTCTGTGGTCTGCCCTGTCCCGTACCTACAAGTTTTGGGGTTTGCTTAGCTGTTACTTTTCAAATTTCCAAAATAATTCATCAGAAAAAGAAGAAAAATTAGCACACAGGAACAAGGAGAGAAGCAATCTCCTTACCACGTCCCCTACTGAAAATTTTTTTCACAGAGTGGGGGTGGTGGGAGAAGTGGGGCTTGGAAGCTTTGTACATAAAATCAATGGTGGGATATATTCCAAGGTCAACAAAATATACTGTGGATCTACTTCTGTAACCTGTAACTCCCATAAACACGCCTTTCCGATATGGAAAGTACCACAGCTCCAGTGGGATTATTCAAGTGAAATGGGTTAGCAGGGGAGGCTTGGCTCTTTCTGACAGTAGTTCTGTTCGGTAATCTTAAAGCAGATGGTCCCTCTGGAATTCAGACGTGATTTTGGGAAACATGTATCAGACATGCTAGTCTTTCTTGAACTGTTATTATGATAACATACCAGAACTGGAAACCTCAGGAAAAAGTGAAACGAGGAGCAAAAGTTAAGGAGAGCTACTACTGGGAGATACTACAGCTGCTACTACTTATAATTCAGATAAAAAGCACAGATGATACCAGGATCGGGACAGTGCGGGGATAGTGAGCAGTGATGAAGATAAGGCAGCTGTATAGTGCAATCTGTATCACTCAATAAAGTGGGTCTATTCAGATAAATTGTTGTAATGCAGCCAAGAGCAAAGTCATATATCCAGGAACAAGAAAAACAGAATGAGGGATTGTATCTGCTGTGTATGAACAATATAGAAGACTCTAATAAAAATCAAATCTTGGTACCTCCTTGGGGAGAGATATTGGCTACTAACAGGCTCTATGATTCTAGCAGAGAAAATCCTATCTAATAGCTGGAATCTGAAGCCAGACAAGTAAATTAGACACACATTTTTACATTCAGGGTGATGAACCAGTGGAAGAATAAGGTTTGTTTGATTCTTCATCTCTTGGTGGTGTTAACAAAACGTGACATCTGCTTTATGTTGCAATGTCCCACAGGTTTGTGGGTTTTTTTTAATTCTTTCTTTCAGTTCGGTAGTCCCCTCAAGTGTGCTATGTAAAAACTTATTTTGGGGGTTCGTGTGCACTAGGGTCACGAGTCCTGCTAGACAAGTTGAAATCTTTCTCATCATGCCTGAAGTGTGAGTGTGTTGTAACTTGAGCGTTGAGCTTGTTTAATTAAAACCCCAACAGGAGTACTTTCTTACAGTGATTAATAAACTGTGCTACAGAGCATGTCTGGAGGAGGTATCACAGAAAAGTTCTCCAGAGACATCTGGAAAGGCTAGAAACACACAAAATAACAACACATGGAAAATAGTAAGTTCTTACAGAACAAACATGAAGGCTGTAATTGGCCTATTGCAAATGGCTTAGAGCTCCTGTGCATTGGGGAAGCAGAGACTGGGAGCAACCACCAAGGTCCATGCTAGAGGCTTTTCTGAATGGTGCTTTCATGGGAGATTTTTAGACTGGAATTTATTGTAGATTTAACTTCATGTTAATGACACACGTAAATTAGAGAAAGATAACATGATATAAGTGAGATGTGCTGCTCTGGTGCATCTCCAGAATGAGAGCAAGCCGTTTTAATAACTACTTATCATATAATCTCTAATTACAAAATGTTTCAGTAGATGGTAGGTACCTCAGTGACATAAAAGAACAAGAAAATGTTATTTAATACTTACTTTAATCTACAGCTTATACAGAATGGAATGAATTCACTTTGAGCTATCTGTGCCTTTCATATTAATTTTGCTTTTAGAGTTTTAGGAATAAAGTATTACTATCTTGCACTATTTATCACTAGACCCAATTAGTGACTGCTGTTTACCAGCTCTATAGCACAATGTGGGCATGACTTAAAAAATGGAAAACCAAACCTCATTCCTTTTAGAATCTTTATCTAAGATGGCTACTTCTGCTGTGGCATTTATAATCCCAAGTAATTGGGCAAGTTGCAAAGAAAAGCATCTATTAAGAAGAATCAGCAAAGTTTGTGGTGAGTGGTTTTTTTGTCGGTATTTTGGTTTTTTTAGGCTTACATTCATACTCCTGAGGTGGACTAAGAGAAAAGAAATGTGAGAAATGGCAGTGGAATTTAGCAAAAGACTGTTGAATTTGGAAGGAAAGGTGAGGAAAAAATGAAGATAGCACTGGATCTGCAAGTTTGGAGGAGAGGAAGGAGGGCAAAGCTGGTAGGAATGATAAAGAAGACAGGCAGAAACAAGGAAGATGGGTGCAGTTTTTGAAGAATCAGTCTGAAATAATACTGTATAGTAAATGAGGAAAGAATGAACAGAAGTTGAGCAGGTGATTGGAATGATACAGTCATGGAGCTGAGATCAGAAATACCGGCTCTGGGCACAACTGGAGGTGACAAACTGTAACACAGAGTTTGAAGGCTGTTGTATTTCCATTTAGGTGTGATGTTACTTAGTATGTTGTAGCCTAGTAGTGGCAATTTTGTTAATTGTGGCACTATTCCATCTGGTGGAAAACGTATTTTTCTTGTTCAGCATGGAAACTTCACATATCTCATAGTAAAAAGTGGTTCTGAGTGGAAAAATACTCCATATTTTAATGGACCAAAAGCAAGTAATAACACTTTCCAGTCCTGGAAAAAAGTAGTGCGTGACACATACATGATCAGAATAATGTTACAGAATCATGTTACAGAATCACAGAATGGTCAGGGCTGGAAAGGGCCTCTGGAGATCATCCAGTCCAAACCCCCTGCCAGGGCAGGGTCACCTACAGCAGGTAAATATATAAAACTTTATTATATAAGTTCCCTGCTCTCTACTCAAAAAGTTTTTGATGATTATACACACGATCTTCCTACTCATCATCAGTCTTTTGGTAATGTAGGTTTGTGTCTTGTACTTTTCTGTAAACTCCAGTTGATTGCCAGTGCATTATACCTACATGGTTTGGCAGGAGTGGGGGCAATCATATTTTTTAAGTCCAGGACAGCCTTGGCCCAGTGGAGCGAGTCATTATTTGCATGTCAGAATATACTTTGGTATCAGTTATCTGGTTATAACTGTAGTATGGCACAATGGGGTTGCATTGCAATATCATCTCTGGTTCATGCTTGATGATAGCTTGCCATGCACAAGAAGTTGGAACAGATAAGCTTTTGGTGACAGAAGCTGGATACCATCAGTTTTGTCCTTATATATGCCCATATATATATATATATATGTAACAGAGCTGATCCTTGTGTTCAGAGTTACCTGTTATTGCATGCTTGGTGTATGTAGGCAGCATTAAGACTTGCTGTCTTCTGTGACAGGTCTGGTTGTAGTTCCAGTGTTTGTGTAAGCTCAGCAAAAAAATATTGATAAACATTCTCTTTACAAAATTTTAGGGCTTCCAGGTTTTTCTTTCCTTGAAAAGCAGTAAAAGATGTAGAAGCTAAAATATTTAATCTGTTTCTATGAATCTGGCCCCAGGTCAGTGTTCCATTTAGCTGTTGTACTGGCCGAGACACATCATGACAGAGTATCAGTCTTCTGCTCTGACCGTGACTAATGAGCTAAGTGCAGACCTCATGCAAAATAACAGAAGGTGGGTCTGCCATCACATGAGACTTCAGAAGTAAGGTTTTGGGTTAGCTTGAGGCAGAGGGACCCATGTTTAAAGTAGAATTTTTCATCTTTATATCTTCAGAATTTTTGCTCCCATTCTCTGCCCATGAATTTGATGAGGCTTGACTTCTTGATAGGACTTTATGACACATTTTTAAATTGTTCTCTTGTGACTCAAAGCTATATTTTTAAATGAGTGCTTGTATAAGCTTCTCTGTTGCATCTTTCATCACTTTTTCTTGATGTCTCCCTGTAAATGTCAGGCACTTCATCGGTTCTATGACTTCATGTACCTTCATGCAGGGCTGGTGACCCGGGATGTTCTACAAGTCTGTGTATATCTTGTGAACACCAGTTGCGTTTTGGACTGGGCCGGCTCCTAAGTAGTGTAGACAGATGGCTGGGAGTGATTTCAATAGAGCCCTTGTTCCGTGCCATCCCTCTACCTAAAATTGCCTCGTTTGTTTTGCCTGCTGTTGCATCTGACAGTGCCAGCGTCCCAGCAACAAGGACAGGGGGAATATTAGCCCCCTGTGACTGATAGTTGGGTAATGTTTCCAAAGTTGTTTCTGGCTGCTGCAAGTATGATACTGTCTTAAAATCTTAGCAAGACCTGTCACTCTGAAACTTGCAATGCATTCAGCTTTCTGTTCAGCCATCTTGTTGTAAACTCTCCGTTTATGAGGATTTTTATCAAGACGATTCATCTTGAGTTCATTGTGTGTCCTCCTCTGTGTGGCTTAAGTAGGCCATCGCACAATGGTTGGCAGGATGACCTGAGCTGTAACGGTGTGATAAGATCCATCTGATCAGCTCTGCTCAAGTTTATGTGGTCACTCTGAGCATTTCACGGAGAGTTTTGGTGTCTGCATATGCTCTTTTTGAATCTTAGGTAGCTGCATGGCTTTAACCAGTTATTACTCAGTTGTAGTCTGTCAAATTCTCCTTGTTCTCTTCATGTATTGCCAGGCAATACATACAATTTTGTTGCCATCTTCCAGTTTATGTTATATTTCTGGGTCTATGTATTATACTGCATTGTAGTGTATATTACAGATATATACCTTTCCAAGCTTTGTTGTCTGGCAGAAACAGTACTGTGGTGGGGATTCGTTGACGGTTTATTGGGTTGGATGTAGTGAATACAGAGTCATCATGTGTTCTTCCCTGTAGATTGTCAGTCAGGTTTGGCAGTGTTGTCTCAAGTTGAAGTAGTGGGCAAATATTTGCTGGGCTTGGAATAAATGACTCACACTGTGGTATCTCCTATTTTTAATGAACATTATACTATGAGAGATGAAATGGAGAAAGTAGTAAGTCTAAAAGACATGATTTTTCTCTGCTGTGGTGGTTTTCAGTTCACATAGGAACTGTAGTTGATGCTGACTGGAATTAAGCCTGGATTAAAATTTGGACATTAACTGCAGTTCACACACATGGAAAAAAATAGAGAAATAAATTCCTTTGTGATAGCTGATTTTTGCAGAAATGCCTTTTGGTTGAAGTACTACATGCATTTTACAAAGTTCACGTACCTCTGCAGTTTATTTTAAGAGATCTGAATTTATTTGGTGTAGATTTATTTCAATTATCTAATCAGAAGCAGACACATAACTTCTTAGGCTGTCAAAGGTATTCAGGAATGTATGACAAACTTCAAAGGAATGCATAAGATCTTGCTACACATCTTACCATACATTTTTATAGAAAAGAGTTAATTAAATTTTCTCTTTCTGCCCAGAAATTACTCTTAGGCTAAATTAAGTATGTGGGGTTGTAAGGCTTTTGAGTGTTCTGTCTTTCTGCTTTAGCTTTGTGACTTATTAAACAGCCAAATGCTTATCTGGATCAAAGAAGTAATAAGCAAAGGGGCATCCTTAGGCCAGTTATCGGTTGAAAACAATTTTAACTGTCACGTATCCAAGTTTTAAAGCGCGTAGTCAACTGAATGGATTAAGCAATAGGGACTATGTGTAATACTGTTTACGTGCAGAGAAGAAACTTCCAGGGTAAAAGAGGCACTGTTTCCTAGTGCATGTTTCTGCAGGCATGGGTTTGCTGGGGAACAAAAGGACTGCACCAACCTTCCGAGTCCTGCCTGGTGTGGCATGTGGTCCCTGTCAGATGAGACATGAGTTTCCTTGTTACTGTAGAGCCTTCTTCCCTGCCTCTAAATTTGGAATGCAGCTTATTCTTGGGTTAATTCCTGTGGAGCCTT
Source organism: Charadrius vociferus (assembly GCF_000708025.1). Taxonomy (NCBI): domain Eukaryota; kingdom Metazoa; phylum Chordata; class Aves; order Charadriiformes; family Charadriidae; genus Charadrius; species Charadrius vociferus. Next base: position 2,471,723 of record NW_009647222.1, read on the forward strand.
AATTTATGTTCACTTGCTGGGAGGGAAGAAAAAAAAGAGCTCTAGTTATCTGAATATACAGCATTGAAGTATGTTTGCAGGGACGATACTTCAAGTTATTAGTCTCAGCAATTTAGATAAGAACATGTACTTTCCTACAAAAGACAAGGCACAGTGTCTTAATATTAATACCTGACACAGAGTAACCCTATGTGATGAAGTACCCAGATAGCTCAACAAGGGGTGAATTAGAAATGCCTGGGAAGATATATGATGCCATTAGTAAAACATACAGATTTATGTGTGATATTAACATCGCTAAGGCGGCAGAAGCAGAATTGTACTACTAAAGCTCCATAAATGTTTTGCTTCCCCCCAGATGCAACAACTAAGAGATCTCAGAGACAGTGTTATCCAATGGGTAAAGTACTGCCTAACATTTGGCAGACCTACCATTCCTTTCAAGTTTTCATGTAGATCTTCTAGCAAATGACTAGGATTCAAGTTTTTGAAATCTATGTCTGGTGGCCATAATGATAGTGGCATTTTGGGTCTGACTGAACGCAAGAGTTGGGTTACCCTTTCTTGACATTTAGGTGTCCAGTACCTGATGGGAAAGCCTATGTACGTCATGGGGGAGAGTTAAGCAGAAAGGATGGCCCCAGAGGAACAGAACTGGCCAGCAGCAAGTACCAAGCATAGATGTCTTCTAAAGTCCACTTCTTGAGCTCTTCCACAGGAGTGCCAGGAAACAAATGAATGTTAACTCTGCTAGTTGGCTTTGTGGCATACTTTGTCTCCAATGGCTGCAGGATCAGGGAAATAAGAGAGTTGCTGCATCCTCTCTGGCTCAGCCCTTTGCTGTTTTATATTGACTACTGCTTCTGTGAATTACTCATGTTCTTTTTGTCATGCCCAGTCAGGCTCTGTTTTGCATGCACATGGAGTTGGGTCAGCAGTGACGCATCTTCATTCAGCCATGGGGCACTCCTGTACCTCCTGCCAAGAAGGAGGTTTTGTTGCCTCACATTCATTATAATATAAAGAGATGGAGCCACAACTATAATCCTCCCACAGCCCCGGAGTTTGAAAATGTTCTCTCTCCTGTTGGGAATTTCTTGCTGTACAAAGTGAATTCTGTTGAGCAACAACTTATTTTTGAAAAGAAGCTTTTTCGACAATGCAGAGAAAGCAGTTAATGATCTGGGACTGTAGTTCTCACCTGTGGAGAGCCTGTGTGAAAGTCAGTCTTAAAAGCAGAGAAGTAAGAAAAACTGTCATGGTGCCTTGATTATGGAAAATTTGAGGAATAGCTCTGTTTCCATGTAGAGAAAGCAGGTTTCCCTTGAGTGGACCATCAGTGTGTAGTAAACTGAGGCATGATTATCTATTGAAATAGTTTATTCCTCTTTTAATCAACTGTTAGAATTTATATATAAATAGAAGTTCTGCTGGTTTTGGGGTAGTGCAGTTTGGTTTTGATACAAGGTATTGGTCATTTGGGGAAAGTAGGTGCTAAGGGAGGTGTGCAGCATATTGAAGAGATTTGTTGAAACAGTTGGTAAATGTCCCCAGAAATCTGGGGAGCAGAAGTTAAAGCTGACAACACCCTTCAAGCAGGTGGTTAGTTTGCTGAGGTTAAAATAAATACATAAATTAAAAAAAATTGTTGCTTATAATCAGTAAGAATATTCTTCTGGCATTCAAATATGGAGTCCTTATACATTTGGTGAAATGTCATTAATTATACATTACATGTAAAAGCACTTTTCATCTAAAAGGTCTCAAAGATCTTTACAAAAGTTAGTTTTGTGCCAAACCTCATTGAAAGTATCATTTTGAACACACAGAAGAGACTGAGGCATAGCAAGCCTGAGGATTTTGTCTCAATTTACACATGAAATGGGAAAGGGAAAGCTAGAAACCTGATTCAGGACTAGTAGGCTAGTTACATGACAGTCTTTTGGGTGGTTTTTCTGTCAGCTGGAAAACAACCCTAATATATGCAAGTGTTGCATACAGAAAGGGTACAAAGAGGTTGACAAATATCAGAAAGGCTGACTTTGAGAATTTCTGATGCATTTTTCCTTTTTATGAGGAAAGTTGACCAGAAACAGTTCCATGGTGCATAACTCTTTATTGTTTAGGGGTTTGTAAGTTCCATTTTATTGTTTGTGGCATAATTTTTTTAATCTTGTAGTCTGAAATGGAAAAAACCCTCACTTTTATGATGTGTAAGCATATATTTTACATTTATTTTCATAACTTCTAATGTAAAGAATCCCTCCAAGGAGCTGTAGTCGGGTTAATAGAGCTGGAGTCTGAGGCTCCATGGAGCATGGAAGTCCTTTAGCTCTGTTCCATAGCATGGACGGTCCTGGCTGCTTTACAGAAACAAAGATGTAAGGGTGTAATTTGGCAGCACTTGTTCTCAGTAGTCACAGGATGAATCCCTCATGGAAGGTGTTCAGTGAATTTTGGATCAGATTGTGAAATAGTTTGCCTATGAAACATCACAGAATTTAGATTTTAAAATAGCTTTTATTGGAGACCAAGCTTTTCATATTAAAAAAAACCTGCAAAAATATGGTCAAAATAAGTGTTCATGATTCCTTTAAAATCAAGAAATGAAACTATTCTAGTGATTTCTAAGAAAAGTGGAAGTTAGCATGTAAGAAACAGATGCTGAGTTTTTGGCCTTGTTGAAATTGATGACGGAGCTTCTCTCCTATCCAATTGTAATCTGTTCTCAGATTTGGCAGTCCCACTGATTTTTGGCTGTTGACTGTTTTTAGCAATAATTTCTGGCAGTAATACACCAGCTTTCTGGATGTCAAGTACCCCAGGCTACTAGATGTCTGTAAATCCTGTACAAATGTTCAGTGCATGAATGCAGAGCATTTTCAATTTACATCCTAGTATACCTGATGGTTCAGATTGACACTGCATTCAATTGGGATCAATGAGCGCAGTAGAATAACTCTAATACAGAAAAAATTCAGACCTACTTATTTTGACTAGGCATTGTGGGCAGATTTGGGGACTCTGCACAGAAATTGCAATGGTCTAATCAAAAGTCTCCATTCTTCTAGACTAAAATGGACCAGTTGAACAAAAATGCCATAAAAATCTTGGCCCCACCAGAATGAGTATGCATGCATAATTAAAAGCTCCCAAGCAGTCTGGTTAAATTCACATTTTATATTGTCACAGACAGTCATGGGATGTAAAACAATAGTCTGACTCTTGCAATAGGTCAAAGGTCTGTTTGCTCTTTCATATTTCTCCTTACTTAATTTGGCAAGTGGACGCTCTTTCTGTAAAAGAGAAGAGGCCAAAACAAAGGGCAGGTTTTTTTCCAAGTTATTTTTGAAATGCCTTGATTCTTGGATGTCCGATTAGGATATTTTAGATGTGGCTGTCATTACCCTGGAAATTAAATGCTGTTACAGCAGCTTAACACGTGCAGCCAAAATCATTAGAAGCTTTTGAAAAAATTCATTTAAACATGCTCAGGTTTTGTTCAACTGCACAAAACTTCAAGGCACTAATTACAAGCTTAACAGAGGATTCATATCTTCTCTCTTACTTGTCAATTTTTGCCCAAAATTAAAAAGTGTGTCCTTTGAAGAGCCAGAGATGAGGTCTACTATTTTCTCCTTTCTGTTGTCCTCACACACATCCGTACACCTTTTTCTATATGAGAAATCTGTTTCTGTGCTTGGGTTATTTCCTCTTTTATGTGTATGTATTATAAGCCAAATAATGAAGAGCTGTGTGCTATGCTTATCTGACATTCACACAAGACAGGAATTGAATTCTGTGGGAGCTTGAGCTGCAGGATCTAGCTCACCGTAACAAGCTGGGCTGTGTGCTTCTCTCACCACCCAGTGATGAGGAGTATTTCCACTAGGTAGAAGCACATTATTTAATGTAAATTTTGTTAGCATTGTTAGGACCCTAATGGAAGAAGCTGCTGTGAGCTCAGGTCTGTCTGATGCTTGCAACATGGATCACTGAGTGACCCATGAGCAATGTTGTTGTATTCAAAGGAGACTTTCAACAGCTCATTCACTTTTTTTTTTTTTTTTTTTTATGCTGGTCCTCAAATGTCAGTCTGGGATTATACATGACTTGTCACAGATCTGACAACATCGTCGCTTCCTGCATTTTAAAGCATAGGTTGTTCTTTGAATACATTCTTCCATAGACTTTTTTTTTCCTCAGTATTTCTGCAATGTTTTGCTTTCTTTATCTGCCCTTGGCATAAAAACATGAAACTGAACAACTCTAATCAGAACTATTTGTTGGGGAACTAACAAAGCAACAATTTATTTGAGATATTATATCAAACTCTCTTTTAGTCCCAAAGCAAGTGTTGTTACAGTGAATGTCTTTGGGTTTAGAAAATTTCCTATACACTGATACCAGTTTATCTCACTTAAGACTCCGGTAGGTAATCTTTCCTGGATTCGGGTTATCTACCTGCAGATAACAGATGGTTATTCTCAATAACTTTCAACCCTATGTAGCATTAAGACGTTAAATAGCTTTCTTCTTGTTGATTTTTAAATAAGTCTCTAAAATATGCCTTCCTTCTGTAGTGTAGGATGGCATTAAGATCAAGCTGTCAGGCATTGCTTTTTCTGTGTTGGTCTCATAGTTCTTTCCAGAGAAGCTTGGCATTGTTTTGCATTTCTGTCAGTCTGAGAAATTGAAGCACAAAAAAGAGAAATTACTCCTGTGACAGCATCAGCCTGGCATTGATGCCAGCCAAGTGCTTTTGCCACTATGTCACACTGTGATTTGAAGGGCACTAATCTCACAGTCCAACTAGTGTCAAACATGCTACTAAATCCATTGATATACTATTCATCACGGAGATGGATGGGGTACGAAAACAAAAAAAGTACTTTTTACAGTAGTCCATGGCATCACAGAGCTGTAGCAAATGACAAAACTTTTGAAAAATCCAGCAAAGGGCAGAACTAGATTAACTTTTTAAAAAAGATTCAAGTAATAGCATAACTTGTGCTCTGTCAAACGACATTTTAGCGTGCACATGTGAGCCAGACAACTATGTTATTTTAACCCACATTCAACATTCCTATCAGTAAATCTGCACAAAGGGCCCCATATCCATATCTTGTGTGGCACTATCATTAAATCTCTCTTTTTTTGATACTGCCTGGAATTTCATTATGAACTATTAGTGATGTAATACTAAACCTATGGAATCTTAAACATGTCTTAAAATCTGTGGAATAAAGTAGACGTCTATCAAATAAAAAAATGCAGTAGCAAAAAAAAAATAGCTGCATCTTTTTCAAATGGCTCATTCCAATTTTTTCCCAAACATGTTTCAACTAAAATGTCTCAAAATAAACTTGCTTCAGTAGATGTGTTTTCCAATAAATGTTGTTTGTCTTTTCTTCCCTGTTCCCAAGACACTATTTGCTGGTTCATTTAAATACAAAATGTCTGTTATATGCTGCCCTCTTTTGCATGAAGAGTGTTTGAGTTGCTTTTAGTTGCTGTAGAAGCATGCCTTTGGATTTTTCCTGGAATTGTGGGATTCTGTGAGAGAGTGTTTCTCACATTTATATTCTGAGATCTCCCAATGTTTCATTAATAAGTTACATGAGCCCTACCAGTCTGAAATGGAGTGAAATTTGCGTTTTGAGAAGCTCCTCAGTTTGTAAAAGGGAGGTATGATTTACACTGTAGCCACCGGTAAAACGAAAAAAAAAAAAAAAGCTTTAAACTCTAAAAACATACTTTTAATTATACGGGGAGCGACTCAGGGATGTTCTGAATCCTCTGTGAAATGTTTAGCTGGCACAGAATCATGCTTCTACCAGAAATAGGAGTAAAAATTGAAGGGTGTACTTTAAAAGCAGCAGATCGTCAGCAGCCAAACAAGGAAAGAGCTGCCTGCTCCTGATTGTTAGTCTATAGAAAGGCATGTGCGTGTGTTTCTCGGGAAGGGCTGCAGAAGCTGTTCTGCTGGAGTTGGTGTTTAGCATTGAACCAGTGCTGGCTAGAGGTTGAAGAGCAGGGTGGGGGGTACTGGCAGGAGGGCAACGTGCTCGGGGGGTGTCATGGTCCTGCTGACTGTGGGGAGGTGCTGCCCTATGGGTGCTGTGCAAGGATATGACAAAGGACGGACCAGAGGGCAAGGGAGCGTGTCCTGCACGCTCCTGTGTGTGCTTGGCTGCTAGGATCGATCAGAAGCCGTGCTTAGGAAAAATGACTCACTGCTGGCTCCCTTACGGCAATGTGTGGGAATGAGCTGAGGGCCAGAGCGGTCTCGGCCAGAGTGTGAACATCCATTAATACTCCTTCTTCTGTGTGCTGTCTGCCATATCTGCTTGTCTAGCTGTCCTCCTCGCTCTGGAGCAGCAAGTTGTTAGGCTTTGCCATCAGTTCGCTGTCTTATCTTGGGATGTGCGTTTATCTCTGGATGTGTGGCTTTGACAGCTTTGTGTGACAGTGTTACGCCTTCGTGTTGCTGACACAGCCTTCAGTCCCGTTCAACTCTCAGCCTGTCCTGAAGCTATCCTGGGTGCCTGCTGTCAACACAGCATTTGTTAAAGTTGAGTAAAGTTCAGTGAATTCCCCCCTTGTAGAACTTTAATTGTCCTACTGATGCCTGTGACATGACATTTGCTTTAAAAGCCTTGTATTTTTATGAAAAAAGGCTAAATTTCAGCACCGTAGCAAAGACTCAGTCTAGGCAAAACGTTGGTTGGCTTATGTTTCATTCTTAACATCAGCACAGGTTTAAACTCCAGAGAATTAGATTAAGAAAATGAGGGCTGAAGTAAAAATTATGTATGTTTTATAATACAGACTACCAGCGGTCAGTTCAAATGTGCAGGAAGCACTCATTAGGTCTGCCAGTGTTTACCAAAGTAGGAATACCCCCACGGAGAGCAGCCTAGAGTACGGATGAGGTGTTCAGCATGGTGCGACTGGGTGCTAGAGATCCTTCAGAGCAGATGATTCTTTAAATTCCACTCTTCCTTTGTGAACCTGATGACAAACTTGGCAAAAACAGCTTTTCAGATTTAAACAACAAAACCAAACAAAACCTCCCTCCCACAAACCCCTGTCTCTTTAGAGTTTTCTTCTCTTTGAGCTATAAATTCACTGCTGATATTGGCTTAGGAATTGGCTGGCTGCCCAATACAGTTGTCCCACAAAAATGTACAGAATCTCTATCTTTCAGTCTCTCCTGTAAAGAAAAACATGGAATGTCAGGGGAAAAATGTGTAAAATAGGACATGACCTTCTTCGAAGCAAATATATGCAAAACTTAAAGGATCCTCAGAAAAGCCATTCTTTTCTAAAATGCAAATGTTTCTGTTGATTGATACCAGGATTGATAGAGGCAGTAGGATAGATGGGTGGGTGGTGGGAATTTTAACCAAAAATGATCAGAGGTTGTAAAACAGCGTTCTGCCTACATGTGCAGCATTCATATGTATGTTGTGTTTTTGTAGGCTGACAAGGAAACAACAGGTACCTGCATTGCTTTTCCCCCCCCGTTATATAATTGAACGTCACATGTTGAGTTGTCATCAAATTATTGTTAATGCAAATTGTCAGAAATTAAGCTTCATGTTTGAGTTATGAAGGGGACTAAAAGCTGTACTTTAAGGCATGTTATGGCTAACTGCTTTTTCACACCAATGGTGAAAAATGCTGTGAAAAAGTAAGTGCTGCTCTAGTAACAGGCAAAACTGCTTTACATCTCTGTTAGAGGCGACATTAAAGGACTTATCTTAATAAGTAAGGTAAAAGGGTAAAAGTTACCTTGCTGTGGCAGGCAGAATAATTGTTTTGCTATTTTAACTATGTCCCTGTAACCAGTATATATATAAATCTTGTGAAAAATGACATCTTAAGGGAGATTTTCAAAAGCACCTGAGAAGTCTGTAAGCTGCAACCTATCACGCCTTTCAGTCACGTTACTGTCTTCAGCCTGGTCAGCTGTAAGAGTTTGGGTATTTGCGTCAGAGGGTGATTGCCCTATTGAGCATTTCAGATGTGGTTGTGTGTATGTGTGGTTCTGCACTGTGGGTTGCTTGTTATTAGACATCAAAGAGGAGCTGTTGTCTGTGATGGGTGGTTATTTTCATGTTGTCTCTTCGGGTGATTGTAAGTGGGAGATGGCGTTGCTGGTTGCACTGAAAGGTATTTTTGCCATTTGTCCCCTTTAAAATGTCTGCAGCTGAGATCCACTTGGGTTGTGATGTCTTTTGAGCTCAGGAGCTGAAAAAAACAGGCCAAGAAATCCCTGGGAACTTCTTCAGCCAGAATTGCTGGAAAGCAGTGTAATTCAGCACATATAATGCTTTCCTCTGAATCAGCGCCATACCTGATATGGTTTCAATGAGTTGCTTGGCTGTTGTTCACGCCTGCTGCTTTAATAGCCCTGAGCAAGGGCTCCAAAGATGTTCAGAAATCAAAGTTTGATTTCTGTAAGCATTTAAATATTTGTGCCATAATGGGAGGAGTTGCCCTCAGCATTCTGGCCAAAGAAAACCTCAAAGGGTATGGCATTTCATGGGTGTGGCAATGAAGGCAGGCATTTTGTTTCCTTATTTTGGTTATAGAAAAGAGGGTCAAGCCCCTTCCAGAAGAATGGAAGTGGGTAGCCCCAGTGCTATTGCTTTAGTTTGCTAATGCAGGTTCTACCATCTAAGTGTTCCCACATTTAATACCACAGAACAGGCCCACCAGGATTGCCCTGCTGTGGGAGATTACAGTGCCTCAACCTAATTTCCAATCAGCATGTAACATGCTGACACTATTACTTACTAATGTGGGAAAGGACCATAGCCCCGCATCGTTGTGAAATGGGATGCGTGTGAACCCCTGCAACTCATCTTCCTCAGAGCTTAGGCCCGATGCTACACTTCCTGTGCTCACATCACCTTAGTTGACCTGATATAAGATAAGCAACAGTGTGACAGTGAATGAGATCTTGTGTTCATTCATGTCATCAAAATGGCCTAAAGCATTAAAAAGTTGATCTGGACAACTTACAGGCACTCTGGGCTTTAAGGACTAGCTCAGAAAACTTACTTTTTTTTTTTTTTTTGTAGTGTACAATTAATTTTTATTTTGAAGAAGGGGAGAGATAGGCAATGTATACTTGGTTGTTTTGCTTGAGCTACAATGAATTATGGTGCTATATCATGTTTACACAAAGCTTGCTCCAGTATGCAAAACCAACCCACAAAATGCAGCTTGCTTATTGTAGTGGTCAAGTTAAATTGAAGGGAAGAAATTTCTCAAAAAATATTAAACTAATGCCTTGGGATCTAAGCTGTAATGACCTTATTTTCAGAAAGTTATCATTTCCCCCTTCCTATGGAGAACAGCATTTCACCTTGGAAAAGAGCGATGGAAAACATTCTTTAGTTGGTTGATAGAAATGTAAATGGTCTGCTTCTCTGTTTAGAAGTAGCTACCTCTAGCTGTAAAATTATGAAAGAAAGATAGTACTGACAACCTGAAGAGGAGGAGAAAGTTTGTATTTTCACAACTGTTTGGGTTTGGTGCACATACCTCCGTTTCCCCAACCTGGTAATTAGTTGATCACTATGTAAGTAAATACAATGATCTCGTGATCTATAGGACAGATTAAAGAAATAAAAAGATAAATCCATTTGTATCACACTTTGGCCTCTGTTAGGAAAGACGTGCAGGATAATTAAGTCTCACCTATTCTTTAGGTGTGGCATTCAGAGATTGCTCGAGTATGAACGAAATAGATTAGTTTTATACAATCTTTTTAGTTGTTGGTGTCCCTTGACTTTGATATTTTGCAGGCTATATGATATAAAACAGTATAAAAGTATATCAAAAAGTGGATAAAACACACAGGCTCAAATCCTGCCTAGTCAATTAGTTTTCACTCATTCGTAATCTTTCATTTCATAGATGTTTTGTTACCGTTTCCTTTTAGGGGAGAATTCAGGTTTTGATAGCTTTGAGGGTACAAATGCAGACTTTATACATGGAAAATTTCATTGCAATTGGGAAATAAATGGTGCAAAATACATTCATTCATTTTGTTCACTGAGGAATTCTTGAAGACATGTGGCATAATGGATATTTTTTTTTTTTTTTTTGGTACTGTGCTTTGGACTAAGGAATAAAACCAGCCTGTGAAACAAAAACATGTCTTTGGTCAGGTATAGGTGTGTGCATGTATGTTTTGGCTCTGCCTCAAAATATGTGTGCCTAACTTGAGGTAGGTGAGTAATCTGGTTGGTGAGGAGCATGCTTAAGTACCTTGTGAATGTGTTTGGTTGGTAAGGAGCATGCTTAAGTACCTTGTGAATGTGAGAACTTAAGAATGACTTGATGTTAAGCTATCATGGGAAACAAGGCTAAATGAAAGCCTTAGAATGGAAATGAGATGTTCTTCTGATTAAGACTAATGTCCACCTTTGATGGAGCTTTATCTCATCTCTGAAATATCTCAGCTGTCAGGAAGTTACAGAGTTTAATGCTGTTTAACTCTACTATATTTCATGTTTGAAATTTTTATTTTCCTCATCATATGTAAATGATAGTTCATTTTTCTTAAATGGTAAGTTATGTAGGGTGAGCAGTGTAAAAGCTGAATTCCTACTTGCAAGGACTGGATCACCTCATGTAGCTACATGACTCCTGAATGGCATGTCAATCATTATTAATGACTAGAGCAGTTTTGTGCTTTATTAATGAAAGGGCAGATCTAGATTTTTCTCTGGATTAGAGCATTCCGCTGCTATTGACTCTAATGGGAATTTTATTGAGGTTGAGATAGTTCAGAAACCTGGACCTCTGCAAGGCTCAGAGGGAATCTGTATTCCTTTCACCAGATCTCTTAGATTTGGTGAACCTCAGAAAAAGTGGATCTCTTCAGCACTTACTGCGATGCTGTTTTAGGAAGGTCCAGGCTACAGGTTTCTGTAGGAACTGCTGGACACAGCTGTGATTTTCCATCTTGGTAGTTTTTGGGCCAACAAAGGTGTTTCTTGTTTTTGTAAAACAACAGGGTGCAAGTTGTGTTTAGCCATGGTGAAGCATAGTACTGTATTGTGGAGACTTTGACTCTCCCATCATCCCATCACATGCTGTCTTCGTAGACCTCATTTGGCAGGCAGTATAAAATGAAAAAAACCTCCTCAAAATTCCCTAAGATAAGCAAGCCCCCCTCAACACTATTGCTTAGGGATTTAGAAAAAATGGTGCAAAAATGCAGTGTCACTTGCAAAAGCATGATGTATTTTTCCAGAGCTTTGTCATATCTCCTGCTCAAGCCAGTTAGTCTAATGAATACTCTTAAACACATCTGCTAATTGTGGCAATTAGGTGGAGAAACATGGAGGGTAAACTACGTATTTGTCTAATTAAAGGCTGATTGTGAAGCCAGCTCATTTTTGAGAGCTCTTTCTTCACCTGGTTTAATAGATAAATAAAATTTATCTGGACTTTGTGAATACCAGCCTTTTGTCTTTTGAGTATGTAGACATTTGGAAGTTTTGTCTTTTCACTGCCTCTATAGATGAAAGGGGATGGGAGCCACCAGAGCTCCTGAGCAGCTTCCCGGTTGGCTTATGTTACTCCAAGTAGGATGTCTGAATCTATTCTCCCTGGAACTCCCCTCAATTCTCCTGGTGAGGCATCACTCAGAGGCAATTTCCAGTCTCACCACGAACTGCCTAAGCTGTTATTGTTTAACCTGGCTGTTACTCGGAGGTGGCTGTTTTATCACTGTAACAGTCACAAAGTGGCCAAGTACGTGTAAAAGCAGACAAACAACCTGTCACCGAAAACTGTGTAAATGCACTCCAGCAGCTACGCAGAAACAGCCAAATGTTTTTGAATCTTAGACTGGAGGCAGCCAGCAATCAAGGAACTGTGCTGGTCTACAGCCAAAACAAATAGGGAATTCCCTCAGATATTTTTTGTGGAGTAAATCATGGGGGCACAATCAGGTTTGGCTCCATATTAATCGATGCAGTTTGACTTTTAAAATTCTCAGTTCTGTGGCTTGATGCTTCCCAGGCTGTTCTCAGGTTTGCATTATACTGTGATTGGGTTACGGACACAGCAGCAGGATCAGGTGAATGGAGCAGTTTTCCCTGCAAGTGGAAGTAACTCTTTTCCCTTAATGGGGCTTCAGATGCGTAGTGCAGTCTGCCCTTTCTCGCTTGGGAGTTTCTTCTTCCTCACAGAGGATTCACTGCAAAAAGAAAAGGAGCCGCAAGACAGCTTAGTCAGTAGTGCAATAGTACCTCGAAACTACAGCAAGGATTGAGATCTGATCTGCTTTCTAGATCATCTTTACTGTAAAGTTCTTCTGCCTTTGGTGCTGTCTTCATTCCCACCCATAAACACTTCTGTCTTTCCAGTGCCCTGTGATAACTATTTTGTTACTCAAAGAATCCCTTGGGAGCTGAAAAGGCAGCATCTTCCAGGCTCAGGGGCATCATAACTGGTGAGATATGCTATTAATGCTTATATATGTTTGGGGGTTTTGTTTGTTTTGGGTTTGGTGTTTTTTTTTTTTCCCCCTGGAGGTATTTTCTGTTCAGTTGAGACAATTGCTATCACGAGCGACACTTCAGCGTTAGCTTAGTTTCTTTTGAAACTCAAAGTGGGCTGTGGAAAGAGGCCATTCTGGGTTGTTAGTATTCAGCTTAATTTAACACATTGGGAAGGTACTTTATGGTAATCCTTGATTGACCTGACTGTCAGAAATCGCTTGGGTATTTGCGAGTCTTCCACCTTGATGTTTCCTTTTGTTAGTGTTTTGTGTGCTAAGGATTATGAGTAAGTATATACATGGTAATCTAGCTCTCTGAAACACTGGAGAAATTCGTCCTTGTTGCAGCTCCTGTGGTCCCCGGACATTACCTGAATGGGAAAGGAGCATTTCTTCCCTTGAGAAGGCCTAATTCTTATTTGTCTTTGTCATTAAAACTACGTGTGGTCGTTTTTGCACACACACACACCAGTTGTATACACAGGGTACAGACTGAGGTAATTATTTCAGCTCCACAGCCATAGTAGTCTTTCTCCTAGTGAAAGGTTATGAATATGGAGACTATTGTATGTCATTAAGATAATAATGTTGCTGAATATGTTAGTAAAGTCAATAACTCTATATTCCCTAGGTGTTCTGTTTTTAGTTTGATAGGGACATGTAAAACAATTCTGCTTGCCAGGTGGGAGGAAATTTGTCTTTCAAAAAATTGTTGCTTCAGCACTTGATAGGAGTCTTGCTAAGCAATGATAATAATAATAAATGTTCCCAGGCTGCATTTGTTTTATCATTGCTGCTTAGCACAAATTGCTCCAAGTCAGGGAACTCCATCATTCTGACTACACAGGTGGAGGTTATGTTGTTATGTGTAGCAGATTCACTGACCCAAAAGTTTGAGATATTTATATAAAATAGTGATACAATACAGAGTAATAGTAGTGAAGACTAAGGAAAACAATTAAAAGGGATTTAAAACTTAAATGATAAAACCAACCACGATGAGGGAGGTGAGGGAGGGATGGACTTGCCTTGAATGGTTACCCTGTTTGTTGAATACCTCTCAAATGATTGGCCACCTATCAAGGGATGTGTCTTGGATGAGGGATATCACAGAACTGACCTTGACTTTTCCCATGAGGGTAATGTTTTGTAAGCGTCCCAAAAGTCATGGTCATATACATGGCAGAACTGATAGCTATTTTATCTGCATTAACTCTTAGTGGGTGAATAGCAGACAAAGCCTTGCCTTTGAGTCGTGTTGCCCATCTCATACCATTTTTGTAGACTGCCTTTTATGATGACTGGTGTTTACCAGGCAAATCCAGGAGTCTCAAGCAGGTCAGAGTCCTAAGCGCATTCTGAGTTTGTGTGATCAGCCATAGCTTGCCTGCTCTTCTGGGCTTTGGCTATCGCATCTTGTGTCGGGAGATGAGGGAAAGGAGAGACAGGGTGAGCTGGGCTAAAGCCAGGAGTAATAGAAAACCTAAAAGCAATAGTTTGTTGGACATTATTGGCTCCCAAACACTTTTTTCATTTGCACTTAGAAGTGTAAATGCTCCAGTTTCAGTCCTTGGGAATAATTCATCCTTAAGCGGAGGAAAACAATGCAATATGCAATTGGTGAGCTGTCCTGACAAAGGCACGTCAGAGTAGAATTATTTTTTTGAGGCTGTTAACTATGCTGACTAACGCAGAGTTAGTTAATTCTGTAAGGATAATGTTTTGGGCAAATTCCCAACCTCCAAATGCCTGTAGGCAGACTTGTCCATATTTGTGGTATATTTGAGGTCTAGTGTTCCTCCTTTGGGCTATATATTTTAAGATGAAATTTTAATGGAAGGAAACATTGTTCCAGAGTAACAGCCTTCTCTGAAGCACTTTCCAAAGAAATGTTTAAGGCCAAAGGTCTTGTTTTTTCAGGACAAAAGATGTGAATCCTCTAATATTTACTTAGTTATAAATAGCGATTGGCAAGGCTCTAAGGATGGATTCCTGGAAGATTGTATCAGGGGTGGTTATTTCCCAAACTGAGCAAAGGCAACAGTTGTCTTTAATTGCTGCATCCTCTTTGGTGCAGAGAACAGCATTAATGTTAAACAGATAGCAAATAATTGTAATAAATCTGTGAGTTTTTCATGGGTCTGCTCAGGTGCCTCTTACTTCTCTTCAATCCCAACAAGAAAAAAAATGTGTCTTATTTTGAATAATAGACGGCAGTTTGACACTGGGGCAATCTTCATTCTAAATGCTTTGGTTCTCCAGCTGTGGCAGCAGTGATGCAGGTGATATTAGTATTAGGATTGTGCAGATGGTAGGAGAAAGTGCAACCTGCTGGGGGGAAGGACTTAACTGGGATGCAGGAGGTGCTGCTGTTGAACGACCAACTGGACTTGGTCAGGCAACTGCATTTATCCATGCCTCTCTTCTCCCATCTGTAAACAAAAGGGAAAATCATTACTTTTCTTTGAGAGCTACTGTTTGAAAATGTTGTATTACTTTCAAGTGAAAGCAAAATCTGCTAATGTCGTTGCTAATAAATAGATGAATGTCAGCTGATTCAATTAACTAATTAGTTTGCCTTCCAGAGTGAAATTCAGCCTCTTACAGTGCAGGTCTTATAAAGCTCAGCATGCACTTTATGCATTGCCAAAGAGTTGACACAAAACCCAAGTGATGCATAAACTTGGTAAAGAGGCTGAAGGCCAGAGCCTTCATAATGCCTTGACACTTCCGAACAGAGTTACAGCATTTGAAGTGTGTTTAATGGACTCATGGGTCTGCCTGGAACCGCAGGGCAGTCCTGGTGCATGAGGCATCTGCCTTGTTCATATGCATCACCAGGAAAATAATGTTTAGATGTAAAATTTTAAAAACCGAGATAATGCACAACATTATTTTTTAGAAAAGGAATGCAGTTCCTGGCTTGCTTTCTAATTTTCTATATCAAGAACGAATATATGGTAACTAAACTGACTGGAAAATGTGTTTGGTAGGAAATGCATTAGCAAGGCCTCAAAAAAGCAAAGCAAAAAAAAAAAAAAGTATTTTTCAAGCAATGGTGTAGTTTTGTGTAGATGTATGTTTTTCTGTTGGAGAAGAAAAATCAAGATTGGCCTCTGATAGTTATTTGGTAACATACAAAAATCTTGCAATGTAACATTTTTTTCTACCTATGTAAGACAGGTATTTAACTTTTTACAAACTTGTGATTAAACTCTGTGGGGTGCTTTAAGTTTAGGGAACCTAAGAGATATCCCATTGAAACCTGTTTTGTGCTATCCACACCCAGAAAATTACAATCAATACCCAGTACTCAAAAAAAAAAAAAAAAAGTCACAGGGATTAAATGACAGAATTGCTGCTTTTTTTAGTGATTGTTGGTACTATCGTATATGCTAAAGACATTCCAACCAAGGGCATGTGGCCGTAATGGAATTTGATGTACAATCAGTTTTAGGGAACAGCCTGTGCCTTGTTAATATAATCCATAAAAGGCTTCCAAACTTCCTGAAACCGGTCCCTTCTGCTTCCAAATCTGCATATGATCTCATAGGAAATGATCTGGGAGAGGCCGGCTAACCCTTTTGCATAATCAAGGTAGCATTGTTCTTTCAATGCTTAAAGTGACTTGTTTCACTGATATAAGTGCAATGATCCACTTTTCCTCTGTCGCCAAATCCCTGTTATCAGACTTCACAATGATTTCAGTGGCATTAGATTAAAGAGTCTGAACTGAAGTGTGACTTAACACTGCCCTTGGCAATGTCATTCATGTGCTTTGTCACCCTTTTTTGTCTTAACTATTTTAAAAATCCTAAACCACTTTCTGTCCAGTGAGATTTCAGAGATGGAAATGCAAATACACAACACGAGTGGGTGAGGCTTATTTTGCAGTGGGCTCAGTGGCAGGTAAACAATTTGCACCTTGCCAAGTTTCATAAATGGCAGTAGTGGCAAGACAGACAGTGAGGAAAATACCTTCCCTGTGTATAGATTTGATATTGTAAAACCTCTTATGAACATTAGCAGTAGATATAGAAAGTGTGTTCTTGTATTGAAGCCCTTTAAAACCTCCTTTTTCTGAGATGTTTACACAAACGCAGAGTGCCTCATACAGTGTGTGTTCTTTTATATCCTCGGGATACCCAGGATTTCCTTACTGTATCTAGCCCAAGAAGGGAAACGCTCCAAGGAGCATCTATCTCTGAAAGCCTTGTACGGCAGCTAGTGTTAATCTTCATTGGCAGGGGAGAGAGACAACAAAAGTATCTGGGTTTTGTAACTGTGTAGAAGTACAATTATGGTCTAGTTTGTGTGAATAGGTAGTAACTGCACCAAACTGAAATTACAGTGAGCCTAAGCAGAGGGCTCTGTGGCACTCTGCTTTCTGTGGAGTTGTTAAGTTTGGCACTCTGCTCTGGGCTCCAGTCAAACATTTTCTTAACCATATTAGGTTATATGGAAATTGGCCAACAAGCAATAGGCTTTTGATGTACTTATTGTTTGTGGACATATTCTATGGAGTAGACAGCCACAGCTTTTCCTATGAACTAGCAGGTTTAATAAAATAAGACAAATGGAAGCCTTTAAAAATGGTCATTAAAGTTTGATAGCAAAAAAAGAGCATTTCCCAAGACAAAGGAACCCAAAGTTGACATTATTATAACACAACTTGGTGGTTCCCTTGTGCTTTTCATCCATAGATCTTGATCACTCTGTAAATCAGATCTAAATATAAGCCCAGTAGTTAAATATTGTGCTGTTATTCAGGTGAAAAACAGGCATGCAGTGAAGCTGACTGGCTAAGGCACAAGCTTACCCATTCCCTTTGGCAGGCTTATCCAAGGCATGGTAGCCCCCAGCAGAGCGGCAGGGTGAACACGTGGACCGGTGACTCTCTACACTCTTACAACAAGGTTTGCTTGAGTTTGGCAGTTTTGTGTCCTGCTGGACTGTCAGCGAGGTCCGTTTATTTGCCTGTCCTGTTTCCTGGAGAAAACAAAGAAGAGAAACAGAAAATACTAAATATTGAGTTGTTTAGTTCCCTCATTGCAAATTATCCCCAAGCCAAACAGAATGGGATGTGGCATTTATTTTCACAATTGTTCTTCAGGACAGTTAGACAAGAGTCAGCAGCCACTGGCGAATGCCCCATTTGGGACATTGTTCATCAGTACATGCAGGCTGGTCTGCTTGCATCAGGGAGTTCCTTGTCAAAGCTGTAGCTTATGCCTGAGGTAGTGCAAAAGCAATGGGCCTGATATGTCTGTGTTGCTTCGGGGTTAAGGAAGGATGTCTGAAATTTCCCCAACCAGGGATATAATATTACATTGGGGAAATTTCAAAACTTGGTTTCAACTAAAATTTTGAAATAGAGTTTTTTTGAGATTTTCAGCTCACAATTTTTGTGTTCTTAAAGGAAGAAAAGTTGAGAAGCAGTAGTGTTGGTTAAGCATATTAGCAAGTCTACTCCAACTTCTAGTAGATTTTGCTATTAAAATGAATCTTTTTGATCAATAAATATTTTCGTAACTTTTAATTTACTACTGCTCTGTAGCTGCAAATTCTTCTTTCACTAAAATAATTATTTGCCCTTGCTAATGCTCTTCTAATACTTGCAGACAGTTGCCACGTCCCCTTTTCAGGATTTAGTCAGTCGATGCATCCTTAGCTCTTTTAATCTGTCTTTGTAAGTCATCCCCTCTCTGCTTTCTTAACGTTTTTATGGCCCTCCTGTGATCTTCCTCCAGGTTGTTGTTGTCTTTCAGGAAATGAATTCTCCAGAGCTGAATGAGATATTCCAGGTGTGATCACACAGAGCTGTGTTAGGGATATTACCTTACTGCTCTGTGAGGTTGCCTTTCTATTTCATTTAATATTGCTTGGACTCTTTCTGCTATCACATCGTGCAGTGATTTGATGTGTACTCCTAAGAAACTGGATTAAACAAGGCCAACTTTAAACCCTTTGAGCCTTTTGATTGCGAATTTTGGTAACATCTTTCAAAGATGCAATAAAGGGTGAAGCCATGCCCGTGGTTTGTAGCTAAAGACGGCGCCGTGCTGCCAGAAGGCTGAGATCCTCTTGTGAGTTGTGACCCTGCTTATTGCTGATGATGCGTATGATCTTATACATGTCATTTGACTTCTTGGTCCCCGTGTCCGCAAGTGTTAGAGGATGGTAACACTACAGTAGCTGCATTTGGTAAGGCTGCTGTGAGCATTGGTTCAAGTTTGTGCATGATCTGGAGAATAATAAAGAAGTGGAAATGTGAAATATTTGGGCAAAAGGCTGCAGCAAACCACATTACATGGCCTGTAAGCTTATGTTGTCCAGGCTTTTGGAAATGGAGGAGGACCATCATTAAAAATTCTGTTTGTGCATAACCGTTTGCCACCTTGTTTGCTAGACGAGGGGAACTAGATCAAATGAAAAGGGTGAACATTATATTGAGTTTAACTTCTGCACAGTTCACTAGAGACTCATTGAGAATATGACTTTAACATGCTCAAGTTTGCTTTGTTGTTTTTTCCAGCTGTTGTTTTTTTGTTTTATGGGACTTGCACAATCAAGTATATAATCAGCCAAAAATCTTGGAAAAGGAAGTGAGGCTGTCTTTCATTTAGGTGTGTTTATATTAGCACAAAATGAATGCAATATCCTAAAAAAAAAAAAAAAAAAGTAGCAGGGCTAGGAGTGGAGCATGGAGAGAATGAAATATTATTTTTACGTGTACTCTGAACTCATGTAAATGATGACACGTTACAAATGCTTCTTCTGAATGCAGGCTGGTAATCCACTCACTGGTACAGCATATGGATTTATTGGATTAAAGAATGCTGCGTCATGAAGCAGTTACATGAAGCAGATGCAGCTGGAGGGAGATTTGTCCAAATCTACCTCTGCCCATCAGCTTTGTGAGATACAAAGCTGGTGAAGTTTTCATTGCAGAAACATCCAGTTGATGTTAATTTGTGAAGAGCTGGCGTTTATTGGTGATATGTACCTGGTGAGGTGCTCTCTGAGTATAGTAACGTATATGACAGCCAGGCTGACTCATGGGCAATCTTTTTAACCAGGTCCAGTACTGCTTATGTGAGCTGAGAAATTTGTAGTAATGGTCCCTGAGGTTTACAAATACGTCCATGTTTTGTAGTTTTAGTAAGCTAAATTTATATTTGGAAGCGGACGCTCTGAGGAGGCTGGGCATAAACACACTTGAAAAAAAGTTTTCTTAGCGATAGTTGAATTTTTCACTGTATATGGCTGCTTATAGAGTACACTGATTAAAAGACAAAAACACTTGTGTGAAAGTTACTCCCCAGGTGAAGGCTTTTGACATAGACTGGAGCCATGGATGAGGAATGAAAGGTGTGCAAAAGGTTTGAAAAGCGCAAGGAGGATGTGCAAAGGCACATGACCTTTTGGGACGGGAAGGAGGAGGTTCTAGGTGACTGACTACTTGTGGCATTCTGCATCCTTACAACACATCAGACTAGGGCAAAATAGATGGAAATGCAACCTCTACTTCTGTTGGTTCCCACTTTAAGTCCAGTACAGAAAGGAGCTCTGCTGTAGGGCTGTAGTTCAGTTCTTGCAAGAAGGATTTCTATGGAATTTTGGCCTTAGGTGGACTTCCCAAGAACAGCTACTGTCCAAAAGATATTCCAGCTAAAATCTTCTGAGAGCAGTTTGAAAATGCTGGCACAGATTCATCTGAACTCTGATCCAACTTTAACTGTGAGAGGAACATAAGAGTTTCTGATTTGGATCTAAATGCCTCTTCCCTTCACTGTCCCGTTTGCACATAAAATGAACAAACAGAAGAACACCCCAACCAAGCAACCCCCCAAATGACCACTTATAAAGAATATGAAAGAAGAAAAAATTGTACAGAATTTATTTTTCGTGAGACTAAGGCATATTTTTAACCACAGAGAGTTATGAGCAGAGGACAGTGTCTCCTCAGCAGTGCGAGGGGAGATTGTGGCAGGGTACCACAGCACAGAAAACAACGTGACCCACACTGCACTTGCTGTGTTTTGGCTGGGTTACAGCTTTTGCAGAAATTCTTATTGTTGTCAGCACCACAACAACTGTTGTTACTGGCATCTGCATGGATACTTTTCCGTGGCTTAATCCTGAAGCACCGGGACTGGGCTAGTGGATTAAGTTGTGTGAGCAAAGACAGGAATATTCAGCAAGATGCTTTGTTTTTCCTCTACCTCAGTTTTCCTGTTGGGAATAACCTGTTGTGGCAGAACCAGATTAGGCAACATATGCTTGATCAGGAGTATTTGTATGTCAGTTACAATATACAGTTCTGTTCATGTGAATGTTTAGCAAGGTGCAATTCCTGCCTGAAGTGTTTCCAACTTAAAATAGAAAAATAGGCATGCGCGGAGAGGGAGCAGAGGTGCAGACTGGCTTTCCTAGGGGCCATAGAGTCTGTTTAGAAGAGGGCTGGGTATGGTGCCTGGTCCCCAGAAAGGTCTTCCAGTGGCAGACTCAGTAAACATCACTGCGGCCTAAATATTAAGGTGAACTATCCTGATATAGGCAAAATGCAGTTTTGCTTTGAGCTGAGAGGGTCTTGCACCCTCAGAGCTGGTCACTTTTAAGGACAGTTAACTTTGCTTAAGGATTCACCTATATGAAATGAATACGCCTGTGGCAGCAGGAAGGCTGGGGTAGCTGGGCTTACAGAGATTTCAGGTCTTTCCAAAGCCCGTGCACAAGTCTGGATGAGCTGGCTACAGCCTGGATCCACACTTCAAAGTCTTCAATGAACTTTAAAATTACACAGTAGGAGATTTTTGGGGTTGATTCTTTTTCCTAGAGGTGAGCCAGTGGTATGAAGCTGAGATCTGGATGTGTTCTGGATCCAGCCTCCTATTTTACATGTATAAAAAGCAGTTATTTTGAAGCGCCAATTGATTGTGGCCCACCTGTGTTATTCTTGGGACAGAATTATGCTGTTGCTTTGGAAGTCTTTTTCTATATGTCTCTTTCCATATGCCTCGCTCTGTGCCATTGTAACAGAGCAAGCTAAAGAGTTGCTACTACATTTTCTTGTGTTTTGGGGAGAAAAGCCTTCCTATTGCTGGTTTCCCCTCCCCGTCTGTTCCAGAATTTTAGTTAATCAAATTCTTGGCAAGATTATTAAGTAGCTTAGATATAAAAAAAGATTTTGGTTTATGACTCTTAATAAAATGTGTAGATGTGCCTGTGAAGTTAAAGGTAAGTAGCTCTCATACTCCCGAGTGTAAGCTGAATGCTGTGGGATTCAGAAAAAGAATTCACCTGTCTTATCCTGCTTATTATTGCATGATTTGATAGGTGAATTGTGAATTTATTTCATCTTCTTCTGAATTATCTCATAGCCTCTGTTGGAGGCAGAATGCTGATGTTGGTAGAGTAGCAGCTACAGCTGTTATCACTAATGTTATGGTTATGATCCAAACAAAAATAACAGATCAAAGCTCTATAATAATAGAAAGAGGAATTTTATAAACAATTCCAATATGGGGGAAATTCAAGTGAAAATAGTAGCGGCTAGGGACAGTTTCAAGGAGAGGAAATAGGCACTCAGTGAAAGTCAAAGCTAGCAACTGTCCATCGTATCTCTTTAAAATCTCTCTAAGTTTTCAGGTTCAATTTTTTTTTTTTCCTTTAAGGAAAAGAAATTGAATTAATGTACTTCAAAACCATACGCTTGGCAAAAAAATTTCCGTGTCTTGAGTTCATTATGCTTATACATCTATCTGGATTTAGATTGGGGTTTTGCATGTCGATTTGATTGTTATCTATGGTTAACAGAATGTCCATAGTCAGAGTATCTCGGGTTCTGGTTTTGTTACATCTGTCATTGACTTTTGATACCTTTTGGCTATGAGAATATGCTGACTTGCCAGTTGAATCCTTAGGAATCTTTCTCTGCAAATGCTTCTGTGGAGAAGGTAATGACTGTACACTTCCTCTTCCTTCATGTGGTCTTTTGATGAGCTCCAACTTACTGCTGCTCTTGTTCAGGACACATGTATAGCATTTATGCTGAAACTGGCAGACGGTATTACAAAATATAGAAGGTATGCTAGAAGAAATGTTGGCAAGGAATACAGTCCATTCTATTGGGCCAAACCAGAGGTTACTACTCAAGTAAATTTTGGGTGGTATATTCTGTTCTGGGAGGGTCCTGTGCAGAGCTTTGCAGTTTGCCTCAGTTGACCTGTAACAGTGCTTAATTATCCTTCTCTTTACACAGTTTCCCCACGTGTCTTAATTGGCAGGGAAATTGCTAGCATCAAGGGAGAAAAATCAGTCTCCATTGCTCCATCTTAAACACATTATATCTTGTCCTGCCCTCAGTGGTTATGAAGAGTTTATCTTTCTCTTCTCCTTCAATATAGGTGAGGAAAATGACTATGTCTTTTTGGCTCAGCAAACCTGACCCTTCCAGCCTCTCAATAGAGGCCATGTTTCCTAGATCTCTGAAAACTTGTTACCTTCTTCTGGACCCTCTTCCAATTGGTCCACATCTTTCGTGAAGTGAGGTATACCTGCAGATGGTCTCAGGACTCCAGCCAGGAACTGACCAGTACTCAAGAGGAAGGAAGTGCTGTTCTTAATTGCTGTGGTTGCTCCTACAGCCCTGGGTGTTGGCAGTTCCCCCGCCCCCCCCCCTTATTTTTATTGGTTTTTTAAGAACTGAGAATTACTGTTTCATTTAGTAAATCACTATGTAGCGTTTGTGAAAGCAGTTACCAAACCACTATAATGTTTTTCTGAGAGATTAATCCTGTAAGTTTAGAATTCTCAGAGCTGAAAATTGCCTGGTTTTACATGTTCTGTTACTAGTCAATTGTGCCTTCACTTGCAATTCCCAACATTTATATTATTTTAAGCTATTAATAGCAAAATATGTGTTAAAGAAGAATCTTGACCTTTTTGATCAATGACTTGGGCTGCCTAATATATTCAGCCACATCATGACCAAGTGGCTTCACAGGATAGGTCAGGCTGAAAAACAAAATAGGCTGAATCAGGGAGGCAAGCCCTAGAGCAATGTGGGAAACGGAAACGCATGCATGAAATGCTTCAATGTGTTTTTGAAAGTGATTAGAACACCAATTAGAGAAACACTCTAGGAGAGCAGGATGGATCTGGAGCCAAGTTTCTTTAGCACTTATGGGCGTGCTTCATATTCATTTTTAATATCTGGTTTTAGAAATCTTGAGAAAGAAGAGGCAATGCTATGACAGAAGAACAAATATGTTTTGTTGAAAGTGAAGTGAGTCCTGTGGAAGATGTCATGTTATTAGAGTTGAAGCCACGCTCCTTCAATACAAGATGAACAGCTTAAGGTGTGGTGCTTGCTCATCTAATCCTTCTTGCTACCCCATGACTGAAAGACTTTGGAGTCTTTGAAGTGAATTTACCATAGCAGTGGGAGAATCGTCCAGATCTTCTTAAGCTTGGCCTCCTGGAGGTTTCCTAGATGCTCAGATTATTGTTAACGAAGAGGACAGCTCTTGTCACATACATCCCCTGAAGAAGTAAATTGAGAACATCTATGTTGGTAGCAAAGAGATTGCAGGTTCCTAACATCCGTTCACCACGTTTCAAATATGCTGAATTCTGAATTCCCCTTTGGAGGGGAAGATCCATATACACACTTTAATGCTACTGAGCCATTCGTTCAATTCAAGCCACCTTTTTCTACTTTGTAAAAGAGAGGGAATGAAAAGGAGTGTTTATCAGCATAACTATGCAGTAGAGAAAAAAGCTTTGGAAGCACAAGACTAAGGAAATACAAAATTGGACTTGTTATTGTAATGAAGCATAATGGCAAGGGTTCGCAATGGGCCTGTTACTGTAACTAAGCAGAGAAAAGGCTCTAATCCTTTGAAGAATACAAGTTTTTTTTACATTATTTGCCCGTTTGTGGGTGTGACAGATGGGGCTAGGAGTCCGTGGTACATCTCTGTGGGGTCTGTGTAGGTCAAGCTGAATGCGGCCAATATTCGCAGAATAAGAGAATTACTAAAATAAGCTTTCTTTCCCTGGTGACTGCCTAGCTGCAGTATTTACCTTTTGGAAATACCAAAATTTACTTCTTATGGTGATAACTGATACACCATAGATTTTCACTGTTTTAGGAATAGGAAATAACTGCTGATTCAAACTCTCCCATACACTGAATGAATAAGGACATACATTTTTAAGCACACCACCTTGTCTTTCTTTTTGAAAGTTTTCTTTCTGAACCCAGGAGTATCTTGTGCACATTACTGTGGTACATACATAGACCTCAACTGAGTGCTAGGTATTAATAAAATTCCATTTGTGTATTATGTACTCTTACAAGATGTTAATGGAAATCCATGGAAACATGAAAGAGGATTTCAAGTAGGTTTTGAGCCAGGCTCTACATTAGAATAAACATATCGGTAACAGTCAGTTGTGCAAAGGTAAATACTTGTTTTCATCTTCACAATGTAACAGGAGTGTAAACACATTGAGCGTTTACTTAGTAATGTAATATATTATTTGTGTAGACTTATGAAGAAAAATCAAGTGTTTTCCTTTTCCCTCTCCACCCTTTCCTCTGGGGCATTGTTTCAGTGTGTCCGTATTTGATCTGATCTGAACCTAGGGAACTGAAACAATTTTTTTTCCACTGACTTGATATGTTTTGGTCATTCCCTGAGGCTCAGGCATGTTAGTCGGGTCACTTTTCTTTCCTCAGAGAACCCTTTAAGAGTTCATCTCTGTTACAAAGGCCATAATGAATATTCAAGAAACATTTAAATAAAAACCTGGAAGCTGAAGTCTCCATCTCACTAATACGTCATGGCTCAGTGATAAAGTAAATTGTGCATCAGGGCTCCTAGTAATCAATAACATTGTCATTGGATAGTGTAATGCAATCATGATACAAATTCTTTCTGCTGATTCCTGTTACTAGCAAGCAAACTGGCAGTTTAACTTCATACTGGCAGAGTTTTTGGTGGATTATGTATTTCCTTTGCTTGCAAAGCGGTCATAGAGCTGGTACAAAGGTGTAATGCTAGTGTAAACTCCCTAAGCTAATAGAACCACAGATGATCAGATTTGCAGGCTTTGGTGGTACATTTGTGCACGAACTTAGTGATTGTGAAACCCCAGTCTAAGTGTAACTAGTCAACCACAGTTAGGTTGATGGTTGGGCTCGATGATCTTAAAGGTCCCTTCCAACCTAGATGATTTTATGAATTCCAACTACCTTAGCTATCCTTAGAATTACAAGTGAACTAGTGCTCTTTCGAGAAAGAGTATGAGAACAAAAAAACTAACTGCTCCCAGTTAGCATCTTGTGTGAAGGCCACTTCCATGTCTGCCCTTCAAGCAATGTTAACACCCATTAAAATCTTGCTGTATGGCATAAATAGTATATTTTTAATGTTATTTTTCATTACATAGCATATGTCTACTCTTGAAACCTGGTTCAGATGATTAAAATACACATAAAAAGGCAGAAGAAGGGAGAAAAATTTCAGATTTTTTATGAATTATATCAATGAGACCTCAGATGTTAGTGTCCCTGTTGGGGCACATAAAAACTTATGGTCTTGAAGTTTCTAGGTATATCTGTTAGATCAAGACATCAGTGTTAACAGAAGTGATTGCTTTTGTCGTACTGGAAGCATTGGCTGTGCTCTGCAATAATATCGATGGTGCTAGGGAAAGCAAGATGAGATGTTTAATGATATTTAGGTAAGGTTGATGTTAGACTTGAATGTCACAGCTCCTGCAGATGTGCCTTGGACACAGGATCGTCCTGACTCTTACTAAATACAAATAAAGTGAAGTCAACTAAAACCCATTGCCAGTTAAAAAGCCCCTGTGATGGAGTACAGCTTGGCAAATAGAGAGCTGGACGGCATCTTAGAAGGACCAAGGGTATCCTCTCGCTGTTTCAGACTTTTTCCATCTCTCATGTGGGAAAGCTTGAATAGCTTGTGTTAATTTCCTGGGATGTGATCCTGTAATGTGTCTCAGTGAGGAGCAGCTTGAAGCAGATTTGTTCATGTTCGGCACATCATGTTACTGAGCTCTTGATTTCTAGGTGGATTGTACAGTGCTGGCTTGATTCATTCTGAAGTTTATGTCCCAGTCAGACATTTTGGTTAGTATGTTGGATGCTGCATATTTCATGGTTGATTTAGCTGGATTCGTAGAGCTTTCCGTAGACCATGCAATTCTAGAAAGAAATTTATGGGTTTGAATGAGTAACCAGTTACATAGGGCAAATGGCACTGTCTCCGATTACCGTACAAAAGGAAGTTTGGGTTTACCACTAATTGCAGATAAAAATTAATATTTGCAAAGGAGACACGTATGATTTATTTATAAGTGTTTTCTGTTTCCATAATGAAATTTCCTTCGGGTTTAAGTACAGTCATTTGGAGGAAAAAGCAGAGGTCTGTGGCTCATTAGTTTCTGGTGGTTGTCAGAAGCCATTAATCAATTGCCCCTTTTACCAACATAGGTCCTAATTCAGAAAAGCATTTAGGCACATGCTTAACTGTAAGCATGTGTTTCAAAGCACTTTGCTAAATCAGAGCTTTAATGTGGTTCAAGCTTGCCGCATTTCTTTCCAAGTCTAAGGTTACCTTGAAATGACAGGAGTAGCTAATACATCAGCTAAGGTGCCATGTACCTTCCTCACCTGTCTTTTTAGAAAGTGATGTGCAAGGGGAAAAAAATGGGTCAGTTTTTCCCTCTGCCCACTTCCCCTCATCCTCTTCAAATCCTACCTCAAATGGAGGTACTGAATAGTAGAGCATGTGAAACAGTAATGAGTCAGGAGCAGGGAGAGTGAAATGAGGGGAAAGCAGTTGCCGTTTAATTGTTTTGAACTCCTGGTTTTGCTAAAGCCCACTTGACTATGCGGAGGAAAGGGGAAGGCAGCAGAGGTGTGTTCTGACATGGCCAGATCAATCCTGGTATGCAGGATCTCATAAATCTAGGTAGGGTACACATACATCTTAGTCTACAGAGGAGACACAGAGTGAGGGGAGCTTGAATTTAATGCTCCCAAGCACTTCTACTCTTGTGAAAATTACAGTGAGACTTTCAGCAGTGATGAAAGGTCAAGACTGAGGGTTTTGTTCTCAGTCCCAGGCTTGTCCATTTTGTCTGGTGCAAAAAGGGTGCAATCCCACCACAGTTATCCTGTGGAGAAATTCCATGGCTGAAGCAACATGCTAACTGGAACAATGTCAGTGTAACTGGCCCCTGTGTCTACCCTTCCCATTATAACTCCAGTAAGAGAATCCAAGAAACCTGGGTGTTGGTTTTTTTTTCCTTTACATTTATGCATACTTGAATTTTAATTTAGTGGAGATGATTGAGAGCTGCCAGAAATTACAGCAGTTACTAGACCAATATTTTTTTTATGTATCAGCAGGACGTTGGATGTAAAGGGAGAATAAAGGGAACCAGTCTTACAGTCCCTTCAGGATTTGCTTGGTATAGGAGAGAGTATAGCCTTTACGCACTTTTTCACTCTCTTTTATGAAAGTCAAAGGTCTCCAGCAGTGACAGCCACATATCACACAAAGACCTTGATTCATTAAGGACTTTGCCGTAGGGTTGCTGCCTGTTGAATCATCAGCACCACCTTCTGATGAACATAGGTTTCCTTTGGATTTCCTCCTCTCAAATGTTGCTGCCACTCAAACTTGTTTTGCTTGTGAAATCATTTCAGCCTGAGGTTGTACGTGGGAAGGAAAATGACTTCATTGATTCATGTTTCCATTTTCTTCCCTTTCCATATTTGACAGCAACAAGAACACATGATGGAACGTTGCACATAAACCTTTGCTATGTACATTACATAGATGGAAATGACAACAGGCTTTGCCTTTCAGACTGAAGCAAAGCCTCCATTGCTCATAATGGACCTTGACTATGCAACATGCATTAAGTAGGTTAGTGTGGAAAATTTTGCATGCTTCCTTTGACTTTCTATCAGTATTTTCCCCATCCCAGAGAAAAGAAACCAAAACACTTTCTATTGTCTATATTAATAGTTTTATACCATACTTGTGAGGAGCTCAAGCACTGTTTATGTTGAAAAGAATTCCAAGACCTCAAAGACTTAAAATCTGACCAGATGAGAATCAAAGGGCAGCAGGGGAAGAAGAAGCACTGAGGCAAACCCTTGCCCCCCATCTCACCCCAAATTATGTGGCAGAGTTAGGCAGATAAGTCTCATCTTGACTCTCAGGTCACAGCTTTCTCTTTTTCTGGTAAAGGGTAACTTTCAAAAGCTCAAATTGTTTGCCGTAGCTCAACTGATAATGGTGGCAGTGGCTGTCCCCTTAGCATGCTTTTCCTCTCAGATCCTCAATAGAATTGTCACCCATGCCAGTGGCGAAATCTTTTTGACAAAAATTGTTTTTCCACTCTAGTATGAGTTACTGAGGCACGTAAAAGCAGAGGTTCTGTGGTGCTTTTTTTTTTTTTTTTTTCCCATTTAGAGCACGTTCCTTTGAACGGTTTTGGAAAGTGAAAGCAATGCTTATGGAAGTTCTAAGATAGTTCTTAATTTTCCTTCATGCTTTGGTTGCGTATTTGCTTGGAATTCCTAGTTGCCTTGTGCAAGAGGTTTAAGGGCCTTCACATCTGATACCTCTGCTCTATGGTTTGCTGTGCACCGTGTGTTTGGATATTGCAGATCCATCAGGAGTGCAAGCTGTGGGCTCTGTACAAAACACTACACAGGGCAAGTCAGTCCTTTAGCCTATATGTCTCTACAACTTTGAAGCAGTCACTTATTGCTACTCAAGAATCCTTGCTCTAGAGAAAGCAGCACATCTGAGGAAAGGGATCATTAATAGTAAATTGATTATTTGTCAAGATAAGCCATCCAGTCCTGACAGATGCTGAGCAACCATAGGTGGCCCTGGAAAGTGTGAATCCTTGGCTATTCACAGAAGACACTCACCAACAGCAGAGATGCGATCTTTAACAATTGAATAAAATACCTATATTTGTTTCTAGGCCATGAAGTTTAACAAAAAAAGAAAGGGGAAAGGATGGACAGGGAACAAAAGGAGAAATGGGTGGGTTATATGTGATTAATACAGATTTAACTTTGCTGTTTGTGATGACGGTATGCAGTGATGAAGTGGATGTGTTCTGTGATTTATTTTCTTCTACTTTAAAGCAGTGGAGCTCTAAAAATGACTAATGAACCTCCTTTCAAGGTTCATATCTATGACCTAATTCATATGTGCAGGAATCTTGTCTTCCCTTTAACTGCAGCAGAAAGTTGAGGGTTGCTTATCCAAAGAGTGTTAGATGCCAAAGCAGAGACTCTGGACAAGATCCAGCACAAATAGCTGCATTCCATTGAAAACAGGAATCAGATGTACAGTGTACATGATAGTCTAATTGGCAGATGCTATTTACCATATGTTAATTGCAAGCCGTTTTGTAAGTTATGATGTTGATTAAGGCAATAATTAGAGCAGTTCCATGTAAGATGCTGAGTTGTTAAAAATAATTGTTCTGATAGAAGCATTTTTATCAGGATAACATTGAAACTTGTTCTTCAGAACAAGAACTTGTTAATGTGTATTGTTCATAACTTCCACTGATGCAAATTGGAATACATAGGAATAGTTTCCACCGAGAAGTTATTACCTAAGTTATTACAAAAGTACCTGTTGTACTTTTATACTGTAGAAGATAGTATGGTTTGTACATTTGCACACTGTTTTTGTGCTACATATATTGCAAGATGTATCTGTGTATAGTTATCATGAAACTCTACTGTAATTGCAGAATCACAGAACAGCTGAAGTTGCAAGGGACCTCTGGAGATTTCGTAGTCCTCCCTGCTTCTGCTCAAAGCAGGGTCAGCTAGAGTAGGTTGCTCACGCTCATGTCCAGTTGGTTTTTGAATATCTCTAAGAATGGAGACTTCATGATCTCTCTTTGTTGAACTTCATAAGGTTCCTGTTGGACCATGTCTTCAGCTTGTCAAGGTCCCTCTGAACAGCAGCACAACCATCTGGTATATCAACCACTCCTTCCAGTTTTATATTGTCTGCAAACTTGTGCGGACATTTCCATCATCTGTGTTCTTAATGAAAATGTTACACAGTATTGGTCCCGATGTTGACCCTGGTGTACCACCACCAATGACTGGCCTCCCAGCGGGTTTCATAACATTGATCTCAACCCTCTGGGCCTGACAGTTCTCACAGTTTTCTATCGATCTCTTTGTTTATGTGGATGTTATATGCTATGAGACAAATGTCAAAAGCCTTACTAAAGTTGAGATAAACAACATCCACTGCTTTCCTGATCTCAAAATAATCTAAACTAATTTCTCCATGCTTGGAGTGTTATGCCATCTTTAAATGTAAATGAGCGTAACTGGGAATAAAAATTTGGTTATCTAAACCTGACTCTTTTCAATCTTTGTTGGAGGTGATTGACTTTTTTTCAAAGAAATTTTCAAAGATACAAGGTGCATAAACCCTATTAAAACTTATGCAGTTTGGGCACTTAACTGTTATTTATACCTTCAGAAATCTATATTTTGTGCCTTCCTAGAAACATGTGTGTTGGCCAAGCCAGGTACTTGTCTGTCAGAACTAATTTTGGAGCTTGAGAGCAAGGCAAGGGTGCCCTGTGATCTTGAAGTACCTCTTCCAGGGTTCTGTGATCAAAGCTTCTCCATTAAGACCGCTTTAGTACTTTATTTCCAAGTTTATAAAATAAAGGGCTCATAAGTGATCACAGGAAGTTACTGATATGAATGATGCCGGTATCAGTGGAAAATAGCTTTGCTCATTAGTCATGGTAACTAACAATCCATTAACATGCTGATTTCTGTTTAAGAATATATTCTATTCCATTGTAAATGACTTATGACTAGGACCCTAGTAATTCTTAGTAGCTTGTTTATTAATGTTTAATATTAGTGTTATCTGTGTTTTGTTGTCTATCACATTACCCTGCATCCAGAACGAAACTCTTGACATTGAGAGTTTGTCCATAATTACTCTGGTGATGTAGGCTGGACTCTATGACCTTGACGGTCTTCTCCAACCTAAATGATTCTGTGATTCTATGAACGGTTACGCTGTTTTTGGTCTCCTTTGAAATGTCAAATTACTTTATGCAGCCATCTGTAGACATAAACAGGGATTGTTCTCTTAGTTACAAAAAGTATATAGTATAACACACAGAGCACCAAACTCCCAGTGGGAATGATAGTATATAAATGGAGCTCAGGTTATGTGCTCTAGACAAATTTGGAGGCTGCAGATCAGCCTCTGGACTGTGCAAAGCGTATGACAAGCCTCTTATGTTGTGTTGTCTCTGTGGTGTTGGGAATTTATCATAGTAGAGGAAAGAGTAGGGGAAAACTGTTGCAAGAGGAGAATCAAAATGGTGTGCTCGTATTTCAGACCAATCCAGCAGGCACGATGCTGTAGTTCCTTGTTAGTACAGAGTGGTCCCAGGATCTCTTCTTACGGGAGACCAGCTGCAGCTATGGCCATGGTAGTTTGTATCGTTAAGGCTGAGCGGTGCTTCAGCTGTATCTCACTGCGCACATGGTTGAAGTGACTTCTGTTCAAGTAGCTGGGCTGGCCACCTTCACATGGGACATATTAAAGACATCCCAAAAGGAACAGAGCTAACCATCTGATTGCACTAAAGAGCATGGTGGGGAGGTAGCAGGAATCTCACACGACTTTTCTTTTAGCATATAGTATTATTCTGAAAAACGTACTGAAAACCCTACTGTTGGCACATGCTTGTCGGTACAAGAATACTTGTCACGTGTCACCATGCTTCCCTTATACCACAGCGCTGAGGTTTCTCTTAGCATTTAAATTGGAAAGAAGCTGACTTTCTGTCTATGTTCTACAGTCAAGTAGTCACCTAGCACCATGTCATTATAACAAGTTATTAAGCTGTACCAGCAGACATGAGGAAAAAAGCTCCTTTTTCTCTCCTTAAAAAAAAAAACAATAGTACTTCACACAATTTAGTGAACAGTGTGTATTGCTTTGAGAGACTAGTTTTTATCCATTCTCTCAAAGTGGAAAGAACCCCAAGTAGGGGAAATCACCATGCTGAAGAAGAGGCTACTTTGATTTATGTCATCTTCAAAGTGTTCAGACTTCCAGTCACACTCTAAGCTCTCAAATTGAAATAACCATGTCTACCCAGGGATTTGTAAGGGCTTAGCCACATGTGTTCAGAATTGTACCTCTCATTGAAGTAGCACAGTTTTCCCTTCCTAGAAGAAGCTGTTTGCTGCCGTTGTAAAGGCAAGATTGAACTCGTGAAATTTTATGGTGTTTTTTTTTTTTTTTTCTTTTCTGCTCTAGCAAGAGAGTTTACCTAGATAGTGTGGTCCATAATTACTTGGCTGTGGACGCGTTACTAGGGGGGCGATGTGCAGGGCACCAGAAGAGAGTAAACAATGCTGTGACTTCTATGTACAACCAAACAGTCTTTGTATTGAGGCAGGTATTTAAAAATAGTGGCAAATCAATCCACAGAGAAATGTGCACCTCTGAGAATGGAGTAATTTTTGAGTGTTTGTCCTAAAACTGGGAGAGCTTCATTTGCAATTGGTTGGTCTGCTTGTGAGTCTTAGGTCATGGACACCTCATGGAAGAATTGTAGTTCAAGAAGACTTGAGATTTCATGTCAGAGTGTAGATATACATATCGCATACCTCTTCTGAAAGCACTCAGGGAATATTTTCCTCTTTAATAGAATAAAGAAAGTAGATAAGTGGGTACTTCTTAAGCTTTGTGTCTGATTTTAAGAATTCCAGTGAGACAAGAACCCTTAAGACACGGCACGTATGTAGAAAATTTTGATTATAGACAATCTTTCAGCTTTCTCCTGAATGTCCATCTGAAATTTTATTATATCTGTCTTGAAGTAAAAATGTTGCACAGTTTGGGGGCTGATAAATCACGGTCTCTACATTAACTATATAAATATTTTTAACCATGTATCATCTTCACAGATGTTTGGTCTATTACCAGGCACATGTGATCCACTTGAAGTTTCAGTAGGGCACTAAAGATATTGTTGCTGCATTGTACGCTTAGAACTAGACAGTACTTAGGGCTTTGTCTGAAGCTTCCTCTTTTCTCCTTCCTCCTCCTCCCAATATTTTTAATGCTTTGGATGTCATTTATGGATGTATAAGAGGCCCTTCAATCCATGTAAAGATTGTTCTGGCTCAAACAAGGAAGTTGACAGCAACGGAATTGCTATTTCTAGAGAAGACAGCAATTTATCATCTTCTGCCACACTTGTCGCTGCCCTCTCTCCCTTTTCAGAGCATACCGCTGAAAGAATTTGACAGAAACCAGTTTTGTGTTTCTAGGAAATGGAGCATTTGTTTCTTTCAGAGAAAGTTGTGGTTTTGGTTTTTGGTGTTTTTTTTTTCCCTCTGTAAAGAAGACCAAATGGGAGAAAAAAAAAAAAAAGGCTGGACCACTGTTTGATGCACTGGGAGGCCCCCATGTACGGTCTTCATTCACAGAACATGTCTCTGACCGTATAAGTTTATTTTCCCTGTGTTACAATCAGCCTAGTGTAAAATGAGAACAGAAATCACTCTTTTCTCCATAGGTTTGTTGCGAGATTGGAAACTGTAAAACACTCAGTATTGCAGTGGAAATCATACGAATACCATAGACAGAACCAAAAACCTTACTGCTGTTGAATGTCGACTAAAAGTGATTAGAGATATATTTGTGCTCATGTATTGCAAGAAACCATACAGACTTCACCAGGGGAAGAGATAATGTCTTCCCCTGAAGCCTTCCCTGTGTGGAGTTTCAACCGTGTTCCTCTCATGCTGGGATGCAGCTCTTTTGATTTCCCGCAGATACGCTGAGGACAATGCTGTGTATGGAATCAGTGATTTGCTACTAGAAGGATGATATAGCTCCTGTCCCACCCTGTCAGGAAAGTGCAAAGTAGCCAGACATTAACTGGGAGTCAGTTTGTGCCTAACTGGGCTGCAATAGCTGCCACTACCATCACTGGTACTCTGTCAGCTTTGTACAACAGTGAAAGGCTTCATTCTCTGAAGCTGCTAATCCAACATCAGTTAGAAAACTTCATAATTACTTTTTTGGTTGCTCCCTCCCCCCTCTTTTCAAATTCATCCTAGAAACAAGTTATCACTGAAAAACAGAGGTGGGAGCACACTATTAGTTTTCACAGTCTTGCTGCCAAGTGATTGAATCTGACATTGTCGCACAGAAGGCTAATTTCTGCAGCATGGAGCTGGCATTCCAGGCATTGCACTGCAATGCGAGGTCTATGGGAAAAAGTCGAGGAGCACTGTGTGGAGGAATTATGTCGGCCAGCCCAAATTCCAGCTGAGGAATCCCTAGATGATAATTATTTAGGAAGTTTCTGCTCTCTAGTGGGTAGAAGTCAAAATTAGAAAAATATCTGAGATGATGAATGGCTTGGAGGAGAACAATTTAATTGTTTTGACAAAAGCTGTTTTGTAGATCAAATTCAGATCTAAACCACTAGCCATCTAACTTCTCAAACCCTCAATGTCTCTCTCTCTTTTTTTTTCTTTTCACCTTTGATTATCTATTTTTAATCTCCTGTTTCTGCAAAGGTAGGTAGAATGAGCCGCGCTGCATGAAGTATTTGTTATCATAAGGCTTTCTGTGCAGGTCTCCTATCTGACAGTAAATCGACAGATTCCTTCTCTATTGCTGTGTGGGCCTCTTTCCTAGATGCAAAATCAAGCAGTGCAGATCATCTGTCTTTTTGGTGTCTATAGAAGGGACAAGCATCACTGAGGATGTGTCACCATGCAGCTGCAATGAGCCCCAACCATAAGCTGGAGGGACCCGTAAAAGTTACTTTGGTCCTTTAGTGTGATGAACCTAGCTCAAGCCTACTGCTAAACTGTTAACCTGTTTTCAGGTTGGTCTGATTCCCTCTGTGCCAACTGTTCTCCCCATCTTTTTTATCTTCTTTTATACTTCTGTATCACGGCTGCTTTTCCTCTGTTTTTAACATCCTCTTTCATTTTCCGCATCCCCTTTTCTTCCCCGTGTTGTGTGTTTTGGGTGTGTTTTTTATCTAAAGCATAGGGCAGGTTTATTTCTATAGCTACTCCTTCTGTCAGCTTCTTTCACTCGACCACCAGAAGTAATGTTATTTTTAGTCTGCCTAAAGTAGATGCAAGTTGTGATAGGTAGAGAGGTCTAATAGGTTTAAAAGTGTTAGGACTGTAGAGACCAGAGTTCCCCTCTCTGACTTGTATCAAAACAAATGAAACTAAACTGGTGCTAACTTCATGTCATTGTCATGATGTGACATTCTGAAGGTGTGGGCCTCTGCCATTTCAGTTAAAACATTTGCTCTCTGAACTGGGAGAAGTCATAACTTGGCATCTATTGAATGGATGAAGCTAGGCATCATTTCATATATGAACTACTTCATTCCCAAATTTTCAACAGGACCAGGAAAGGAAGATGGAGCATATTCAAATGGCAATGTTCTTTGAACTGTATTTTTGTATATTACATGGTAGGAGAAATCAGTAGAGTGGGAGACTGTTGTTTAGTTTAGTATATTTCTACAAATTAAAGATCAAGGAAATCCTGAGGCTGACACGAGGGTTCTGTTTTAAAATAAGAAATTCGTAAGATCGAAGCATCGGTCATCTTGAAATCCACTCAGTGAATGAATCCTGATGTCTATATGATACTTTGCTGTTTATTAGCCTAATGTGACCCTTATAGAAAGGTTACTTTGGACAAATGGCATCAGGACATAAAATTAATAAACTCTCCCTGAGTGTTGTTAACAATGAGAGCTGACAATAGACAACATCAACTAGTTTCCCATGAGAAACAAAGAAATATCAAAGGGCTGTGAATAGCATTCCATTTTCTGTTTGCCAGATGAAGATGGCACATGTGGATGGTCTTAAATGTTTTGCCCGTTTTGGCACATGCTTGCATTTTCAGTGGCCTAGCTTCTTGGTCTCAGATTTAAAAGACAAAATAGCATTATTATCATATGACAAGAGGCTCCCAGGCTTTTAAAACACAGTAGAATCATTGCGTTATTCCTTACTGATATGACTGGTTTTCTGAATAAAAGGCTGATGGCTTTTCTAAGTGACTTTGTTACAATTCTTCCCTGCTAGAGAGGATCTCTTATCTTCCATTTGTATTTTTGAGTTTCACTTTGGTTTCCCTGTCTTCCTCAGTATTTGTGTGATTGTACATACCTCCCTGCTATTATTCAGGCAATGGAACAAACCTCCCACATCTTTTTCTTTGTTTTGGTTTTTAGATTGAGCTGTTGCAGATCTTGAACAAAAGCAAAAATGCTGTGGGAAGGATAGTAGAATCCTCTTCAGTAGTCAGAATTAGGATGTTCTTATTTTGATAGTCAAATAGTCACCCTATCTGGAAAAGGAAGAGTTCAACTGAGAAGCCTCTCTGACTTCTCTGTTCTCATGTAACCCTTAGACTGAAGCAGCAAGTGACCATCTGAAAGATAAAACCATCCCTCCAATCATGTTTAATTCAACTAAATTCTATTCTTACATGGAAATCAGTGTAAAACTGAAGGAGGCCGAAGCATAGCATGGCTAGGTTCTGCAAGTGCCAAGCTATTCTCTCCCCCGCCCCTCTTATTTTCTAATGTTTAATGCAATTTTGTGTTGCCGCAAAAGAGAATTAATGTTCATAGAATTAGTTTCAGCTCTGCTTCGATGCTGAATTACCCAGAAAAGTCATTCTTTGTTGTGTACTCTTGGTCACTAAGCTGTCGAATTATCTACATTTGGTTGGGATGAGGAATAACATCTGAGTTCCAAAGGCTTTTTAATGTTTTTTTGTTTGGTTGGGGTTTTTTTTATATGGTTTGGGCAACAATGACTTGAACTCTCACTAGTTGCAGCAACGTTTCTTTGTGAGCCAATGTCCTTGAGACAAAACAAATACATTTCTTTGCCTAATGCGGTTTTCATTCCTCTTCCAAAAATATGCAGAGCACAAAGAAAAATGTTCTGCAACCCAGTATCCTCTTTCTCCTGTGCTTACTGTTGCATCACAAATAATATGCATTATGCTATTTAGTTCTCTAACCTTATGTCTGTGGTCAACCACAACTTTTCTCTGGAGTCAATGGAAGATGCAGATACTAGAGGAATCTGGATGTGAGTCAGCAGATACTGACCAGAACTGGGTGAAAAATTATTTCTGTCTTTGTTTTCACAAATTCAGAATCTTGCTGGAAATGCAACAGGATGCGTAGAAAGACCTCATCAGGTAGAAAAGCAGAAAGAGAGACACTTTCAGTCTAGTCCACTGGCTAGGTCTCCTTGCAAGATTGAAAGTTTAAATACCAGTCTGTGTAGCTGGGATGGAGGTTGGGTCTTTCTTGTGAAAATGTGGGTATATTGATCATCCTGTACTGTGCTGTTCCTGCTCAGGACTCTCTTTTTAGAGCTGCTCTGCACTGAATAAATAATGAATTATTCTATTCCCTTTGTCAATGGACTTTTTTAATGTAAACTGGAATGACTCCAGATAGATGCAAGCAAGTTATACTGCAGAACAGCCCTTAGGCTGGTGACTTGCTGCACGTGATGGTACTTATCTGAGATGCAGGAGGTCTATATAAGTATTTTCACTTCACCTGAATTCTCTTTTCTCACAAGTCAGCTCAATGGCTAATCATTAGATAGATCTTTCTTTGATTCAACCAGAACTGATGACTTTACTCGGTTGCAGGTGGATAATTCTATAGAAAATTTCAATTTCATTGACCTCTTTTGGGGAAGGTTTACTCCATTGGCTCCTACATGTTTTATCAGAACAATTGCAACTGCCTCTGGATATGTATTTCATACGAATTATGGCCTAAAACATCTTAAACAAAATGTAAATAACTACTAATGCAAGTGGGGAGAGGGCAAGTAGAAGTTGATTAAGCAAGATAAGATTTTGAAATGTGATGTGGAAGCAGTGTAGAGAAATAATTGTGATAAGGCTGGTCTGTGGCTAAGACCTTGGTAGCAGAAAGCTTCTCTGAGGTCAGGCATCATAAAAGCACACAAGAAATGTAAAAGATAGATGAATGAAAAAGAGGGGCTATGAATGAAAATAGGGGCTAATGAGGTAGTCAGCCTTCAAAAGTAATTAACCTGTGAGTCCTCGGAATGTATGAAAATCTGGAACTGAGTCTTTGGATTCTTTGGTTTTTCTCTGTTAGTGAATTCGCACTCCTGTTTGTGAAGTGAGGACTGCAAAGAAACAGTGTAAGACCTTTAGTGGTCTTGGACACAAGCTAATTTCATAAAAGATAGGACAACCCCCCATCCAGGCATGAATAAAAGCTGCTGTAGTATTTGATTGAGGAGAAGCAAGGCTGAACTTGGAAGGATTAACGTGGGTCTGCTGAAACCTTCATTAGAAGGTCTGTCCAAAGAGCCCTTTATAATCTACACACATGCAGTCTCAGGCAGTGCAGTCACGCATACCTCTATAGCTAGCAAGGAGGTCAGTAGTGAAGATGAAATAATTAACAAAATTAAAATGATAGTATCTGACTATTTTCAATAAAACAGGCATTCATGTGAGAGAAAGAGAATGCCTTAAAAATAGGTGGCTCTGTGTCATATTGCATACTGACCTAAATTTTATCACTATGGTTTTTTTTCTGCAAAATCTATAAATACTTTTTTTGGGGGGGAAGGAGGAGGCAGAAGAGGGGAGGGAGGTTGGGGGAGAATGAGAATGAAGTAAAACAAAATTCCTTTTTTTTTTTTTTTTCTTTCCCCTTTTTAAATGGAATGCTAATCAATCCCTTGGCAACAAAGCCCATGTTTATTTTTAATTAAAAAATAACATAGCTGGGTTGACTTCAGTTTTCCCAGCTGCTATTCTTCCATCACAACAGATTTCTGGCCTCTTTTCCCTTGCTGATTTCTTTCATCATTTGCACTTAGCTTGTATGTGTTACATGGATTTTATGTAATATTTCCTACCATTGAAAGCAAGGCTAGCAGTCTAAACAAGTAGCTGGGGCTCAGTCATCTAGATTCTCATCTACAGTACCTGAGCATGCCCTTCCTTTTGGAAAAGTTATAGGTGTGACCAGGATAACTTTTTTTATGTGCACATTCCTTGCTGTTTATATGGCTGCCAAGCAAGGAAAGATTTAAACTGCATATTGAATTTATGAGTTGTAGTTCATTAAAATAAATGGAGCGGGTTTGGCAAAGCTCAGGTATCACTGAGCACACAGGTAGTGTTTGAAGGTTGACAAGCAGCCTCGGTGGTTTTTCTTTAGATGATCAATTGCAAACTGCAAGTTTTTGTGTTTGCACATTAGGTGAAAAGTTAGAAAATAGACATACTTGCCATGCCTTCTCCAGCAACTTCATTTCCTCCATCTGTGGGGCAGAACAGGAAGAAATCAGGGTAAGGATCCATTTCTCAGCGTGTCATGACAGAGGTCGTTACTTCTGTAGTGGAGAAGATGGTGTCTGTCTGTAACAATCAATCTGGTTTCCTGAGTGGACTAAAATTTAAGTTTCTGTGTGGATATTTAGAGGTCCTTGAGTATTCAGGAGTATCTGGTACTTTCTGCAGCCATTTTTAAGCTAATTAAAGTTGAGATAGTAATGTTGTAGCCTTAAATGTTCACATACCAGTCATCCATACTAAACATTGACAGCAGCAGTGGGAGCTGACAGCACCAAAGCTACAGCTATTCCCAGACAGAAATGTAGTAGCTAGAATAAAAGTAGCGGTTTGTTGGGTCACTGGAACCAAGACCATTGAAGAAGATAGAACTATATATATTAATCACCAATAATGTTACTACTGGGATGTGAGTGATGCAAGCTTTGATTTGCAAGCTTTCCATATATAATATAGCCACTTTAAAAACCAGCTATTTGCACTGGTTATTCCTGAATAAGGGGCAGCATTCTGGTGTACTATGATGTTTTTGCTCTGTGGAAGTTTAGCTCTGCTCATCTTGCCTCAGTTAGAAGCCAGAAAGGCACATGCGTATGAACGATTATAATATGAAGAAATAATGTTATCCAAGCATTTTTAAGGCCCCAAAAGGATTTGAAAGACATTACAGGCTTCTGGAAAAACTTCTGTGATGACTCTTATTTTATCTGGACCAGTTTGCTCTTCCCTTGTTGTAAACTTCTTGAGAAATGCATAAACAGGTGAAATAAAATAAGATGGTATATGCCAGTCTGGGCTAAGACAGATCTATCATAATACATGGAATAGCTGACATCTGTTGTGATGCTACTGTAAGCCTTATGATGTTTGTTCTGAGAGTTCTTAAGAAACGATTCAAGACTTCTCAATTTCTGATTTTTTGCCTTGTAGTATTTGCAAATATTTCCCCTGATCCAAAATTATTGTGGTGGGACTGAACATATATGTTACTTAGGAAAAGGTGCTTGCCATGTTAACCTTTCATAGGTGATAAAGTTTGCTGTCGTGATGAACTATGGGATCAGGACAAGAAACTGAGAGGTAGCAGATGTCAGGAGGAAGGAGTAGGAGGAAGCCGGGCAATAGGATCTGGGGCAAGAAATTTGTTATATCTGCTGTAGAATAAATGTGAGCAGGAGTGAGAAACAAAAAAAACCTGGAAAACAGTATAGTAGGGGAGGCATGATGGATATTAAAATAGGAGAAGAGCAGGGAAAATATGGGGCAAGAAAGTAAACATGTGATGCAAATGATGTGCCTGAAAAATGCTGGGAAGAAATCACTGTATTTGAATTACTTTGTTATCCTGTCTGAGGAAGGTGATTGAGAGAGATGGAGTAAGTGGAAAGAATCACCTTTTTTCATCTTTTCTTCTTCCGTTTC
The DNA here is from genome assembly GCF_000708025.1 of Charadrius vociferus. Taxonomy (NCBI): domain Eukaryota; kingdom Metazoa; phylum Chordata; class Aves; order Charadriiformes; family Charadriidae; genus Charadrius; species Charadrius vociferus. The sequence continues at coordinate 2,513,198 of NW_009647222.1, forward strand.
ACAGTTTCTGGGAGATGGCTCAGTAAACTGGTAGGTGGTCCTGTGTGAACTGGGATGCTGTGGTCCTTCCCTTGCTTTTGCAATGGAGCAGCATTGGCTTATTTCCAGTTTCTCGTTTTGGCATGTAATGCTTTACCCCTTCTAAAATATGATTTACTTAAAGATTTCACAATAATCAAATAAAATGTGATGCTTCTGGCCAATTTAATCATTTGTCCAAATGATTATATTATAAGAGATTAGAGCAGTAAAATTGTGTTTTGGGCTGAGGGTCACTAGGAGAATACTAGAAAATTATCTTAGTAGGAAGGTGGTATAATTGGAAAACTAAAAGAAAAAGGTATTCAGTACAAAGCTGAAGTAAATCCCAAAGCAAAGGAAGTGGAACCAAATGTTCCCCTCCACGAAGTTTGGGAACATTCATTCTTAGAGTTTCATTTTGTCCCATTATAGAAACCTTCCCCAAGGACTAACCTAGAAAACTAATCAAACCTTCTGCACCCAGGGGAGGGTGTTCTCCAGGGACTTTCTGCTATCCCATCTCCACGGAAAAACCCATGTGAAGGGAAGCCACAGAAGAGGTTCACATGAACCTTCCCCACTGAGGGAATGCCTTCATTTGCACAAAGCTCTTTTCTAAACTGCTTTATTTTTTTATGGGAGCTGTGAGCTCCAGGATCCACAAATAGTAACTTTTAGTGCTGGCACTAATCCTGTCAATCAAAATTCTTCTCAGAAACACCATTAATTAAACTTCCCTGAAAAGGATCCAGCTCGCAAAATTTTCCCTGCAGCTCCGTCTCTCCTGACACCCATCCCAGCAGTGTGTTTACGTTCAATAACTGAAGAAGACATGGGAGAGGAGAAAATCAGAGCTTTCACAAGAGACCTTTTTGTTATTACAGACTTATTTTAGCTGCCCTACTCTGCTTGTTTCTAGCAAATTCTTTCATTTGTTGTGTTGAATGATGCTAGCAGCTGTCAAAATATGTTTTAAAGCAGCCAGTTTCCATTTGCTGTCTGTTGCAAACAACGATGTTCTGAATTATTATGCAGTATTCTTTATGGATTATTAATAGTTTGGATTAGAGCTCTAAGCTTTCTGTAACGTTTTTCTGATAGGGACAATGAATTTGTGAAGAATTGGTGACTTTTTATTAGCAGTAAATGGTTCCCTCAATAGCATGTTCTGCAGCAGACATGGTTGTATTCGTGGCTGGTGACGTAGGGCAGCTCATGTTCAATCTCCAGATCATCAAAAAGGGATATGGCAAGCTTTGGTTTTTAAATTCTAAAATGTGTGTTCTTCCAGATCACACTTTGAAAGGGGGAAATCCTCTTTGAATTGCCTTTTCCTTGCTGTGCATATTGCTGCTCTATCAGGGAGATAGGTTTACATGAGGACAAATGGCTCTTCTGGAACAGGCTTGGCCTGTTCTTGCTGCCACTGATGTCCATGTGAGAACAGCAGATCCTGCGTCGAGCAAGTGAAGAACACAACCCTCTGTTTATTCCTGTGGGCAGTAACTGCTGATCAAAGCAGGAAGAGACGAGGAGTCTGGTTTTCTGCTAATGTGAATGCCACTGCTGTGTGGTTAGCAAATGGTTTCTGCTTAGTAGCATGAATGTGGCCAAAGAAGGAAGCAAGTGCTATATTTGCATGGCCAAGGATGATGTTCCAGCCCACATCTGCTCAGATGCACACATACTTTGCTTATTTGTTAGCCTCTACTTTCAAGAATAACCACGCAAAGATCCTTGCAACCTACTTCCACTCGGTATGCGTTGAATCTAGTCCTCCTTTTGGTTGTGTTTAACCTCAGGAAGCAGTTATATTTCTTTCCTGTCTCATGCCAAGACATGCAGAATGAAAGCCTGCATGTAGGGCAGTCATATCCAAAAGATGTTCACTTCTATTGAGGTCATATCATTGTGCATGAGAGGAGTGACTGTTCTCCGAAGTATTACGGTGCTCTACTGCTGAGGTCAGTGTAAGGATAACTGGCATTTTAAGATGGTGGAGAAGACATATGCCATTTTCTGAAACTTTTTAGGTCAGATGGGTTGCTGTTTAAAAGGATATTAGCAGCTTGGCTGAAGCGAAAATACAGATCTTTTTCCTTCACGGATTTTTCTCCCCTAATGTGTATGGCTGTCTGGCATGATTTTAAAGACCAATCACTATTACAAGCTCTGATTCAAATTTGTAATTAAGAACATTCATTTGAGCAGCTTAGTACCTGGGATAGGGTGTGCTCAGGGTGCCCCGGAGTCCTGCTCTGAAGAACCATTCTGTGTACTGCTACATGGCATTGGGAGTTGATTGAAAGTGAGGTCCAGTGGCCCCCCAAGAAATGAAACTGCAAAGGGTGGGTGGATGTTGGAGAAGGCTTTCTTTCCTCTCTGCTCTTCACATCTCCAATATATTCTGCAGCTGGGCTGGAAGAGGCACTGCTGATTTTCTTCTCCCTGACTCTTTACCTCCAAACCCTTGAACACATCTGGACAATCAGGACTATCAGTCCTGTATGTAATGCAGCCTGTGTGATTCAACCAGAAGATATGATAAAGTGGAAAACTTTTTCCTACAGCTCACATTCTCCCTATGAATCTGTACTTATTGATACTTTTCTGCATCACTGAAATCCTCTTCAGATGAGGCCACAGAAAGACGAAACTATGATGGTCTTTGTGCTTTATAACTTTGAAATCTAACAATGGTATATACATGTAGCTACGTGTTTGAAAGATGAAAGTAATTCCTTGAAGACCTGTGGGCTGTGCCTTAATGGTCATTCTTCAGCTGAGTTTAAGATGACACTGGAACTCTAAACCCCTCCTTTACTAATATATTAACATATTTGGCATAATGTAGTATTAAGTTCATTGAGAGTAGCTATTAGATCAGAAACTTCTAACGTGTAGCTTCATCCCTCTTGTACCTGGATAATAAACACTTTGGGAGTAAGAACTACCTTTTGTCCTACAGTTTGTGTAGCACTTAGAAAGGTGGGGCTTGGTGATACTACTGCGGTCCTAATACTGACAGTCCTAACGCTGACAGAAAAATTGACAACTAGGGGATCATAGAATCATAGAACGGCTGCAGAGATGGCTGCAGTCCTTTGGGAAGTAGAGCTCAGGTACAGCAAACTGTCCGCAAAATGTTCAGCAGAGCATGTACATGTGTACTTTGACTGAAGTCATTGGGCTTTGACTACAATTTTTAAATTAATCTCTAACTTAAGTGTATTGCTGCATGAGAGTCAATAGGTGTTTTTATTTACTTTGAATGCTGATGTTTTGTACTGATAAGCTGCTTGTAAGTGCTTAGGCAAGCAGTTAGCAGCAGACAACACACATCCCCTTTTTAGGTCATCCTAGAAAACAAATTCCTTGGGTACCTGTTTAGATAGTAATGGGTGAGTTGGAGGCTTCCTGTTCCCCTCTTCTGCCGGCAACACTTGTTTGCTAAACATTGTAGTGAAAATCCTTCTTTGTGCACATAGCACGTCTGAGGAAAAGTTGAAAAGTTTTGTTTAAGTGATTGCTCTGTTAAGTCTTCCTAAGTAAATAAGCTGTCCTGACATAAAAATCAAAAGGAGAAAAGGAGATCTGGGTGAAATAGGTAAACAAAGAAATACTTCACCTAGACCATTTTTTTAAAAGGTGGTTTCCTGCTCTCGTTTTCACAGCTTGAGGGGAAAAAATAATTTGCACAAGAGCCAATACTGAAATGTATGGATAAAAATTCCTAGCTGTAACTGGAATGAGATTCAAATTTAACAACCACTCTATGGCTGTCACATGCTGTGACTCTGACTGTGGGAGGGGGGAGGAGGGATGATGACAAAAAAGAGAGAGCCAGATTCTTCTCAATGGTACCCAGTGAAAGGATATGAGGAAAAGGACACCAATTGAAATGCAGAATATTCCATTTAAACATAGGGAAAAACTTCATTACTGTAAGTGATCAACACTGGATCAACACAGATTTCCTAGGGAGGCTGTGGAGACTCCATCCTTGGAGATATTTGAACCCCAACTGGGCATGATCCTGGATAGCCTGCTTTGAGCAGGGAATTGGACTAGATGATCTCCAGAGGTGCCTTCCAACCGGAACTGTTCTGAGATTCTGTGAAATGATTTGCTATTTTTAAAGACTGGAGGAGGAATCTTTCTTATATCTAATGGATTACTAACTCAGAACCCAGTAGACAAACTGTGTTACCTCCTTTGTCCAAAAGAACTCTAAAGTGCACTCTCCAAATATTCTGTGGTGCTCCCACTTTCTTGTACTGGTGTTATTTCACTTTCCTAAATGGTTCAAAATGTAATTGGGACTGAAACCCAGGTGTGCTATTTCCAAAACAGCTTCTTAACCACCTTGCTGTTGGGTAATTTGGGATTGCTCCATTATATGTGATGCAATGAGAAATACTTCCTATGTGCATACCACACCTAACCGAGCATTAGGTGAGTGAGCCTTCAGCTGGGAAGTGGCATAGTTGAGTCCTAGTGTCAGTCTGAGGCTTTAATTACTTGTCCACAGTGAACTATATCTTCACATAGCACATAATTAAGTTGTGGGACTCTCTGTTATGGGATTTTACTAAGTGTTGGCAGCTACTGGAAATAATAATGGAAAAAAGCTGCCATGGAGATCAGTAAATACACAGATTCCACCTTTGACTCAGGCATTCTGGAAGTCACAAGCTGTTGTAGGCTAGAAGAGTATTTGTGGGAAACATCATTATATGCTTTCCCTGTTCTCATGTTCTACCCTAAACATCTGATATTGTCCATTGTCAGAGATGGGATATGGAGACAGTTGAACATTTACTCTAATGTGTTATAGTTCCTCTTCTATTCTTAGCACCAGCACTGGGAGGAAAGGATGTGGAAGAACATCCTAGTATCAGAGTGTTCTTTGGGAAGGTTAAAGTGCCTGCAGGAAGAGATGAGATCGGAATCCTATCATAGCCCAATAGCTCTTGAGCTATTGGATAAAATGAAGCACCCACAGCACATAGTTTGGGTAACCGGGCTCCATAACTTTATTTCCATTCAAAGCTACCTGCTATAAGGGAATCAAATTCATTAACAGAGTAGAGGGGAGTGAAACTGTACTGTTTTTTGTGTATGTGCATGCATGTACTCTTACTCAAAAAAACACTTTTCAATGTCACAGGTCAACTTCTGAATGACCTTAGATGTGCTTTGGTTTCCCTAGTTTCCGTAATCAAGATAGTAACAACTTCCTCATTTCTTAAGCCACAAAGCACTTCCAATAAAAGCATTTTCAAGAACTTCTGATAAAAGCTTTTCTATTAAAATTGCATTTAATGGATACGGACCTACGTTAGCTGAGAATCTAGCACCTATATTAGCTGGGAGTCGGGTTCCACTGTGTGTTTGAATGTGCAGTGCTGGGTGTGTGCCTGGGTCTGCAATGCTGTTAGTGCCATTGTGTGAATGAGAGCAGAACATGAACCCAATGTTTGTGGTCAGGGGAATTTGAAGGACTGAAGAATCAGTAAAAATTGTGCCAATTTTACCACTGAAGATTACAGCCCCAAATGTGTCCAAACCCTGGTGATGTTTCTTGGATTGGAGGGTTTAGATTTATGAAGTCTGATTTTTCAACCTGGACCTGAACTTCCTTCATGCCTAAGTTGTATGGAAATTTCCTGTTTGTTAAATTGTTCTGAGCTGTTCATAGCCAGCTCACAATGGAATTGTGGTGTGACAGAGGTTCTTTTGGATAACAAGGAGTGAGAGAGAATGTTTCAGTCGTTTTATTGATATTACAAATTATGTTGAGCTCAATTCAGAAAAATGTTGCTTTAGGACAGAACAAATACAAGGAGAATAGCAGAAGAGGCTTTGTGACTGTGGAGAAGAAAAGGAAAATCTTTTGGGGTTGTTTCAATTTTTAAAAAAAATCTTGAAGAGATTGAAAGAGAGCAAACGATCTGAAGCAGCAAAATACTCTTAGACCCAGGATCTTCCTAATGCATGGTCTGAATGTCATGAAGTTGTGCCTGCTGAGAGTCAAGTTGGGCACACTAAAGAATAGAAATGGGCAAAGTCAACTTTTCAGGTTAGTGAAAAAGTTTGAATGAATTTAGCAAGCTGGACGGACTTTCATGTTATTCATGAGTTGGAGCTCTGTGGACTGTATTTCCTTGTATCCATTATGAGTTTCTACTAGATCACCCACAAATTGTTGTACTGTTCTTGTATAAGAGTGGCAGCTCATTTGTTCTGCGCTCTGAATTGACATTTATAGAATTGTTGTCATGCCAGGTCAGAGCAGGGGTCCATCTATGTTAGTATCCTATCTCTGACTGAGACAGTCTCTTACAGTAAAGCAAAAAAAGCAGATGGTTGTGGAATGGCCCTTCCTTTTATGTGGTCTCCCAGAGTCTGGCAATCTGTGCTTTGGGACCTTCTAACCTAGAAATCACATCCAGACTATCATATCTTATAGCTGATGAAGCCATCCTCAGTGACTTATTTATTTTTGATTTCTTCTTGAATCATAGTTCTTGTACGACAATAAACAAAATTTACTCTTTAAAAACCATTCAGGACCTTTCTCATATCCTGCCTCAACCATCACTCTTTTTCAAGTGGAAGAGTGATACTTTAGATAGCCTCCTAGATGGGAACTGTGTCATAGCTGTGATCATTATTGGTCTCCTTTCCTGTGGCGCGTCTTGAGAAAGGGTAACCAGAACTTCATGCAAAACTGAAAGCATATATATATAGCATATACTTATATGTGTGACCTAGATAGAAAATAGATCTTTCC
>NW_009647222.1:2520048-2599613 GCF_000708025.1 Charadrius vociferus
TTCCCTAATGATTCTTAACTTGCCTTATGACAACTGCTGGCTCATCAGCTAATATTTTCAAAAAGCTCTTCCTCAAACTCCAAGATGTCTTTGCTGAGTGTTACTGGCTCATTTAGAATCGATCACTGTGTGTATACAAATATAAGGGGTTTTCCCCTGTACCTTTACTTATGAACACTGAATTCAATTTTCCCATAGAAATTAATCGCTATTAAGTCTTTCCCCAGCTCTTGGTATTGACTTTAGATTTTACTACAATGAAAAGTTTTGTATCATCTACAGACTTTGTCTCCTCACTGTTCACCTGCCTTTGCAGGGTGCTTTTATGAATATGTTGAATACCGTAGGTCTCAGTATAGATCCTTAGGCAGGTATGCTGGAAACCTTGCTCTGTTGTGAAAACGCACTGCTAGCCTGACGCTTTGCTTTGTCTCTTCCTAATTACAAGAGAATGTTCAGCTTAGCCTGTATCAGCTTCACCTCTTAAAGAGGTTTTAGTGAGTGACTTTGAGAGATTTTGGGAAATCAAAGTATGCTTTGGCAAACACTAATTTATAGAGGTGTTGATAGTGGGTTTTGTCAGTCTCTTGCAAGATTTTTCTGTTTTACTCCATACTTCAAAAAACCTTTGTAGGGGTGTTGTTAAAGAAGACTACCAAAGAAAAATGAAGAGTGCACAATACTGATGCCATTGCTAAACCATGTTCTTTATTTTTGTACAGTGATCACCTCTATTTTCTGGAGTCATCATTGTGAATTCAGCACCAGCTGATTTGTTACTGAAAACCTCAGGACATTTCCTCTGCTTGCCTTCCTGTGAGTACGTTCAAAATAGTTACCTCAGATTTCCTTTCCTGTGGTATTCAGAACGTTTTTCTGTATATATATATGGTTTTTTTTTTTAATTGAGGTTTTTATATTGGATTATTTTTTTTTTTTTTTGCCTGTGTGCTTGCTTGCTTCTTTGGGGACTGATCCAAATCCCTCTGAAAATCAGTGGACAGCCCTGCAGTCAGACCCTTGACTCCTGTTCCTCTGGGACTATTGTCACCAGAGATTACTTTCTTCAGAAGTGATAGTAGATTTAAAGGGTTTTATCTTGAATTCTATGTTCAAATCAAAATCCTTGAATTTTACAGTAATGATTTTGTGGGTATATAGCCATTCTTTTAATAGCTATATTTATTTCTCCACTGGATTTCAGCAAGATTTTTGCTTGCAATGAGAGTCTTAAATTATATTTACTTGTGTTAAGATCATCCACTGGTGGTGTTACTGTCCTGTTGTGTCTTCTGTTCTTTTTAGAGCAAGCAGGCTCTGAGGAGTCTGTGAAAGTCCAAGTAACCATGTTTACTGACTATTTATAATGTGTGAGACTTAGACATTTTTAGTAAACATTGTTCTTTCACTGCCAGAACAAGTGAGAGCTCACAAACCATTTGAAGGAAGTGTTTATAATGTGTACACACTTCAGCTCCTCAATATACGGAAATTCCAGACTGGAGACAAACTGAGGACTGGGTCTAAGTTTAAGCGGTGCCTATGACAGCAGACTCATAGGGTCAGAAATACTGCACCAGCGTCAAGACAACTCCCTTAGATACCACCACCTTCAGTTAATTCAGGGTATAGTGAGCTGCTTATTCTCACTGATGAGTGACCATGTTCTCTGTGTGCCTGGATCTCTTCTGTACCTCTGCTCCATTCCCCCTCTTTTTGGCAAGAGCAGTGTGGAGGAGGAGAGAGACATGGCGGCAGGCTGAACACTGCTTGCATTGCCTTTAATCTCCGGCAGCCTTCTCCCCCACATCGGGAATGCTGGGTCTGAGCCTGTTTTAGTTGTTTTTGTCATCGTCCTTGGGGAAGCAAATTTAACTTTGCCAACACTTCTGAGAAGGTTTGTGCAAGTGCTGAACGGGCTGATAATTGTTGCAGGCTGTTCTCTGTCCTGGTTGCTGTTTCAGAGTTCTGCATCACTTTTGAGCCTTTGTGTGGGGAGTATTTAGGACTGAAGCCAGATACAATCTGTGATTTCCAGTTTGTAGGACATTTTGATATTTCAAAATTAGGATTTCCTTCTGATTCAGAATCTGCCTAAATGCTCTAAAATTTCCCGTGGCACACTTTTTCCAGTGACATCACTGAATTTAAGTTCCCATGTGCTTCCTTGGGTGATGCATTTATGAGGTACCTAAATTCCTCAAAAAATTGACTCAAGGAGAGTGAGGCCATACTATCCAAAAGCAAATGGGATTTGAAATGCAAGTGCTGTCTCCCTGTGCTTCGGATAGGATATTCAAAGAGAGCAGTGAGTGCCCTCCAGAGTTTTTCTGATAGCTCAGCAACTGGAGTTGTACTTGTAGACATGTCTAAGCATGCAGACTCTGGTGTTGAAACAATTCACTTCAGTTCCTCAAAACCAAGATCTGCGTTTCAGTGTATTTTTGAGCTGGTGCTAGTGCCTTATTTTGATCCATAAATTGCATCTGCAAATCTGTCCTTCAGTAACTCATTAATCTACTCTAAGCGTGGGACAGAAGGTAAGGGTCATCTGTCTCATGCTGAAATCTCCTTGGTGCTTGCATGGCACTTGTCAAAGTGGTGGAAGAATTATGTTGTGAAGAAGGAAAGGCAAAGTCTGATAATACCTTCCAAACTTAACCTCCGCTTTCACATTGTAAAGCTGGCTGAATAGGAAGATGGTCTTTAGGGGACATTAGTGAAAATACCATGAAAAATGCCATTAGTTGCCTTTAGAAAATCATTAAAGCAAATGGTGTGGACCAATACACTTATTTGGAAAGGAAAAAACAAGCATTATCTCCATAAAGTACTGGAAAAAAGGCACATCTCTCTATCTGAGTATAAAAAGCAATAATATAGTTTAGTATTAACATGACAGTCTTGTAACTCTTCTGTTAGTTCTTCAGTACGGCCAAATCTGACATTGGAAGACAATCTGAGACATGCTTATATAAATTACTTTCAAAAAAAAAAGTGATACCCTATAAGGTTAAGGCTCAAAGTCACTGGCTAGTGATGACTGCTTTTTATCTTCCCTGGAAATGCACATTTTGTTAAAAGTCAGGATGTTCGCTATTAGGAAACATTGTATTGCAAAGGTTTTGGTCACATTTTCTCTTACATATTCAAGACTGAAAGCATTTCAGTAGAGTCACTTTTCTTTTAATCCCTTAAAATCATAGAATGGTTGGAAAGGACCTTAAAGATCATCTAGTTCCAACCCCTCTGCCATGGGCAGCGACACTTTCCACTAGATCAGGTTACTCAAAGACCCATCCAACCTGGCCTTGAGTATCTCCAGGCATGGGGCATCCACAACTTCTCAGGGCAACCTGTTCTAATGTAAAGAGTTGAAACACCCTGACAGTAAAGAATTTCTTCCTAATTCTTCCTCATTTCTTCTTAGAGTCTCTGAAGACTTACTTTTCTATGTCTTTATTGTGATGAATTATACTGAGATGAGTGTAGGGTCTTTCTTCTCTCATCTGTCATCTCTGCTGCTTGGAATAGGAGGTGTAGCACCCCATCTTACCCCGAGTTTCCCTGTAGCTTCTGGGACTTCAGGCAAACTCTACTCACAACCAGAGCAATTTTCAGTATAAGTTCTTTTGTGAGAGGTGAGAACCTGGTTGTTTTTGTTTTGTGCTGCATTCCTGTTCAAACCAGCTGTTGGGAGTCTCGTTTAATACCAGCAGATCAAGCTCAGGAAGTTAAGTGTCGTTCTTCCTGATGCAATTTGCAGTCCTATGAAAATGTGATAGCTGCTGAGCACAATTCGTGGGCATTGTTTGCTAGAAGAGTCTTATTGTTTGAAAGAAATTTGGAGCTAGTAGGTTGCTGAAACAAAGAAAACCAGAGCATCCTTTAGATAAAGTTATGCTTCATTTAAGAGTGAACAAAAACAAGTAAACCTGCTGCAATTCATCCAAAATTTTGGATGAAGAGGTTTTTTTTATTAATTATTATTTTCCAGGAATTACACCACCTAGGAATTGTAACACTGACACACTGAGTAGCTGAAGAGAAATCTGCTTCTAATAAATCATGCCTTGCCAGACAGAGGTTTAAGAACATTTGAAAAAAAAATAAAAATCTTAATAAGCACAAGGATCATATGTAGGGGCAGAGCCACTGCTGTGCTCAGAGTGAAGGGAGTGGAGTTGATTATCTGCATCTTCCCAGTAGGTAGAGAGCAGATATAGCTCGCTGGAGAGGATGTGGCAGGAGCATGCTGCGCTTTGGCTCTGGTGGCTGGCGAGGAGTCCTTCAGAGAGCAGTGCCAAGCACAGCTTAGGCACAGCAGAAGCTGTATCTTACTGTCTTCTGCACAGTATTAACCTTCTAAGGCAGGAAATGCGTGCATTGAGGGAAAGATAGGCTGAGAGCTGGGATTCTTCAGTCTTCATTGACAACTGCTCTTTTTCAGCTATGTCACTATAAGCTCTCCTGTCACTTTAAAACTGCATTACTGATACTGCTGCTTTGAACTTCCCAGGGACGTGTTTCACTTGGAGCACTTAAATTTACAGACCAGACCGATCTCTTTCTGATATATGGGGCAATTGTTCAGGACCCTGATAATCATTATACTGTGCAGCATTAAAAAAAAAAAAAAAAAAATCCCTACTTTCCAGGATGTTGTGAGATTTTCCTTGCATACATTTCAGCAATGCTTTCAGAGTGCAGGATGAAAGAGCCTTGGTGAAATACTTCTAGGTTATCCAGAAGTGGGAAGTAGCTGAAATCTCAAAAGAATATCTTGTCTCCAGCTAATGTTGTAGACTCAGGTGCTGTGGAGGGTAGCCTCAGAAGTGCAGCAGCACTGTTAGATGTTTATCTGAACTGAGCTTGAACTCCCAGTCTCTGGAAGTTCCCCCTTGCCTGTTTTCCAAGAAGAGCCTGATCTTTGCAGCTCTTTCTCACACAAGCACTTCAGGTTTGGAGCTGTTAAGTCTTTGGCCTGACTCTCACTTTCACTAAAGTCCCTTTACACAGTTCAGGCATTCTGCTTCAGGGATCTTAAAATGAGAGTAGATGACATTTAATAGCATAAATGAGAAACAGGTCTCTAAAAAAAAAAAAAAAAGTGAAATTGGCCTTTCCTAAATTGTTGAGCACTGACCTTGAAAAAGCCCTTAAAGTCTCTTCAGGCAGACTGAAATTTTTTAGGAGAACAGACATCCCAAACTGCAAGAGATTACCTGAGGCAAGTGAGTTGTGCTTTTTTTTATTTCTTTTCTTTTTAAGAGGAAATTCTTTTCCATTACACTTGGTACCCACATGTACACTTAAAGCACTATTTGTCACAGAACTTCAGAACTTCTGGTGTAATTTTTCCTAGTTTTAAACAATTTCATATATTCTGGTTATGTCAAACATGTTAAAGATTCCATTTGCATTTTGAATATTGGGTGGTTTTTTATGTGGGAGGCAATGTTTAAATATGTTTTGAGAAGGGGGAGGCAAGAAAAGCTGTCATCCATCAACTGGTATTAAGTCCAACTTTGAAAGTTTGATACAAACTGAATCTGACTGTTAGAGCAGACATGATACAAATTAGCTGTGACTTTATGATACCAGCTGTTTCTCTGACAGGGTAAAAGGGCACATAACTAGAATAGCATCTTTTGTTGAAAGCCGTGTTTCCCTTTGTTAAATGTGGGAGCCTCAGGCAAAAAATCATAGTCCTTAGTTATGTGACATGTGCAGTCTGCAACATGTTCGTGGAGCTCGGGGGGCTTTTTACTGATGTTTTTCAAAGACAGGGTTATCATAAGTGTTCTATTTTCATCAGTTTTATCACTGAAAGACAAATCTCTGTCATGTTTTTGCCTTGTGTTAAAACTGAGAATAATCTAGGTGGTATTTTCCTTACAAGTACAAAGAAAATACTGAACAGCAAAACATGAAAAAAGTCTGCAAAAAAGAAATAACAAATCTCGAAGTAAAACTTAATTTTATTAATTATTTTTATTAATTGATTCCCTCTAGTTATTTTTTCTTACCAAAATTTTCAGGTTTGGTTTGTTTGTTTTTTGTTTGGTTTTTTTTTTCACACAAACTAAGTCTACATAGTCTTTAACAAACCTAACGATCAACATTAACTGATTATAGTTTGTTGAGGCAGCAGATGAATCCTGACACAGATGCAGGGACACCAGAGCCAGCTGTCTGCAGTCACATCTTGGGTCTTGACTTGTTTCTGGTGCTAGGTGGCTGTGCGCAGCTTCCCTACCACATCCAATGCCTGAGTGAGGAGGGTGCCAGGGGCCTAGGGGATGGAAACACAGAGCTGATGCACCTGAGGAGCTTTGTGTGGAAGCAGCCGGGGAGGGTTCCCTTGTTACCAGAGCTCAAAAATCCCACTCATAAACTGAAGTGGCTCTGAGCAAAGCTGTTTGGGTGACTTTACATCACTGTACATCTGCATCCCTGCTGTGTATCCGTATGATCTTAACATATCCCCTGACCACCTCAGGCAACATAAAGTTGGCTGTAGCATGTAACTAAACTGAAACAATGTGATTTATTAAGCAATTGAATTAATCTTACTTCTGCCCCTTGACTAAGAGCCAGTAAGATTTCAAAGTTTATTACTACAGATAACAGACATACTCCATTTGAATCAGTCAAGAAAGGGGCAATATTAAGAATGGAGTTGTGTTATTAGTATACTAGTGTCTAACTAGGAGTACTATGAGGAACAACGTTTAGGCTAGAACTACTAAGAGAAGCAAAATTTAGGCTGAATATTTTATAAACTTTCTTAGATTACTGGTTGTCAGTATTGATGCTAAACTAACAAAGAAAGCATCTCAAAAGAGGTCACATTCAGAACTGGATTTTTTTTTTAAGGGGCCATGCAGTAGCTTTAAGACTATGAGCAGCGTGATGGGCATTGCTTCTTCCAGATTTTAAGTGGTACTCCACAAAAGAAGGATGCTACTGCTAAGGTGAAAGTGGGAAACTTCTCTGCAGAACATAACTCCTATTTCAGACAGGTGGAAGTTAGAACAACTTGATATTTTGGCCATGGCAGAAATTATCACAAGTTCTGCATATCTTTCTACATGGAGTAGAGAAGCTTCTGTATAAGCTACTATGTGCGATGGTAGAGCAGAGAAACCCAAATCCTACTGAAGGTGCAGAAAAAAAAAAAGTGGACATAGAATTGTAGCAGGTATATGAGTGAAGGGCAGATTTAAGAGTGTTGAAAAACAACAACTGTTACTCATAAATTTCTTGGAGTAAATTTAAAAAGTAAATACATTTCAAAAGGAAAGTTTAGGATGTAATAGCTGTTGTGTTTTTCATGCATTTCTGGTGTTAATGTAAAGCACAAAATAGAAAATTCCAGGCACTAATAAATAAGTCTTGGCCATTTCCGATGTGAACATGCAATTTTACTACCTAGCATCTGTTTCTGTAATTATGTGAAGTACTTATTTAAAACGTTTTACCATGATAGTGTAAGTGACTAGACAACATCTTGTTTTCATGACTGTATAGGGTGGTATGTCAACAAAGGTCCATACATGATATTCAAAGAACAAAACCCAACCACAAGAAGTTCTACATTCTAAATTGATTTTTTTGATAATGTAAAAGTCCCCTTGGCCAGCTTTCTGGTTATGGTTATATCCCTGCAAACCTGGAGTACCTTCAAAGAGAGCTTAGAGTATCCCTTCCATTCATGCAACTAGGCTGAATATGGGAGGACAGGGCTGGTTATGGATGCAGTCAAAGTAAAAATGTGCAGGAGATGCTGGAGAATGTATTTATCGCTAATGTGTAATAACCATCAAGAGGAAAAAGATCATATGGAAAACTTAAACCTGGTAGCATGTAGCAAGCAAATTATATGCTCTCAAATGTATGATAGCTGCAGAAGCCATCCCCACAGTTGAATTTTACAGCCATAACGTCAGAACCATCATAGCTTCTTGCAATATCGTATTCAGAACATCTCATAACTTCAATAAGAGAGGGGGTGCTAGCCCTCAAATACCAGAATTTAAATCAATCTTTTCATTCCCTGAAGGTACGTTACTTGTAATGACATTTTTTCCTCATTTTGTGTTCTAAACTGTTGTATTGTTCTGAACTTCAGTCAAATTGCCATGTTCCTTTCAAACATGGTTACATTCAGTGGTGAAATGATGTTGGCTCCTTTGGGTGTTTGGGAGAGAGCAGACAATATATTGTCCTTGGTTGGGCCAGCTGCCTCATGTCCTCTGAGGGGAGAGGAATTTGCACAGTCACTTGAGTTACGAATACTTGAGTACCATTTCAAGAACTCAAGGAGGCCTGGGATGGCTGGAGGACTTTCTTCGTCCGCATGGCAGAGAGGAGGGTGTTCCTCATGTTGAGTTGCTCCGGGATTTATGGTTTATGATAAGGAAAGTCCCTTTATGTTAAGTCCCCGCTGTTTTGTAGATGCTAATTATGCAAAAAGACTCACTGTGTGTTTCATGCTGTTACCCCTCTGGGTGGCTCACTGCTATCCTCATATTCCTTTGTCTCTCAACTTGATTAACTCATAAGGGTCAGCAACTGTTTACTTTTAATGGTTATTTAGTACTACACTTTGTGACTTGTCTCTTTGGAAGACACTGCAGGTAAAATCTCTATTCTGTCTGAGTAAAAGCAGTGAAATTTGACCTTGAAAGTGAGTAAATATTAAGGACTTGCTTCTGCCAGACAATGCCACACTGAACATCAGATTAGTCCTTATATAGTTATGTTGATGGTATGGGTTCTTTTCTTTTTCCCTCTTTTCCTTTCTTTCCATCTCTTCCTTTCAATTGCCTTTCTTTTTTACTTCCTTCCACTCAGCCCAAAGCAAAGAGCTATAAGCAATGGTCTTGTTCAATGGAAACTGGCTCCAAACCCAACCAGATCTAACCTTGCTTCAATTTTAAAACCTTGCTTGAGGGAGCCAGAATCCCTTTACTTAAATGACTTAATTTTCAAGCAGTATGAATCATGCAGCAACTGCACAAGTTCTGGCTAGAATATATCATACATATGTTTGTTCTTTAGGCAGTAAGAAGAGAACACAGAACTGGAGGTCATTTGAGTTACAACTACTTTGGGGGATTTTTTTTTTTTTTAAAAAAAAACATTCCTTCTAACAAATGCAGTTTAAATAGGTTTGTTTATATGGCGTGGAATTGGAAAGGCCCAAACTAACCAGGCTTTAAACAATGTGGCCTTCTTCCAAATTAATCTAAAATATTTTAATCCCTCTGGAGTTTCTTTATCCTCTGCATCTGTGCTGTAGTGGAGACATTTTTAACATTTCTTTGAGGAAAATTACCTTTCTTTTCCTCCAACTGTACTCAGCAAGGTCAATGGAGCACTGTTATATGCTATTTAAACATCTGAGATTCATCATATATCTGCACACCAGAAAGAATCATCATAAAAGGCCTAATGAATCCCGACTGCTAGCCAAGCAAGGGACTCCCCTTGCAGATACCGAGTATTAGAAACATGCAAAAATACAGGTTTTACACTTTAGCTTTATACAATTAAGAATTAAAGTGCCCAATAAGAAGGAGGCAGGGAATGTTTGTGACCCCCAGAACAATTTTGGCAAATCAAATTCTGTTGTCGTTGCACGGGCCAAGATGGTTGCTGGGTCTGCCTGAGAATAAGGGGCCTGCTCACCCTGTGGGACCAGACAGGGCCTGAGTGGGAGCCTGGAGGGGCTTCTTGCTCCTGGGGAAGGAGATGCTCCAAGTCACAGCCAAGCTCCAGAGCCTCTGGCTGCGTGCCGGCATTTGGTTTTAAGGCCTTTTTTGTTTTCTATTTCAGTAGCAAGTTTATGGGACTGAGCTCATTTTTACTACCCAGGAACTGAAATACTGAGGGAGGCCTAGGTGGTTGTTTTTTTTCTGTTTCAATTTTTTATAAAATTATTTTCCAGGCATTTCAAAAGCTGGTGCTTCTCCTTCAGCTGCCGCTAGTTCCAGTCAGGCTGAAATGGCCACAGGGAGCAGCTACAACTCTGATCTCTTGGAGGTTTTATCTGTTAAAGGGGGCATTTTTATCTGAAAGTGTTCTATGACTGTTATACTATTATAGATGACACCAGGGCTGGTTTAATACCAGAGTTTATTCTAGACTCGTTCTTCCTTTGAATACTGCTAGGTCATGAAGTTCAGAGAGCATTAACAAAGTTCAAGCAAGCAGTTGACCCTCTGAAGGAAAATGATATGCTAAAGGCCTCTGTTCTGTGAAGGCATAGGGTTTTACCACGTTTTTTTCTTCTCACCACTGAAGTCATGCAGAGGCTACAGAGCTTCTCTGCTAACCTGCTCCAGGCCAGTGTTGGCCTTGTCCTAAATCCTAGTATGCTCTGTTTTTCCCAACTATAACCTGCAGGTAACAGTGCTGGTCTCCTGCGCAAGGGTCTGCAGGGCATGGGTTGTGGGTGGTGGCACGCCAGGATAATGATGGTCTGAATGAAATCATGCACTAAGATCAATCACCCCAGGCTGTCCCTGCTTTTAAATGAAGAACCGTACCTATCCCAAACTCACTTTCCCCATCTTTTCATATAGTTGGAGGTATTTTGGGACCGTTGCAAGCCATACAGTAATGGAATAAATTCCAAGTGCAGCAGGAGACCACATCGGGGGAAAAACTCATTAAGTGCCAAGGGCATTTCTTTTACTTTTCTTACTGGGACTGGAAAATATTCCCTAAATAATACATCTGGATGTAGAGGAGAGTAGAGAGGGAAAAGATGAAAAACAATCCTTTAAATTCAGTAGGAGCCTAATTTAATGGCTTGTTTAATCTGCCAGCTGGCACAGTGTTGACTTCTTGCTACACATACTTTAAGGAGACCTATGTAGTTCTTGGAACCAAGTTCATATTAAGTTGTAGAAACTTAAATATTAATAAATTGGCAGGACTGATTTTTGGCACTTAATAGAAATCAAGAAACTGCTTAGTCATCTCCAAAGATATTTCTGTCTACTTTTTAATGTAAATACCAAAATAATGTGGATTTAAAGCAGTAGCAAAGATAGTAAAAATTCAGATCTGTTCCCAATATGTGCCCTCTCTGAAGTATGTATACATCCTTCAGACTTTGCAATCATATGTATTCCCTCTACAACACTTTGCTTTGTGCAGAATTTTTCTAATGTCATTTGTGACACCATTTTGTTTGAAAAAAAGTACATTATGAGTTTGTGTCTTCTCCAACGCTCCTTGGCCAAGAGAAGAACTGGTGCCATCTTTACATGGATTTTTTTTATTTTTGCATGTCTTGCAAGTGGTATCACTTAATAAGGTGCTCTAGGGTACATTGCATGTGTATTTTATAAATCTATATTCATGCTTTGTTTTTTACCTGGCTTTGTGTGAAAGTATATGGGTGCAACTGAGTGCTAAGGTGAAGTGCAGTGTCAGCTATATAACGAACATTTATACTTTCTGTTCCTAAAAAGTTAGGCTACATCAAGAAGCTTGTCTTCTGTTTTCAATTACTTTCAGCATTGGAAAAACAAAGGAGAAAAGATTTAACCGCAGTCCAACCTGTCTTTTATATTTAGGGAATCCTTTAATAATATCTGAAGTGACACTTGTCAGTATTTACAAGTTGTAAAGGTTTGATTTGGTCGAGGTAAGCATTGAAAAATCTGGCTAGTTTAATCATGTTTATTTATGAATTTCAGATCTGGCTTTTATTTTCTTTGTTAACCTTAAGGGTGCAAGCTATTTTCAGGAGTTTTATCTGGGGTATGGATTGTAAAAATCCTCCAGGTTTGCAGGCATTATGATTTGGGATTTTTAGTTTGATCCTTCTCTGTACCTCCTTTCTAGACTCTATTTGTTTTTTCAGACCTCTTTTACCATCCTTGACTTCTGTTCCCTTGCTTCCTAATGCTTTTTTCCGCATATTTAATAGGGTGTCCTTGCAGACATTGTTTCTCTAGTTGTACTCCGCTCCTTTAGAGCCATCAGAGCCGGTGAGTCATGAGCATCCGCCATCAGGAGGCCAGTCATAAGTACAATTATTTCTGTTTTCATCATTTTGAAGGCAGTGTAAGATTTGAAGTCTGAGGTCAACAATTTTTTTTTCCCAGCTAGCTCATAACTAAAGATGAGGTGACTGAGTTATGAAAAACAATTTGCTTAGTAATCGTAGG
The DNA here is from genome assembly GCF_000708025.1 of Charadrius vociferus. Classification (NCBI taxonomy): domain Eukaryota; kingdom Metazoa; phylum Chordata; class Aves; order Charadriiformes; family Charadriidae; genus Charadrius; species Charadrius vociferus. The sequence goes on from NW_009647222.1 coordinate 2,532,240, forward strand.
CTGCTTTCCTATTTGTAGAGCATTTACAAGCAGATTGGAAGTTGCCCTCCCTTCTTTCCCCTTCCACCTTTGTATTTCTGGTTTTGGCCAACATTTTGTACACATACAACCCTGATCTGTGGGTTGACTGAAAAATGTGCTTCATGTACATTCAGCATCCAGAACCTAGACTGTGACCAGCCATGTGTGCTCTGTGTCTCATTCTGAGCTGGGTGGACCTAACATGGCAACAAGAGAGGCTGGAGGGAGATTCCATAGGGGTTTTGGATCCTTAGGGAAGAGGACTTAGGGAAATGTAGCAGATAATGCATGGTACAGAGACATTTTTTTTTTTATTTATTTTTTGAAGGAAAATTAAACATTTTCTTTTCTGGACCACACAGACATTGTCTAAGGCACTGTTCCTAAAAAAATTAAACAACTGTAAAATTTATTGGCTTGATACAGTGCTCAAGCCTAACTTTCTTTTGTCACATTAATACAAAGTAAGTATGTATGTCTGTGTGCTCTCAGTATTAAGTGCACAGGATACTGTCGGGCCTCACCTGTCTTGTTTAATTGATTCTGTGCCAGGTTCTGTTGAAAGTTTTGGTGATGCTGTTCCCTGCAGGGCAAAGCAGGGCACAGTCGCATACAACGTTACTGATGTACCAATGCGTTGCTGTCATAGTATTTGCTGTCAACAAGTGTTTGTGCCTGAATGTCTAGATAACAGTCAGATTATTGTCAAGATTATTTAACAGATTCTCTGTGTGAGTTTCATGAGGGGAGTTGGCAATATTGTAATCTTACTGTGTCAGGTTTTATGCTGGCTCATGCACAGCATGAAAGTCTGCAATCTTGTGTCTTGCCTATTGTTTTTTTTTATTGTAAGAAAGCCTCACTGCTGTTGGGTCTTCTGGTTTGGTGACACTGTTGCGTTAGTGTTTCCTTGCTAAACTTAGCATAAAGTGAGGTCTATGATGTAAACTTCAAATATGGCAAATGTTTCGATGGACATCTATTTTGTAGTACGCTGTTTGAGCTCTCCTGTTGAAAGTCTTTGCATTTTTGCTGCCCTGCTTTACCTCTTCAAAGCTGGCACTGACCTCGTGCTTCAGTTTTCAACCAAAACGGCACAGAGTTGCTGCTCATTAGAGATAAATTGATATAGCTACTTGGTGGGAAAGAATCTGGGTTTTGTTTGTAAAGATGACTTTAAAAGTGTAAGCTGGAAAAGCCCAATAGAAATTTCTGCAGCTAGATCCATTCCTGGTGGAATGCCATAGATTTCCATGATGGTCTGCCATTGAGTAATTGGACTTTCAGCTGCAATGTATCTATCACGGTGACATGCGTTCTGCCTGTGCAAAATAAGTGTACAGGTACTGGGAGGGAAGATGAATTAATTAAAGTTCAAGAGCAACAGGAAAGGCTGTGAACATTTATCATTCATTTCTTCTGAGCAACTGGTTGGATTCAAAATACTTAGTGTCTCTTAGCGCACAACTAGTAAGATCAGCAAACCAAAGAACTTTCAGGGGTGTGTTTTTGTAGTGTTTCTTTTTTCTTTAAAAATGCAGGAATGATGACTAAAACTTGGTATTGTTGCTTATTGCTGGTTCAATAGAGCAAGTGTGAGACCCCTCAACTCTCATTAGAGTTTATGATGCTCAGCACCAGGCAGAGCTGGATCCTAGGGCTCTATGTTTTAACAGGAAAACAAAAAGAGTTGAAAATACAAAAATGCAGCCACAGTAAGCTGGCTGTATTGTATCTTCATATTATTTTCTATTACTTTTTTATGACTGACTATGTAGCTTAATATATCGTGATCTTGTATTTTGAAATGCGTTCCAGAAAACATGTGGCGTTTCAAGTCTGGCTGAGTGAATGTTGCTGTTGGAACCTTACCTTAGACTTGCTCGAACATTTTATTATTTTTAATAGCATTACCTTAGCTTTTTAATTCAGGACCTGAGAGATACAAAGTGTGAATAGAGTGCTAAAACATTCATAAAACCTACTTGGACACAAATAAGTTCAGACATCATGTTGTTGAAATATTGTATGTGAGCATGAAGGTCAACAGGGGTGGTGCAAGGGTAGGACAAGAGGGGAGCACCAAATGAGAGGGATGGGAGCAGAGCAGCAGAGGTCAGGGATGCAGACAGGCAGATACTTCCCATCCTTACTTGTTGCTGGCCCTGATCAGCTTCTTGCCTGGAGGGGGAGACCCTTCTCTTTAGTGGAGAAGCAAGCATGGAGAGCTGCACTGCTACTGCTGGCTTCTGGTGCAGCAGAAATGCTCCTGCACTTGGACAGAGCAACATCTTCCCTGGCTGATGCCTGCCCTGCTCCTAGCCCAGACCCTCTGCCAGAGCTGTGACTGCTGCTCTCAGTGCGAGCCTCTGCTTGTCATGATGGACACCAGACCACCCTGTCTTGAGTCACTCCTGCCTGCATCATTGGGTGACTAACTCCACTAGGCAAGAGCACCCCCAGCATGCTTTCTGCTCCTGTGGCTTGTCCTGCTTCACACCACTGTGGTGGTACCTCTCCGCATGGGTTCATTGTGGCTTTGCACATCAATAAGAGACTAACAGCATGACAGTGATTAGCACTCAGTGCATGGTTATCGGCTCCTGTGGGCATTTCTGTCCCCAGCTGCACCTCCACTGCATCTAGCTCCAGTGGGGTCAGGCTCTGCCCCTCTCCCAGATAGTTGCTGTTCTGGCTGACGCTTGTGTCACTACACGTCTGTCCTGATGCACACTCCACCAGGCACGCTTGCATCTATGCCATTTCTCTCAGAGAGGAGGCAAGCAGCGGGACTAGGGCATACGGTGCATCTGTGGCATCTGCCAGCTGAGCTAGCGTGAGGTTCCCTCTCCAGAGGATGTGAAGTCATGAGAGACAGCATTAGTAAGAATAAGTAATTTTTCCTTTTCCCTGTGCCTTTAAAGGCACAAATTGAATGGACATAAAGTGGCAGTTTTATTTGTGTAGGCCAGAAACTGAATACTGGCTTTTCCATAGCTGTGGCAGGTTCTTCTGCCTGTGTGACATTCTTCTCTATGCTCCAACTTTTCTCTAATAAAAAATCAGTGGGACAACTGGCATTTCCATTTATAAAGCAAGTGGAAATGCATTCTCCTCTTTAATGCTCCTTGGTCATCTGAGCTGGACTTAACCTGTTTCTTAGTGATGTTTTTCTGTTCTTTCCTGTTATTAAGAAACAAATAGCTCCTGACTGGAAGGTGTTGGCATGGGCACTGGTTTTCTGCTCTTAGAGACTTCAGTGAAAGATGAAGCTGGCAAACAGCTAGGGGGCATTGCCACAAGTTTCAACAGTCAGGCCACAGATTTGGGACTAAGTGTGCAGGAGGCCTAAATGTATGATGTGGGCATTCTTGTGATTAGATTAACGTGATGAAGTTAAAGATCTTTGCTGGTAGAAGCAGACAAAAGACAAGGGTAACCAATGAACTATATTCCATGAGCCTGCTGCCCAGTGCTTGAATGCAGAGAAAAAGCAAATGCGAGTCAGACCTCATTTTGGGACTAAGCACTTTTACAAACTGTTTTGTGGATGATAAAATCTCTTTGATTTCAGCATGCTTTGTTCTTTGAGATGAGAGGCTTCATTGTCATTACCTGGGATATCTTCACTTACGATTAAACAGTAGTAAAGGGCAATTCAACTTTCAGTTGCCCTTTGTATCTGCAGCAAAGGCTAAGTCTTTCCTCAGTGACAATGATGTAAGCAAAAATAATTTGTTTCCCACAAGTCAGCATTGCAAGAGTAAAAGAAATTCTGCATTTATGTGTGTGTGCACAAAGGTATGAGAGGATGAAGTAGCCTATATTGCCATAATCTGAGATCACGCCAGCTTCTGACATGCAGGGTAAGCTCACTGATCTATCGTAGTGTATATTTGGCCTACGAGGGTGGAATCCAGTCCTGATTGAAGTCTCTGGGAAGTCTGCCAGGGATTCTAATAGGACCAGGATTTCAACTCTAGTCTGTATATGAATAATATTTCAGTATCTTCTGATCTTTGGGGACAACATATTTGAAATACTTCAGAGGACACTTGAAGGGGAGAGTCAAGGGTCAATCCTTCTAACATGAGAACTAGCGGCTGTGCCAGCAGCTTCCAGCTATGTCTTGTTTCTTCCTTTGTCTGCTAATGGGAAATGATAGACAAATGTCAGCGAGATCAGGGTGGGACCAGTATATGCAAATCCAAATGTCAAGAGAAAGCTCTGCCTGGCCCTTATGTCAATGTGCAGTAGGAGAAAGATGAGGAAGGAAGTGGGAGGAGTGGAAATGGCATACCTGCACTCAGCCTGCCCAAGGGAATAAAGACAAATGGGGACTTTCCATTGCAACTAACCGGCTCTGCGATGACAAGTCCTACTGCTGCGTGCTTAGAAGTGTATTGCATTATTAGCACCAGCATGCTAGATGCTTAACACTTCTGGGATGGTGCAGCTCTGTAATGCTCCTTCCCCAGTGCTGAATTAGATCATGGGTATGAGAGATGGATCTAAGCACATATTTAAAGCCATAGATCCCCAAGTTGCAGACCCAAGGAGTGAACTCTGTGGCAGGGACAATGCCCTATGAAAAACCTCCTTGTCAACACTTTCATGTGGTTCACCATGCAGCAGCAGGATCTGACATGGCCTGGCATCTGCAAGGACATGTGTGGCACTCACTGTGGTAACCTATGCTGTAGCCAGGGTGGGTGCTCAGCACCTATTTGAATCAAGAGCCTGGACCATGGTGTGGTCCTGTGTGGCATCAGTCTGCAGAGCACCACCTGGGAATCTCTATTCTATGTAATCACTACACAGCCTCCAAAGTTTGATTTTTCTGGTGCTAAGTATGACCTGCACTTGGTTGGTTTGCCAATTCCAATTTTCCTTGGAAGTCCTAAGAAGTATGGTTAGATAAAACAAGGCACAGGCTAGACTGGAATAAAACTGTGTGCTCACATCACCTAATAGGTTTATTTTGTCTTGAGTCCCAAATGAGATATTCTGTTTGGGAAGGAATAAAGCTGCTTGATACGAGCATATATGTGTGTGTGTGTATGTAAAAGAGTTCATTAGCCGCAGTCAACGTGAATAATTGGCCAACTTGACAGAAACAATTGCTGATGTGTTTTTACATGAAAGGAATATTAGAAATGAATTCATGGAGGAAAGAAGAGCTTCTTTAAACGTAAGCTTTACTATTGTTAATATATGACTGCCAGCAACATCCAACATCTCAGCTTAAAGAAAGAGCATGCATGAGGTGTGACAAAGGACAAATCAATCTGTTGAACTCCACCTTTTGACTTCAATGAAGCTGCACCTGTTTCTGAAAGAGCTGAGTGGCATTGAATGCTTCTAATGCAGAATTAAAAGAGGAACAGGGAAAATAATTTCCAAATATTTTCTGACAGATTTTCATAGAAAACAGATTTATTTGTTTTGAGTGAAGATAGATTAATGAACTGTAATTCTCCCAGATATTGCAGTAGAATGCTTGTCATACCTGCATTTCATGAGTGCCAGATTAAACAAGTCAGACAATGAGCGTTGCTAGCTGAGTTGCTCTCAGCTGCAAAAGGGGGAATGAAGAGGTTCTGTTTTCACTTCTGAGGTGGAGGAGGTAGAAAGAAAGGGCAATAATAGTCCTAAGGATACAGTGGATGTCATAGCTTGTAGCCAGCTGGAGTAAAATATTCTTCGTGCTTCTCACTGACCAGTCCTTTTACTGACATTTGAAAGGTCCACAGCTCCACACCAGGACTTTGGGACAAATTAAGTGGAGACAGATGGGAAAATGGGACATTTGTAATAATGGGGTACAACTCACAAAACTGCTCACAGTCTAAATGCATGTCAAAATTTAATGAGACATTTGATCTGTTTTGTATTAAAAAAAAAAAAAAAAGAGGGCAATGACAGAATAACTTAGGCCTTGTGTTGACACCTGATCCTGCAGTGAAGACAGGTCAGAAGTCAGAGGTCCAGCTGCATGCATGTAGAAAACCTTTGTGTAGTTGGACTTGGAAACCTCCTTTTACCACCCCTCTGTAGGAAGGTTCAGGAAGGGTTTCCCTTTATCACATTTGTTCAGCCCTTTGCTGCAGCAGACATTTCTATTTGTAGGCTTTTCTAGAATTGATGTTACAGTTACATCTAGTAGCCAGGACTGAACCTGGGGCCTGGTTGTGCTTTAGTCTTCTGCAAATGCACAGTGAGAAGAATTTGCAATTGGTGGAGATAACATAAGGACTAAGAGGCACAGAATTGACTAAGGCTCAGTTCCTAAGGCTGTAAAGTAAATCAAAGGTAGAACCAAGCAGAAGTATCCCCGGTTACTGGGTTCACCCTGAATGCTAGGCACTGGGCTATGCTATCTCATTGGCCTCCTTGTTCTGCACTGTCTTACTTGAGTTCTTCTGGAAATCCTGAAGGTGTTTCTCTTTGTGCTGTCCCTGCCTCCTGCTGCTTGGGATGAGGCAGGGAAGAAAGGAGGGAGGGAGAAGCTAGGAACTGGTCATGGTTTCTTTCATGAAGAAACACGGTATTGTCCTTTTTACTACTCTAACCCTTTTTTGTGCTTCCTGTGGGTCCTAAAATTTCTACCAGCTGCCACAGAAACCAAAGGCCAAATCCCCTTGCTTCTCTTCAGGTGAATGAAGCTATGTTCTGCCCTTGCTCTTCACTGAAGAGTAGACCAAACTGGTGAGAGGGGACCTGGTAAGAACTCTGATCCTTGCTTTCTTGCATAGCCAGTCATCACAGCTTGCAATCTGCCTAGCAGTTGTTTGTGTGAAGCTTGCCCTGGGCATTCACAACACCAGAGCAGTGAGCGATCCCACGTTAAGGAAACAGACATGACTTTCAGGCTCTTTGGGACTGAAGGTCACCAAAAGGAAATATGCCATTGTTTCATTGTAGTGGGAGGGAAGAAAGATGGCATGTGCTTGCACAATGCTGTCACCAGCTGTGGCCAGCACAGAGCCTTGTGCAAAATGCAGCTGTGCTATATTAGGGAATACGCTCTGGCTTGATGTTTCTTGGCTCCACTAGGTTGAAGCTCGTGAAGAGGCTCAGCATAAACATCACAGTCTGGGAGCTCATTCAGTGTAATGGAAAGGTGACTTGCAGGTCTGGAAAGAAAGACATTTCTGTTTGTTAAAGACCTGAGTAGCAGTTTGCGTTTTCACTGGCTTGTTACCACTCTACCTCATCTGGTTTTAAGCCCCCCTGAGCTGTCTCTGAAATCAGTGCTCGGAACAGGGTGAGGACAGTATTAAATCTAAGCCAGAGCAGGAGGTCATTTTGCTCTCCACACTGGAATTATACAGATATGTGGTTGTGTGTGTATTTCTACCTTGCCAATTTATTGTTTGCTTTCAAAGAGCATATTTCTGTTAATTGCTATTAAAATATTTTGTCATATATTTACAATTACTGTGCCTTTCTCTGATTTTCCACCTTGTTGAAAGCTGAAAGAAGACAAAATTTTAAACTCTCTCATGGGGTAAGACATAAAGGGGGAGTGGGGTTTGCATGTGTGTGTGTTGTACCAGGAGGGAGGAAATGTGGCTGTCCTCGAAGGAAGCACTTTTTAGCAAGACAATGAAAAACTCAACAAATTTTAGCAATAAACCGTAGTCAACTGAAGATCAAAGACATTATGTGAAATGCAGAGATGAAAAGGAGACAGAGAGAATGGTACTGCTTTTGAAATGAAGAGTATTTTTGTGGGGAGATGGTACTTGCAGGGCACGTACTTTGCTATCGTTCTGATGCAAGTAACGTGGCAATGCGGGTAAATGTTGTAGATAAGTTACTTTACTTATCTGTCTTCTCTTAGTCTTTCTTAGCATTTCTTCAGGAAGGCCACAGGGTTCATCAGACATTCCATGATCTAAAGTTTCAGTCTCAGAAACAAAAGAGATGGGGACCCTGAGAAGACCCTTGTATGTGAGGCTGTGAAATATCTGAGGTCCTGAGCAAGAATTATCTTCAGTAGTTTGAGATGTATTTTTTTTTAAAAAAAGCAAGGTCAAAGATCTTTGCAATATTCTTCCATAGATCCTTCTTCTGAGTCTGGTGGTGGAAAACTCCTGAGAGTTCACTTCAGATTCTTTCAGTATTATTTCATTTGTGTAAAAGTTGAAAAGATGCTAAGCATCTTGTTTTGATGTAGAAGCAACAAAATTATAATTGTGGTGTACCCATTCAGGGTGTAAGAGTAGCCTATATTCCAGTGATTTGCATATGTGTGTGGATATCAGGGTAATGGAACTTTCAGGTAGTTTCAGACATCTACTTCTATTTGCTAAAAAAAATAAAATATATATATTTCTACTTCTTTAAAACTCATGGATGACTTCTGGTTGAATTAGGTGAAAAACATACCTGGAAATAATTTGGAGAAAAAAATTGAGAGACAAAAATATTTTCCATCATACTTTGAAAACTAAAATTTTTATACTTAAAATAAAACCGAAGAACTTTTTTTTTTTTTTGAGGTTGAATGAAACATTACTTTTGATTTGAAACAGTTTTCTTAGGGATGGTTTTCCTCTTTTCAGCAAAAATGAAACTTTTTTGGTCTGAACGAAATTATTAAAAATGTGTAACAGGAAAAAAAATGCAATCAAGAGTAAAAAAAATAATTTCTTTGCACAGCTGGGAAGGTCACACAGAGAGACATTTTCACATTTAGCTCTGAAGGCAGGCCCTGGAGTGGAGCTGGGTGGAGTGTTACGTTTTGGCCCTGAATGTTTTCACTCATGAACAACTTTAATTTTTTAAAAAGAAACATCAAAGCGTGCGTGATCCCAAACATGATTTGTAGAAAACACTTCAAATAATTGGTACCTTCATCTATAAGCAAAGCAATTTTTGAATCTTCTGAGAGGCAAGGACACTCTGAGAAACTCTGATTTTATCCTCTCTTTTTGTGGAAATAGGAAACATTTTTAGAGAGAGTGATGAAGCTACAGTCTAGTAGTTTTCAGATGCTGAAAGATACATCATTTTGGGGAAGACAGTGAACAGCGCTAAATGGTAGCTGATGACTTATTTTCTTGCACTGATATGGCTTTGGTAACTAAAGGTTGCACTCTTCATTTCCAAAGTGCCTTCCTCATTTTTAAGAAAAGGATTTGGCTTGCAATTCATCTGAATGCCATGAAGTGGCTGAAGGAGACACTGTACTCTAATAAACTCTATGCATCCTCCCAAGACATCCATCCATCTGATCTTCATCGACCAACAGAAAAACACCCTGTAGATGGGGAAAGTTTGTTGTATCAGGGAACTTCTCCCGACTGTTGCGCAATCTCCCCTACACTCCTGGGAAGGAAAGAAAGGAGGAAGAACAGAAATAGTTCTGGGTTGCTATTATTATCCTCCTTAGCCTTCCTCACGAGGAAGAGAGCTTGAACTTTTGGAGATGAGAGAATTCTGAGGTCCATGTAGGAAGCAAAAAAGGTGGAAGTATTGGCTGGGACATTTGGAGAGGGGACGGGGGAAATGTGGGTGCACAGAATCTGGAGCTGGAGGGAGGAAAGGAGTGTAGCTTAGTCAGGATAGGTGGACTTCTTATCCTGGCTGGATAAGAAGTGATGAAAGCGCAAATAAATTAGATGTCAAAGCAGGTCTACTTTGGGGAGGTAGAGCGGGGAAAAAAACTTTGGGATTCTCAGTTCTAGCACACGAGGTGTCAGCCTAACAGTCAGCTTTTTATATTTTAAATCCCTGATGGTGACTGTACTCCACAGATTAAATGCTGCTGCCTGGTGCAGTCTTAGTTCCTGTGGACACCGTCATCTGCCCTCTGTGCACAGAAACCCAGCACGCTGCTTCGAACTTGCTCTCTGTAGTGTAATGTTCCTCCCTGTAGTGTACTGTTCCTCCTTTGATTCTCATCTCCCAGCCAGGGGGAACCACATCAGTCCTGCAACTCACCGGCCCTCTAGCAAAGGAGCTGAGGCAGGATTTAAACTGCATGCATAGTCTGAGATGAAAACACTTCTCGGGAGAAAACAACAGATTTGCTGTTCTGTGTTCTTCAAGGGGTACAGGGTGGTAAGAATAAACAAACAAAAGATTTGAAAAAAATGTCTTGTTAGAACTTGCTTTATATATATATGTGGTCTAATTGTGCATTAAAAAAAAACCCCAAAACAGCAGCAATTGTAAAGTCATTATCAGATTTGCAAAGTTAACGTTCCTTTTGAACCTCCACAAAACAACCCCAGCCAGCCAAACACGAAGAAAGTCACAACAACAACAACAAAATTTTAAATCCCCCAATCCAGGAACAAATCAGAAAGAAAAACACCCCCAGGAAAAGTAAACTAATAAAATAACCTTCACAAAACCCCTGCCCTCAGCCATGTTTTAATCCAAAAAAGGGGGCAGAAAAAGCCGCGGATTCCCTTAAGTTATGAGAGCCTTTGCTATTGCCAGTGATTTTTATGGGGAGGGTGCTTGGACACTGCACCGGCGGGCAGGAATATAAAGCTACATCTGCAAACAGAGCACTTCAAATAATTTACAAATGCACCTTTGGCTTTGTTTCCCTTAAACTGCAAGCAGTTCATAAGCCACCTTTGAAAATTTTAGTCTGCGTCTGAGTGCTGACTTTCCCCGCAGCATAAATGGCTGGTCTTGTACTAACGGGCTGGAATTTTTTTTTTTTTTTTTTTAAAAAAAAATGGGCTGGGGGGGGGTGGTGGAAATCCTCCGAGTGCAGCGCCCAGGCTTGGATTGCAGAGGAAGCTGAGGCCTCCAGCCCTGCACAGGAAGCAATCTTAGAGCAGGCCTTAAATGCCAGATTCCAGGCAGAGTTTAACTAACCACTGACAGCTCTGTAAACAAAGCAGGGACAAAAAGAGAACAGCTTTCCCTTTTCTGGTAGTCATTTTTGGTTTGGGGGCTGCAGGGGAATTCTGTAATACTCAGCTTGATGGGATATAAACCAAGGCTGGAAAGGCTTTGTATATGAAGAACTGTAAAGGGGAAAATATTTCATGGACTAAATCATAAAGAAGAAGGTAGGGCATGGGGAAAACGCGTGGATTAAACTACAAAAAAAAATATTGCTACTTTTGGTTCTTTGAGCAGGATTTAGAAGTAGTTTGGCTGCTCCTGGGTGGTATTTAAAAGCTGCAGCTTATTTTCCTTCTTTTCTCTTCTCCTTCTCTCTTCTTTTCTCTTTTTTCCCCTCTTCTTTTTGCTTTTCCTTTTCTTCTTTTTTTTTCCCCTCTTTTCCTTTTCTCTTATTTTTCTTTCTTTTCTCATTTTATCTTCTTTTCTGCCTCTTTTCTCTTCTTTTGAAGGGGAGGGGGCTGGGAATGGACAGATGAGGACTAACTTGTGCAAAACTTTTAATTATCTGTGCAACTAAAGAAAATAAGGAATGTCTTGGGCTGCATTTTTACTGCTTCCAGTAAAAATTGGAAGCTTAAATTTCAAATCCTACTGAATTGTTGCTTTTGTTTGCAGAAAAGACCTGTGACGTTACAAATAGCTAGTTTGCGGCTAGCAGATGTATACAGTCCTTACTTAAAGCATGTTGATTTAATTTTAACTAGGAAACTAAACGCAGGCATGGGCTATGTTTATCCTACAAGGCATTTCATTAATCTTGTTTATCTCAACAATACTGAGGAAGTTAAATTTTTTGATGGAAAAGGAAAATAGTTACAGCGAAGTTAAGAAAGCAAAACAAAACTAAATGGACTCAGTTGGTTAAACGGATCTATTGTGTTTTCTCTCTCCTCTAACTGGTCATCTCCCTTTTAGATTTGGATCTTTCCAGAGCTCTGAACGCTTGAACACCCACTATGGATGACTTTGAACGCCGCAGGGAACTCAGGAGGCAAAAGCGCGAAGAAATGCGCCTTGAAGCAGAGAGGTGAGGTATTACGTATGGAAAATGGTGCCGGTGGCTTGTCTTTGACTAGCAGTGGCTTTGACGATTTCTGTCTTAAATTCCAAAGTATGCTCTAGCTAACCAAAGAGTCCTTGCTAACAATATGTGCCATAAAATAGCATTAGTTAATATTGTGGGAGAGGCTGGCAGTCAGGGGTGTCTAGTGCCCAATTCCCTTAGGCTGCTGTAAATGTCTTGGCTTCTAGTTATTTTGTTACACGGATAAATGTAAACAGTGAAGGTGGACTATGGCTGTGTGAATTTATTGATAGGAAAACTCATGCTCAGATGCCATGTGAGTGAGCGCTGTGCAGAAGGGATTGTGTTTGTCTTTTCAGACAGAGCTATAATTATTGTATCAACTGAAAGCTGACATACACTTGGTATATGTAGTGTAGCGTATCTGTGAATTGTCTGCCATACTGTGCAATTGCTGTTGTATTTGTACGGCCTGTCCTTTTTTACTCATTTATAGCCCCTTCATGTGGGCAACAAGGGCAGCATTTGCTATCAGTTGTTACATATTTACTTTGGTAAAAATGAGAACAGAACTGAATGTGGATATGATGATGGAAATTATGAAAGAAGCAACATGAAAATACTGGGAACGACATTTCATTAACCAGCCCCATTGTACACCTGTACAGTTCTGTTTGCTTTAATAGAATTTCCCATGATTTACACTGGAGTTAGCAGGGAGAAAATCAGGCTTAATTTATTTTTGTAATGTCTTCTCTGATACAAAGATGTAATTTAGTTTATTAACACTGCAGTGATTTAAAAAAATGAAAGTTAGGTTTAAGCACATTTTGTTCTCATTTTTGTATTTAACTTTGAATATGGACTTCGTTTCTGTTTCTGGTCTTTCCCATGCGCTGGCAAAACCATGGTCTTTCAGATTCTGAATGCTGTGGGAGAAAATACATTTTCAGAGCAGTTTTAAATGAAAGTCAGCAGAATGCAATAACAAATCTATTTTGTATGTCTGCTTTGAGCTTTTTTAATAAGGTCTTGCTGCATAAGCAGGGCTCTCTGATGGACATTGATGATAACTGGGGGGGAAATCCCTGGTAGATGAGATGCAATAGCCACCTTTCTTTCCAAAGGAAGTATTGCCATGCAGAACTGGGTACATGAGCTCTTGTTGGGTTATAAGCTGAACCCGTGAGCTCTGGAAAGCAGCAGCGTTGCCTGCAGATAAATAAACTCACATGAAGTGTGGTGGCCAAAGGGAAATGAGGCGGCAGGAAAATGCAGGTGGGTAACCTACCCCAAAAGGCAGAGGAGCAAACGTGCCATGGCATTGAGCTGCCTTGTCATCCTAGAGGGTTCCCCCAAAGCCTGGGGTGATATATTTTTGTTGGGCAGCACGGGAGAGATTGCAGGGCCTGTGCCAGTGAACGGTATAGAAGGTAGTATTTATATACTTCTAGTGCAATTCTGCTTTAAGAAAATCTTTTTATGGAAAGGCTGAGGCTTTAGGTTTTGTTAATAATAGAGGCCCTGGGCAGCCTGTGGAGGCTGCTGGGGGGTGTAGTCCGGGAGGTGTTTTCTGCTACGGAAAAATGTCACTTGAACTTCCCTATGAAGGCATCCAAGCTCTTATGTGAGTGTGCAGAGGCCATGGGGTGGCCTGGGCATCAGCAATGTGGCATGGCCAGCTTTTAAATGCAGTGATGGCCGCAGGCGGCTGAGGATGAGGCACTCTGCCCTCGTCACCATGGAAGCTGAAATCCAGGATTTCAGGTGTATCTGTAAGTCACTGTGCGGGCTGTGTTCTTTGGCCTGACTCCGGTCCCGCATGGGGAAACCGGAGCGCTGGGGAGGCAGAAGCTGCAGGCAGCAGCTGATCCATGTCCCTCGATGGAGCGGTCCCCAGGGAGCCCTGGAGACCAATGGACATACCTGCCCCTGTCCCTGTGACAGGGGGAGGCCAAGAGGGTGGGCCAGAGAGTGATGGCCACCGACATGGGAAACAGCCTCTCTCCCCACCCACACCTGCTTTTGGGAAGTGTTTTTGCCATGCTTGAGGTGTCTTTGCTGGGATTTTATGTGGTAACCTTTGTGGATGAGGCGAGCTTGGTGGCAGCCTGGTGGGAGGAGAAGGGCTTGGGCCTGTGTCCCTGATTTCTGCCAAATCGCTGCAGAAGCGGTCTGTGCCCTTTCCCACACATTTGAAGGCTTTTAGCAATAAATTGCTGTACGCTAAATCTTGCTGTACTCCCTCCACTGCTGCCAGCTTCAAGCATTCAAGTACCATGAGTCAGACCCCTTAAAAGTCACAAGACTGCTTTAAAAATCTTGAGATCTTAAAAATAATTTAGTCCGACCTTTTTATTTTTGGTTTGCCTTAACAATAACAGATCCTGATTCTCAAGTTCAGATGTGACCCTGGGAGCTGGGACGTCCCAAAACGTGCCCCAGCAGGGGCAACACCAGGGAGGAGCTGAATGTCTGCCCCTGTTGCATTGTATTGCTCACGTCGAGCTGAGGACAGCAGCATTTGTGCAGTTATTAACAAACAAATATGTCCCACTGGATTCTTTTTGGTGAATTCCTATTTTTAGGAGTTTGGGGATCATCTTCACCTTTAAAAATATGACTACAACGTGTTTGTGTATGTTTTACGCCACAGCAATCTGCTTGCCAGACCTCCCTCTGTCTGAACACTTGCAGGTGTTTTATCAAGTGAATTGTGCGGTCCTAAAGAGCAGCATGGAGACTGAAAATGATCCATCAGCTCTGAGCACTGGTACCTGCTGCTTAGGCACAGGGCATTTACCTACACCCTTCCATCAGGGGGCTGTAGCCTTGCTATGGGGAAACCACCGCTGGTTATATGCATTTCCACTGGGATACCAACAGATGAATGATTATGTGTAGGCTGTAACATGTTTGCTAGGTCTCCCAGACACTGTTTAGGCTTCTTTGAGTTGAACAGTAAACCTAGAAGCACAAACGGCCATATCAAACAGCAGTATTTGTAACTCAGCCAGCTGCAGTGACGCATTTTGCCATTTCCTGGGACAAAGACCCACGGAAAGCCTGTCTTCCCAGCCTGACGCCCATGTCCAAATAGATCAAGGGGTGAAGATGCCTTGTATCAGCATGGACTCACGCACCACTTGCCCAAGAGGGAGTGACTTGACATTATTGTGTCTTCCCTAGAGGCCAGAGGCCATGTGAGAAGTGATGAGGATACATGTGCTGTCAGCTTCCCAATTGTCTGTCACGCTGGAGCCACTGATGTCCAGCCACTTACGTCTGACGTTTGGAGATGCTTAGTGCAAGTTTGATCCTTGAGGGCTGATGTCAGGCTTTGTGTTTTCAGTTTTTGTTCTTGTTTTTTGGGTTTGTGGGGTTTCCCCCCGTCCCATTAGAAAACTGCTGGAAATGATGCTTTGTTGTGCTGTGTAGCCCTAGCATTCTGGGTTGATATGTTTAAGACTGATGCTGAGGAGTTTGCTGGCTTTGTCTTTTAAAGACCAACAGTACAGTTCACACTTGGCATGTGCTTTGGCTAGTAGTTTGTGCTGTGGCAACTCAGATTTAGATTGCCACCAACGCAGAAAGCTAGTGGGTTTTTTTGGCATTTTAAGGTTGTACCATTTCAAGGTATGTCACATCCTGGATTCCCCACACAGGGTTGCTGCACCCACCCAGAAATTTTGTCCAGCCAGAATTTTTTTACTTTTTGTATTTGTTTGGGTTCCCTGGAGGCCTATCAGCATGTTTGGAGTAGCAATGCAGACCTGTCTAGGGGGCATGTGGCCAACAGCAGGCATATGGAGCTTTGTCCAGCTTTCTCCCAGGCTGTCAGATTTATTGCATGCTCTCAGGCTGGCAGGGACCCAGCAGCTATTGTACCTCACAGGGGAACAAGGCTTTCCAGGCATAGGCTGGGAAACTCAGGACAAAGTATGGCAGCATTAATTGTGCCCGTCTACTAGCATTTTGCACATGTGTTTTACTGATCAGGTGCAAGGTCAGGGAAAAAGGGACCCTACCAGTCATTTGGGTGATGGGATGTGTTATGTCTCTAACTGCTCTGTGGCAAAGCCAAGGCTTTATCCTGTTCCTCAGAGGCGAGGGAGTCCTGCGCCTGGGACAGTGGTTGTATGAAGCCCTGAGGTCCCAGTCCAGAGCTGGCTGAAGTCAGTGGGAAGCTTTCCACCAATTTCAATTGGCTTTGGATTAAGCCCTACCTGAGTTATTCCAGCCAGATGATTTATAAGACAGCCTTAAAGGAGCTGGACGAATGCTTTGCCTTCCCAGCCACAGGGTACATACCGTGCTGGAGTATTGGGGCCATCACAGAAATGGATTGCACTTAACTGACAGGAAAAATCCCATATGTAATTGAAGCACAGGGGATTGACTTCTTTCAACAAGGGAAAAATCAAATGCTGCCTGCTGCTTTGTGCCTCTTCCTGGGCAGTAAAAGATGTTCTCTTGAGCAAAACCATCGGGTTTTGTCATTTTGATGTTGTAACTGACACTGGAAGAATTTAGCCTGGAGCTGGGTAGAGAGAGTGTGCATGTCTGGAGGGGTGGTGCTTTGTGAATATCTTGCCCATGCACTTTGGTCTGTCAGAGCCGCATGCAACTGCAGTGAAAAATTGACGTGAAATACTTCTTGAAGTGACAATAGACCTACTTCCTTGATTCAGCATAATTGAGACCAAAAATTGGCCCCTTGAACTCTCTGAAGAATAGCTCTCAGGTTAATCTATTCAGCACTTAAGTCACAATTTTATGACTGGCTGGCTTGTCATTGCTCCAGCAATGTATTTTCGCCTCTCCCCGGTACTGGGGCTCTTTTAAAAATTATACTAGGAAGCTGATTTACTTTATTGCCAAACCATCCCTACTGCAGACTTCAGGAAGGTCTTGGGGTCATTGTCAGGCTGGTGTCCACTTAGCTGAAGCTTAACTTTGAATCTGAACCACAGCTTTGCCCTGCACAATGCCCTTCTCTAAGGGATTGCAGGTCATTTCACAGGGAAGGAGAGGTATTGGTCATCCTGTTGGGAAAATACAGCAGAGAAGTGGCTATCTATCATCGAGTCACTAAAAAGACGCTCTAAGATTACCATATTACTTTGTGTGCTGTGTAGGATCTCCTGACAGGGGCCACAACTGTCCTGACTAAAGGGATCATCTCCTTACAGACCAATAGGATATTACTAAACATACCCTAAAAGGGTAAGTGGGTAGGACATACAGAAAAACGCTGCCATTAAGCTTTATGGTTCCTGATAGCATTAATTACTAAAGATAGTAGGTAAAGATGCTTTTTTTAAAAAAAGCATCCAACAGTTCAATCACAAACTCTCTCCAGCCTCTCATTTAAATAGTTTCGTAAGGCAGTGTGGTTTGTGTTCATGGATGTAGGTTGGGGAATGCTCATAGAAATAACCTGGCTTGCAGGTCAGGGATGGTGGCAGCCTGCAGCAGGCTGAGTCTTCTCAGGGGGTAACTTGCTTAATGCAACTTCAGTTGAAAGGAGGACACATAGTTAGTCCCAAAACTTATCTTGGCACAAATGAAAGAGAAGTCAAGTGAATTTCAGGCCATGCCTGTGAAGGTAAGTACAGAACCAGCAAGCCATTTAACATGCCATTTACTGTGCTAGTGCTCCTGTTGGGGCTGGTGTAGCTCAGATAAACATACAAAGCATTGATTCTCCGAGTTAAGAAGGTAAAACCAGAGTGATCAGACAGGGTATGTCTTTGCAGGACTTAATGAGAAGCCTGTTGCTTATCTTCTGGATGGGTAAGACAGGACGCATTTGTTAGCACGTTGTCTTTTTATTTCTGGAGAGCAAGGAAAGGTCATCCTTGTCAGCCACAGAAAGTGGACAGTTTCCACTCTCCTGTCCAGGACAGTGAGGATAAGTGAGTGTTCATGTTAGGTCAACATTGAATGACCACAAATAGCTTTTGAAACTGCTTCTCATTCCTACACTGGGGTTATCTCTGGTATAGAGTGTACGTTAGTGACATATGTTAAACAGTGTTGAGAGTTTAGGAATGAACAATGATGGTTCCTTTTCAATTATCCCCTACTTCTTGAAACACTAAGACTTGACCATGTCTTGTTCCCAAATGTCCGGTTACGTTTTTACTAAGAGTTTTCAGAGACCATGCTTCATTTCAGGCTTGTGTAGCGTAATGAAGAATATGACCTTAATACAAGTTTTCAAGGAGTGCATGTTTAAACATGAGAAGTTGGCTGCATATGCCTAATATGTTGTTTCCCAGTGTTCATGATTTATATCAGAACAGTACGTCCAAAAATGTTTAACCTCTGTCCTCTTGAGGCCTGTGCCTTTGTCTGGTCCAAGCCTCTTTTACTACTAAACCAAGAGCTACAGTGGTATTCTCTCTCCATGAACTTCATATATCCTGAAGTTCTAAATACTTTGAGGGTTTCTGCTTGTCTTTCTGTAAAATATTCACCTTCTGGTAGAGCTGAGACATGACATCTTCTGCCCAGGAGTTAAATATTAAGACAATGAATAAATAAGATTAGAAGTGTGTGAGCGTTGAGAACAAATTGGCGCAAAGTGCTCCAGCTGTTAACCTGTCTTCACAGCTACCTTGAATTCCAGGACTGACAGGACATACTTGGATTGTTGAGGTGAGTTTGGCCCTTCACATTGCATTGATCACCGTTCTTGCAGTTCTTGGAGCTCATTCTTAACCCAGAGAGAAAAGCATGACCCAGTGGCTCCTTACAACATGTCCTACTGCTGTCACTCCCAATTGAGGGTGGATAGTAGACAAATCTTTCCTATTGTCACATTTCAGATGCCCTGGAGGAAATAATCAAACATATGCAAAGCTGAGTAGAACCCTACCACTTCATTTTACAGCCACTGTGTGTTTTGCAGGTCATATTTTCTTTAAAGTTCTTATGGAGAAGTGTTTTATAAAAGCAGATTTGTTCTTCCAAATAGCTAGACATAGAGAATATACCCTTTACTGAGCTAACCCCACTGCAATTCCGAAGCAGACAGCAAAATCAGCTCCTTAGTATTTCAGATATTAATCCCACATGTATGTTAATCTCATTCTGTAATCTCTCTACTGCATCTACTATACTAGCCAACCTTTTAGGAGGAGAGCCCAAATCCAGCACCCGGACAGCTGGCAAAATGCTGTCTTTCACCTCTTTCAACAGAGTGGCAGGTTTGCTTTGGAAGCACCAAGGAGTTTGGGAAATTCTTGGGTGAAAAGCGCCCCCTCAAAGCCTAGAACCAGGTAACCCACCTACCACCAAAGGGAAATCTGCCCTTCTGTTTCCTACTGTATTTTTATTAGCTTTAATTAGGCTGAAGTCCTCGATGATCTGGATCTTATTTAAATGCCTAATAAATATCAGCATTGAGGCACAGCTTTTGGTGCTTGTTATTGACAATTTTAGCATGCATATTTAAAAGAGCACCACATAAGGAATAATGCAACATGGTATTTTGTCAAGATTTTCAGAATTAGACTGAAGCATAGGCACTGTACAAAGAAAATTGTAAGGCTGAAGGAATGTACCTGGTATAGTACAAATAACTGTCAATGGCTGTCCTGTTGCGTTTGTGTTGAAAAATAACATCTCTTTAACGTCTTAAGTGCAAATTGGCAGTATGCAGTCAATTACGTTAAGGTAGCTTGCAGCTCCGTGCATCTGTCATTGTACCTTCAAATGGTGTAAATCATATTTGCCATCAGAATTTTCTCAACAAAAGATTCAGAAACTTGAAATGCAAAAAGCTGCATTAACTGAACATTGGCCTGAGGTTTGTGAAGGCACAGAGCCTTCAAACTTCCTGTACCGGCCACAGCAGAGCAGTATGGTGCCCTTGGAGGCACACACAGCACCTCAGTTTCCCCAGCAGTATTTTCTGTCCCTTGGCATCAGCTGTTCACGTAGGTTACCTTCAGTTAACTCAGTGTGGCAGAGACCAAAGACACTGCCCTGAAACAACACAGAATAAAGGAGGTTCAGTTCTTGGTCCTTTGGTCTAACTTTGTCAGACTCTTTTAGGCAGGGCAATCCCCCGTCTTCATTGATCTGGATAATAGCCAGTGTCAGTTATCAGAAAAACCTGCATGAACCATTGCTAATTCTTACTAGATTCCCAACTCAGTCTCTCTTCAGAAACTTAAACAGTTGACCTGTATTTCCTTCTGGACAGTAAGTATATGACTGAGCTCTCAGCTGATTACTCACTTCCCAGATGCCTGATATCCACAACTAGCACAAGATGCAGAGTTCCTTTAGTTCATTGTATAAAGCCTTCTGAAGGCCATAGGATGGTGCATACTTCATCATACAAATGTATATGCTTACAAATGAGTTGGCTAAAAATTCTACATTCACCGTTCTTTTCTTGATTAAAAAAAGGCCTTATCAATAGTAATGCTCTGCAACAAATTTCATTTTGTTTAAAGAAAGGCCAAAAGAATACTGCGTTGTTCCCATAACAAAAGAAGCTGATGGTTCAATATCCCTGTGTCTTTAAAAATGTTCACAAAAATATTTTCAGGCAAATATATTGTGCATTGACATATTCACCTGCAATAACAGATTTATAGCCTGCATGTGCTTGTTGCAAGTGGCTGACGGCATATATCCTGGTGGTCCAGCCTGCCCGCTGACTGAGATGGGCCATATGATGTTTTGATGCTTTTTCAGGTGGAGGGTCATCAAGTGCTGCACAGACAGCTGGTTGCTTCTGACAGCCCTTGTCATGCAGGTTGATTGCTAGTGCAGCCCTCCTTGCTCCTGCTAAGAGGGAAGGTGGCAGCAAAGCGAGCAGGGCTGCCCTGCGCTGCCTCCCTGCCACAGCCACCCACACCCTTGGCCCCAGAGGCTGGGCAGATACTTATGGGCAGTGCATCTTGGGCTGGGGGTCCTGAGACGTGTGACCTGCCCTGCGCACATGGTGACACAACATTGCATCTGGAGGAGGTGTTGAGTAGAGGTTGCTGCAGAAGGAGGACATTGGTGGTGGTGGTGTTCAATTTCCTCTTTTCTCTAAACAGAGTAACAGAAAAGCAGCCCTAAAATCACAGATTTCCAGACTTGGAAATTATCTCTTAGCTGTTACATTGCAATGCCTTCTTTTCAGTGAATAAGAACATTGTTGAACTTGTTGCTTAATTGTGTCGCTTATTCTTCAGAGCATTCTGGGCTCAGAATGGTAGAAGTTATTAGGCATGATAGAAGCTGCGATTATTACCCAACTGTGAGACTCTTCAGGAGTGACACAAATATGAGTTTAGCCCGTGGGTTTCTAGGAGCATCTGCTTCTCAGTGTGAGTTTGCATTTTATTAACATCTTTATGATCTAATATCTGAAATTAAACCAGATAATCAGAAGATTATCTTTCCCTTTAAAAAGCTGAAGCCAATTTGTTTGCAGGGATAATAGATTAAATGAAGTAAAATGCTAACAAGTTTTGCACACAAATAAGCATAGTACATAAACACTATCAAATTGCTGGCAGCCTGGGCAAAGTTACCCTTTCACAGCTCAGTTCAACAAACTATAGAGGAAAAATGTGATTTGCAAATTAAACTCCAAACGGATTTCAACTTGCAGAAGCATCTCATTTGGTCAATTAGATCCTGCATTTTTGGCTTTGTGCCTTTAAACAAAGCTTTAATTACTGAAGATAAATGTTTATAAGCAGCTTGCTTTCTCTTATCATAACCTACTTACCAGCTTGCGCTAAACAAAGAAAATCCCCCTTGCCAGCAGATTGTCCCTGTGTGATCAAGGTCTTTCATAGAACGGAGACATCAGGTGGCTGTGCTTCTTGGGCCACTTAATTCATCAGTGCAGAGTTCAAGAAATATTCCTGCCCAGAAATATGGTCACTGAGCAACTACTTCTTAGAAAAGAAGTTTGGTGACTGCCCGGTCCCCATGGATGATGCCATGCAGTGTGACCAGAGGGTTGGGTCAACAGAAGTGCTACAGCGACAGATTAGAAGGAGCAGTGGTTGTGTCAACCTTGCAGCTGAGCCCTTCTCCTCCTGGGGAGCAGCAAGGGTGATGGGAAGTGGAAAAGTAAGCAGGATGCTTTTCTTTTCGTTTATTGGAAAGTATAAACCAGTGGGTAGTGTATTTGACAGTTAAAGGTTAGCCTCATGTTGGTTGACATTAAGAAAATGTAAATAGATGTTGTTTTTCTCCCCTTTATGTCAAAACCTGTGGGTTGGACTAAATAAACTTGCTTATTAATAGTCTTTACTGGATAGTCTGTTGAAAAAAGGCCAGCAAGTTTGTCGTGCTGCCATAACAAATCAAGGGAAGGCTGTAACTCAGCAGCTAGTTGTGACTGTCTTTTTGGGTATTTTTTTGTTTGGTTTTTGGTTTTTTTTTAATATTTATTAAGTTTTATTTTTCTTCTCTGGTATTTTCTGAAAACATGTCTTGGTTTCCTTTAAGGTAGCTTATGAGCCATTTTCAATGTGGACATTATTTAAGCTAACAACAAGGACTGCTCTAGCAAGAGATTATCTTCTAGGCAGACTTTGTTCTTTTGCTGAGACCATAAGAAAGGTGCTGAAAATTGGTACTCAAAAGCAGGGCTTCTTCAAAGGTTTTGGTAAGTTATTGCTTCCCTCTTCCACCAGCATGACACAACATCTTGTCTACTGCTATTTAAACTGTTTCACTTGAACAAGCGCTCCCTTCTTTGTGAGCCCTCTTTGTATGATTTAAACCTGAGGTATGTCACGGTAAATTTTTAAGTCAATCAAGTGCACACGGTCAAAAGTAACCAAATTAGCATGACTTGATTTACTGTTTGTCAGCTGAGAGTCTTGCAAGGGGGTGTGACTTATTGTTAAATAGTGTGGGAGGGTAAGACTGTGTAAGTTTGGACTTGGGAGGCTTACATAGATTTAATGCACTTGGTTTCAAGCCAGGTGTGGGGTAAACTGCTGTGTACAGACAAGGTCGTTGTGACTGTGGTAAGGTGCGTTGGTGCTGGACTCCCAGATTGAGGAATCTTTGTTGATCGTCACCTCCCATGCAAATCCTGCCTCTTCTTACAGCTGCTTGTTTCTGCTCTTAACGTGGCTCTGTGGAGAGTTGGGTGGCATAGGTGATGACAGACAGGGAAGTTCAGACACTCTCCTACCTCCAATCCCTTCGTGTTCCCATGTTGTATGAGGTCAGGTACAGATCAGGGGAAGACTGGTATTAGGTGGGTGAATCAGATGTTACCCACATCCACCTGCTGCTACTGACCACATGTCAACAAACGGAGAGCTCAGGGACTCGCTCTAAGCCACTGTGGAGTCAGCAAATGGCTACAGCTATTTCTGGTCCTGGCAGCTGGATTCCTCCGATAGCTTGAACTATTAGATGTAGCTGTTTCAAAGAAGTATCCTGCAAAGACGATCAGAGAGAGAGACTAGAAAGAAAAATCTGAGCAACATCACTTTTAAAGTGAGAGAAGCACTGCAGAAGTGACAGAATGTATACAATTACCTGTTCACAAGACATACAGCTTCTTACAACAAGAGAGGTTCCTATGTGTAATAGCTTAATTCTCAGAAATATGTCTTTTTGGGTTGGGGGCGAGGAGGATGCTTGTATCGAGCAAAATTCCAGCAAGCAGACAGTGCTTACAGGAGCAAGCTGGTTTAATTTATAAAATTGCCAGCCCTCTAGTGATAAGGATAAAATCAGATACTCTGTATCAATCTTGGGTATTTCTGAAAGGCATTGTTATAATACAGTGGTGGGAAAGATACAGGGGGGAAGTTGGCCCCGGAGCAGAATGCTTCCTTAATATAAAGAATAAAAATTTTTCCATTTGTATTTTTGAGCAGAGAAAAGGAACAAGGTGGTATAAATTGGTCTTAGTGAAATGGACCTCTTGATGAAAGAAAAACAAACCTCATAAATTTGTTTGTGGCCTTCACGTGAATTCAAAAACTTCTCAGCAAAACCCAGCAATCAAATTTTCACAAAAAAGCTTACAGTTGGGAGGTCAACAACCACAAAAGACTGTCTCCATTCCTCCCACTTGGTGCTTATCATCTTGTGAGAGGACCAGACCACAGTGGAGACTGCAGAGCAAAGCACTTCTGATGATCTGTATGCAGGTGATTTTTTGTCCTTATGCCCCCTCATGAGATGATTATATTATTGATATACCACGTCATGCCACCCCTTGAGATGGATGTTCTCAATGTCCAGTCTGTTTTCTCCCTTTTTCCCATGCAGAAAATGTTTATGACTGGATTGAAGGGAAAAAATCGTGTATTTCCACAGGAACAGCACGACTGTAGTTTCTTTAGAATAGGTTTCTTTTACTAGCCTGCAACTGCTAAGCTGAACAGTCCTCACAGATTTTTCAAGTTCATCTTCAGCCTATACGAAATGACGAGCTTTTTTGGGTGCTGTTGCTCAGAACATTCCCAGGATTCTCCAGCGGCTACTACTTCAGTGTCTTAATAAGGCAGCACCATAGCTGGGAAAGACAGGGAGATGGCTTTTCTAAACACTGGCTACACATGGATTCCTTTTATGGTCCAGCTTGCACAGTGGGGTATTCCTCTGAAGGTCAGTGACACGGATAACAAAGTGCTTCCCACTGCAGCTTACTTTTTGAGCACAGGCATCATGTGTCTGGTGCCACATGTTCAGCCTGCTCTGAGGAGGAGGAGAAAGAAATAGTTGGGTAGAGAAATGGAGAAAGGGGAAAAAAGCAGAGCACGAAGTGCTGTGAATTTTGTATTGATGCTATTGCTGTGCTCACTGTGGCTGCAGGATGTAGTTGTGAATACCATATAGAGAATATATGTGCATGTGCTGTGCTTGTATTTCATAAAAAATGCCCCTAAGAAACTCCTCAGTAAGGTTTCAGGGTTCAGGTCATCCCACAGCAATACCAAGGGCAAATTTTCATGTCATGCCCATGAATTTGGCTTTTCATTCTCCCAACAAAATGGGATAGAGTGCTAATGACCTTTTCAAACCAGTGAGTTATGATGGCTGGAGGGGTTGTCTGTGCTGGAATGCCACAAGATGAATTTGTTAAAGGAAAAGGTTTAATTCTGACACCCCACCCCCTAACTCCACTTCCCCCTTTCTCTCTTGTACAAGCTAGCGAGTCGTTTTTCTCATTAGCGTGTAATCTTCTTATACTGGAGGGTTGCATTATTTCCTTCAGGGCTATTGTCTTATTTCTCACCAAAATTCTTCATGGAATGGATGAGTCATTTCAGTATTCTAAAAAGCAGGAATATATTTGTCATTAATTTAATATGAGAACCCCCCACTACTAAGTAATGAAAATTTCATCATGTTTTGTCAGGCCTTGAATATATGTACAGGATATACATAAATTGAATGAAGAAAATATATCTTCAAGGCAAACCAGAAATGTTTAATGGGTCTGTAATCTCATTTTTGATTTACTGATTATTGTCAGATGGACTAATATTGTACCTAATAAAGCATGAAGACAATGAAAGACTTTAACTGTGTCACCAGCTCTGACACTGAGAAAAGAGAAGCGCTTGAAGGTGTTGTTTTGGTGACTCACATCTTAAAAGTCTAACTTTCTTCATCTGTTTCCCTATTGCTTCGCTGGCTCCATCCTGATTTCACCTATGATGCTCACATCATACTTTCAATGAGATCCTGATGTACTGACTTTGATATCATTATAGGTCTTGCATGCTTGTGGTTATGCAGGCTTTGGAGGGAGTGTGACTTCTCAGCCTGTTGGCTGCATGGTTTTGCTGGATATGATATCTTGCTTTATGGAGATAAATGCGTAAGTACACAGAAGTGGAGCAAAGATCACAAAGCGTGCAGTTTGGTTGATGATAGCATTTAAACTCTTGTCAATGCTTACTGATAACAGAAGAATTTTGAAATAGAAACTACTATTGATGAATATGTTTTAAAGCAGGATAGATCTAGGACAAAACAGCTAGCCCCCAGTTAAACTCAGAGGATGCATTTAACTGGCTGCGTCATAGCTTCATAGCTGTTCCATGTTATGTTGCGTTCAGTGTTTTAAGGCTTGCTTTCAGTCATTTCAGTCTGAATCCTGTTTTCAAGGGTTGTGCACGTTTAGCAATTACTCTAGATTTAAGGGACTGGTATAACTGAGAGCAGAAATCATCTGTCCTGTCCTCATTATACTGCTGGAAGAAAATATTGGTAAGATGTCTTGGTGACTAGGAATGACTTTTCCGTCACCAACCCGTCTTCCTTTATTTATTGGTTGCTCTTCCCTCAACTTGGGCTGTACCCTGTCATCAGTTTTTAAGCCAAATTCTTTATGGAAGTCAATAGGGAGTCCTGCGCAAAGGGAAATGACATAATGTTGCCCTTTAGTCCTACCTACAGAGAAGCAGACTTGGGAAACATGCACATTTTCCTAATTACCAAGCACTGAATTTATAGCATGTGTTCATTTTCTATCGACATCCGGCAGCTACCCAACATATTGTGAATTGGGCCATTTGTATTCAAGACAATTGTTTTTAATAAAAATATTCTGGATGTTGCCTTTATTTGGATTACATATGGTAAACGTTGAGGTCTTCACTGCTCTGAGGTAAAGAATGCGCCATTTTTATGGGCAACATTGAGTGTTCTTAACTAAAATGTCTCCTTGTCCCACTGGCGTGCATGATTTTGTAGGCTGCCACCTTTTACTCAAGCAGTAACTGCATTTTGCTAGAGATGTGTGTCTCTATAGTTTGTAAAGGTCTTTTAATATGAAAGCTGTTTCTGTAAATGTAAGCTATTATCTGAACTGTCAGCTCTTACAGTGAATGGGGTGCAGGTTCACGGCTCACTTCTATAGTGTCTTCGAGTTGTTCTTCTGCAGGGCAGGATAAACAGAGTTGCAGAAGGGGTTTAAAATGAAGACTTTTTAAATAGGATAATCTCTTGCTACGTAGAATTCAGACCTTTTAAACCTTAACTACTTAATTAGATGAAGTAAGGATGTAAGCGTAAGGGCATAAACATAAAGAAATTTGGCCAGAGGAGACTGCTTGAAAGGTACCCAAAAGTGATTGTTCCTGTTGGGAATAGTAATGCCATTTTAAAAATTTTTGCTCCTTCCTTTAGCACTGTAGTGTCTCTCTCAAAATACAAGCTGCTTTGTACATCCCCATAACCAGCGCATCTGAGATCTTGTTGGTTATTTACTAAATGTATATATCCCTGCATCATCCTTGTAACCTGGTAGTGCTGTTCCTTTAGCTTTGCTAATAGGGAATGAAGAGGGATTCAGTGTGACAGCTAAAAACCTATCATGGGATATATGAATCCTTTTTGCTTCCCTATTTGTTTATTAGATCTTCTCCAAGTTGCAGAGTTTGGAAATGATGTAGAAATCACCCAGGCTCACAGTTGTTAGCACCGTCGTTTTGGTACGGGCCATTTTTAGGAGGAGAAGCCACAAAAAGCAGCTTTCGCAATAGGCTCCAAGAATCCTCCTCCATAAGTTTTAAGGTCTTCAGATTGGAGGTTAGCACACCTCTGTTGATTACATTTAATAAGAACTCCATGTATATTTTATTGCATGGAAAACTGGATGTAGAGTCTTTGTTTATCTCTGCCACTCACTTACTGTTGACTCTTGGATGTTGATATGGAGATATTGCAGTGCGTGTGCTGATGATTTCCCCTGGCATCTGAGGATGATTAGGTTGACAGCCTGATAGTACTGGACTTGTTAGCTGTTGGGTGGCTGGCACTAAGATGGCATGAGCCTATTTGCATAGCCTATGGGATTTTTGCAGAGCAGCCCTGTTCTTAATTCAATAAACAGTTCCAGAAGCTGGAGAGGAGTAACAGCACCACCTTGTAGCCCGTTTCCACTGGATTTCGTGGGATTTCATCTGGTATAGCTTTTGTTTAAGGGTAGACTGAAGAGTCTTTCAAATGCCTGTGCAAGCTTTAGAGTCACATCTTGAATGGTCAGTGGATAGGGCACTTTAATGCGTTGCTTAGCGTCTGTGTGAGCGAAGGACGTGGAAGACATCTGGAGACTTGTTCTGGCCAAAACTAACAAACATGATGCTGATTTTTTGGGAAAGCAATCAGAAAATAGGGCAGGAGCAATACCAGACTCTTTGACTGAAGGTACTTTTCTGCCATTTGTGAACTGGATTCACCATCTGGGATATCAGCTATGGCCATATTAGATTATTATTTTTTCCCTGGTTTTGTCTGCCTCTTTTTTTTTTTTCTTTTTTCTTTTTCTTCCTTAAACCAGAACCATGTCCATGTTTCTTGTAAATGTGCCTTTGTCATCATGGGTTTAGGCTGTCATAACACATTTTACCTCAAGCTCCATCTTTAATCATTTAGTGGCAGACCTGGGAATAGAAGCCATGTCTCAGCCACAGGACCACATCATCTCTCTAAGGCAGAGAACAGCTGTGAGCTTTCTTACAGAGCAGCCTGCTCTGCAGTTTGCTTGCAAGCTGTATTTTGGGCATCTCATAAACTAGGGCAAATGCAACTTCACCTTTTAATAAAGAGCAGTATGAGTCTCAAAAGACACAGAACTGCCTGCAACGTTGTTTAGGCAGAGGAAGGGAATGTGGCAGCTGAGCCTGTATATTTAGTGAACATTGTGAACAGATATTAAATTAAGACTTTTAGGGGGAAAAAAAGAAGTTGCTT
Source organism: Charadrius vociferus (assembly GCF_000708025.1). NCBI lineage: Eukaryota > Metazoa > Chordata > Aves > Charadriiformes > Charadriidae > Charadrius > Charadrius vociferus. The sequence continues at coordinate 2,560,867 of NW_009647222.1, forward strand.
ATGTAACTCAACTCCATTTGCTAGACTTCCTCCTCCCTAGTCCCATTCCCCATTATTTATCAATTAAATATGCTAGGATTAGTGAGCTGCTGACCACAGAATTGGGGAGGGGGTGGGATAATAGTTGTTATCCTGTTCCAAAAGCTGTAACACTGGATACCAGAAAGAATGAGAGTCAGATGTAGATGATGCTGTTGAGTTGCCATTGGTAGAACAGAATGTACTGTACTATCCAGCTATGGTTGTTGCTGCGTCTAAAACCCTATACTATGACTGAAATGTGGATGTCAGTCTGTAGCACTTGTGTGGTTTATAGGCTCCTCATTACGTTGCTAAACTTTGTGCAATAGATTAAACTACCATTAAAATTCCATGTCTTTAAACGGCGTATTTTGCTGTGCTAACGGAGGTTCCACGGAGAGTTGCATGTAAGTGAAGAGAGTTTTATCATTCAGGCAAAGGTTCCTGTTTGTTATTCCTTCTGTGAGCAAAATTCTCATTGATTTCATCTTTACAAAAAGTGGATGAAAACCTGTATTGGTAGAAGCTTTTGGCGATGGGGAGCTAGAAAGGAGTGCTGAAAACTGGGGAAGTTTATCCCAAACCCTTTTTTACAAATGAAAGGGGGAAGGAGGGAAAGTTCTACATTTCCTGCAAAGTGACAATGAGCAATTCTGGTTTTCTCCAGATGGAGAACATGCTCTGAAGTGGTAAATTGTTCCATTAAGAAATAAGGGTAAAGGCCTTGCATCCTAGTACTGAGCTGCAAACTGTGTCCTGAGAGGGCTGGGGAGCAGGGCAAAATGCTCTCTGTTTCTGGTGGAAGGCACAGGGCTTGAGGTTATCACTGTGAAACATGCGCTGCTGCAATGTCAGTTGCTTTGCTGCTTGGCTTCTCTCCTCTGCTTTACCTAAATTGTGCTTAGCAACTCCACTTTTGCTGTTAGGTGTACTTGACTTCAAATTAGTGGTGTTGCAGTACTATCTGGAGTAACAGATTAGAAACCAGCACCAAAGATTTAAACTGAATGTGAACTCGAAATCAGTTTAAGCTGTTGTTCTTTTCTTGAACTGCAACTCAGTCCAAATCATTACTTTAAAAAGAATCTTTTTAATTCAAATCTTAACTTGTATTGAAGGAGCCAAACCAAAGCTGAGCTGAAAAATACCCATTAGTTGAACTTCATGATCAGAGCTGTACTGCTAAGTCCCTTACACATACACAGTGAAGAGAAAGGCCTCTGCTCTGAAATTCTCGCAGTCTTAATTAACACAGGGTGTGCATGGCTGATTGATAGTGAAACAGCAGAACATACAGTCAGGCTATTACAGATAACACAAACTATGGTCACAACTCGGCTAACTAACTGTGGAGTCATTAGCAAATGTGACCCAGGCACAGTAATTGCACTGAAAGACAAGCTTTGTAGGGACGTCTGAAAAGAAGGGACAAAGGAGGATCTCTGTCACCTACCTTTGCACCACAAGATACAACTGTTTACCTAAGACCAGGAGGTAAAAAGAAAGGATATAGTTCCTGGGGGGAGTTAAAGTGGGCTGCTGGTCATCCTGTTAGACCCATCTAATGGGACGCAGGCACTTTATCATGTGCAGGTGGTGGGGGTACAGGCCCCTTCGCCCATTCCTATCACCGGTGTACCCTGCCCTGAAAAGACATGCCACCAGTACCTGCAATCTAATATCATGGGGTATCTCAGCAAAGCCTCCTATGGATTTCAAAAGTATTTTCACAAACGAATTGCTTTTTTTTTTTTTTTTTAAACTAGTTCAAAGCTGAAGGCAACCAAAGCAGTAAGAATATATGTTGGCGAGTACTGGGAGTGATCAGGCCCCTCTTTCTTTCTAGCTCTACATGTTATCCATGCCCTTCCCTTCTTCTCTGTTCCCATTCTGTTTTGAATGATAAAAACACTCAGGACTCCCAGGACTGGGGTCAAAGCCCTCCGCGTAAGCCAGAGACTGCTTACTTTTACACAGATATCTTATCTTCACCTTTGTGAAGATGTATAGTGCTTTGGGTTCTTCTTTCTTCTAAATGAAACATGTTCTACGTATTTCTCAACCCACCCCCAAAGACCAACACTAGTGAAAAGATGTAAAAGTGGAAGAACAGACTAGGAAAAAGAAAAATTTTTTTAAGCATCTCCTGTGTGACGAGTTGCTGGCAAACCAAGCCCCAAGATTCTGCCCCGGTTGGTTTCCCAGTGGCGCAGGATCATACCTGTGGTACCTGACTCGTTCGGGGGCCCTGGTATGGTCCTTCCCAGGACTGTCCCAGGCAATCCCGTTTCCAGGATCTTGCTGCACAGGAGCCCCCAGGCGACCATTGAGATGCTGAGCAACTGGCATGCTCTATTTCAAGCCCAGCACCTCTCCTTGCAGGCGCTCGGGTGTGGGCCTTTATGACAATGAGTATTGGCCTTGTGATAAATATACCAAGGTTTTTTTTTTTTTCTTCCCTCCATTTAGTATTTAATGCTCAATTGTCAGCATCCAGGAAAGCAATGTTTAGACTGCATTGGAAACAGGTACCAATATGGCTAGCTGACGCAAGAGTGGTTTATTTTCCATTTTAATAGCTCTTTAAACAGGTCCCGGGTTTGTATACAGCTCCTTTGTTGGAATAAAAATCTTTGTCATAGGCTACCAGACAGCTATAAATAGCCGTCATGAGTATTTATGCCGAGGATAATCTCAGGAGAAGGTATTTTTAACTTTGCACATTGTTTAGAATAGGAAATTCTTTTAATGCCCACATTTTCCATTCCCGGTGCCATTAGCTTTTCCCCACCCCCTCTTACGATGTGTGCCTCGCTCTTTCTTTCCCCCTCTCATTTCCTTTAAGGTTCAAGGTTACAGCCAATCTGCTCCAGAGGCAGACTTGAGTTTATTATTTTTTTTTAAGGAAAATGCTAACTTTGGCCTTTTGCGACTGTGTGGGAATTCAGTTCATTTCATGGAGCTATCAGAATGTAAACAAGATATCTCACTAGGCTGTCACCGCAAATTGGGTAATGAATGACCACTTTATTTCTCTTGCACATGGAACTAATGCGCTTGTTAGAATAACAGTGGCCAATCTATTTTATACTCCCTCAGAAAGTATTCCACTTTTTTGGCAAGTTTGTGAGAGCTGCTACTTGTAACAATATTCAAGGTAATGCTGGACAAAAAAAAAAAAAGGAAAAACAGTATCATGCTGAACCATACTTGTAACTCAAAAATATGGTCCCCAGCAAAGCCCATTCCCACACAAGTCAATAAATAATTGCAACCTAGAAAATAGTCAAATATCGTATGAACTTGAGAGAACGTGCTTTGTAGACAGTGGGCCAAATTCAAAGCAGGTATAAGCTGACACAGTTTAAAGTGTAGCCTTTGAGAGAAGTTCACAGTTGACCAGTGAACAGCTGTGCAGTCTAGTCAGGCCTTTTTTTTTTTTTTTAAGATTTTTTTTAATCTTAAAAGAGACTAAAGCATGCAGAGCTTACAGTTAATGGGAATTAGGGAGCTTCAAGGCAGCGGAAGCCTAGATGTTCAGTATGAAGTTTTAGCTAATTATTTGACAGCTAAAATTATCTGAGATGTGTCCCATCCAGAGAACCAGATTTTAAAAGGTATTTCAATATCTTTTGAGATTGTCCTTGAAATCTCTGTTGATCTCTAATGGGCCTCAGCAGAAGCTGATCTGTGTGTGCTCTTGAAAATGTCACCCAAACTCCCTGCTACTGCCAGCAGCTCCAGAGCATCCTTTTAGCCCCTATGGGAGGGGATGGTGTTTTTGGAGGTGAAAGATGGACGTTTCAAGCCTCGCTTTTTTTGCAGAGTTGAAAAGAACAGAATTTGTGATCTGTAACCCACCTCTGCCCTGTTTGTAAAACAGTGCTGTTGACTTTGTGGGAATTGTGTTTGTGTTTTTGACAGCTTATGTTACTGTTAATTTGGTTATTATATTTGTGTTTCCCACATAAATAAGTAGGCATATGTGTACACATACCCTGCAGTTTTGAAATGCGTCTCTGTTTGAGACAAGGGCGGGTGACCACACAGCCCACTCACTGTGCTAATGATGAGAGAAGAAATTGGGAGGACAGGAAAACTCACGCAAACCCTTTTCAGTGCAGACTGCACCTTGATTTGACCTGCCGAGTGAGGAATGTAATGTTCACAAAGATCAGGGTTTAATTTCCCATCTGTAATGTTGTTTGCCTGAAGATCACAGGTTATTAAACATTACTGCTAAATAGAAAATTTGACCTTCAAGACTATGTAAATGTTAGGGAAACATGCTTGCTGCTTGGTGACTGGAGAGAGGCTGAGTGCTCAGCTGTGCTTCGCTGGAGAAACTGTGGTATATGTCAAGTAGGCAGGCAAAAGGGCTGGGATCTTCTGCCCGCAGGCAGCTGACAACCTACCCCAGGCAGATTTTTGTAGTCCTGGAAGGTCTTTGCTGAAAACCATCAACAATCCATCTGGGGAAGAGCTCTGGGGAGTACAGTAACGAGTATGCTGTAAGCTCAGATACTCGGGGGGGGGGGGGGCGGAATCCTGCCCTGGGTAGGCAAAACCCAGGGCAAGCAGCAGCAACTGGATGGATGCAGGACTTGGTTTCATGCCTTACTCCAGGGTCAGTACTGGCCGTGCTGTTCCAGAAGGGAGGCCAGAAACCACTGGATATCAGCAAGAAGAAAGGTGATGGATCACAGCCACATTGACGTCTCATGTCCCAGGCCAAAGAGGCAGGGTGCATCATGGATGGACGTTTGCTGCATGTGACACAGCCTTGACGGAGAGGCAGGTTTGCTGAGTTAGCTTGCAAGGGTGCCAGGTGTAATATGTCCACTAAAACCTGGCTGGAAACCACCAAGTTTCTCACATTCTCGGTTTTTAGGATTTAGTCAAATTATTTCTTTCGCAGTTACCTTGCCTTTCTTATCTGATGAAGCCATGCCTTTATTCAGTTGTAGTATTTTTCTCCTTTCTCTGTTGTCTAGAATGTGACTAGATCAAATTTCTCCCTTCTGTCATGAACATTAGTAGTTTAATTTTTTTTCATGAAGTTTTTTTCAACAATAAAACCTCTCCCAGACTGCAGTTACATAATATTCAAGGTCACAGTAATCATAACAGAATCCATCTCACTTAGTAGGACTGTGCTCATGGAAATGAAAATGCCCCAGCAGGATTTTTTGCAGGATTTTGCTACTGCTCACATAATTTGTGAGACTTGATCCATGAAAGGTGATGCCATTTTTAGGCCCATTGCATTGAGCTGTTCGTATCTTAAATTTTTCAGTTGTGAGGTAGAAGTAAAAGGCATTTGGGCTGTTCACTCAGAACATAAGGCAAGAGATGATATTGTATCTGCAGAATTTCTTTGATACTGTTGTTCTGCACATATTCTCAGGTGCTTTGAATCCAAAGTGGCATGAAATTAAAGATGAACATATCTACAGGGGTTACAGGGTCTTCTCGGAGATGTTTTGTGCTTTCATTCCTTGTATTCCCTCTATTTCCTCCCCACTGTCTTCTCAGCACCACAGTCCTCCATCTCTAGTTCACAATCATCTTCTCGGGAATTGTTCCTGTCAGAGGAAAAGCTTTAATGTGCCTTTGGTGGCTTCACTGTGGGTGGAGGAATGGCTACCTAGGGGAAAGCTGTAAAACTCACGGTGTGTTCTTCATTTGTATTTTTCTGTATCTGATTTTCTTTGTCCTCTATCCAGGATGGCTGGGAATGTATTTTGCCTTTGAAAATTGTGAGGCTATGCATGACTATTTGCAGAGAATGTCAGGACAAGAAATTTGGTGCAGTTTTACTGAAACAAGAACCTATTGCTAAAGGGACCTACTCGAGTGAGACATGGTCCTCTGTCGTGAAAATAGAACTAAGTCCTCAATATTGAAAAGTACATTGTAAACGAAGAGCCATGTCCACTCATTTGCTGCTTATGGGCTCCCCTCCATGAAGTAAACACCGGACGTGACTGCCTGCAGACAGTGTCACCAGTGAAGCTGCACAAAGATTGAATTTGGCTTGATCTTTTTCAGGGATGGTCTCGCATTGCTCGTTGCTAAAGGTGACCTCAGCAGACGTGTAGAAGCTCACAAAATATAGCCACTGTTTGATGAAACCTTTTTTTTAGAGTCTTCAAGAGTAATCAGGCTTGGTAATGGTTGATATGACACTTGTGGGGTAAGAATTTGTGCTACAGGTATTTTTCTGTGCACCATCTGTATGGGGAAGAGGAAGGAGAAGTCCTTTACTTGGTTAGTGTTATCTTTTTAGGATGAGCTGTAAGTTTGTGTGGTCTCCCTGCAATCCTTTGTGTTCCCACTGCCAAGATGGCAGTGGTCCCTTCAGCACAGTCTAGAAGTCTGTTAGAAGGCTTCCACTGGTGTCGCTAATCCAGATTGAGCCTTTTACTCTTGTAAAAATACCAGCACTTTAATAGCAGAAGTAGATGTGTGCATCTTTGGATTGCAGTGTGTCATGAAATATTGATACTGTTAGCATGTTTTCCCTGGGTAAGGATGCCTTCAAAATTTATGTGGTGACTTCTAATCCATCTATGTGGGCTACAACACTTGGACATGTATGCTCATTGCTGTCAGCGGGATTTAAGGAAGTTTTGAAGAGCTTTCCTGTGTTGTGTCCTTAATGGTTTTGAAGTGCTCCCTTGCATTTCTGCAGGAAATCTGCACAAGATTAGAGTTAAGTTTTAGTCTGTTCAGCCCGTTTTGATCAAAAGAGGCACTATTTAATTCCACTGATGAAAGTATGCAGGCCATATGATTTCTGGCACTGCACAGGTGTGCTAGAAGAGGCGTAAGGCATGGGGAGTCTTCTTCCCCATAATACAGCAAGGTGACAGCATACTATGCAGTGGATGCGAATTGCTAGAGAATAGAAACACTGCCAGAACAAAAGAAATTTTGCTGACTGGTCTGTGTTGAAGGGATGCCTGGGCTATGCCATCCTAATACATTGGTGAGACATTGCAAATTTCTTAAAATTCTGGGTTAAATTCTGAAAATACAGTCTTGGTGACGGCATTTGTTTGTAATGTTCTGTGTAATTTGATGGTGATTTAAAATCATTTTTAAAAACCTGTTTGACATCCATAAAAATGCTTGGTTTTATTCTCCCTTCAAAACTTATGGGTAGCTTAACTTCAAAATTAAATGCAGGATCTTGTAAATACAAAGGTAAAGGCGCAGTAGTGTATCACAGTAACTCAAGACAGTGCCAGCAGTGGTTAATTTTGAAGGAAGCGTTAATTTCCTTTTCCTGTTTTTCAAGAATTTTTATGTGTAAGAGAAATGCCTCTGCTGCATAAACATTTTTAAAAATAATGGATTTAAAGGGCACAAATGACAGCCTGAATCCAAATGTTTTGCTAGTACTTAAAGAATCTTTGTTTAACTCTTGCTTCCTATTTTTTTTCATGCTATAGTCTGGCTGGAGCCAAGATCAGTATAGGGGAGATGTGGGCAAAACCCAATGATGTAATAATAATATCTGTTGGTCCATCATAACCTGTTCTGTTTGTCTGGCTAGTGCTTTAGCCATACAAAGAGCAAAAGCAGCAAGAGGAAGGAGGCTTTTCTGTTTCTGCTGCAGATACAAGAAAGCAAATGAACACAACCAGCAATTTGAGATCCCAGGTTTGGGTATGCTTCTGAGAATATTTACTCTGGGTACATTTGTCATTCTGCTTCAGGGGGAATAGAGACACCAGGTGATGTTTGTTTCTGAGAAATACCATTTGGAGGTAGCAATCACGTGTGCTAGGCACATGGACTGCATCTGGTTGCCTGGATAAATAGTTAGAGGAGCACAGCTGATCTAAACTGGTGCTAAAATAGACACATAGACAAGAGCTGGGGGACCTGATTACTGCAAGGTGATTTGACACCACCGGGTGTGGAATATAGACCAAACTGGAGTAACTTTCTCCACTGTTGCTCTTCAGCATCAGTAAAACTTTCCTAAAACAGACCAAGAGAAATTGCTGCATTTGCTGGAATAAAGGGAAGTTACAGAATTAATAAAATCCTTTGTGTGCTCTTGCAGACTAGCTGTTGGGAAGGTGATAAAATCTATCACCCAAAACAGAAGAACTTGATCCACCTGGGACTGCTCTCAGCCATACCATTGCTGGCGGCATTTAAGCTGATGTGCATATTTGTGGGTGATGAGGCCATCCCTCTGCTTTCTTCTGCTGCAGCTGGCAGCGTTGCTCTTCCTGCCACGAATGCAAAGAGCCAGAAAAACTCAGTTGCTATTCTTAGGTCTTAGTTTGAGTCTGGAGAGTGGGTAGTGGACTCTAAACATGACATGTGGGACTGATTGGGACAAAATGTGTGTATGTGTAGGTATCCTAACCTTTTAGTGCCGTGAATTTATTCAGCTGGTAAACAGTCCGGACAAATATTGTGTGCTAAGTTGTGAGATGTATCAGTTGTTTTCTTTTTACCTGCAGTAGGTATGTGGTTCTTGACGGGGGCTGTTGTCAGATACAGTAGTGCACGCGTGTGGAAATAAGGCATGGCATCTGAGTGATTACCACCACTTTGTGGAGAGGTGGATGGGAAATACCATTATCCAGTCTACCTTTTAGGGAAGAGACACACGACGTGGAAGGGGATAGCTGGTAATTTGTTTTGATTTCATCAAGCAGTGTCTCTTTTCCAACCTGGATTTGTGATTAAGCCATTGACAAATGAAGAAAGGTAAAGCAGAATACAGAGAAACGAGATGTTTAACCTCATTTTAAATGATGGACATTTTCTGAATTTATATAACAAGTCTGAGACTCTTATGAGAAAGCAGATGGAGTGGCTCATAACATGAGGTAGCAAAGATTATGCTTATTGTTTAGATCTTGGTCTTGTCTCCATTAATCCTGCTTCAGTGGTAAAATTCCCACAACTGAGGACACTTAAATAAGTAATGATTAAGTGATCTCTTCATCGCATGCAGTTCCCTGAGTCCTCTGCTTGGCTGTGACCATATGTGGCCAAGATTTTGGGGTTTAGACACATTCAAAAGATGGGAACAAATCAGGTTTTTTCCATGCAGAGTTCCTAGTTTCCCTACTAGAAGTTTAATTTTATTGTTAAAGAATTAAATAGGCGTTCCACATTTGGTATCAAGATTTCTGTCTGCCACTCTTTAGAGTGAATTATTTTCTGATCCCAGTGTTGTCTAAAAGTATACAAGAGAAAAGGTGTTGCTTTGGGGTAACTTTTGTGAAAGAACTGCCCTAAATGACACTGCCATAGAAAGGCAATGGATGGAGTAACTATGTCTGTGGCTGTGACTTTCCCTTATTACTGATTCTTCCAAGCCATTGTGTTGCATACATCTGAGTTCATCAGGTAACAAAGGACTGTAATGCATAGGGCCAAGACTGCAGAATTAAGGATGCTCTGGCAATCTGATTTTGGCATCTTGAAGGTATATCCTTACCATAACAGGTTTTTCTGCTTTGCTCTGTGCTTGATTTTTGTAGACAGGCAAGTACAATGACATATGCCAGGTTGACACAAAATAATATGGATTGTATGTGCAAGGGCTACTATTATAAGCATGGGTTGTGTATACGTACATGAAAAGAGCTTGTTATAACCTTAGCCAGCCACACTGTACAATTATTTCAAGTGTAAATTGTACTTGAGCTTTGTGTTTCACCTCTGGATGAAAGCTACCCTTCTTTATTCAGTCTTAGCAGACTTGAAATTACTAGCCTGTGCTTGTTTTGGTTTTGGTCGTTTTGTTGGGCAGGAACTGAATATTTTTTATAACTTTTAGAATTTTTGCCTGTAGAAATTTTTGGACAGAAAACCTTTTTATAAAGTTCTAACCTCTACTTTTGAAACAGTGTTTCACTTCTAAATGAGGTAAGTGCTTTTGGAGAATTTCACATAAGTAATTATCCTATTACATATTGAAGATAATAAGAGAGAAAGCTGGAAGTAACTTGTTGGAAGTGGTGTAGGTAGAGCATGCTGTAGGTTGAAGTAAACCACAACGCTCTCTCTAGGCCCTTCAGCTGCTGTTTACTTTTTTTAATAATGTTTGCTATTCCTTTCATTGTGAGATTTTGGCACATCACATGAATGGGGACCACAACAATTACTATGTAATTTAGCAGGTTTAGGTTATAAACTGTGGCTTCTAAGGTGATGGCGCAGAAAAAGTAGTCCTTTGGCCCTCTCTTCACTGGGGCAGGGAACTCCTGAGAATAAGGGAAGAGACCACTGCCTGTTTGACACCGAGCATGTGTCTGGGACTCGCCTGGTCTTTACATAGAGCATACAAGATGGGGCAAGGCTCTGTCCGCCCACTCCGTTAACTGTGCTTTTAAGGAAGGATCGTGAAGCATCTGGCCCTCAGCTAGAAAGTCAGAATGCAGGAAATGCCTTTGCACATAGCATTTGCCAACTGTGGTTTCTGGTATGTTGGTGGGTGGGTTCTGAACGTGGCCATCTTGATAAGAAAATGCCTAAAGCCAGACCCAGTTCATCAAAGGATCGTTTTCTTTATCTCTCGTTTCAATTAAATGTAGAGTTTTTAAAAACAAAAACCACCGTAGTACTCCTCTCAGAACCACATTTAACCTCTTAAGCCTTGTCATGTGCATCAGGAGTAGCCAGATCATGGTTAAGGATCAGGCTTCCCAGTTGAACCGATTTCCCTTTACTTTCTCCAAAGAATTTTGTACCCCCTGAAATTTTGCACGTCATGTTTTATCATAGATTAGAATTTCTTCTGGGAAGATTTTGGAGGAAAAAATAGCAAAAAAGGTTATAATGTTTCAAAAAGTGTCCCTATTTTGATTTTGTAAATTATAAAAATGTAAATATAAAAATATTCTCCTGTCTGGGAATTATTATGATTCACAGTTTTTCACCTAAGGAAGAATGGAGAAAGAAAACATCCCATAAGTTGGTTAGATTATTTGAGAGGTATATTGTCCAGGTTCTGTTTTTTGAGGAGTGCATTTTTAAAAAATGTATTTGGGATTCAAATAGAAGGGAGTGGACAAAGTTGGGTTTTAGAAAGGGATTGTGTTTAAAAGGAATGCATGTTTAAATAATACTAATAGGAATAAAATACCGGTGAAGGATCACACTATGCTTGTTTCCTTTCAGTACAGTTTCTTACACTCCCAAAATGTCTGCTATCTACTACTCTTTGGGTTCAGAACTGGTCTGCACCAGCTGTGTTTGTATAAGAATCCAAGCATTGCAAATGTTCATTTAAATCCCATCAAGTGATGCAGAAAGTCTTTGTCCATGATGGTGTTTGGAGAGGCAGGACCTGCTGTTGGTCCCTTCCCTGTTGCTGAGGGGTGGCATCTCCACTGGGGCTTGCTTGAGGCCTGTGGAGCCACAGTGCAGGGTGAAGCCCACACAGCCAGAGGTGTTTCTCCCAGCTGTGCATTTCCCATCTGCTTTAGTTGCATAAATGCCCAAGTTCCCACCGTGTGGGGTCAGGGTGCCGTTCTCCTGCCCCACAGGCCGCACACACTGCTGCCTGGTCCTTGTAAGCGTGGACATGTGGCAAGGAGGAAGGGAGTAGGATGTCCTGTGGGCAGCATCCCCTTGGGATTGCCACCTCAGTTGCAGTGTTGCCCTCGAACAGGCTGCCCAGTCTGGCCGTGAGGAAGGAGCTCGCTCGCCTGTTATGAATCCCATGCTGTCACTACGCTAGAGGTGAACCCATTAAGCACCCACCCAAGATCTGTTTGGCTTTGATTACTCAGTGTACTTTACACAAGTATCAGTGTCCTAGGTGGTTTTAACGAGCATATCAGAAGCATGCGTCTTGGCTCCCTTCCCCCTTTCTAAGCACGTTGGGAAAGCCCAAAGATTCTTGATTGATTTCAGAGCTCTTTGGAGGCTTTAGAAGCCCTTGGTGAGATAGCATCTGGCTTATCAGAGCCTGAAACAGTCTTTTCAAGAGCTCCAACATTAAAAAAGGAGCTAAGTTTTATCACAGAACATCTCATCAATAGTTGGTTAGCTTACTTGTTGGCAGACTGCGACAAATTCAGTTTAATGCTTCCATTCTGCTTTTAGGCTCTACCTTGGCATTTGGAGCTGACAGGATTTTTCTGCGTTCTATAGGGCTAAATCCTGAACTCCTTCCTTAGTTTTAAGCTCAGAATTTCACAGCAATTTCAGTGTAAATTAGTGAATGTTGATGAAAAAGCTGTAAACCTTTTTTGAAAGGGAAAAAAAAGAAGGTTGTTCTCAAGTATTAGAAGTGTTTGAAACTCTGCCAAGTTTCTGAAAAAGCTTCCGATTTCTCTGTTTCCTACTTTTCTGAAATGTTTACTGGAAACATGATTTTCATATTTTTGAAGAGTTTTAGTGAATTAAAATGTCTAGTGACCATATTAGTGAGATGTTGCTAACTATTACAGTGAAAACCTTGAGATGTTGGTCAGAAACTCTGTAAGTGCAAAGATGGTGCTCTAAGAGAATGGGTTTGTCTCCAGTTGCCTGCGCTTGGGAGTGATAGAAAATGCACACTTTCTGAATGTAAGTTGTTTAGGCTGGAAGGGTAAGTTCCTGTTATACTGACTTATTTTAGGAGGAAGGTTGTAATACTGCATATGCATTAATCTCTCCAGAACCTCTAAATCCCCTAAGAGCTTGTGGAGGAGGAGTTCCTGGAATCCTTCCCATCCCATGAAGTTTATTCATAAAACTTGATGCTCTGAAAACTTCTCTCAGGGCACAAAACATCGTTATGAAACTATAGCCACAGCTCTAAAGCTCAGGCTGCAGCTTTTGGCAGATCTGGAGGGGAGGTTTGCCATTTGAAAATGAAAATGACTTTTCTTTGTAGCTGGTGGTCAATATTTCTCTATGCAAGTTGGACTGCTACTTACACTTTTGATAGCTACATTATTTAAATCTCCTTGAAGACAAATTTGTTAGCTATTTTTGGGAAAAGGTAACGTTTCTCTTAAGCCACTTATTGACAGTTAATATGACACTTATTGACATCTTAATATGGAGAATCGAATGGAAAATGGAGACTATTGGTTAGTGGCAGACTGCAGAGGATGCAAGACCATCCCAGCTGCTGGGAGCTGTTAAGGACTTCTTTTAAGGACTACTGAACACAGTAGTGGCAAAGGGGATTTGCCTGTTCTTTGCATAGCCAAAGGCATCTTCTTCACCTCTTGTAGCACGTAAAAAAATTTTACTGGCTAGTCCAAGTTTGGGAGATGTGTATTTTTGTACCCAAATCAAGTTCCAAAGAACACTGTGCAGTGACATGGGAGATCCAGGAGAATTTTACAGGGATGTTGATTCCTGTGAGAGTGTCACAGTAACTGGGTGTTAAAGATTGTGGGAAGGAAATCATTGCATATGTATCAGTTTCCCTTAAACACAGACGAACCCTTACATTTGCTTTCCCTGCCCTCAGATCTGTGAGGCTTTTCTCACTCTGTTACCCAGCTGGCTGACAAACTGCATGAATGCTTAACCTAGGCACACGGTTAAAGTCCTCATGCAAGCTACTGTGTTATGCCTGTAGAAAAGAAGAGCTGGGAAATGCATGCCACCCCATCCCTGCTCAGGTCTCTGAAGTTACCCTCATCATATGACCCATCTCTCCAATCAGCGTTAAGAAATCTTTAGGGTGTTGTGTTGATGGGTGGGTTTTGAGGGAGGGATGTGACCCCGCTGTGGCAGGGAACTGCAGTCTTGCAGTTTGGGGTCTTAACCTGTCACCCACATGGTGCCACTTCATCCCTCATTTGCTGGGCTGCTGGGGATGCTTGGATGCTTTCCTAAGTCCATGAACAATGGTGAAGAGTTGAGACAGTCTAAGTCTTCAAACGGAGAGCACTGCACAGACGTTTGTTTACAAATGCATTTCTTCATGGATACTTTAATGTATAAAATGTTTAAAAATGAAAACCAAAACAGACCTAGAAAAATAACAAAACAACCCATGTTCAGTGTAAGGGGTTGCAACTGCCCCTCCTCTTCCTTCCCATGGGTCTGCCTCCCAAGCGGCTCATGGTTTTGTGCTGACCAGGGAGGACCCAAGGCAGTGCATAAGTGCTGCAGGCTCCAGCAAGCTCAGCAGAAGATCAGAGCTGAGACACTTTCCTTACACACTGTTACCCGGCTGGTGAATAGTTCAGATGCTAAAGCATTTAGACCTTTTGTCCAAGGCTTTCCGTCCACAGTGCCTGCTGCTGGCCATGCTGGGCTGTGCTTAGGGGGTGCTGAGCTGGGGTGGTCATTTGTAACGGTACTTGCGCTTGTCTCCACCCAGGGAATCTGGGTAGTGTGGATGAGGTCTGGAGCCTCCAGCACATTGGACTGTCCTTTTGCAGACAGGTCAAGCCCCTTAATGTAGGTTTGAGGGTGCACAGTGTAGATGGGAAGAAATCATGGACTTAATAGTTTGCTCAGACCTGTCCTGTCCTGATAGCGTAAGGTGTGACCTGAGAACCATTTTCCAGGAGAAGCTAGGAAGTAGATACACAATGCCTTAAAGAGCTGTTCGCGTGCCATTGATACTAAATTACAAAAGATTTCAGGAACTTCCGTGCAGAAATAAGTATTAGCACTTGGGTGAGCCGAAAAATAACAAATAAAAAATATACTTGGGTCTTTTATTGCACTGGAGTAATTTTAGTTCCCAGATCGTTATGTCCTGATGCACATGCTGTGATGTGAATACTGAACATTTATGGTGATTTCATTTTAACTCCTTGGTACCCTTTTATGTCTATTACCCTACAATAAATTACTTTTTTTTTTTTTTTTAAAAGACCCTGCAGTGCAGAAAGCAGTGCCTGTATGTGGCAGAGCCCCAGCTGCCTGCCTGCAGGGGGCAGAGAGGAATTTGCTGTGTAGGGAGAGATTTGCTCAATGGACCAGGTGCAGTGTGGTTTGTCTTTTTCCTTTTCCTATTGCTTTCCTCTAAAACATTAGGCTGGGGGCAAGAATCCAGCCTTGACGGAGTGCTGTCCTGATCTGATGTGACAGGCCTTGTGGAAGTGTTCAGCCTTGACCCTTTGTTGCTTTCAAGAGGGAAATCCCATTAGATAACTTTACCAATGAGACTGGAAGATTTTGTGTTTAGATTTCCTGAAGACCTGAAGAAAGAAACCTTTTCTGTTTGGGTATTGCTTTTGTTTTTTTTGTTTTGTTTTGGTCTCCTTTAAAAAAGAACTGTTGGAAAATTAGATGTTGGACATATCCTGTTTCTTGAATAGTCCACAAAGTGTTACACTTCTAATGCTGTTTAATTTCCTATTCAGTTCCTCCCTGGAAGAAGTTGGAAAGGCTTGCTGCACAGGGAGAATAAGTTTCATGGGTTGCTAGGTCATCTTGGAAAGTGAAAATGAATTGGGACAGGAGTGCTAAGAAGATTTACCAGACAGCAGGAGTTGTGAGTGAGTCTAAAAGTTAAGATAGAGATTACTGTGCTGAAGAAACCTCTTTTGTGAACCATAGAAGTGAAGGGATAAAGGGGACGGTTCAGATCCACTCGTTGCCAGTTTGCTAAAGTGGATTTGAATGAAATTGAATGTATAACTAGCCCCTAATTTCCAAAGCATTTTTGTGTGGGTTTAGCAATCTGATTCCTGTCAAACCCAATGACTGTCATATTGACGCAAATACCAGGCAATATTTAGAAAATTTGGGAAAGGTATTTTGCCAAGCAAGGAAAAAAAAAAACCCTCTCTTTTAACATGCATTCCTATAGGAATCAGAAATACAGAAGAAGCGGAAAAAACATACCAACGTGTTGACCATTCTAACAAAAATCATACTGTACTGGTCTTTTTTTGGAATGTTTTTTGAAGTTTTCCACTGGCTGGAGGCTTTTGAAGGAAAGAAAAGAAAAGGCTCATCTTCTGTCTTCAATTAACTTTGTTAATGATTAACAGAGCAGTGCAGTATGTGTGGTGCATTTTAATTAAATCAGAGGAGACATGATTTGGACAAGATTTTAGTTTCACTTTGAAAGTTATTAAATAAACTGACACTGTTTGCTCTCCGAAAGTTCCTGGGAGCGTCTAGTTAGTTGGTAATCCCTGTGCAGCTAGTGAAATAAAGCCCCTTCTAAAACACCTAAGGGCCGTTACCAGATATAAAAAAAAAAAGAGCAGTCCAGTCAGACAGGGATATGACTGATCATTAACCTGCAGGAGGCAGGGTCCTGGTCTGAGGCTCCAATTTCATATTTTTAAGCTAAGTTCGGGGTAAGAAATGACCAAACAGTATTTCTAGTCGAGGTTTGCATTTTGAATACCTCTGAGCTGTTCAAGTGGCATAAGCTGTTGAACAGTCACTGCCTTCGGTGGAATTCGGATGGCTTTTGCTAGCTGAGTTTATTGGGTTGTTTGTCAAGTTGAGATCCCGACCAGGGCTTGGATGTTGTTCACCAGTAAAATTCAGAGTATCACAAGATAGGAGCTTTTGGTACAGGAACATCTCCATAAATTGGCCCAGCAGGAAATGCTCTTCTCTTTCCAGAGCTGCATGCATGTGTGCCTGTGCACACATTTATATAAACTCTTCCAGCAGAAAAGAATCAAGCCTGAAGCCTGGACTTGGACCACGGCTTCAGACTAAAGTGAGACAGTGGATGCTCTCGCTGGTATGTGGTGGTACACAAGGGTGAATAGATCCCGCGCTTCACACCTCAGGATTTTACTGTTGTTTACTGGGGTGTCTGTTAAGGAGCTTTGGTTTAGGCTTCCACCCATGCCTCCTCAGAAGTAAAATCAAAGCATAACCTGTTTTGGCTAGAGATGCATCTATCTTCTGTGTTTGTATCACATCTACCACATTGTGGCTCTTTCTGGCTTTTTTTTTTTGGATAAGTTTGATGTGAATAGTAATGTTTAGAGCATGCCTGTTAACATATTAAAAATAACATTACTAATTTTATATAAAACCTGTTGTTGAAAGTGGTGTTGAAATTAACTATTGCCAGAAACAGTTTGGGCAGAGAGAACTTGCATTTACACGCAAGTAAATCTTATGGCAGTTTATTCAGCTTTCTGTTTTGTGGACTCTGCAAGTATTATCCTATATGGCTGTAAACAGAAGTCCTACAAGTCCAATGACAGGTTTCTGGGCTTTGAGTACTATCCTTCTCACTGCTAAAGCTGAATTTATTGATAGCAGTTATTGCTCCAAGCAAGCTACAGCTCAGGTATAAATGAGAGACAGGATATTTTAAAATTTGCCAGACAAAAGCATAGATTGCTTTTTATTGCTGTGAAAATTGGCACGTGTCCCTGAAATGCATAAAGCACAAAAGAACGGGTGTGGGAGTGAATGGGGAAACGGTGGCCTTTTCCTCTGCTGCTGCTGGTGGCTGGAGGGAAACGGGCTCCTGCTCAGAGCAGGAGGGGACATGAGTTTGTTCCTCGCTAGTGACAGTGCTGGGGCATAGGGAAAGGAGGTAAAGATATATCCTTTGTGAACGCTTCCCTCATATAGTTTCCTCCATTGCAGTTGTTCAAATGACCAGAAGGTAGCTATGTCATGGCTGTTATATGGAGACTATTGTTTGGATCTTAGTGTTTATTTGAAAGCAGTGAAAACATGACGTAAAACAAAAGCTATGCTTTGGTGGAAATAGTCTATCACACCCGTGAAATATTATGCTGCTTTATTTTGGGATTGTGCATTGCCCCATAAGTAACTGATAGAAAATGCAAAACATCAGCAAATATGTTTTTCTAATCAAGTTTCAATTTACAGTGGCAGTTCTCCTTGGAATATCATTTTAACACTTGTCTTGGAGTTTGTTTTGTTTACTTCTACAGGCATACATGTAGTCAGTAACTTTTCCATGTGAGAAGCAGAGTAATATTAATACCTCAAGAACTGAGGACAGTCAGAGAAAATTAAATTCTCTTCCCTGCAGAGGACCAAACTCCTGCCTGCGCTACCCAAGGCCAGCCTGTCCCAGCAAAGCAGACATCAGATAGGATTAAGTGCAGCATAGGCTCTATATGGGTCTTCAGTATCTGGAAATACATTATTGCAAGTGTTTACAATTTCAGGCTTCAGGCTTTTGTGTTAAGATGTACAGGGTTGTCTTCCCAGTCCCGCAGAACTTGTCTATGCAAATAATTCTATCGTCTGCTGAGGCATTAGCTACATGATAATGTGTCCATGTGAGCATGCAAACTCTGTCCGCATGTGCCTCCATGATTTGCACATGTATATGTCCAAACCCCAAACTACATATACCAATCTGAGTATGTATTTTAATACATATATCCACTTACCTGGCTGGTAAGTGTTGCTCACAGGTTTCACTGAACAAGTTAAAATATTGGCACTGCTGCTGTTATAGGTGTCCAGGTAGATAAAACTACAGGTTACAGTTAAAAAATAAGGGGAGGAATACATGTCTTAGCTGTAGGATGGCTTCTTGATACTGAACCCTGTAAGAGCATGGAAGACCTACCACTGGGAAATGGCAGAATCTCCATTACTTGAGATATTTAAAACTGGACTGGAAAAAAAATACATAGTAAGAGACAGTTCAGTGTTATTTGGTGATGAAGTACATAGCCTTGTTTTTATGAGTACTCAAGAGATTTACTCCAAGACCTTATGTATGACCTTATATATTGCCAGACTTTACCTACTGCATATGATTTAACATGCCAAGTGTTCATCTCTGAAATGAAGTCCCTGCTCACATGCCAGTGTCCTACAGTGAAATCTCATAGGAGGGTGAATGCAGGTCCTTTTTGCCCTGTGAGATACATACACAGAGTTCCCTGCAATGAACTGTATGGGAGCATTTCAGAACAGACCTTACAAAAACCAACAGAGTTTGCTCCGTGAGAACATGAAAGAGACTGTGGCATCTTTCATTTTCCCAGGGAGGGAACAGTTAAAAATATTCTTCAAACAAGGAGCAGATGTTAATGTCATTAGAATGGATTTTCATAAAAAACAGAGTTCTGTTTCTCCCGCAAAATGCCAGTAGCTTTGCAAAGGTCTCTCTACAAGTCTGCCTACTTATTTCAGACTAGTGGCACAGAGGAGAGGCGGTGCAGCGTTGTTGTGAGCTGTTTACTGTCTCTGAAAAGAATCAGATACATTTCTGCACGTTATTTGCCTGCCCATTTTAAAACTGCCTCAACTTGGAAAAGGGCTGAACAAAGAGCTGAAGAAACATGAAGGTATTTGAATAACAGGACAAGAACAATGAACAGCACAGCAAATCCTCTGTTGACAAACAGATACAGAAAGGAATAGGCTACATACGAACAGGCACGGTCTGGATGGTATGTGTGCCTCTGTCAGGTTCTGAATTCACTGTAATCTCAAAAGAAAAAGGATTCATGGGCTACTGTGATTAGCTCACTGAAAACTCAGCCTCACATGCAGGAATGGTTTAAGTAAAAATAACAAACAAAATATTAAGTGGCTCTCTGGATGACCTCTGGACATTCCTATTGTTAGTATGAGTAGATGTTGGAACCTCCCAGTAATAATTTCCTTTTGGAAAGCTCTCACGTCTCCTTCCTCCTCCTCAGTTTGCTAGTTTTAATGTTGAGAAGCTGGGAAAGGCCCTGAAGTTTCTTTCAGTGTTATAATAGATGAGCCTACAGTCTTATAGAGCCATTTCACTGGAGTTTATTGGTGTGGATGACACCTCTCAAGTGCCCTAGTTTAGTTAGTGTTTGTTTACTTAGTTTTTTTTTTCTTTCTAGTGTCTGTCTTAGGGGTCTCTGTGTCCTAGAGCCAAGTAATAATCTCTGAAGCATTAGAACATACAAGGAAAGCAGGTTGAGACGTGCATCTCCTGCCCCCTTCATTTTTCATGCTTTAGATGCCCACGTGAATTTTTGAAATTATCTAGGGGAAGGTGATTTGCCTCTTGCTGCTCCATATGCTAGATCTTCACCTCCGGGCCACAGAGTACTGAGAGTATCCCTCTCAGTTAAGTTACTGAAGAAAGTGATCAACAAACATTTGGCTTTGAAATAATAAAGGGATTATTAAGTACAAGGATCTATATCTGACTCAGATCCTCCTCCCACTTCTTTTTAAAGGGGTTGCAAGCATGGCAAAATCTTGGCTGCGTCAGCCTCTTTCAGGGGAACCAGTTCTACATTGCTGCAAACTTATGGAGCTGCTGGGTCCACACCCAACTTGAATGTGAATGCTTGACATGGCACCATTGGCCTTGGTGGAGCCCTCCTTGTGTTGCAAACTGAATCACAAAATGTCCCTGTAGCTCTTGTTAAACCAGCGATGTTCCTCAGCTGAACGGGCCTTATGACTTAAATGATGGACATAGCTCTGAGGACAGCTGAAGGTGAACCCTCCTGGGCACTCACCAGGGCAACAGTATGCTGCTCATGTGGGTTAGCTGAGGTCCACTTGGCAGTATGCTCGTTGCCTGTTCACAGTGAGTTAACATATCTGTATCCAGAATTGCACGTTTGATCTTGCAACTTTGCAAGTGTGACAAATCATGGTTGCAGCAATTTCTGGATGTGGGGGGGAAATCAATACTAGTGCTGTCAAATTAAAAATTAATACATGGGACACCAACCTGCAGAGTGTTTCAAGCAGTTGTTGACAAGGATGCCTCTCACGGATTAACACTACAAGACAATTGGGCAGAGAGACTTGAAACTGTGTGGAAGTGGGATTTGCTCAATTTATTTATCTTCAGCTCTTCATTTGCAGGCAAAGATGGCACATGAGTTGAGGATAGACTTGCGTGGCCAGCGTTACATATTGCTCAATCAGCAGGCAAATGACATCTACTCTCAGTAGAGCTGTAGAGGTATGGGGACGAAGATGCAATTTGGTGTTAGAAGTCTTGCTCCAGGTACAAAATTGGCTGACAATGTGAATCATTGTGTTTCATCTAGAGTGAAGTGCTCCTCCAGGCTTATATAATTCAAAACATTGTTTGGAAAAGCAAAACCAAAAAAAAAAAAAAGGGATTCTTCTGACTGTCCTAGTCTAAGAAGGACATTTTAAAATGGTCCTGGGGTCTACTACAAGTACAAGAGTCTTCCCCTGTTCCTAATGACCCAAGAAATAGGTCAGATTTGCCATCTAGAGCCAGAATCTGCATGACAATAGGGGCAGGTTTTTGAAAAATCTGGAATTATTTTTTGAAGATGTAGAGTGTAATGTTTTCGAGGATAGTCAATTTGCTTTTATTTTTATCATGCATGGAAACAGTTTGGTTTGTGAACACTGCAGTAACCTAACTATTCCAGGATGGATTGAAAAGGGTGTAGAACTCACTCATCTGGGAAAAAAAAAAAAAGTTTCTGTCACACAGGTGAATACAGACCTGTATTAGAAATCTGTAGGGCTGACTTGGAACCCAGTTTATAATTTCATAAACATCAACTCTTGCATCTGGCATCTGATTAAAATGTGTATTTTGGCAGAACAGTGATACAATCTCTGTTTAACTAATGCTCTTCCAGAGGGAAGAATTCTGCTTCTGTAATTCCGCTGTAGTAGAAATGCCTTTTCCAGGAAAAGTAAAAATGGCTCCCTTCTCACCAGCACTTTTTAAGGACTCTACTCATTCACACTGCCTTACATGCCCTCTTTTGCTTGTGGTCGGAGTAAAAGAAATGGACATGGCCTGCCTGCTGCATCCTCATCTCATTTGCAGATCTCTCTGCAATCACAGAAATGGAACCCATGTTTTTCTCCCTTTGCAATCAGCACTATTGGCCTTTCCTTGCTCCAGACCAGAATTCCAGTACATTTTGTACACTACAACATTGGGTTTTTACATGTACTTTAGAACAAGGGGCTGGGTCTGCAGAAGGTGTACGTGAAGAAGTAGCAACTTCTTGGGGTATTGCAGATCTGTTTCTGAGTGTGCAAAAAACCCTGAGCTTGTACATTCTTGCGTGGGAATCATTCACCTACCTATAAAGCACAGAATTGTTACCTTTTCAAAAAAGTCTACCTCCTCAAAACTGTAGAGGGAGTTTTTGGGAGGAAAAACCCCATAATTATTGACTGCAGGATTTGAGCAGAATATAAATGAGTATCAGTGCCCCACGCAAATTGCAGACATTGGTTTCTTGCAAGCTCTGAGAATAAAACTGTCAAGGTTGATGCCTCCTTGGACATCCAGCATCCTCCATGGCTTCATGCAGAGAGAATTGCCTCGATCCTCACTCCAAGGTAAGAGTGCCACCTACTGAACCACTCCTTCCCATAGAAGGGCGAGATTTCCCTTTGGAGTACTAATCCATCCACACCCACCCTTGTAATTTATGAGGTTTAACAAGATCAGAGCCTGGGGTGGAATAGCTGCAGGACTGCACAGTAAGCTGTTTCAATTTACTCACATATGCGGATTTAAAGGGGTATGAGAGCCAGGCATGTAAAATCATGGTAACCCATGGTGCCTCCATTTAAATCACTTTTTTTGCATTTCTATTTCCTGCCTCATTCACTGGATTAGATGGAAGAACATTGAGGAGAGTCTGTTAGGTTGGATTTAGCTCCAGTCCTGTTTTTAATCCCTTTGCTAAACACAAGATGGTCTTACCTTGACTGCAGTTGAACTTGCAGCTACTTCCCACCTCCCTGGCTTTATTCCTGTTTGGCAATCACCCTCTAGTCTTTTGAGCGATCTGATCCAGCTTGACCTTTCACAAGTTAGACTGGATGCAAGTGCCTGCAAAATGCCTAGGCAGTGATCAAAAGGGAGGACTGTTTCCTGGACGATTGTTTTATATTTGGGTCCTCTCCCCTCATCATCTCTTGGCAGGCTGGAATGTGACTTTCCTGCAAGCAAATACTTGTGAAGGCATCTCTGTGCAGTGCTCAGGCTGCTTGGTGCTCAGACAAACTTGCTAAACAGAAGCTCTTCTTGTTGGAAGCTGAATGGGAAAGCAAGCATTTGTCAGTCAAGCTGAGCAGCTGAGAAATCTGTAGGAATTTCTGCAACTGGGGGCCCAGACGTAGCAAAGAGGATCTATTAGAGAGAATACAGTAAAAAAAAAAATAAAAAAAATCATATGATTACAGAGCAGAGGGGAGTGAAGGGAGGGGAGGAGGATACAACATAGATAATGAGCTTGACAATAGGCAAATAGAGAGTGTCATTACGGGAGCTACGAGACCGACCAAATGGTTAACCTGTGGGGTGGAAAGAGCATCCAATGAGTCTCGCATGCCTAAAAGGATAATGGCATTTTTATTATCTCATTCCACGCCCTGATCATCTGTCCATTTGCTCTCTGGAGCTGGCAGCAGTTTGCACTGATTCATACACTGCAGACATGATCAGCAGATCATACTGCAGGCAGAACTTGTCAAGCCTTTCCAAGTGAGTTGCCGATTTATTATGATATCTATATGGATTTAGCCTTTTGGTGTTGCGTAGGAAGTGCTGGTTGGTGGCGTTTGGAAAAGGGAACAGAATGGTCTAACAACTTGGGAAGCTGGTTGAACTGGGGAATAAGCATTGGATGCAGACCATGTTTTTTTTGCTCCTCTTTTTGCTATGTTGTGCTCTATTGTCTAAAGGAAAAGTCTTTGCATTTATTCATTTCTCTTACTTGAATTGCAGAATTTAAATTGCTTTGTTCAGTGGCAGAAGAAAATGTTGGAATAACTGGTTGCTAACTGGAGTTTTGTTAATGTGAAGTTTGCAGAAGTTTTATAGTTTGTGTGAAAGCTTTCAGATAACTTGGATTCTTAATTTACTGAGTAAATAAAGTCCTCATGGCACATTCATCCCTGAATGTGAGAGGAAAGTGAGAGAATAAAATCAATTAACATGTGTAATATCGTCAAAGAAATGATCTGCTTTATTTGGGTCCTGTGTTGTCGTTTTGCTTGTCTGCTTTATATGTTGGGGAGTGGGAAACAGGACACTACTATGTTTCTGAAATACTGTGATTTATATCAGGGTTTTGTTTAAAATTTGGGAGAGGTTTTGAAAAGCAACTGGGATTTCTGGGTGCCTGTAGCTGGAGTTTCCAGCATGAAATACTGTGCTCTTGGAGGGAGAAAGAGCTTAGGGATTTCTGAAGCTCAGCCCCTCCAAGAAGTCCCTTCCAGGAATCTGAAATCCTTCATCGTGATTTCAGAAATTGGGCAATAAATAATAATTTAACTAAGAGTGTGTCAAATGAGTTTGTTTTGTGTTGGTCCATGGTGGAATAGAGCCACAAGCTGCGACAACCAGCCCTCCCGTACTGCTGTACGGGAATGGGGAACAGCCGTGGCGGAGCAGCAGTTTCTCTGCAACCAGCGTAAGGGGAAAGTGGGTGCTGGTATAACCAGTGGAAACCTTGAGTCTTGATACCTACTCTGTGGGAAGCTGGCCCCAAGTGCAGTGACCCAAGCTGAAGCTTCTGAGGTAACCTTTGTACCCTTTCCCTGGTCTGCACTGGGGCAGGTTTAGCTGTCAGGTTCTGTCTGTTTTGCTTAAAAAAAAAAAAAAGAAATCATTGGATATCCTTGCTGAGAGAGATTCTCCTTCACTCCCCTTTGGGTGAGAGGGAACCAGCAGTGAGGTGTGCTAACTTTATGCCTGGTGTATCTCCGAAGAGTTGGGCAAGTGCTGGGAGGAATACCCAACCCTGCGTATGCTGTAGCACCTGCAATTATATTATGTGAAGTGAGTCCACTGAAGTCGGTGAAATTATATGCGAGTGAAAACAATTCATCCCCTTTCTCTTGAAGCATGGGTAGCTACCATACTGTTGGTTTCCCATGTCTCGGGAGATTTGTATCCTGTAGCAGCTTCTAAACAAGAGCAGACACACCTTGACAACCAGACATGGGTTTTCTTTTGTCGAGACTCACAGTAGCATATTTGGGGAAGAAAAGCAAAGCTCTCTTTGGCGAGGACTCTTAAGACAAATCAAGTGTGTGGCCAAAATTTGGAAACTGATTTATTCCCTTTTAACAAACATCTCCATGACCTCAGGCCAAAAGTGGGGAAGACACCTTTAGCATTACCCACAAAGGCTTCTTCAAAGCATTGCTCAGTGAAATACATGATGAAATACTGCCCTTCCCAGGCTGAGGCATAACGTAATCATTCCAAGTGCTCATGTCTTCTCAGGAGATTGCAATGGAAAAGGAGTATTACAATCCTTATAAGTTAAGTCTCCCCTGGAGACTCTCCAGGGGAAAGGAGGTGGCTGTTATTGCACCATTTTGAATAAGGTACAATATGATTTTTAACTTCTTGCAAATGTCCTCTAATGGCCTCTTTATATGATCATTTCAGCTGCATCATTTAAAGATACTCTCTATGGTCTCAGTGTATTCGAAGTATTTGTAGAAAATTTTGTAATTGCTAAATAGCTGAACATAATCCTGTTAGCATTTGATACACTAGAAATTAAAAGCAGAAGCTCTCATCGTAGCCAAGAAATCATTCTGGTTGGCCTGAAAATATAAAGTCTGCTTTGTAAATGTATGGGGATTGAATTGGCTCACTTTGCTGGACACTAAAATAAGTGTTTACTGTGCAAGTTTCTAAGGAAAGCAGAAGTCTTCCTTGCCAACAGGTAGAATGTTTTTTTCCAGCAAATTATAACATTTGTTCAAACTTCACAGATCATTCATGGGCAGTTTGGTTGTTGCAAGTTCACTCTTTCACAGCATTTTCTGATTAGTTCTTCATATTGTAGCTTATCTTTTCTGTTTCTTGGCTGGCTGTTCAAGACAGATAATTGGCTAGTTTTGTTAAGGGTGGAAGAGGACACTTTTCCACAGACAGCAGCAGTGTTGGTGGCACTATGTTGTCTCATTAATTCTGCTGCAAAAATCGATGCTGTTTATTTTCACTTAAAGCCATGTCTTTTCTTCCTTCTGATCTTTTCTGTTGGCCGTGCTTCTCCTGTTCTCCATTGGGCAATGGCCTGAATCCTTAATTTCTAAAAGCCTTTTCACATTACTGAGGTAAAATGAGGTGGACCTAATGTAACTAAAGATCAGACGCACAAAGGTGTTAGCCTGTAGTGAGCCTGTTTGTCTCCATTTTGAAGGCTAAGAATGTCAGTCAGTCTCTGAACGTGGCTTTTGCTCAACAGTGTAACATGGGCCAAGAAATAGGCAGTTTTCTTACAATGTGCGAGCTGCACTGTTTTATATCCAAGCTGCACTTCAGTGCCTGGTATCTGGGAATGAAGTTGAAAACACTTGGGATGGTAGATGAGTGCTTTTGATGCAAATACATTTATCTGTGGGTAGACCCACATATTTATGTTGAACACTGTGGTAATAATACTCGGTGTACACAGAGCACTCTTGATGTGTTAGTTGTTGCCACCAGGATGAAATGCATGTGCTTTGGTGTCTGGTTTACACATCAACAGGGACAGTGGCTATTGAAGGCTGAATGTCTAGTTCAAGATTTTGTAGCTGGACTTAGGAACTTTCCTCATAGTGGGTCAGAAGAAATTTACTGGAAAAGCTGAAACACTTTTGAGTGAGATTATCCTTAGCAGAAGAAACATTATGGCAGAGAAAGGACAGGTCTGTAAGGAAACATCTCTGAGATTTCACAGCCTTCTTGCCTCAGTGAAAGATGTTTTGTTGCATCCAGCACAAGCAAGGCATTGCATGTTGGGAGCACAAAGCTGGATCAATTTCTGTGGAGTTTTGGGCATCCGTCTGAGTATGAAGTCATGTAACTCTGTGAATCAAATTTCTAAGATTTTGTCAGAGAATACGTGACTCTGGAGAGTGTCATGAAAACCTTGAGCTGAATCCTTCACCCTGTCCAAGCCTTGGTTCAAGCCAGGACAGTGATGAGAGATATCAGACTCAACCTGGTATTGCTGTCTGGGAATCCAAATGCCTGAAATGAGCTGTGAGAGTGCTTTTTTGATGAAAGGTAAATTTAGCAAAACGAAGAAAAATTGGGAGACTTCTGGGCAGAGCAGAACTGGTTGGGAGTTCACATCAGGTTTGTGAGATTAGATTTGTCTAAATGAAAACAAGAGGAAATCGTGCTTTAAATTAAAATGCGTTTTTTTGGACATTTTCTAAATAAGAAATTACTGAGCTGCATCTTTGCAATATTTTTTTCTAATAACACATTCTGATTTTTTTTTTAAATGTTTTGATTCAAGTTGACCTACCTTTTAAAGAAAAAAGTTAAAAGGAAAAAAAAATGGATGAAGGGTTTGCTTTCTTGTTTCAGGCTGAATTAAAATAAAACAGCCCTGAACATTTTCCATATCACTTCACTCTGACAAGGGTTTTTTCTTCTGATTCAGCAAAACTAGAAAACTCATTGTTAGTGCAGATCTTAAATCCAGATAGCTCCTCCGCAGCCACACTGTTGGCCTAGGTGTTCAACCAGTGTGGGATGGGGGCGGGAGAATGTCATCCTGCTTCTTCAAACTCCTGCCTTTCCCTTTCCTGGCAAACCTGCGGTCCCAGGCTTCCCCATCCACCCTGTTCCCAATTCAGAGTAAAATGAGAAGTTTCAAGAGAACCAGGGAAATTCTCTAGTGCGTATTTTAAGCCTTCTCTGATCTTCTGTCCATATATATATATGTCCGTATAATGCAGATGCAGTAAACTAGATAATCCAAAACCATATGTTTAAAAATCCAACCAAGCAAAACACTTCCATCAATCATTGAAATAATTGAAACATGGAGATCTAACTCACTTTGTAACTTTTCACTCCTTTCATATTTTGTTTTGTTTAAGAAAACATTAAGAAAAAATTTCTTTGCCCTGTTTTCATGTACTGACATTTGATTTATATTTTGAGCCGTGTAAGCACTTAAGTGTAGTAAAAAAAGTCTCCCTGACTTCAGTAAGGCCGCTTACATGTATAAGTAGCTGCAGGGCCAAGTTTATAATTATATATCTGTATAATGTTAGCTTTCATACATTTATCCATTCCAATTTTAATTCTCCATTTCATAAAATCTATGATCAAATTTTGGAGCCTGAACTAAGCTGATGTCGTCCCTTTTAATTTAGGACTCAGCCCTTTTATTCTCCTCCTGTGTTTTATTTTTATTAGTTGCTTTCTTTTTTGTGCTGATGTGCAGCACATATTGTTAAAGCCACTTATTAGAGCCAGAATTTTGCAGCATGGAGACTGTCCTAATAAGGGAAAAAAACCTAGCCCTTTATTGGTGAGGTAAGAGAAATCAGGCAGCGGATAATTTTTTTGCTGATTGAGAAGGATAAGGTGCGGTTTGGCAGGTATCGCATTGGTTTGGCATTTGCTGACATGGTTCTTCTTTTCTGCAGTTCAAATCCTTTGCAGAGTAGACAGTCAGGGAGGGCTTCCCCCGCGCCCCCCTTTGCCTTTCCCTCCCCTCTTCCTTCTCTTTTTTACAAGTGTTCAGCATTGTGGTGAAATCTCACTCTGACACACAAACTAGATGTGGTAAAGAGAAGTTTTTGCAAGCCTAACAGTGCCATACTGCAATCACCTTTTTAGCGAACAGTGGGCACGTTGGAACACAGTTTTCCATGTGTGTTGTTCTACATCTAAAGCATTTAAACAGTTTGCGAAGTTGTGAGAAAAATCACACTTTAGTCCAAGATTGTACGATCCAATTTCTCTCAAAATATCCGCCATTGAAGGAAAGTAATAACTACAAGGTTTAGTTGATGCTTTAAATTGCTCAGCTGTTTTTCTTTCAGATTGCTTTGAAGGCTTGTATTGAATTCCAGAGATGAGTAACGCATCCCAGGCTTAAATACAGGCTTCAGATCTGAAGTCAGTATACTTCCTGGGATTTTAAACTGAGTTACGATGAACAAAGTTTCAAGTGAGGGCAGAAGCTGGTATTTAAATTCTTTCTTTCCTCAGTCTCTGTTTGTCTCTTGGTAACTGAAATATCAACCCAAGTATCAGCTCTGCTTAAATTCACTCTGTGCTGCACCAGGAGACCAAAAGTGACATAAAGCGGCTGCCCCCTTCCCGCGCAGTGCTCCAGTGCAGTTCTTTGACTTTAGGAGGAGTAACAGTTAACCTAGTCCCTAAATGCCCAGTTTTCTCCATCACTCACTCTGTTATTTTCTTCTGAGTATTGTAAGTTTGATTGTGTCACTTGTGAAGCAATTTTTTCCTCTTTTTCTTTCCCCCCATCATAGTCATTCTAGAGTACACATCCTGTTATTGTTGAGGTTAGCTTACTGTAGGCAAAGGATGTGGAAGATAAACGTGGATAATAATAAAGCAGAAAAGAAAAATAAACAGCATTAGTAGCTGGGATTGAGTGTACCAGTTCACATTAAACAAAACATACAAGTGCACCATTAGGAGTAGGCTACTCCCAAAAGCTTGCTGCACAACCACTTTTTTTTTTGTTTGGTAGGGTTTTTTGTATGATGCCTATTTGCATTCAGACCCTTCTTCATCAAACTCAGAATCTCTCTTGAAGATCAGGGACTTGGCTAACTTTGCTGTCGTCTTCTTTTAATTTCCATCCACCACTTTTTCATATACGTTGACTAGGCAACAGTGAGAAATATTCAGATTCTCACGAGCAAGAGTGACTCCATCAGAACCTGGCATATCAACCAGGGAGGGCTAATTTGGCGCAAGCAGTTTCGATTCCGAACTCTGAATCTTTTTCAGATTACTTTCAGTATGCTTTATACTTGTGCTCAGGAGGATCTGGTCCTGCTGTGGGTCCTCCAGGTAAAGGTTGCTATATTACAGAACAAAAAAAGATGATTCTTGTTCCACGCAGCTTAAAACCTCATTCAGAAAATATCTCCTAACTGGTGTGCTGTGCGTTTAAAAAAATTGAGAAAGCGGCCCCTGTGGAAGCAGCCCATGTGCGCTAGTTTTCCTTCCCCAATACTCTAAGAAGTGCAGAGGCCTATCCTAGAGGTGTATCCTTGAGACAAATGCACTTGTCACTACAGGATGTGAGATTTTGGCTTCTGTTCAGTTTGTCATAGCCAACTTGCCTGCAGATTTTTTAACCATAAAAATATATTACATGTTTCTGAACAGGAGTTTTTTGGCTTGCCAAATTCCATCTGCAATACGTTCAGCACTGGAGTTGCTTCAGTGTAATTACAGAATTACCTTCTAGCATCGCAATTGTTGATATCTTGGCATGATTCTTACTACAGGTTTTTGTTGATTTTGGGGTGTTTTTTTGTGCGTCTTTTGGGGGAGAGGGTTTAGGTTGTTTGTTTTTTTTAGTGGAGTTTGTAACTCAGCAGTAGGATCATGGGTCAGGTGAGCCTCACAAGGCTCAATACACTGTGTGTTTCAGCATCCACAAATGATGTGGACAATCATCACACACTGACATGGCCATGGTTGGAAGCTTTATAGTCTCTTTGTTCATTTTCAGGTTGTTCCTGGCTTTCCAGCTCTCGTGAGCTATAGTGGCCTCTCTTTTGCCATGTGCTTCCTATCCCTCTTTTGTTCTCCCTTTCAGCTCTCTCTTGCTACTGTGTTGCACAATATTTTGCAAAGCCCAAATGAAATGTGTTCCAACCGTACTGTATGGTCTTGCATACTCATTTTTTCAAAAGCAGCATCCCATTTTTAAACTAGTGTTGAACAATAGCCTCGTGTATTTTGTGTAACAGCCATCTTCCCTCTGTGAAGCAGGACGTTTTTAGGATTGCTCTTCTCCTGCGGGAGGGAAATCACTGGCATGGATTCTGGGTGTGTAAGATGATGTTGTGCATCTTGGCCTTAGTCATCTGTCTCCTCCTGGAACAGGAGTGGTCAGACCCATTGTGTCAGAAGTTTTCTTTCTCAGGATTTGAAAAAGCCCCAAAGCCTAATTAGCAGAGGTCACATCTGCTTCCAAAGCTAGCTAAACTTTTACTTTAGCTAGAAAGATTAAGGCTGAGGACTAACTTTCTTCTAGTTCCTCTGTTACGTTTGCCATAAAGTCTGTAGCAAAGCAGTTTTGAAGTTCTCTGCAAATGCAGCTTTTCCTCAAGACTTACCAACATGCCAAAAAGCTCTTTCAACACTGTAGGAATGCTATTGTGGTATTCCCACCAGTCCTTATCTATATGGCCACGAAAGCGCATATGCATTAGCCATAATTTGCAGCCCATCCAGCTGAGTACAAATATTCCTGCCTTGTGCATATCCAAGAGCTGCGTTTGGTCCTTTGTCATTTTTGGGATAGCCAAAGGAGTTAATTCCTTACTTGATTTTCAGGATTCTTCTTTCTCTTTCAAACTCACCCAAAACCCTGTGGAGTGATGAGGTAGAAGACAGTCTGGCTTGGTACCTCCCATCCAGTCCTATGCTGATAGCCCCTGAACTTAGAAAGGTGAATGGTCGGAACCTATGAAATAGTATTTGTTTCTATTACATTCTCGGTGTGGTACTTGTTTCTTGTGCTGATCTGCCCTGGCAATCATACCAATGCGCTTTCTTTCCCCAGAAAGGACATAATTATGGCTTTCACAAGATTATAGCAAGCAGAGATTTTGCTGTTTCGTGCCTAGTGCCTGGCTTTCGGTTCCTTCCAGCACTCCTCAAGATGCATGACATCATTTCAGTGAGAGCCTGGGTCCTGAAAAGGCTGATGGTGTTGCAAGGGTAGTCACTAGGGAGCTTTAGACTTGGGGGAATTTAAGGCACAGGGCTCACAAGTGTGGAGGAAGAAGATGGAGACACCCATTAAAATGTCATTAGGTGAGGAATGACAGGGTCTGCCTGGAGTGTGAGAAGAAATTGGAGAAGGAACTGGAAAAGCTTCTGGGGAGCTGAAATAGAGGAGAAAACCATTTGGAAGTTTTCTCTGTAATGTAGAAAAGTAGGTAGTGGTTCCTTCCCTGGAGCTTCCTTGGTAATTTTGTGGGAGTATATTGAGCAAACTTTGGGCAAGAGTCCAGAAAAACTGTATATGCTTATAGCTAGGCACTAACACTGACAGTTACTCTGTCTCATACTCATCTTGAGCTGGCAGAACCACCCATAAGTACATCCAAGATCACCTAATTGGCAGAGGATTGCTGGTGTTTGAGTTAAGTTTTATGCCTGTGTTTGCATTAGACCAATTGGTCTTATAATACCATATTGACGTAGGTAACGCCCATCGTGCTAGCCTCTGGATCCCCAGATGATTTTTTTTTCACTGAACATACCTGTGCGTTAGTCAGATGGGAACTGAAGCACAAGGGAGTTTAAGCATCTCATGCAAGAACTTGTAGCAGAGAGGGGCCAAATGAAGCCTTCTAAATCCCATATTTAGCATCTTAACCACCAGCCTGTTAGCTTGACTTAAAAGCAGGCTTAACTTATTTTTCTAATTTGGAGGACTGCTGATCCCCAGACCCTTTTGTTAACTCATAGCTACTAAAGTTTATCTTCTTCAGACAGATGATTACCATGTTCTTATTTACTAAGTAATCTCAGTCAATTGAGTTGTGGTAACAGGTTTGACCACACTGTGAACAGGCATTCAAATTCTCTTATGCTTGTCCCACTTCTTTATTGTGCTAAATATTCTGCAATTTATGTTGCCAAATCCTTGCTTGCCAAAGGTTATATTTTCACAAAAGTGTATTAAACAGAGACTTGCTATCCAGTGCTTGGTTGTTGGCCCCTCCCAGTGCCTTTCAGGATGCATGACTTAGATTCAGTGAGAACTTTCATAAAAGGGTAAATTGAATTGCATCTCCCTTGCAACGGGCTTGGCTGTGCGTATATGAATAGTTACTGTGGATTGTTGGGAAGAGGATACTTCGATGAACCGTCGCACGTTTGGATCAAGTCTAAGGTCTGTTCTCTGGTGTGGTTATTTATAAGGATCTGTCTGCTGCGCAATTGCCTTGTTATAGGAGTCTCAGTGGCCTCCTAAAACAGTCTTCTGTCTTGCGGTACAGGTGAGACAGGAAACATTTTGATTTTGAATCAAAACAAAGTCCTGTAAAAGCCAGCCTTGGAAGGGTTGGCTGACATTCATGTCAGGCCCATCTGCACTGTGGGACTGAAGAGGATACAGTGAGAGCTGTAGTAACGCAGAAACCTTCCCATGTGATGTCCTCTACAGTTTGTATAGGACTAAAATCTCTATGGTATAGAGCTGATGTTTTCTGACTCAGTCACCTTTTGGGAGTCCTACCTCAGCAGGTTGGCTTTCTGCACCTGTTGAAGCTTGAGAAGTAGAAGGGTTTGGCAGCAAGCGAACTCCTTGTTTCCCAATGGTAGAGTGAGGACCCTGCACCCCATTTTCATACTTTCAGGCACTTAAATGTATCTCTGTTCACAACCTAGTGCTTCAAAAAGGTGCCAGGCTGCGTTGAGGCATGCTGACCCCTGCACAAAGCCTGAGGAGCTTTTGCAGTGACACAGCCTCAAGATGCCCTGGGCTAAACTGGCTTTTTGCCCCTCCTTTCCCATTTCCCAGCAGGCACAACTCTTTTTAAAATGTAAACTACTGATTTGGAAGTACCTAGCAACAGAAGGCATTACGTGAAGGAGAGGCAGGCTATCACTTGCTCAGAGAGAGCTCAGGGGAGGATGTCTCTTTGTTCAGTATGCCAGCAAAAAAATGTCCCAGGATAATCAATTCTGCCAGTGGCTTTCACACGCCAAAAGCGATGGAACTCAGAACAGTGCAGCTGTTAGAGACAGGCCTGGGAGGAAAGGATCCACGTACCTGCAACAACTCCCTTTGGAAGTTGCTGGAAAAGCTCCTGGTAGCTTCAACAGGGTTTGGAGCAGGCGTGAAGTAGTGCAGCCAAAGCGAGAATCTTATCTGCTGTGTGGTTTAGACTTAAAGACATACGTTTGTCTACGTCTGTTTTTCCATTCCATAAACTGGCATTATAGTAGTAATAATACCCACTGTGCAGAAGTCAGGAGGGGTTGCAAGGATTAATTAACATTTGTAAAACATGTTGAGATCTTTTGATGGAAAGCAGTTAGCAAGTGCCAAGTACTAATATAACAAGGAGGGGGAAATAGCCATCAGTCTGCATTTGCTCCTGGAATGTAATGGATTTAACCAGAAGCCTTGGCTTAAGCATTTGTGTGTGTGTGTTTAGTGATGAATATTTAGATTACCTTTCCTTTAACAATGTCAGTTAAATCTGTAAGAAGGCTTTGCTTCTTGGTGATGGAAACTTATCATCTCTTGTCTCCTCTCACATTTGGAATTAGACTTTCTTTTGCCTGCACTTGCAGTCTGTTCCTGTTAGATGTATCAGTTTCTTACAATGGCAGCCCTTCACTATCTTCCCCACCTTGTTGCCCACCTTCTCTTGCTTGCCTTCTACTATTGATCACACTCCTCTCTTCTGTAGTCCCATCTGCTTTGCTCCTTCACCTTTGCTGCCCTGGACTCACCTGCCATTTCTTTTAGCAGTATGATGAAAGGCAAATAAAAGAAAGTATATGTTGTGTGGCATCAAACCAATGTTTTGTGGACCAGTGCTTTGGTCATGATGTGCAGAGGCAAGGACAATCACAACACAAAGTAATGTCATGCTCTCCAACAAGGGTACACTCATCACTATCTGGAAGCAACCCAAACCTCATAGGTCCAGCCCAGGTTAGTGCTGCTCACCCTCTCCGGCAACTCAGGTTCCAATGTGGGAGGAGTGTGAATGTATTTTGCCTGAGGGACAGGCTTGAGCTGGGACAGGGACTGAAAGCTTGGGGCCAGGGTTTGTATGTGGTGACCACGAAGCACAGAAGGGGCTGGGAGGAGGCTGACCAGTTAGGATGGCTGTTTGGTGGTGGAAGATTTGCCAAAGAACAAACAGGACCTCATCAATAACTTGCTGTGAATGTACAACTGGTACTACTACTCAGCTCCCTGTGTCCATGCAGAGCTCATCTCTATGGGGATGCTATGTAATAAAGCATTTTGCAACAGCTCTTACAGACTGGTTCCCTGTGTGGAACTGCTATTCCAGAATGAAATTGAAATTTTTTTTTAAGAAAGCGCACCATAATAATTGCTGTGATTTGGAAACACGCTGTATATTGCAGAAACCCCTCTTACTCTGGCACAGTATCTCCACAGGGCAATTTCTCTGTTCTAGGTGCCTTATGCCTCTAACAGCTGCGCGCATCCCATTAGAAGGCCACAGACCATGGGTAATTCTAGTGCAAGCAAATTGTTATTTTCTTCCGTTTCCTAGTTTTTCTCTGGGTATTTTCTGTGAGTACCTTGCAACTTGTAGATAATTTTTTAGCAAATCTTTGAAATGGGAGAGGTTTTTGTTGGATGCTATAGTTCTGTAGTTCTGTGAAAAGTTGTTTTTTTTTTTTTTTACTCTTTTTAAAGAATAGTGGCTTTTAGATTTGTATTTTCAGTGTGATTGATCAGCTCTCAGGAACTCAGCTTTCAACAGACTTTCTCCAATACGCTGAGTGAGCTGTTTGGTAGTTTCTTACAAGTAACTTTTCCTGGAATAAGTATCACAGTGGAGCAATGTAAGGCGAACAGGCACATCTAAGGGAAAATTAATTGAAAGGATAAAGCCAGGATGTTTTATTGTGTTTATGCGGGTGTAGTTGCAATGGCTGCATTTCAAACTTCCAGCTGTTTAAATTGCGCAGTGCTGTTATATGATGTCTGCAAATCATTGAAACATTAGCGTGCTGTTCAAAGTGCTGTACGTGACCTTGCATATCTGTACAGGCCTGTTTTATGGAAGGGTTTTTTACCTTTCATGAAGGTGAAAGACACATCGGGATTAGCTTTCCGAGAGATGCATGGAATGTATCTGCCCCTAATCCTGTTAGCAAATGACGGGATCTGCACTCGCAATTCCTCTGCTGTCTCACTGAAAATGTCTCCTAATCACCTTGGCTGTTGACAGTAGGTTTCTTAAACACCTGAGAAAGAGACAGATGCTTGTCCATGTTAAAAGTGAACAGCCATGAATTTCCCTTGAAACCAAATCCGCACCTGCACAGCATCCATGGGTTGTGTGCATGGGGAATCGGTACCAGAAAACTTTGAGCCATCTGATTTTCATTAATTTTTTTTTTCCCTGTTCACCATATGTTGTAGCACTGAATGTATTTGTAATGCCGTATCCCCCTGAAGTGGTTTATTTCAGTTAGCGTAAGGCTTCACAGTCCCCTCTGTTTTGGTGCGTGTTCTGCTCTTACATTTCAGCTGCTTTCCTGTTTGCAGCGTTTATTTCAATATTTAGTCTGCTGCGGTATGTTAAGGCTGTGTCCTCCTCTTGCATATTTTGTGTCGGGAAGAGTGGATGAAAAAAAGATTATTCTATGATTATCTGAATAATTATCTGGTAAAATTATTTTTCCAGGTCCCTGTGTGCAAATACATGCCTTGTACTTTGTTCGTGCAGCACAGTCTTTGCTGTCTTTCTGAAAGCTCCAGCAGACATCTTCAGGGACCTGTCTGGCTTTAAGCAATGGTCATTCAGTTACAATCTCTAATCCTCTGGGAAATACAGAGGAGTTTTGATGCTTCACAGAGCTCAGGCTAATGCTAACACCCATACTTTTGATGAATCGAGCAATAAAAATAGCAGGTTCTGACTGTTTGTATGCATTTCAGATCACATAACATTTTAGGCAAGGGTGAAGGAGTTACTGAGCGATGTGTAGTCTGGGTAATCACGTCCCACTATCTTACCGTTTCCATTCTGTCAGTCATGGTGAGTTTTGGTTTTCCAGGCCCTGGATAGCTGTGTGAACCTGGCTTGATGCTGCATGTTGACAGCAGAGCCACTTACCCAGTCCTGATGCTTTCATTGTCCTTGCTACTCTCCAACAGATCTCCTTCCTACTTCCCTGTCCCCCATGTATTTCTCCATCAACCTTTTTCCATTGCCCTTCAGGGACGGAGGCTTCTCATCCGTTGCTACTGTCTGTCTCTTCTCTCTGCCCCTCCCCAGCTCAGGTCCCTGTCCCTGTTTGATCTCTGCTTCCACGTTCCTCCTTCCTGCCCCACTGTCCTGTCCCAGTCTTGTTCAAAACCATAATAAATTTCAATGTCAGTCCTAAATCAGAAATCGCTGTTTCAGTTATGGAGCCGTAGGCATAGCCTACATGTTGATCCACCCTAGGCACAGCTGCATTTCAGTGACAGATGAAATAACTCCTTTCAAGATAGGTCCAGCACTATTGGTGGGTGTAGTCCCTGATATCAGTCAACATGGTGCCGTGAACTTTCTTCCCTTCGGGATTCAACCGCTGTGGAGTCCTGGCCCCTGGTTCCTCATTACACCCTGCAAAACCTGGCAGGGCAGTGAAGAAAAGGTATGAGTGCAAAAGGGGATTCTGCTCATAGAGAAGATTTGTCATCTTTGAAAACCAAAGCCATGTTTCATCTCAAATTTCATATCTTGTTTTGGCAGGGTGGATGGTGAATATAGATATATGCTGGAAGTTGATTGTGAGTAGATTGGCCATGGTGATGGAGGGTTAGAGTGCGTGACTGAGATTGTTTTGAATGTTGATGAATACAGTGATTCTCTGAGTTAACTTTTTTAGTGTTTTTCCGTATATGATATTCAGTGGAGCAAGTACAGGTTAAAGCTAAACAAGCTTCCCATGTATGAGACCTATCCTCATGGTCGTGCACTTCCTTTTAAAATATAGCACTCCTGAAATGCAGCAATCCTATTAATCTTTGTGGAGGGAATGAAATGCAAGCATTGGTTTAATAGGCTCTCTATTTCCTGGTGTGCTGCATTAAGCAAGCCTTCAAAGCAGGTAACCAGGGTGAAAGTAGAGAAGCAGATGAAATTGAAGGCTGTGTTTACAGGTCAGGGATACATACATAATTTATAATAACTCAGTTTGTGCTTTCCTGAAATTGTAGTTTTGTTCTTGTCTGCTGGTTTAGGAGGATGCAGCATACTGTTTTGGAATAAAAAATAACACCCAAAATAATATTTTTGTAAAAAAAGGTTAAAACTTTTTTTTTCTTCAGAAAACATTACCTACTGCAGTTACAGGGCTAAACAGGACACTGAACAGAGAAGAGCGAAAGCCAATTCTCTTTCCATCCATTCTGCTTGCTTTTGTCTGTATAACAAAACCTTGCTAAAATATCCGTTGTTTCTGTCGCTGCCATAGCTGCAGTATGGTGAGGCAATCTGTACTCTGAGCATCATGTTCTGTAAGTCTGGTTTTAGCTCACCTAGCTGAGGTTGTGCTTACAGTAGCAAGGCCTGTCTGGAAGGTCTGCTTTTTGCCATCACTGTCCTCAGAATTGAACCATTAGGAAGAAACACTGGGATGCTGTAAAAATCCTGGCATAACAAATGGTGAAGTTGCTGTTTCACCCTAATCCCAAGTATAAGAAACCCAAAAGTGCAATTCAGCTGGAAGGTACTTACACCAGTCTAACCCCTCCCCCCCCCGCCCTTATTTGTTAGTTTAACCCTCTAAAAGTATATCCTCCAAGTACAGGACTAAGACCCTGTTCTGCTTAATTTGCAACTTTAAGTTGCATTTGGGGAGTCCACGCTGGAGGAGATACAATGAACAATAGTAATTGGGAATCCTCTTGAAATTGATTATAACTATTGTGCTTGAATAAAAGAAAAAACTCTACTTCCTAATGACGACACAATTTCCACTTCAACCTCTGGTGGAAAAAACACATTGCATGTGATTTGAGCTTTTTATTTTTAAATAGGAAGAGCTGTTTCTCATATTCATTGCTGAGAAAATATATATATTTTATATATCATAGAATCATAGAATGGTTTAGGTTGGAAAGGACTTTGAAGATCATCGAGTTCCAACCCCCCTGCCA
>NW_009647222.1:2599873-2600187 GCF_000708025.1 Charadrius vociferus
AGCCTTCTCTTCTCCAGGCTGAACAGCCCCAACTCTCTCAGCCTCTCCTCATAGGAGAGGTGCTCCAGCCCTCGGATCATCCTCGTGGCTTTCCTCTGGACACGCTCCAGCAGGTCCATGTCTTTCTTATGTTGGAGACTCCAGAGCTGGATTGAGTACTCCAGGTGGAGTCTCATGAGAGTGGAGTAGAGGGGCAGGATCACCTCCCTTGACCTGCTGGCCACACTTCTTTTGATGCAGCCCAGGATACGGTTGGCCTTCTGGGCTGCGATTGCACATTGCTGACTCATGCTGAGCTTCTGGTCAATCAGCAC
>NW_009647222.1:2600616-2612936 GCF_000708025.1 Charadrius vociferus
AGTGGTCCATTTGTCGAATCCATGTCTCTTCAATTTAGAGACCAGGATATCATGTGGGACGGTGTCAAACGCTTTGCACAAGTCCAGGTAGATGACATCTGTTGATCTTCCCTTGTCCACTGCAGCTGTAACCCCTTCATAGAAGGCCACTAAATTTGTCAGGCATGACTTGCCCTTGGTGAAGCCATGCTGGCTGTCACCAGTCACCTCCTTATTTTCTATGTGCCTCAGCAGAGTTTCCAGGAGGATCTGCTCCATGATCTTGCCAGGCACAGAGGTGAGACTGACTGGCCTGTAGTTCCCTGGGTCTTCCTTCTTTCCCTTTTTGAAAATAGGGGTTATGTTTGCCCTTTTCCAGTCGGCAGGAGCCTCACCAGACCGCCACGACTTCTCAAATATGATGGCTAGTGGCTTAATGACTTCGTCTGCCAGTTTCCTCAGGACCTGTGGATGTATCTCATCAGGTCCCATGGACTTGTGCACCTTCAGGTTCCTCAGGTGGTCTCGCACTTGACCTTCACCTACAGTGGGCGGTTCTCCATTTTCCCAATCTTTGCCTTTGCGTTCTGTGTCATGGGCAGTGCGGCTGTTGGGCCATGAAAAATGGTCCTATGCTCTTGTTCAGGTTCCTCCCCATTAGGCTGCAGAGTTGCTTATGTGCTTTTGCTCCAGATTCCCCACAGGCTGTCTGATGGGTATCCATCCCTGCCTATACCTACCTCAGTGTCACAGTTTAATGACATGATTATGTAGGATGACAAAATGGCCCAATAACAAAAGTCCACTTCATGCCTTCCTCCCCCCGCTTGCCTTCATTTAACGACCTCTGATAGATACAGTAGATGATGATGTGACTTTTGTATGTGTTAAAAAGAAGTTTGGAAGAAATACAGAACTTTTTATCTTGAGCATGGCACACATTGGAGACATCAGTTTGCCTAAGGGTGCCTGTAAGAAAATGTAGGTTTCATTCTTGAAATCTTTGGCGTATTTTCCAGAAAGACCACAATTCTCAATATGCAGAAGAGCTTTTTAAAGTTACAAATGCTCGTGTCTGTCTTCATTTTTAATTCCTTCTGTCTTGAGTAAACCTCTCATTCATGTCAGTTGGAGTTTTATTTGCAATGTAATGTAAACAAGGAGGACTTAGATCTTAGCTTTGTGTATGTTCAGTAAGCTAGCAATTTGAGGTATAAAAGTGCCTTGAAAGCTGTATTGAATATGGGGGCCCAAAACCACAAGAAAGAAGATTTCTGATTTGGCTTTGTAGCAATTGTGGATCGTTTATTCTGGGGCGAATCCTGTAAGGCCTTACTTATGCCTCAGCAAGGCAAAACGCCCATTATTCTCAAGTCATGTGCCTGAAATATTACTGGGTAAGGCTGTGGCATAAATTATTTTGGGTTTTATATGCAATAAAGCACTAGAAACTGGAGGTGGTGGCAGCAAGCAGAAAGCAATTTGCTACAGAGTCAACAAATACCACATCAACCACAGTGGTATGCACAGCAATTGGGTTTTGCTCCCACTTTTTTAAGTCTGAAAAAGTAAGCTTGTTTTCTACACTTTTATGCATGTTTGTCATCTGCCAGGGAAACAGATTTCTGGGTGAATTCCACTAAGCTTCAGGGAAAGCAGTAAAAAAGTAATAGTTATCAGCTAGAAGGCACTTGGCCAATTATTGTTTTCTGCTCAGTTACTTTTTTTTTTCTTTTCATGTGTAACTTTTAAATTAAAACAGGTTACACATACTGCACTGCTCACTGACAGGTCAATGTCAAGACTATTACGGATGAAGTAAAACTGCAGAGCATTACAGACTTCACATATTGAGAGAATTACATGCTTTTCCCTGGGACATTTCCAACAAGCGCTTTTATCTAAATATAATATATGTTGGAGGGAAATTTGACATTGTTTCAGTAGCTGAAGGTTTTTACCCTTCATGTTAACAGCCCTGCGTGCAATTTAGGCTGAGGTACTCAGAGGCGATTTACCAGACTTATTTGAATGTGGTTGGAGAATCTGCTTGCATTTCATATTATGAAACAGATCATCAGTTTTCAGCCATGAGGAAAAAAAAAAGAAAGGCGCGTGCATGAGTCATTCTGCCTTTGTGCAGAATGATGCAGTGATGTTACAGACTGGCTCTAACTACGAGGCCCAGGTTTTAGGGCTTGAATCTAAAACCAAAGCAACAATGTTGTTACGAGCAGAAAACTGCAAGAAATTAGATAAGGCATTGGAAATCCTGGGCGTCTACGCAACCGAAACTTACATTTTCAACAGAAACCAGCAATTTGGGAAGCCAGGATCTGTCCTAGAGGCTTCAGTGCCATCTTCAGCGATGAAATAAAATCCCTGGCCACTTTTGGCATGAGTTACTCGGTAGTCACCAAGTATTTTTGTTGTCAGTATGGAGTAATTTTCCCTTGTGGTTATTGGCTTGCATATCACATTTTATACTTCATTCTTCCATGTGGATTGCTTTCACCTTAGTTTTTTAGAATCAAATTGTTAAATGTTTAAGTGTACCTATTCTTTCCTTACCTGTGAAAAAACCTGAATGTCAAAAACATCAAAAGGAAAGAAACCATAAAGAAGAATGTACACAACCTGGACCTCTCAGAAGACATTTTCTTTCCTATACTGAACTGTTTTGTCTTGCAAACAACATAAAAAATGTCACAGCCAGATCCTTAACCAGTGTAAACAATCCAAAGATTTCCCTCAGTTGAAACAAAAAAGTAGTTAAAATTAACATTGTTTTACCTTCTGGGTATTTTAGATCGAGGTTTAAAGCAGGAGAAAGGCTTCTAAAGGTATAGCAGGAAATTAAGGATGCCAGATCTGACAGAAAGTGCCTTCTTCTGCTAACCCATTGAATAAGTGGTTAAACAGGAGAAAAATAATAATCCTTGAACTCATTGGAGCTATAAAAATAAGAAAGGATAATAGGAACACACAGTGTGAGAAGGACGTAAATGAGAAGGGAATACATTGAAAAGTGCGTCAGTCTCTTTATTTTTCCCAGAGAACTATGTGGATATCTGGGTAATCTGCCCGCTCAGGAGTACAGGCTGTGTAGCTCTGGAAAATGTGTGGGTGAAAAGAGTGAAAATATTAGTGAGAGAGAGATAAATTATGAGCAGAATGAGAAGGTATGTACCTTCTGTAAATGGAAGACTGTAGTGTTCAAGTCCAGCAGGTGCCACCGTATAATCTAGTCTAACTTTCGATACCTGGGAAATAATGGATTTTCACCAAGTTGTGTCTCTAACAAGCCCAAGAATCGGTATTTTACTGTAGTATAACGTACAAAAAGGCA
This sequence comes from Charadrius vociferus, assembly GCF_000708025.1. Classification (NCBI taxonomy): domain Eukaryota; kingdom Metazoa; phylum Chordata; class Aves; order Charadriiformes; family Charadriidae; genus Charadrius; species Charadrius vociferus. The sequence goes on from NW_009647222.1 coordinate 2,603,945, forward strand.
TCCATCTTAATGTGGAGATGCCAGAGATGGATGTTCCATCATTTCTTGTATATTTAATCACCCTCACTATTAAAAACATGTGTTTCATTTCCAGTTTTAATTTGTCTGGGTTTAATTTCCAGCCATTGGTTAATTTTATCCACTTGTCTCCTACATTCAATGTGAAAAAAATGGTGCATGTCAAATTGAGAAATATGTGAAAAATATGGGTGTTAATAACAGCATTCATGCACAACATTGGACTGAGAACTGTGGTGGCATGTCTGCATGTCTCCAGCATAATCCCCTGTTTTCACTCACTACATCTTTTTGAAACATGAGCATTTTGGACTGAAATTCTGCTCATTCCCTTATAAAAATGAGTCTTCTCAAGCAGGTCTGAGCGGAATGCTGGCAGCTTTTGTTGAATTATGGAGGAAAGATTAGAAGAAACAGTTTTCCCCACAACCGCCCCCCACCATTCACCACATTTTTAGATATGACTTGAACGAAATACAGCTGACATTTGACACGCAAAGCTTGACAGAGGCAAAATCCTCTGGAAGCATGTGCATTTGTTATGTTTTTTTTTGAGGTGACTATTGATGAGTTGTTTATATCCACATTTTGAAGCGTGCCTATCATAACACAAATTAAATGAACGATAAAAAAATGAAAAACATATGCAATCATAAATAGAATGGGACTGAATACCAACCGTGACACAAAGAGCACTCCCCAGTGGGTATTTTAACAGAGTCCATCTTCACCCCACCCATCCTTTCAGGAAAAGCCTGGGTAAATAGGAAAGCTTTCTAAGAGTGCAGGAGGCCAACAAATGCAGCTTCTATAGACTGAGTCTGGCAACGAAATTTGTCATCAAGGATGGTTTACTGATGTCCTCCATCTGCCGTCAATTTGGATATATACAAGTCAACAGATGTCACTTCAACTGCTGTGGTGTTAGATAATGAAGGGTGAAGGTCTTAGAAGTAAGTTAGGTTGCAAGTGAAGGTACAGCAGTTTCATAGAGGATGAATGATCTCATTTCTTGGAGTGGTCACAGAGAAAGTCAGTCTGTAATAACTGTAAAGGCTTCTAGATAACAAAGTTTTGTGGGAAAGAGCTTGCTGAACAGATACACTTGCATCTAATTGAGGTACTTGTTGGGAGGGCAGTGCTACAAACGCAAGGTGTTTTTGCAGCCAGGAGAAAAGAAAGATAGCCTGGCATTTAAGTGAATCATGGGAGAAGAAGAGGCAGATCTGGGCTGCCTGTTTAAGTTAGAAATCTAGTCTTAAAGGCTTTTGTTCAGTTTGGAAATTTTGCACGTATTTCTCACACCCTTGAGGTGGAATCAAAGCTCAGATCCACAGCTCTTCTTTCTCCCTGCCTCCTCTAGAATGGAGTAGTGTGATCCAGCTTAAATTATGCATCATTTTTCTACCCCTGTGAAAAATGAAAAGAATTTAGATTCATCAGGTTTAGCTTACAACTCACTGAGTGCAGGTAGTGCTATACATCATGTTTCTCTTTAATCAGAATACACACTGTTTAGAACAGGGACCAGATCTTCCCCTGGTTTTATAAAATGACTACTGTAGCAAGCCCCTGAGCTTGATCGTGAAATTTCAGTGCTGTAGTAATTCAGACAATAATAATAATGTAGTAGTACTGGGCAAGAAACTCTAAAACCAAAGTGCCTCGGATAATGTTTGGACTGATTTGCGGTTTCGAGTGCAAGCCAGTTGAAGCTGGATTGTATGAAATGGTTTCAGCCCCATAATCATTCTAGCTATTACTTTCTTGCTGGGCTATAACTTTATTGAAATTCAGTGCTTGATTTAAAATTCAGAGGGTGCTGAATCTGTCTGAAGGAGTTGTGAGGCAGATGGCCTCATCACCTATATTTTCAGGCCAGCGGAGTAATTTTCCACTCTAGGCTGTAGGGTCCCCACATTCAGTTTGAGGGTAATATTTTAGACTTACTGAAATAATCAGGAGATTTATTGTTGAATTTAACAGGTTTGGGATTTCAGTTCTGGAGATATAAAATTGTCCTGCTTGCCTAACAGGCCAGAATGTCTGTTGTTGCTTGTTATCCCTCCCTAGAGTGGTGGGAAATGTCCTTTCACAAAGATGTGATGCTGAGTCTCCTGTGCTTGTGTTATGCTGTGTGGGAAGTATGATAGACTCAGCGCTAATGCTTTGCCAGAACAATTTATCAATAATGCACAGAGGTTATGCTGCTTTTTCTCATGCCCGAAGCATAGGGAAAGCAAAAGGAGAAGCAGCCAACACTCTGCTTCCTGCCTGCCCCCCTCCCCTTTTAATTGTCATTTAGACCAAGAGTGTATTATCTTAGGTAACAAGGTGTAGGATGATTTCCAAGTCACCTTCTTTTAATCTGAATATTTAATAAGAGGTGTTGCGTATCAGAAGGCTTGGCATACCTCTTTGAGAGCACGCTGTGCCGTGCTCTCATTGCCTGAGATAACTGGAACAGCTGACTGTAAAGGGAGGCTGGCCTGCAAAGACTTTGAAAAGTTATGTGGAAAGTGAAAAATGGATATAAGGTTATTTTAATTTATTTGTGGGGTGTTTACATATGCTGGGCAGCAAGGCTGTTCGCTAAGGGTGGAGAAACAATGCAGACCAGCGTGGATCATCAGATTTCCATTTGTCTGATATACGGAACTGAAGCCTTGGATTCATACTTCATTATTTGTTTACTCTTGATCTAAAGAATGTCAAAAGATGTAAGCAAGTGGAAGATAAGCTCTGAGGAACTCCCAAATTGATTTTGCTTGTGACAGGTAGCTAGGGAGAGCTGTAACAGGGGGAGGAGTGAGGGTCAGTCTTCTTGTAGTGCACAGTGGAGGGTGCACGAATTCATGTGTCTGCCTGTGGTTTACTTTCGATGTGAAATTAGTTTGACACCCTAGGGAGCAGAGGAGGAGCAGGCTGTTTAGATAACTAAGGAAAAGAAAGTGATGTGCCAGCTGAGTTAGGGTGAACAAACTCGGTGCATGAGGATTGAGAGAATTGTGGGAGGAACACCGTAGTCAGAAGAGTGTATTTTTCGTGGGCAGAAATGGTATTTGTCTAACTCACACCATCTTTCCTATGACTGAATTTCTCATGGAAAGTCAATGGCAGTTAGCGTGACTATATTTCATAAATGAATTGTTTCATAAATGATCCTGCTGTCAGTTTGTGCACAGAATGTTCATTAGCCGGTTAATTAACAGCCAACCTGAACCTGTATTTTCAGCCCACTCTACTGTCAGTCTGTGGTGGCTGCTGAGGTCTGCTCCAGCAAAGCTTGTATTTCCAAGGCAAGAAAAACAGCCTGTAGAAGTGCAATCTGGGAAGTAGTGTTAGCATTATTGTAAAGAAGATATGATGCAGATCTATAAAATACTATTACATGTTGATATGACTATTTCCAGATTATTGGGGATGTTTGTGGATCTGTGCTGGTGAACAGAATTGAACACTTAAAAGAGATCCTCATGAGTGGAGCCCATACCTGGTGTACTTGCTCACTGTAGGAAACTGCTGTGATATGCAGTAAGGCAGTGGATATACTTAAGAGGATATCGAGAGAGATCATCAGCTTTCTTAACAGATGATCTGTGTGATAAGTGTCCAAGGACAGGAAATACATATCTGTTTTTATTTGACTTATTTAATGGGTACTATTTGATGGAAGTTTTTAGCTTAGGTTATTTTTTTCTTTCCTTTTTTAGTTTTCTGAGCAACTGGTGGTTTAAAAAAGGCATTTTAAAGAGGCTTTTAAAAGCGGTTGTTCTCTTTGCTGTGTAGGAGTGTTCTGTGTGGGTACAGAGAGCAGGATAAGCTGCTTCATCCTCCTGTGGTCTCACTGCAAAGACAAATCCTGAGCCATAGGCGCTGGGAATCAACTCAGTCATGGCCATTATCCAGCTGCCACAGTCTAAGAGCAGCATGCCCTCTCCTGAGCCCTTATATTTGGAATTCAGATCATAGGCTTCTTGCAGCCCGAACATCTTTACTAACAAGTGGGCTTTCTGTGGCCAGTTTGCTAATGCAGTTTTATTCCAGAGAGAGTCTCTTTATTCTGCAAATTAAAGACTCCATTGGTTTATTATTGTATTCATATGCTTTCTGTTCTAGACCTAAATGAAATGTTGATCCCCCTTTAAATTGCTTACAAATGACAGGAAGTGTTTTTTCTTGCCTTCCCTGCGTCACCTCTAGTGCTTTTAATTCATCTCCTTCCTTTCTTCCTCTTCCCCCTACTGTGATCCTTCACGACCATGCTGCTCATGGTTTTCACCCTCTTTGAGAGGAGCTGTTTCTACAAACAATAGGTTGCAAGCTCTTGCAGTGGAGCATGAAAGCAGCAAATCAAATCCTTCATGTCCTGAGGCCAAGTTGCATGGGATGAAAATGTTGTTCTAGGTTTGGCAAGTGGCTTGGCCATGTCGAGTTTTTAACTTCCATTTTTCATTTTTAAAGGAAAATTGGGATAATTGAATCTCTGCTGAAGCTATACTTTCACCCTTCTCTCAGCAAAGGAGGAAAGCAGTACCAGAACAAGGCAATGGGAGAGTCTGGGACCCAAAGAGTCCGATTCATGACTACATAAAAGTGGTTTAGTTGCTTTTCATGTTAAAATATTCCTTGAAACGCAAGCTTAACTGTGCTTGTTTTTCCTTGGCTCAGAGCTCCTTTTTCTCTGTGTGCATTGCTGTACAGCTAACTTAAATGGGTGACTATGTAAGGAAGGATGACTTCTTAACCATCACATATCAGACCATTGCTGGAAGCAAAGTAAATGAATGCCCTGACTGGGTCTGACACATTTTAGCTTCCTATTTCACTTTCCCTGCAAAAAAAAAGATAAGAGGAACGCAGGCCTTTCTCTTTATCTCACCCAGTAATAATGCACTTCAGCAAAGATTTGAATGGGCTGCAGGATTATTAGGATTGTAATGTCTTGCTTTCCTTTACAAGTAGGATGAAACTAAATGTAATCATCTGTTGGGTCAGATGAACACAATGGCTTCTCAGCTGTAGGCTTTCATCACAGCGGTGATCTCGTATGATTTGGCCTGGCAGGGCTCCGGGCTCACAAAAATTCTGTAGGTGTCAGATGTTTGGCACTCAGAACTGAGCACTGAGAGCTGTTGTCATATTTGTGTCCCCCTGCTTTCTAGTCTTTCAGTTTTGGAATACTGTCACCATTTTAAGCATGTGATATTTAAGGAAGGCTAATGAAAAGCTGCTTGGTTAAGTCCGATTCCAGTTACGTGGGCTTGAGCAATAGTCTGCTCAAACCCTGTTGTGTGCGTTCTGGCAGGATCATGGTGCAGTCTAGCAGGATGTTTGCTCTTGTAGAGAGCCTGGGCTTTTATGGTCTTGGTATTTTCTAGGAGCCAGCTGACAGTGTGGTGTGGCTCCTGCTTTCACTGTGACTGTTTTGTCAAGTTCATTTCTGAAAAAGAAGACAAAACCAAGCTTTGAAACTACAGGTTATTTTATAAATACCATGTGGAGCAGCCACTGCAGCTGTGCCCACTGTGCTCTGGTCAACTGCTTTTTGTAATTTTTCAGTCACAGTGTTTTATATGTTATAGCCCCTTTGTTTCCCTAACTCTAATTCTCTGTTGCAGGCTGTCCTACCAGAGAAATGATGATGACGAGGAAGAAGCTGCCAGAGAACGTCGCCGACGGGCTCGACAGGAGAGGCTGCGGCAAAAGGAAGAAGGAGATCTATCAGGAGAAGTAACAGAGAAATCAGAAGTTAATGCCCAAAACAGGTAAAGTCGCTCAAGACCGATTCCCAAGGTGTCCTCAGGGCTGTCTGTGGGGTAACTCAGCTGGGGCTCATGGAGAGAAATACATCTGCTGCGTCCTGCTGTCAGATTCCCTCAGGCATGACTGCATCTGGCCTCACAAGCCTCCACATCTTTTGTCCTGTTTATAGGGGCCGTGGTGTCATGGGGCCAAGGCACATGGAATTGGTGGGCACCCAGGCCTCACGCTGCAGCTGAAACATGCCTGCAAGGTGCTGAGTGTAGTGCTAGACCTCAGCCCTCATCTGGCATTGTCAGTGTCATACGGCTATAATAAACAGCAGAAAAGCTGATGAAGTGAGGCGCCATTTCTCACAAGCTGAATGGGCAGAGCTGGTCTTCCAGTCTGTCCATTATTTATTCAGTTTCACATAGTCACAAATAATATATCCAGATTTCCAGTAGCCATAACAGAATTGATAGAAAAGATAATAAAAATAATAAAAGAAATAAACATTGTGATATCAAGCTCATAGATACTGAGCACAAGCAGAATTCTATTAAAGACAAGTAGAATGGATATCGATAGGAGAACAGCAACATCTCTAGTTGTAGATTATAATCTTTTTCTGCAATAGAGTGGGAAAAAAGCTAGAAAGAGGGAAGACATCTGCACACAGGAGAATTAAACAGCTGAATTTTGAAGGAGTCAAAAAACCTCCAGGGACTGAGAGTGATATCCAGTCGTGATACCTACAGGTGTTGAATAGCATGTCCTTAATTAGGTGCTCTTCTCACTCCATTTTCTAACAGATTATTGTCCCTGTACAGACAATCACAACATCACTGCACCCTTAATTCCCAGACTATCGCATTATGGGGTATTGTGGATCTGTGGATATTGTTGCTGAACAGGAGTAGCTTCGTGTTGCTGGAGAATTTCACTGAATTCAGAAACTATCTTGCTTGTGTAGCATCTTCAAAAATTTTGCTTGGTGAGAGAACAGTGTATAAGACATGTACACCTCAGGCCAAGCTGAAGGGGGCCTTAAAGCAAGCTAAGGTCTTCCAAGTATTCTGCTGCAGGGTGAAGAGGGAGAGGGTGAATTTTTCAGGGCTGTTCATAGTTCAGCTGCTCCAAGTGTCAGGGACCATTCCAGTGCCTACTGAGGTCAGTAAGGCCCCTGGGGACTTCAGCGGCTGTTGGAGCTCGTCTAGAAGGGAAAATTTGCAGCCTCTGGCATTGTGAAACACCGCATTCCTATACATGTAGAAATGCCAAAATTAATCTCCAGAACCATTTTGCTAAATTTTTAAGTATGCAACCTGTTGTGTTTTCAAACCATGGAATGATGTTACAGCAAGCTATTTTCCTAGAAAGAGCTAAGTGCATATGTTGTTAGAAAGATTTCTTTTTTAATGCAAAATTGTCACTTTTATGTAGTGTGGCAGAAGAAGAAACCAAGCGTACTACAACCACAGGGGGAACAGATGACGAAGCTGCATTGTTGGAGAGACTGGCAAGACGGGAGGAGAGACGCCAAAAACGTCTACAGGAAGCCCTGGAACGTCAAAAGGAATTTGACCCCACGATCACAGATGGGAGCTTGTCACTGCCCAGCAGGAGAGAAGTAAACAATGTGGAAGAAAATGAGACCACGGGGAAAGAGGAAAAGGCTGAAACACGCCGAGGACGCTATGAGATTGAGGAAACGGAAACAGTTACCAAGTCATACCAAAGGAACAACTGGAGGCAAGATGGAGAAGAAGAAAAAAAAGAAGAAAAAGACAAGGAGGAGGTGCAGGAGGAGAAAACAAAGGAGATCCCCATAGAGGAAAATCAGGTAGATGTGACAACAGAAAAATCCACAGATAAAGAAGAGGTAGTAGAAACAAAAAATCTAGCAATAAATGCAGAGGAAAACAAAGCGGAGAATGATACAAATGCTGTGCTAGAAGGGGAGCAGAGTATAACTGATGCTGTAGATAAAGAGAATCTTAGGGATGAGGAAAAGGCTGAGGAAGAAAGGAAGCAAGCAGAAGAAAGGGAGAAACTTGAGGCAGAAGAAAAGGAGAGGTTAAAAGCAGAGGAAGAAAAGAAGGCAGCTGAGGAAAAACAGAAAGCAGAGGAGGAAAAGAGGGCAGCTGAAGAAAGAGAGAGGGCTAAGGCAGAAGAGGAGAAGAGGGCAGCTGAGGAAAGAGAAAGGGCTAAGGCAGAAGAGGAGAAGAGGGCAGCTGAAGAAAGAGCAAGGGCTAAGGCAGAAGAGGAAAAGAAGGCAGCTGAGGAAAGAGAAAGGGCTAAAGCAGAAGAGGAAAAGAGGGCAGCTGAAGAAAAGGCTAAGCTAGAAGCAGAGAAATTAAAGGAAAAACAAAAGATGGAAGAACAGAAACTAGAAGATAAACAGGTAAAAGAGAAGAAAGTACAAGAGGAAAAACCTCAAGCAGCTTTCCTAAGAAAACAGGTACAGTAAACATTTTGCACCAAAATAAGACACCTGTTGTTTGTGAGAAATGTAATGCAAGAAAAAAAAAATTGAATTGGAATTTCCTCACAGATATGTTCTTGCCTTGAAATGACTAATACTCGTGCTTTTTCTCTTGCGCTCTCTTTTTAAAAATAAAGATCCTGACTTCTGCTTACCAATAATGCAGTGCACAACATGCCAGACCTCACTCTGTGAAAGAAAAGAAAACCTTGCATGTTCACACCTCTGCATGATTTTTTGCTGCCTTTTTTCTCAGCTGCTATAAACTGAGCTAATGCAGTAACACATGAGGTGGAGGCACACATCTTGGCACAAAATATTATGAGCACCTGGTAAACTGTGTGAGGAACGTATATGTTAAATGCAATCACAAGAGAGGGCTCTTTGCTGGGACATGTGAGCATGATGCCACACAAGGGAGAAACACCCAGGTGGGGGAATGGGAGCATTTGGAGAGGGTGGAGGGAGCACAACTGCACACGGAGATGTGGGCACAGCAGCATATGATTGAGATGTGGCTGCACACAGGACTGGTACATGAACACAGTGTGACAAAACAAAAGTGCAAACAGATATGATGTTTTCATATTAAAAAAAATATTATTAAAAACCCAAAAACAAAGGGTGAAGAAAAAGAGGTTAAAGTGGAAGCTAAAAAGGAAAAGTTACCAGATGAGAAGCTCCAACCTACCTCCAAAAAAGATCAGGTAACTTGTAAACTATTAATTTAGATGTTGTAGGGAA
>NW_009647222.1:2612998-2619991 GCF_000708025.1 Charadrius vociferus
CTGAAATAAATAGGGATGAAGCTACTTATGTGCTTAAAATGAAGAAAATGCTTAAGTATGTTGTTCCTCTGGGGCTTTAGAACCAAGTCCTGTTTGCCTTAGAACAAATATTTCAGGAAACTCAGTTCAGTCAATAATGCAAGGATGGTTTGTGCCCTAGGGATGAATTTTTCAGGACTGTATCAACTAATCATCCTTCCCTGTTTTCCTCCCACTTTACTGTGAACTTTTTCCCTATGACTGAGACCTACTCTTACAATAATAATAATAATAATCATCATCTAGGCCCTTTGGCCACCTGACTGCCTTAACTAATTATTTTCCCTCAAACTCAATGCCCCATGATATAAACTGTGCATACCCAAGATTCTTCTTTTGTTTTAAAGAGAAAATCTGCAAAATTTACTGCATTGCATTTCCACTGTAAACACAGGAGCTGGTGCCATAGTGTTTTACTGTATGGTAAGTAAATAAGATTTGGGGGCCATTTACTCTTCAGGTCACAGCTGGACACAGGGAGCCACGTTCAATGTTGTGTGGCAACTGTGCTTTTGGTTCAATGCAGCAGGTATCAAAATACTCCCTGATTCTAATCAGACATTGAGACTGGTCAGGGACTTGGAGATTTGGACCCATTTGGGCTCAGCCAGGTCTGTGTGGCTTAAAGGGAGCCACAGCACAGAGATCTAGTAACAGGCAGCTGGCCACCTGTCCAGCTGCTTGGGAGCACTGAGGGTTGTAGAGGGTCCATTCCAGGGTCCTTAGTTGTTGGGTTAATTCGGAACATACAGTAGATCCTTAGCTCACCCTCAGAGAGTGATGAAGGCAAATCCTGTCACAAGGTTTTACGTCCATTTGCCTGGCTTGGTCATCCAGGGTGTCATATTTTGAGTAAGGTACGTGTGAGATTGAAAAGGCAAATGAAGTGATGAAGATGGTTAGAAGAAAGGTTCCTAATGAACAGGGAGAGAGATTGGCAATATTAGAATAAGTTACTGTAGGAGGGGAAGAGTTAAATGAGACCTAATGGAGATGCTTCAGAATAGCGCACTAGAAAAACTAAACAATCACTCTACTTTAGATGAACCTGATTGCGAAAGCAGAGGAAAGAACTGCGCAAAAAAATAAGGAATGGTTTATATTAAGAGCTCTTCATAAGACAGAATCAGCTTGTAATACTTGCTGTTGCACACAATCTTCGAATATTACAAGTAAATGTAAAAAGGAGGCTGTAACTGACCACAAATATTGATTTGGGGGGAGTGGGGTGTGTGTGTGTCTTGAGACACAATTGTCCTGTTTGTGTTTATGTGGTGCTCATTCAACTCTCGCTGGAGCTCTCATCATGCTTTTAAACCATAGCCCAGGGCTAGATTATTCCAGGAAATTGGTAAGACTTTTACAAGTGACTTGCAATTTTAATGCTTCCATTTTTGGATGTTCAAGCTGAGACAATTTAAGAGAATTCCATGTTTAGTGTAATGCTGAATACCCATCCACTGAAAGGTAAATCTTTTGCATGTGTATCAAGCTGAGCATTCAAAGTGTTTTGCTCAGTTTCAAAAATCTCAGTTGTTGCTTCTTGGCTTGTGAATAAAAAGTGACAATCTCAGACTCCCAATGAAGTCAAGATCAGGTTCCCATCTCCACTCCTCCCCCCCCCCCGACTTCAAGAACATACAAATTCAATGAGGTTTATTTTTGAACCATATATGCAGTCAAGAGGATGACAGTATATCATGAACAAGATCCTGAAGGAATATGGTGTATCTACATAATCAGATTTTGCTTTTGCAGTTGTGCAACACGAGCACATGTCCTTTCTTAATGTGACCAAAATCTGGCCCTCGAAGTTCGGGTTTTCATCAAATTAGCAAGCAAAATCTGTCTCCTTTTCTTAACTGCCCCACAATTTTTGGTTCTCAACAGTGGCCTGGAAAGTTTGTAAGAACAAGTTTTCTCATGATGTGAGACTCCTGGTATTTCCTGCTTCCAGTTTGGCTAGACGTGCTGCAACAGTTGCTTTTCTCATGGTATTTGGGTATGGTAGTTGGCTCTAAACGGAAGCCCTAGACCCAGATACCTACAGCTTTTAAGTAACCAAGTAATTGAGCCCAAATAAGGAATCCAATTTGCCAAATGGCCACAACGTCAGTAACTGATTCGCTGCGGTCTGAAGGTGTTCAAACTCTAGATTTAGAAATCTCAACTCTCAAATACTCACATAACACCCTAACAGGAAAGAAGCAGTATAGACCAAGATTAAAATATAAAAAAAATAAAGCTGGAAATTAGCTAAACATGCTTTTGGTTGTGTTCTATCTTGAATTGATGGTCAAAATTTGTGAGAGCCATGTGAACTGTTTTCAGTTCAGGTAATATCACCTGTCTACTTCAACTGGAGTCAGTGTAGTCCTTTTTACTAAATTCAGCAGAAGCTTAATTAGCCTGTAATTTAGGGAAGCACTAAGACAAGGGTTTTCTGTTGCCTGCCTTTGGACATAATGGTTTCTTCTTCGGTCCTAAACGGTCTCTGTTTTGGCATTAAAATTAGTAGGAGAAGGATTGGGCCCCAAAGCTGTGAAATGTTTCTGTAATATCTTGTTTTATCATCTTTTTGAATACAAAGGCCAAGCTGTATTAATGGTTTTCTCAAATGCAGACACATTACCATAAATCCTACTGGCTTCTGAAATGCTATTTCCTAACCTATTAATTTTTAAACTATATTGTTTTAATATTAGTTTTCTCAGTGGTTTCAATTAAGATGTAAGAGATATGACCCTCCCCAGTGGACTTCAATACATCAGGCAGCTGGAAGTATTGGCTTTTTAATGAGCCTTAGAAAGGTCTTGATGAAAATCTCAGCAAAGGAAATCCTATGCTCTCAAAATCCCAACACAGACATCCTGGCATGCAAAATCTTGCAACAATCAACATTGCCGGTTTCAGCATCACCCTGACTGGGACTGAAGGGTTAGGAGATTGCTAATAAGCAGCAGAGATTTTTCCTGTGAATATGATCACTAGCTACAATCTTGCCCAGATTTGGGAACACCCAAAAGATGTTACTGTCTGATGGCATTCATTAGGCTCAATGAATAGCCCTGGTTGTCTCAGCCCAGCTCCTAGAAAACGGAAAACCATTCCTTGAGGCTGCTAGTAATAATGGCCTTGTTTGCTAGCAGGAACAGCATCATGGCTAAAGAATGCATGGCCATGGAAGCTGAACTGTCCCCTTGTCTGTCAGGGCGCTTCTGCCAGGTGGTGGCTAAAGCCTGTTGGCAGGAGAGGGTGCGGAAAGCCTGCACTGCCACTGCCTGCTCTCAGGGCAGAGCAAATGCCTCTGTGGATTGTGTCCAGCATCCCTCACCAGTGGCAAATTTGCTCAAGTATTTTAACCACCCAGTACTCACTTGTAGTGTGTGCCACCTTGGCATTGTCTGTCATACCAGTTTCTGTGAGCAAGCAAACTGGCCTCAGGTGAAGTCAGAGGCTGACTTTGGGACTTCACTCAGCCGCTAAGTTCAATGCCTAGGGAGGATCTTGACTTTGAACTTATCCTTTATTGGTAAGGATTTTACATCACCAGAAGCTCTTCTCTGATGAGGAAGGATAGAAATTGGATTTCATTTGGGGGTGGATGTGAGTATTAGTTTTTTATTTCAAGGTGCAGCTTGGAACGCCATAAAAGCAGTTGTATTGCAGACAGGTCTGTTATGAAATTTCTTTTTCTTTCTAGTTAGCAAATGGAATGGCAACAGGTTTCCACGGGACAAAAGTATTGTTTTTCTAAAGGTTTTCATATGAATTTTTCGCAGAAGTTATTTCTTGCTTGCCAGCTAGAATCTTCCTCCAACATGGTAGAGCTGGAAAAAAAAAGTAAAAAAAAAAATAAAATATTTTGGAGATAAATGTTTCATCTGCTGCTGTTGAAAGTTTATTTAGGCTGGTAGTTTAACTAACTGAGTGGGAATAATTATGAGGATAAAGAGCTTAAATCAGTCCATATCTAGCCGTGACTCAGCATGCTCAGATCAGGCCATCTCTGGTATTAATAAATACTTCAAGTTTGTAACTCTGAAGGAATACTGGAGAGTGAAATCCATGCACTAAATATACTTGATTACTATTAATAATTATGGGACAGAGCTTTGTAAGGATAGAGGGAATTTTTGCTTTAGTCTTTCTGGAGATAACATTTGCTTCTTCATAGGATTAAATATTCATGTCTGATAACACCATCCATGACCAGTCCCTGGTAGGATTGTGCTTTTTGTCAGAGTAAGTTTTACTCTGATCTAAAGATAATTTTGTGTTTTGGCCGTTATTCTTGCAATATTGAAGTATCCATCTGCTATGACACTGGAAAGAGCATGAACTTTGTCAAGCAAACTTGACAATTGGTGAAGGTTATGTGTTGTTTTTATTGCTCCAGTACCCCAAACCTTGTATGAATAATGTATCAACAAGCCCAGTCCCAAAGAGTTTGCAACCCAGAATCTTAATAGGCAACAGGTGAATGATGCTGCAGCGGGAGGGAAGATGGTTGGGGTGCCTCTGTAGGGTGCAGTTGCAGAATGAAGCAATGTGTGTAGAATAGTCCCATGGCTCCCGCAAACTTTCACTGAAGACTGATAATTTTATTCAAGATGTTTTCCTCTTGAATTCAGATCAGGACAGCAGAGTGGTGGCTGGTCACAGTTTAGAGCTTTACAGACTACTTCTGCCATAAAGCACTTAAATATTTTGAAGACAGTTGCTCATTTAATCATTAATACCAAGAATTTTCTGCTTCTCATCTCTTCTCTAGAATGCCTCATTGTGACTTAGTGGTTTTTTTTTTTTTTTTTTTTGTGTTTCTTTATTGGTTTTGTTCTATGATTTACGGTATCTCCTGAGCAGGTAAAAGATGACAAGGATAAAGGAAAAGCACCCAAAGACGAAATGAAAAGTGTCTGGGATCGTAAGAAGGGAGCGCCCGAACAAAAGGCACAGAATGGAGAACGTGAAATCACTGCCCCAAAACTTAAATCTACGGAGAACACTTTTGGGTAAGTTCCAAGTGAGCATTGGCCTTGCTTATGTTATAGCAGAACAGGGGGACATCTCTCGGTCTCTGCTTAATAGTCTCATGGCAGCTGAGTAGAAGACTTGGGTTGGCAACATCAGCAGAGGCTCTAGTGTTTATTGGGCCATAGGTATGAATTAAGGCTCTTGGCCTGTTTTCTGACGAACTGCCCCCACATTGTTGCAGTAACAAAATGAAGTACAGAACGCATATGTAAATAGCCTTGCTCGCTCGGTAGAGACAAGTGGCTTATTTTTCCTCTGCTGCTGCAAAGAAGGACATTTATTTCTAATATCTTCCCAGAGGCCAATAATGACAACAGCCCAGATTTTGTTCTTAAATTTTTTAAGTCAGATCTCAAGTTTACTGAAGTAACCTATAACCTATTACTGAAGTAACCCACCTGCTTTTAATCAGACTCTGCATATTAGTATGAAGCACAGTCCACTTGGTAACTCTTGAAAGTTTCTCTCTCGATTTCAAGGCAAACCATGAAATTAATGGCTTCCCTATAAAAGTGGTTTTTCACTTAGGTGAAAACCTCTCCTAGGCAAAATGTTCTCTTTTTCTGGTCTTTTTATAAGCTGTATCACAGTTTGATTTTTATTTTTCTTTTTAAGGAAATGTTGGCCTTATGGCTATATTGGGAAATTTAGTGAAGATAACAGATTTTTAATGAAAACTTTATTAAAAAAAGATTCTGGCTGCTAAAAGGAGGGGATACACAAAGCAGAGTAAAAGTTTTTCCTTTTAGCAGGAATGAACAGGTTAGAAATAATTTTTTTTTTCCTTCTGCACCTCTCTTCCTCTTTTACATTGACACAGGCAAATAAAAGGTTAAGCTCTCCAGGCGCTTCGAGAAATCTGTGCATGGCAGATGGGATTTACTGTTGTATCTCAGCATTCCCCTTGTGATTCTTCCGGGAAAAACAAACTTTCTCAAAATAAAATGCAGTTCAAAAGTCCCTAGAGGCACTCTGACCCTAAGGCCAAAAGACAGACAGATATGGAGAAGGAATAGCAGGAAATCGGCCTTGCTCAGAACTGTCCTGCTTCATGACTTGGGTCACATCATCAATAACATGAGAATGGTTTTCTAAAAATATTTTTGTTGTGTTTTCATTTGCTTTACTTCCTGTGGGAGACAGGCCTTAGTGGCAACATGCAGATTTGAGTTTCCACTCCTTTTTTTCTTTTTCTGTTTTTCTTCTACGCTTTCCCAAATGTGGGAAGAAGCCTGTTTAATAGCCTTTTAACAGCTGAGTAGAAGACTTGGGTTGGCAACATCAGCAGAGGCTCCAGTGTTTGTTGGGTTGTTTTAGTATGAATTAAGGCTCTTGGCCTATTTTTTAAGGAACTGCTCCCACATTGTTGGGCTTTGTTTGGAACCATCTTTCTTCATGTTTCTACATGAACATATCAGATACTAGTTAGGAAGCATGTAACTTGGCTAACTCTCAGTGGTGAGGATTGAGAATAAAATAGGGTAGTGGAGGCTAAAGAAAGATCTTATCTACATCTTGTTCATCTACGTCAGTCAATAAGAGGAATACAGAATAAAACCCCATTTTATGGCTTCCCCTTCCCATCTCCCCTCCCACCTGCCTTCCTCCCTATTCTCATACAGGACTGCAAAAGTCCTAAATATGATGTAACATGGTTTTTTTCACATTGTTTTGACATTTTTGGCTCCCACAAACCACTTTTTTCCTTTTCCTCCTTGTCTGAAAGCTGGCAACCAACTTCATTTGTTAGCACCAAAGAGGTGCTTACGAAACTCTTCCTCCACCCAGCATCTCAATACTAATTTCCCAATGTCAACAGCAGGGAACAGAGATTCCCAGAATCTGTTGAAAACAGAGGAGCTTGGGAGGTGAAGGAAAATAGGGAGAATTACTGCCAGTTTATTGTTTGTTGTTTTG
>NW_009647222.1:2620037-2652640 GCF_000708025.1 Charadrius vociferus
GCTAGAAACTTTAAATGTCCTTCTTTGTAAGTAGCACAAAATCGTCACCTGAGGTCTCCAAACAAAAACGTGAAGACTAGATTCTACTTTTGGCTTTTATCAGTTGAAAGCTGAGAGTAGCTGTTAATTTAATTGAGGCTATCTGCACTGAAGTCACTAAGGACTAACCTTTCTTTTGTGCTGATATAAAACAGAATGGCTATTTATTAAGATAATCTTGGCAAATGTTATGTTCTTAGTTCTCTTAATTCTGACAGCTGAGTATTTGCCCTTGCCAGGGATATCATTATGTCTATCAGAAGTGACCTCTTCCATCTTCTTTGGCCTGAAGCTTCAGGTCTGGGTGGGCTGGCAACACAGGCTTCAGAGACCAAGAGGCAAAAGAGCAAAAAAATAATTATTGAGGTTCCTGGGATGTTTGCTGTAGAGGCTACAGCCTTGTAATGAAGCAGAAAACCCTTAAAATAGCTAAGGATTTCTCATAGCCCGTGCAGGATAGATGCACTTGATCCTTAGAAATACTTAGTGCCTTATATAGAGGATTGTGGAACATTTTGGGTTCTCAGTACCTCCGCAAACTTAATTAGGGGTATTTCAGGCTGGACACCCAAAATCATACCTCACACCTCAGGTATTGGTTCTCACTTAGTTTTGAATGGGCTAAATGAAATTTCAAATAAAGTTTCCAATGTTTTCTCACAATGCTTTGGTTAATTTTATATGTATTTTGCATTAAAAAAGCATGAGTTTCTTTCTATAATTAGACCTCACTACCTGATGCAAGCCCTTATTTGTGACCACTTACATTAACTTGATGTTTATGGTGGAGGGTGATCTGCTGGTTCTACTTTCATGGTTTAAGTGATTCCACTGCAAAAACACATTCAGGAATAGGGCCTGGAGCAGAAAAGGGTTGTGATGAGGTGATATTAAGGAAATATATATATTATGCACCCGTAACTCTATGTTAGAAAATCAGACATGAGAAGGTACTGGGGTACATACATTCACAGACCTCTGGGACATCTTTTTTTTCTTTAGCTTTGCTTTGTGATGTTACACTCTTGCATAGAAAAGGCTTTCTAAAACCAAGTAAACAATTTGCAAAATAAGTGCCAGGTAGCACCACTTTAGTGTTGAACTTGAACAGATGAAGTACAGTAGCTGAATTCATGTAATAGTACCAGTCTGGTTATGCTGTTTTGCCCTATGTTTTTAGTGATACATGTTTTTTAGTGATACAATTCCTAAATCCCCTGTGTTTTTTAGTGATACAATTCCTAAATCATGCATGCCATGCTAGAACCAGATTTCATCCAATTTGGTAAGATCATGTAGGGGCAGAGGACTCTGTATTAGCTTCTATTGTGATATTGAAACCACACATAATTCAACTCTGGCCCTATGGCCTCTTTTATATGGTTAAATCCATCTAGATGAGGCATCTGAATGAAGAGCACCTTTGCAGGATTGGGTGTGATTCACTGGATCGCAAATGTATATGATATTTGTTCTTCATATTGTCATCTCTAATCTGGTCGTCTCTAACAGTTATTGTTGGAATGCTTGATTTGTATGTCTTGTGGTGTTATACTCTGCAACACTCTGGTTGCATTGATTACGTCCTTAGTATCCAGCTTTTTTAAATGCTAACAGAACAAAGCAGCAAGTGTTTTTTTTTTAAAAATTCCACAAGTACATTCCCTTTCTGTCTCTTGTGAATAGCCCACTGATACCTCTTAGGTACCTATCTCCTTGTCAGCAGTAATATTAAACGCACTCAGGGGGCAGACATTTGTCTAAACACTGGTATGGTAATTGTTTAACTAGGCGAAGCTATCTGCCTGTTGAAAGCATGGAATTCACCTATGCAAATTATTTGGGTTTTGGTTTTTTTTTTTTGTATTCTTTCTTTCTGTCTCATATATTACAGCTGGT
Source organism: Charadrius vociferus (assembly GCF_000708025.1). NCBI lineage: Eukaryota > Metazoa > Chordata > Aves > Charadriiformes > Charadriidae > Charadrius > Charadrius vociferus. Next base: position 2,621,976 of record NW_009647222.1, read on the forward strand.
TGGAAAACCTCTGGTTTTCTCCTGTGGAAAGTTGCCATTAATAAATAATTTCCAGTTCCTTAATAAAAAGTCATACTTACCCTGGGAAGTGTCAGCCAAAGATCTGATGAACCTTTTTGCTCATACAGGCTGGGAGTGTTCAAGTGATAGGTGTTACAGATGAGATAGGAATCTTTTTAGGTTTTTGAAACACTGTTGAAGTTGTAAGATTCCCTCCCCTCTCTTGTCTCCTTCGATTTTCCCCAAGTCAAGTAATTTGTTCTGTCCCCAAAGATGCTTGTCTTTTTCTAGAGGGTTTATAAAAAATATTTGCCTTTGAAAGCAAAGGATTAGTGCATCTTTTATTACATAGAACATAGCATAATATTTTTGCTATGAGTTTTTTTATGTGTAAATTTCTCATTTAAAGTCAACAGAGAGGAATTAGTTATGGCTTTCTATTGCTTTGTTTTCTGTATGAAGTATAATACCCTTTTGGAAGTGTTTCCTCTGTACACAAACTGCAGAGCAGAGGTGTGAAACTGCAACAGTTTACTGTATACTATAGAAATGGTGATGAGACACCTCTTGCTGAAGTTACATGAGCTGCTAAATATTTCAAGCTCAGTCACTGAGTTCTCTTAAAAACGGAGGTGGCCTGACTTCTCAGGCAGGGTGGTGCAGCTCCTGTGCACAGGAGCACACGAGAGACTCCTTCACCTCTGGCAGAGGATGGGAGAGGTGCTTCTTGTAATATCCCGGCCTACTAACTCCTGATGAAAATGTTTGGGGCCTGTTGCAGTTTGCAAAGAGCAAAAGGTCATATAAGGCAATATATTTGAGTGCCGGGCTCTCACGTTGCAGGTGAGCGCGTGGCAGCAGGTGGCTCTGGCCAAGAAGGGAAAAGCCGCGGTGCATCACCTTGCCTTTCATTTCTTTCTCAGCCGCTCCAATTTGAAAGGGACCGCAAATGCCGAGGAAGCGAAGCCGGGGTCTCAGTTCGAAGCTGCAAAGCGGCTAGAAGATCAGCGCCGCCGCCGAGGTGAGAACGAGGAGTTGGAGAAGCTGAAGGAGAAGCAGCAGGAGGCGGCAGCAGAGCTGGATGAACTGAAGAAAAGGCGAGAGGAGCGCCGGAAAATCCTGGAGGAAGAGGAGCAGAAGAAGAAGCAGGAGGAGGCTGAGAGAAAAGCCAGAGAGGAGGTAAGTCTAAAATATGATATATTGGACTCTGGTTTTATTTCCCTGCTGTTACTACTTCCACTGGCCTTTACAGCAGTGTCTGCACAGACATTTTTAGGCAATGATGTTTGTGAAGCCAGAGGTCGATGTGTCTGTATTTAACAAAAGGGTAGAATGAAGCCATGAGAAACTGGTTTATAGGTGAGGAAGGAGTGTGCAAGAAAGAAGGCAAGACCAAACCCAAGCATACATGCCAAAGTTTGCTTCTCCTTCTTGGATCTGATGTTGCTGCATGGGGAATTGCTGCTGTGTCTTTACTTCAAATTGAACCCTTTATCTGGGCCCTCTGAGTTGTGTGCTTTTCTGGGCATTGCTGTTTCTTAGTGTCTGTCAGGACATGGTCTGTCGCAACAGATTTTGATTTTAAATATGCTACCCAGCATTAAAATCACCCCGTTTTCTAACATTCAGATTTAACTGCAAGTATGCCATATTTGATATCAAGTGACCACATAGATGTTCTAGTGAGGATGCAAGGTAGAACATGCACTCATGCAGGGTACAAAGAAATGTTACAGTTCTAGCAACAGGAAAGACAAGGCTCTAATAAATGTCTTCATGAGTCAGGATTTCATCTGCAATAGTGGCGAGTTTCTTATCTTCTTGGGGATGCAAAATATTGGGGGCAGTGTTATAGCCACAGAGTTCTTAATTTATTTGGCGTGTCTTTTTGACATTACACAAATTGAGTTACAGAACGCACGTCAAATTTGTCTGCTGCAGATGAGCTGGAATGCTAACGTTATATATAGTTACGATGGGCTAGATCTCATTAGGAAGATATTCTCGTCTATTTAAATATTGAGTACCCAAGAACATCTGTTTGCTTGTGCTTCCTCTGCCAAGGGACTCTATAAATAGGATTTCCAAATCTCTGGTGCATCATTTATGAATCTTAGTTGTTTGGAAAACAAATGGTAGATGAATAATAGTAGTGTTTGACAGCTAAATGCCAATTTTTTAATATACTAAGCTCTTTACAGTAGAACTCAATAGATGCTGAGATTGCAAAATACCTTGCTGGTCAGACCCTGCTGACCAGCACTTACAAAGGTTGTTATTTGAGGCCTTCTGGTTTGACTTATACTTTATGAAGTAAAGCTCTTGTTATCTCTTTTGGGGGGAAAACCGTAAGTGTTTAATCTTCACTTTTTTGGGCACCTACTGATTTTTTCTTGTGAAGTATTAACCATCGCACAACAAGTGCCAGAGTAGATGGACAGAAGAACAGTACAAAGATGATACATGAGGATACAGAGAAACTGAATTTGAATATTTTTATAAATGCGTTTTTTTTCTCTCTTTAAGTGGCACTATATGGCAATAAACCTGGTGACTTCACTGTGAGGAACTAAAGCAGCACAGACTAGCTGTCTTCCCTGCTTCCTTAACTCTGTGATGGGTTAGCAGGAATATGTTGCTAGATTTCAGATATGTCACTGAACTTTTTTGGCTGTTCTTAGAAAATCTGGTAAATGTTTGGAGGACTGCAAAGCCCTGTAACAATGGTGTAGTTTCTGAAAGAATACGTGATCATTCATCTTTTTTTTAAGGAGGAAAAGAGGAGGATGAAGGAAGAAATTGAAAGGAGAAGGGCTGAAGCTGCTGAGAAACGTCAAAAGATGCCAGAAGATGGTGTATCTGAAGACAAGAAGCCATTTAAATGTTTCAGTCCTAAAGGTTCATCTCTCAAGGTAACCTCCCCACTAACATCTACATGGTACATAAAAAGTAATGGGGGTTGCAGTCCAAACCAACAGCCAAACACAAAGGAGTATGGAAATACTTGAAATTAGACCTGGGACATTTCTCTGAAATAGACCTTAATCTGAAACCTTTAGCTGAAAGACTTCATTCATTGGGATGATTGAAAACCAGAGTTCCTTTCTAAAAATAGAGTCTAGGCTGGGAGTTACCTGTTCTTGTTGATGAAAAATATCCAAAAAGGATCTTCACCTTGAAGAGATTATTTTGGAAACTTAGAGCTGTGTAACAGTGTTGATTTTCAATGTTAATTTATTATAGGAGTGCGCTGTCAACTGGAGCAGATAAAGATCACAAATATGCTCTCTCTCCTTCCGCATCCACAATCAATTTCTTCCTTGCCAGATTACTTTGTCTTTAAGCATATTCAGCCTAATCGTCATTAACTGAAACTGCCCCATATGGGAGTTCTAGCTTATGTCTAATCCACCTAAAAATAACATCTAGAAGTACTGGGCTGGATTTCATTTTCTTACATAACAGGGGAAAAAAACGCCATTCTGTTGCTGCAGGAATTTCTAAGTGGTCTTCTGTGGCCTATATTATATTGGAAGTGAGATAAATCAATTAAATAGCCTCTCAACATGGAAGAGGAATCCTGGTCCACTGAAATTATTGGGAACTTTGCTTTGGTACTTAGTCCAGTTGCTTTCTCAGATCAAGCTCAAACTACGGATCTATTGTTCTTTTTCAACGGTCTTTTCCTTTTCTCATTTTGTGTCATTAGTCATTTAAGAATCCAAAATGTTTGTCAAAAAAGTCTCGTTAGTGAGCACCAGAATAGAAAAGAACCAGGCAGGAAGTTATCAGGTAGGAGCTCATTGGACCACGAAGTGTATCTCCGTGGGATTAAGAACTGTATTTGTTGAGTGACAAACTGCATTTGGCCAAAATGACATTTCTGCTCACGGGGAGCTACACTTTGAACTGATCTGGAGTTTCAGCGCTATACTGGTTTGGGTCCAGTTCTAGCAAATATAGTGTCCAAATGGTTTTTACTGGACTTGCCTTTGACTTCTCAGACACATCTGAACCTGAAATACAAGGACAGGATACATACAGCTGTAAACAAAGATTGCCAAGCTTCATGACTTGCTCCTAATAGATAAACCTGGTCTTGCCATTTCGGTTGCAAAAGACCACGTCAATAACAGACAGTCCAGCTTCTCCCCAGCCCTCCTGGGAGGGCTTCTTTTTCTTCTTTCTGTTTATCGGGATGCCTTTTATGACATACATTTGGAGCTTTAGTTCACAGATGACTCAGAAGTGAGGAAATTATACTTGAAAACACATAATAGAAAGATATAGATCATAATTTTGGGGAGAGTGGGAAAAAACACGGGATTTGGCAGGAGGTTAATAGCTTTCAGAGAACTTTTGGACTGATGCTACACTATTCTACTAAATGTATTTTTAGAGGAAAGATGGAATTTTCCAAATGTCGTTAAGCATCAAGGTCCGATTTTTTCATGATGATAATTGCTGCTGGATTTTATGGCTTGTTAGGTAGTTGTTTGTTACAAAAACTGATATATAAAACTGTGCACATTTTTTCTCTTCCTCTGTTTCTCTTTCTGAGAAGTTGGTGATACTGTACATGTTCTAGTCTGGTGTCTGTGGGTGGCCAGAGTAGATACGTAATGCTGTTGAACTTCACACCCTAAACTGTTTCTTGGCCTTCTGTGGTCAACAGCTGAGGAGAGAACAATCTCATTTTAATAACCTGATGTCAAATTTTATGTCAAACTCCAGTTTTGAGAAGACAGTGTATTTTGTTACTTTTCTTTTGGACAGACTTCTCAGGCTGTTCTAACCTGGTTGGTACATAGCTTTCTCTTTGTCTGTTATGCACTGCCCAGGTTATCTTTTGACTTGTAAAGCATCTGGCACATATTTTCTCCCTTGACGAATGTATCATCTGGTTAGATGTGTCATGAGTCATGTGAGAACACTAAATGCACAGTTGTGGGTGGGTGGTTGGAATTAATAATGAAAAAAAGGGAGGCTCAGTGTTAAAAGACCATATGATGCATGTGCACATTCTGACTTCTCCTAGATCACAATCTGGCAAAGCATCTTTTTCTCCTTCCTTGTCTTTCCTGATGTGATAATTTTTTGGGAAGAAAAGGAAGTTCCTGGGAGTGACTTAGATGAGGAAAGTAGGGCATGCTGTATACCAAGTGAACTATAAGAACAAAGGAAGGAAGAAAGAGAAACTGAAAAGAAGTGTAGCATATTGCCGTCTTATGGATACTGCATTTATCCATCAGGCAGGGCATGGACTCGCATGACATGCAGACTCAGAATTGAGAGACCAAGATGTGCAACTCATGTCCATCTATTACATGGCTCATGGATGCACATATCTAAATGTATGTATACAAACACAGACATAATATGCAGACATGCTTATATTTAGAAAGAACTACCACGGTTATCTAGTCTGGTCTCTAATTAATCACAACCTACACAGTGCTGACAAGTCCTGTTGTTTTAACTGTTAAATACAGTATTTCTCTGAAACCTGAGACACTACTTCAGCAGAACTACTACAGCAGCATGGAGTCCTTGCAGTGACAGCACCACGGCTGATCCTTTCGGAGGGGACAGTGAAGAGGAAGCATGCGAAGTAAATACAGGCCAAGTTCATCACTAGCTCAGGGACAAGCAGCTTGGACTTCTCAGGGCTGCTGGAGTCCCTGTGGGCAACAGCAGCAGTACCAAACCTCTTTTCAGCCTCTGCCCTCTCTGTTGGATTTTGTTATAAGGGCACAGACTGCAACAACCTCTGCTGCTCTCTCATCCCACTCTAGCTCACGCTGTCCCTTGTTTAGTTCACACAAATGGTGCTGCAGTAAAAGAGCAGGATTTCCTGCATAATCTGTGTTAATTTTCCTTTTTAGACAAGTTTGTTCCTCATTTTTTCTTTGGGAAGGAGTGTTATTGACTTCTTGTATAGCTAGGTTAATCAGGAGAGAAAAGGATGTTTCAATGCTAAGTCTCCTCTTGGGGGACAGGTCCACCACTACAGAAATGCAAAAGCATCTGGGCATTGATGGGAAGAAGCAATGGCAGAAGGCCAGGACCCTGGGGTACCTCCTGTCTTTGCAGAAAATGTCTCCTGGGAAACACGGGCTGATATGGCAGGCTGTACTCTCTGCAAGGCAACGCTGACAGCTAAGCCAGAAGACAGGACTTTTCAGGGCTTGAGATTTTTTTTCTTTCCTTAAAGACCTGTCTTATGCTATCTCGTTATTGCTCTCAATACCTGACAGCTGGAGCAGTGACTGGAAAGAATTAGACTCCACACAATCAGTTCTTCCTAGATGAGCTACTCTTATAGCAGAAGGAAGATAGAGTGGTAAGAACAGGATTTGCAACATTTGTTTTTCCACCATCTTTGGTGCTGATGGCAGCGCTCCAGTCTGGCAGGTAAACTGGAGTAAATTGGTGCACTCTGCACAGATGCTGCTGGCAGCAGGAAAAAGCCTAACAGGAATGAAACAAAAAAGCATCTGAGCCACACAGGGAGAATAAGGAGAAGCCACTTTGCTCCCAGGGACTACCCCTCAAAATGAATTTCCACCAGCTTCTTCTACCTGTTGGATATAAGGCAAAATTTTAACACAGGGATTTCTGTTTTCACAGAATCACAGAATGGTCAGGGTTGGAAGGGACCTCTGGAGATCATCTAGTCCAACCCCCCCGGCCAGAGCAGGGTTTTCTGCATGCGTTTCTTCTTCCTCTTTCTCCTTGACCCATTTTTGGAGAAGAGTTTTTCTGTATATCAGTTTATAATACTTTTTGTCACATAGTATCTAATACACAATTGAAAATTCCTAAGAATCATTTAACATCTTTGTATGAGACATATTTTACTAGGAATATCTAGATGTTTTTTTTTCCCAAGTCATTGGCTCAAATTGTGTGTTAACTCATTCCTCTTCCATTCTGTTTCTGTTCTTGGAGGATGTACAGATGTAAGAAAGTGTACTTTGATGCCCACACTTTAACTGCATTTTTAATAGGCAAGAAGCTTCCTGCAGAATCAGTGAACAAAACACGGCTATATAGTATTGAATGTGGATAAATGCATACATATATCTTTGTATAGCATCATGCTTAATTTATTCCTTGCCACCTGTATATGCTGGCCCTGTTGAGTAAGGCCCTAATCAGGTGTGAGGCTCCACATGGTTTTGATTTATGCCCGTTGATTTAATTTCATCTGACTTTACCAGCATAAGGGTAGGTGTCCATCTAAGCATTTTGTTGTCTAATCTAAGCTTCTTTGGTAGTTAATAGAGAAAGCGAGCACCACCCTCATTGGACAAGCAATCTCACCTTTCCTCAAGTGAGGTGAGCTCCTCTGTCTCTCCACTGACTATAGAGGGAACCAAAATGAGCAGTTTAGACTAAGTGATTAACTTCCAAGCAACTGAGGTTAGTTGGCAGAAATGCAGCCTGAGATCCTGTGTTCTTGCTCTCTGGTCATAGTTTAATTAGAGACCTGCAGGCTGCCTTTGGAGTACGTGTGTGTTCTGTCAGAGGCTTTGGAAAGTATTTCATGGTGACAAAACCTAGTCCCAAGCTATTTGACAACATCCCGTTATAATGAATGCAGCAAAAAAAAATAATAATTGTTCTTACTTCTTGATCTCAATTTGAGGAAATACCTTGCATTTTGTGGTAACCACCTTGCTTTACCTCTTTCTCTTACAGATCTATTTTGTAATACTGTTTACTGTATGTGCCAAACATTTTAAATTCTCTGCATGGGGTTTGTGTGGTGTGCAGTGAATAAATGACCTTTAGATGTTGCTGTGCAGTTTTAATGTATTTGACCTATATGTTGAATACATGTGTGTATACAGGTGTGTTTGCTATAAGTGTATTCAATGTATGCTTCTGTTCCATGCATACTGTGTTTTGAGGAACACACTGTAGAACCAGTTCTCATATAAATGTGCAGAATATGTGTTATCCATCCACACAAGGCACCTGCTTCCATGGGAAGATGGCCACGTTCAGCTCTGATGGTCATTCCCTAACTCGGCTTTCCTGTTTAACTTTTTTTCTGGTTTGCTTCCTCGCTCTCCTGGTCTGAACAATCCCTGACTTATTCCTGATACTGCAGCAGGTGCTCTGAGAACTGCTGTTTCCATTGGGTGAAGAATGACCCCATGTCTTTTTACTACAACCCCAAGAATACATGTCCCTCTTCTCCCCAAGCTTTCCCCTTTTACACCAGTGCCTACCGAAACCAGGTTGTCCCGCTCCTTCCTGATCATAGGAAGACTATAAAGATGCTACTGTTAGCATCTTTTGAGATCTGTCCCTTTTGTAAGAATTCAGGTAGAATCTCAGTTCATCTGAACTGCTCTAAATTCATTATTAGGTGGTTACCTTGAGTCCTGGTTCTTTGAGACAGTCTGTATTGTTTATCCTTGCTGCCAGCCAGGATTTCACTGATGCAGTCGGGGAATTCATGCAGAGCAGGGGAGGAACCACCAGCTCGTGTTGATCTAACTCATCATTTTGATGCATCGCTGGTTATGACCCAGAAATCAGCGCTGTGGGAAACTTTTCCTACTGTACCATAGTCGAGAGAGGTGACGTGTTTAAAGTTACCATCGTAGATCGGTTTAATCACTTTTAATAAAATAATTTCCTTGCTCGTTTCACGGGAACGCCGACTCTATTTCCTCGGGGTGAAACCAAGTCGCGAAGTTGTTCAGGCTGGCAAAGGAAGAGCAGCAGCTCCATGGCGGGGGGTGTTGTGAAGGGCTCTTCAGCTTCTGCCTGGTGTATTGCTGCCACCTTGTGACAAGAGTGCGTTGAAGCGGTTGGTACACATCCCAGCGAAGCCCATCTTTCCACTCAGGACTGTGTTTAGATCGTATATCGGCAACTAAAACTGTCAATGCAAATTACTCTGCAAATTGTATGTATATTTTTTTGAGCTTTAGAGGTGCCTATGGGCTGGATTGATGCTCGCTGGAGTTCCTCCCGTGAGTTTGTCTGGCAAATTCCATGCTGAAGTGAACTGCCTGGGTTTTAGCTTGTATGGGCTTGAGAAATAAAATAGGCATGCCCTTTGATGGGATTGCTGTGGGGTTTAGTATTCTGGTACAGCCTTGGATGCTAAAAGGCACCGAGGACAACCGTTTAAAGGAATGGCTGTCATTGCCTTATTTTAAAGGCACGAATGCCATGGCAGCTGCTGTTAAAATAACTTGAAAATGTACAGCCCGTACTGAGACTGGGGAATCCCCAGGAATCCAGCTAGGCTGACTGATTAACAGTCATTTCTCTATCCCCTGGAACTGCTTGTGTATATTTTACTCTTAAGTGAAACTGCAGAGCCTGGGACAAGAAGTGGAACAATGTGACGTGAAAGAGACACGAGGAAGTTGATTAAAGTATTTCTTGACCCAGAATGTGAATAGACACACACACCTCCCCCCTCTCCCTCCATCATGAAATGTTCTAAAACTTTATTCAGGGATGAGTCTTTTTGTTTTTGAATTATTGTGAGATTTGGCATAATCTTGTGACCTTCATGATTCTTTTTCCCTGGAAACATTACAGTTTTTTCCTATACAGAAAGTAGAAAATAATGATGAAATGTAAGATACCCATTTGTATAATAACAGCTGGTAGATATTGACTCAGCAGTGACCCTGCTGGACCTGAGAAGCATACAGTCTGATTGGTTTTTTGGAGCTCAGATTAAATTCTCTCTGTCCTGCAAAAACATGCATCAGATAGGGGTATGTGGCTGAGCTCCAAACCTGGCCTAGTCTGCTGTCTCAGCTCAGAAAAACTTTATTAAATTTGCTGTCTGTCTCAAGAGATACATACTTGCTCTTATGTGGGAGACACCAGGAAATTTGACATAGATTTTGTGAATATCAACCCCTTTCATAAAATAAACTTCTTCCCTTTTCTCCTTTCCGTATCGGTGGTTTATTCTCTTGTTACAAATGAGGCACTGAAGAAATATGCAGGATGCAAACATTAATGCAGAAAATATATCCACCCTTATGAATCTGTAGCATAATAGGCTCCTAACTATAAAACCTGTGTGTTTATCTGTGGTGATTTCTGTTGGAATGCATCTCTTTCAGATTGACAGTTTGACGTTCAAAATTTAAAATTTTAACCTTGCCTTGTACGGGCTGCCTTTTTATTTAACTTTAAACTTATAGCTCTTGTTTCTCTCTTTCCTAGATAGAGGAGCGAGCAGAATTTTTGAACAAATCCGCTCAGAAGAGGTAAAGCAAATAAAACAGTAGGTTCAGTCAAAACAGCAGTCTTTAACTGGAGGAAATAATAATTTCTTTCTCTTTTTCTACTTCTTACAGTGGTATGAAACCCACCCACACGACAGCAGTTGTCTCAAAGATTGACAGTAGACTTGAGCAATACACTAGTGCAATTGAGGTAAGTTAATTCCAGGTCATGATGGCTCTAATTACTAACGGCTTTTGGGACTTTAATCAGCCTATGTTTTACTGTCCAAGAATTGCAGGGATTTTTGGTCAGAAACTCTTTCTAATGCGACTTCAAGAACAGGATGCTTGAGGCACACCTGTAACCAACATCCAGATATGTATTTAAACAAAACCTCAGATTTGTGTCTTCGCTTTCATGCTACAATTTACTCTGCTTTGTAAGCTTGGAGTGGCTCCTGAAGGACTCAGTCAGCACCTTTTGAGTGACAGTCACATCCTCTTCTCAGCTGATGAGATTACTATCAGCAGAGAGCTGATAGTGATCCTGAGCAAAGCTGACTTAGCAGCTTATTTAGGAGAGCAAGGAACTGGGCCTGTGTTGTTGTCTGCCACTTCAGAGTGAAATTCCTTGGCAAAGACACTTTAGTGAACTAGGGAGTTAAGTAGTGACAAAGGAAAAACAATAAAAATAAAATGCAGATTTCGACCCCAGGTGATTTTGACGGGTAGTGGCTAATAATGTGTCTTGCAGCCAGAATTGAGGGCTTTATCGTTTTGTAGTCGAAAGGAAAAAAGGTGGGTTGGTTTTTTGTTTATTTGGGGTTTTTTTTAGCTGTTTTTTCTATATCAGTGAGTACAGGCAATGTGAAAGCTAGTGGTTAGCAGGCCAACTGGACTGAGTTGGTAAGTGTCCTGGGAATAGAATAGTATAAAAAGGGATATTATTTTGATAGCTGTGATTAGGGTCTAGCACTTCTTCATTCCCTGCTGTTGGGTTTTTTTTTCTCCTCATGTTCACATATAGCGTCTAAGCATGGTATTCCATCAAGGTATTCATTGGTTAGGTTTTATATATTTCCTTTAAGTTAAAGGAAACTTCAGCAACTAAAAATCAATTAACAAAGTTTTTTTCCCGTGACTGCTGTCCGTATAACCTTTCTGCTAGGAAGCCTATCGATGCTGGAGAATTTTATACTGTGTGTCAATTCCTGATGAAAAAAGCACATGCACGGCAGTGCTGAAGGCTCAGGCTTGCCTCCAGCACCTATGCCAAGCTGAAGGCAGTTCAAAACCCTCCATTGGAGATGAATATCAGCATGGCACCCAGTAGTCCCCATATCATTGAAGCAGGAGCATACAGCTTCTCTTCTCCCACTTCATTCTGCACCTTTTCTGGCACTGACGTCCATCTGTCATAAAAAATTTAGGTAATAGTGAAGTTTGTCAACCTATAAACGCTGGACCAGCCCACCCACCAGCTTACACTAGGTTCTCCAGTATTTTCAGCATGGCTGTACTGAGGTCCTAGGTCGTTAATGCTCCATTTAGATACTAAAAAGCATAGCTCTACAGCAAGGGGCAGGCAGCGCAGCTTCACAGCTATATACAGCTCCCATCTGACCTGAAATTATTCCTTTGCTAAGTTTCTGTTTTTTCCAAAAGTTGCCAAATCTGACTTGCTTTGCAACTAGAGAGGCAAAGCCTCAGCTCACACAGGTTCTTATTCTCCTCAAATCTGTTTTATGCAAAATGTGTAAGAATTTTGAGAAAAAGGAACAGGAGGAGTTTGGTCCAGTGTTTTTGGTAACCATGCAAAAGACAGACTGAAAAAAACACCCAGTCCCCTAAAACCCCACTCTTTAATAAAACCACCTCATTCCAAATATACTGTAATTGCTGAAATTTACCCCTAGAATCTGGAGTTGTGAGGTTGAGTTGTCCGGGACAGATGGAGCAGAGTCTGATGCTGAACGACAGAGCAGCCTTTCTCCCCTGCCTCCACATAAGGATTTCCTTTGCTGTGTCCCTAAAAGAGCTATGCTTAGATGATGCAGGTGCTGAGACTTGAAAGAGAACAAATGAAAGCCTCGGAGCAGTTGTGTGCAGAGCTGTGGCTTGTGATGAGCTTTAGAAATGAAACAAATGCAAAAAAAACTAAGTGATTACAGTTTTCATAGCTGGTCGCGTCAAGGGTGCAACTGCAAATCAAAAGCTGGGGAGTCTCAGTGGCATCTCTTGAGCTCTCCTCTCTGTCTTTGTGTGATCATCCATCACTAGAACCGCTTACAGCTGCTGCATTCCCCAGCACTGCCCCAGAGTCAAACCACCCTGCAACTCCAGCTCTTAATGCCAAACACCAACTGGTCTCAATTCTTCTGCAGGGCACAAAGGCTGCAAGACCAGCCAAACCAGCAGCCTCCGATCTTCCTGTTCCAGCCGAGGGTGTCCGTAATATCAAGAGCATGTGGGAGAAAGGGAATGTTTTTTCATCGCCCTCTGGGACAGGAACACCAAATAAGGTATGTGTTTAATTTTATGTAAGTAATTGGGAAGAATTATGTTATGGACTTGACCTTGGTGTTCATGTTCTTATGAGTAAGTCTGGCTGCTCCTCTTGCCATCACTGGTGAAAAATATCCCAAATGATCCTGAGGTCCTCAGAAACCCACAAAATTGTGTGGCTGCAATATTGAGTATAATGGAAGAATTTAGTGACATACTGAGCTGAGTTATGAGACATTCCAGAGGCACATCAGATATCTTAGACAAATATATCTGGGTAGTTCAAGCAGAGTACAAAGAAATTCTTTGTGTTGGGAAAGATTCTTTTGGGGGGCAGAGGAGGATTAAATAGGCAAGATAGCGGAGGTGTTTTATAGATCATGCATAGAAGCATTTGTGAGACGTGTCTTTTCTGTGTAAATCCTTAAGGCAACATTTCCTTTCTATAAATTGATGTGAGTTGATGAGCATTCATCACAGCTGAAAAAAACTGAGCCATGGATTGGAGGACGTTATTACAGAAAGCCATGAAATTTCAGTAATTTATTCTAATCTTTTAAAAGATTTATTTTAATGATTTAAATTTTAGGCCACTTAGATCCTTTATTATGTGCTTTTTTGAAAAATTTTACTTTAACAAAACAAAAATGTAGACTTAGGTGTCTCCTCCTCTTTCAGGCTAAAGATTTTTTTCTCCTTGGACTTTGGGGCTATCACAGAAATGTCAGGTTTACGTCTAATGTTTATTCTTGGGTTAGCAGTAAAGTGGAAATGATTATGTCAGCCCACATTTATCATTATTGAAAACTAGAGGGTAGTAGTACTGTGTAATTCATAGGGACAATATCTTCAGAGCACACAGGGTGGTGACTCTTAGCTAGCCATAGTCTCAGTGAGGACCTCTACATTAAACTGAGGCTTAGCTTTTTTTTTTAAAATCTAAACTGAAAAAACATAGCAAAAGCTATTCTGAAAGTCTTCTGATTAGATTTCATTATTTTGCAGGAAACTGCTGGACTGAAGGTTGGTGTCTCCAGTCGTATCAACGAGTGGTTAACCAAGACCCCAGAGAGCAACAAGTCATCTGCTCCAAAACCTTCTGTAAGTAAACCTGCAACAACTGTCTCTTCAGTAGGTGGGTTCTCTCCCGGGGCAGAGGTGGTGATGGTGCTTCCTCAACCAGCTGATGGTCTTTGGAGGAACCTTGCTGCATGTCCTCTCTTGGAAGCTCACAGAGGCCCTCTGGGTGCTGAGTCCTGAGTAGTTAGAAAAGGGGTGGATGAAACAGGCCAGTTCTCACCTTAAAGCTTAGGGGTGCTCTAAAAAGACAGTGCTCAGAGAAGTACTTCTGTGGTAGAGAAGGACATTAATTTACCATCTGTGAAAGGCCTACCATTAATTTAGAAATTACCAGCCATAGACCTTGGATGAAACACTTGTGCTTTGGCCCTTGCCCTGTAAAAGAGTTCCAAGTATATTGTTAAACACAACCGAAATACTTTAATCCTTTAAGAGCCTAAATGTAATTTCTAATGAAGGCCCTTTAGCAAGCCCATTACCTCAGCAAAAATCAGAGCAGGAAATGCTATCAAAGTAATAAGCTGACAGTGTGGGAAGCAGCAGTGTGGATGTGGGAAGGAGCAGAAACAGGTAATTGTGGGTTGGAGAAGGGTAGGGATGAGGAACTGGAGCTGTAGGTATCCCTATTGGAGAATGGCAGAGCATCACTCGTGGTGTTAATGATTCAACTTTGGAATTTTATTAAAGAACTGTTTTCTTCCCATATCCTTGTGTAGCATTTTTCTGCCAGTCCACTTGCCCTTTATAAAAGGTGCATCCTGACAAATGCTTTCTCAATTCACACTTGTATTTGTCCCAAAGAGGAGTTTGAATTTGCAGTGTTGTCCATAATGTCAGTATTTACTGGTAGCTACATGGGGATTGTGTTGTTTTGAACATTAATATAAAACTAAAGAAGTCATTGTGGTCTCTGTATTTAATCACAACTGCTGAAAACCAGCACTGAATCTGCCTTCAGATTTTTCTCTCTTTTAAGTTGCATCTTTTAGACAATGTAAAACTAACCTCTTGTTTTCCCCTCAGCCAATGTTTCTATCTGTCTTCATTTCCCTCTTTCTCAATAGATTGTTCTTTCTTCTTTCAATGTCTCTGCTTGAAGGAACCTGCCCTACTCCTATTCTTCTTCTTTGGGGGTCTGTTTGCTAAGTTGGTCAGGTAAACCTCTTTATAATTGACTATGAAGAATGATACGCATCTGTAATGTGTGATTTTTACTTTTTTTTTACCAGGATAAATCAAACGGAAACCTAGAATTTCTTAGCAAATAACTTCCTACCCCCATCACGTTCCACCAAAACAAATAATCGTTTGAAACTTTTGTGGCCATCAAGATTCTTGTGGTTTTTGGAACAATATTCACTTAAAAATAGAGGGAGCAAAGATCTCAATTAGTTTTATGGTGAACATAAATCAGAGAACCCAAATGATTTCAGGATTATGGAAGTAATTTTGTGATAATGTCCACTGCGAGTAGTTTTTTGATAAGGTCCACTGCAGTTTTGCTGTTTTCTTCCTTCCTCTGTTACTGCTGAACTTGCTTTATGAAAGACCACAATCAAAGTCTTGCTTTTTGAAAGGACACAATTAAGGCTTAAAGTCTTAACTATCAGCAGCTGTCTTTGGCCGTAAACTATGATCAGTTCTAGGGTATCTCTGTTGGGTGCAAATACCCCTTGCAAAAATCACATTTCCATACATCACTGGGCATTTTCCTATCCCAAGTTAGAAATTCTCATGTGCAGAAAACTACCCATCTATGGATGGTAAGAACAAGATTCTGGAAACCATGCAGGACGTGAACACTTTTTGAAAAGTAGAGTACTTATGTCCAAAATTGTTTCAAGAGTCTTTTGTTTGCCAACCACAGAGGTAGATACCAATCTATCTGTACTTAAACAGGTGCATTGCTACTAGCCTAGCATATGTCATCTTGATTTGTAGCCCCGTTTTTCCCCAAGAAAAGGCATTTTTACTGAGTTTTGCTTAAAGTCTGCATGTACACTAATTTTCAGAGAATATTATTATTTTTTTAATTACTTTACCTCGCTTTGTTTTTTTCTGTGAGTCTAGGGATTGGTACATGCTAAGGTTTTAAAGGATGCAATGGAAATTCAAATGGATACAAAGGACTACAGTGTCAAATCCTGAAACCTATATTTAAGAATGCAGAGGAAGATCTGACTTTCTGTTTTATTAGAAGTCCTATTTATTTTTTTTACAGTTTTTCAATGAAATATTTTGATTCTGATCCAAAATAACTGAGACAAGCTGCTTTTGAATTCCTCTCTCATATAAATACTATTTTTAAAAAAATCTCTTTCTTCTGCAAAAATTGGAATTGTCTGTCTTAAAAACCCCGAAGGTGCAGTAGCTTTTCACTGTACTCCCTAGGATGAACGTAATAAGTTATGGCCAGTCTGCATAATCCTTAATAGATGCAGCAGGATTGTTCTTGGTCGTAAAGCATGTATATGTGTGGAGTGATTATATGAAGTGTCATTCTGAATAGCTTTATAATTGAGAGACAATGTAATATTTACCACTGGTAGATGCTCCTCAACTTTTCTTATGAGGAAGTTGCATTCTAACTTTTTCTCTACCAAGTTAAAATAAACCTGAACTAACGTTGGTTTCTGTTCTCTGACATTAATTAAAAATACAGGATTTAAAACCAGGAGACGTATCTGGCAAACGTAATCTCTGGGAGAAGCAGTCAGTGGAAAAGGCTTCTTCTTCTTCTAAGGTAACACTTCAGTGCACTGTTGAAAGGATAATATCCCTGTGGGAAGCTTTCTAGGGGGAAGGTGCTGTTCGCCTTCATATGGTCAGTTAGTTGGAATTAGTCCTCTACATCTCTTTTGTTACTCACCTGCCTTTTTATCTGTACAAGAAAGTACAATGAGGTACAGAAAGCCATGGGCAGCCTGTAACTTTCACATTCCTATTTAGCAGAGCTGTGTTGTGTGTGGAAATCTGTCCTTTGCATGGAGTCAATTTTTTTTCCTGTTGTAAATAGCTGTTTTCCTTTATTCAACTTTAATAATGGGTTATTACTTCTTCAAACAGGTATCAGCTGTGGGGAAAAAATCAGAGACTAATGGTAAGTAATTCTAATAACACACCTGCATATTAAATAGAAAATTTGCCGCATTTTCCTAAAAGCACATCTGAGTTTTAAAATTCTATGGCTGTTAATGTTGATGTAAAAAAAACCCACCAGCTTTTTGCCTTTACCTTTCAAAAGCTCCTTTGCAATATCATCAAGACATGAATGTTTAAGAAATAAGCCTAAATCGTCTTTCTAGGAGGACTGAGGTCAAGCAGGGCTCCAGCCATGTTTGCAAAGCCTTGTTTGAGTGACATGTGTGGTGTGTTTGCTGTAGCTGGGGAGCGTCATTAAACTGTGTGAGGTCCGAGGAATGGGATGGTCATTTAGCTAATTACGGCAAATGAAAGGCATCTGGGAAAGGCTCTTTTAAACGCTGCAGCAGGAACGGTTATGCCTTTCAAGAGTGAAGAGGGGAAACCCAAAAAGCAAGGTTCTTACAGCAGCATTATTTGAGCAGAAATGGAACATTTCAGTACTACTGAGAACGAGCCCTGCATCTTAATTTAATCACTGCCACTGGGTAATGGTGAAGCCTGATGAAAACTCAGCAGTGTTGTTTTTTAAAAATAATTCCTCTGGCTGGTTGTGAGTCTCATGTGCTCCTGCATACCTAGACTAGAATGGAGTTAAAATGCACTCAACAGTAGCACTGCTTTTGCTGAAGCTATGCCTTGGTGTCTTCTTAAGGCAAAAAGAGTCTTAATACTGTCATTTTGAAACTTCTGGTTTGGGAAAAACAACCTAGTTGTACAGAAATAAATCAACAAAATACCCTTCCTAGCTCTTTTTATTTTTATTTTAATCTGAAACATCCCAAATAAAACCAATTAAAGGAATTATGTGCCTAAGGACCAGTGGGGAAGAATGGAAATTCACTGATCAATTTAATAGCTTTACAGATGCCTTGCAACATCCCTTGACTCTTCACTAGGAATGAAATGATCACATATAGAAAAACTGTTGGTTTTCTACACATTAGTATGAGCACACAATTTTCTTCACGTTCATATGTGAAGCCAGAGGTATGGTATGCCTGTGAACTTTTCTTATCAGTTCAGAGCCATGCAAAACAGAATTGTCTTCCTCCTCTTTTCTCCTTTTTTTAAACCGAGGTGTTAGGAGAGGGGTTTTCAGGCTTGCTCAGCGTTAGAGCAGCTCTTCTCCCATGGAAGGTGTTAGCAGTTGTGCGTCGTTGCCTATGGAAGCAGACCCCACTGAGTGGTTTGGAGACTGCTGAGCATCTCTAAGGCTGAGCGAGATGGAGGGCTGTAGCAGAGGGCTTGCAGGAGGAATCTCTCAGGAGCCGGCATTCAGTCTTCCCGTGGACTCAGAGTGCGCACAGCAAGCGCTGCAGCACAGCCTGCCTTAGCATGGCAGCCCCCACGCCTGGCTGGGGAGAGCGCTGGGTGCAGCACCCCCTGCATTCCTGGGTGGGAAGCTCCTGAGCTCTCCCTGAGCTGCTTCCCGGGGCTGTTGGAGGCGAGAGGTGTGAAATCCTGCTTGTCCGCTTGGAGACCACCTCTGAGCAATCCCAGTACACGAGCACAGCAGCATCCAGCTTATGTCCTGCCTTCCTACATGCTATGTGTTAATCTAGAGCCATGCTTTCTCTATTTTAGAGATACGTTTGGGTTATTCCAAGCCATCTTTAATCTGTCTCTTTCTCAGCAGGTTTGAGACAATTTGAGAAAGAACCATAGAAGGCCACTAAAGACGCTGGACCAATCAGTTGGGGGAAGAAAAAAAAAAAAGGAAAAAGTGCTAAATTGTTCTTTTTATATTTATGTTTATTTACCAAAATGTCTTTTTGCATTATCCCAGTTAAAACCATGTATATTAGCACTGTATTTAATAATCAGTCTAGACATTCATCTTAATAGTACTGCCTTTGCACAAGAGCCTTTATTCCTAAAGAAACCCATGCTGTGAAATATATAGACTCTCCTACTGATAGTCATAACTAACTATGTGTCTGAACAGTGATTTCAACTGGCATAAAAGGTCAACCCAAAATGCATGTAAAGTGAAGTTGCTCAAGAAAGGTGTGCAGTAAACCTATAAAAACAATGGTTACTTTTGTAATACAGAAGTCTTTCTTTCTGCACTTTAGACTAAGGCATGGAAGAAATATCTTTAGTTGACAATGTAATATTTTCTGTAAGTTGCCCATGTCATGAGAAATACTGCATCAATAACGTGTTTTAATTTTTTTGTTTTATACTTTTTTTAAGTATCAATTTTTCCATTCTAGTTTAAGTTAATACCTGAATTTGGATGATTATGTTAGCTGACAGCGGTACTGATATTTCTTTTTGTTGTTAGTGACTAGTAATTGAATGCAATTTAGATTATATACACACATAGCTTTACAAAGTTTAGCCTAAAGGCACTACTAATGGTAGAATGCTTTAATACGTGCTAGAGTATTATATTTAGTAATAAACATACATAATTAGCCAATATCACAGCTTAAAAAAATAAAGACAAAATCACACACTTTTCTATAGTAAGATTTCATAATTGCCATTAGAGGTATGGTGAGATAAGTATTAAAAAATTTTAAATGTCAGTTGCCCAGTAATGGGTAATTTAAAAAGAAAGTATAGTTTTTAAAAGAGGAAAAGGTAAGGGTATAGAGGGTCAAAAATAGGTCACTTGTATAAAACATTGTAGTTTAATTTATATAAAACTACCATAATTAAAAAAAACAAACAAAACAAACCTAAACACAGTTGGAGCTTCTTTCAAATAACTGTACACTAAATCTTGCCATCCATCAGTGCCGTACACTAAGTCCACCTAAAATGAAGTAAACTTCTATCTTTATAGTGCTTCTTTTTAACTCTCTCTCCCTAATATCCTATTTACAGACGTTTTCATTTGTATATAGTAAACACATGGCTATAGGACGTCAGCTTGGTTTGAATTTACATGCCATACAGGTTAGCATTTACATCCTATGGTGTATGGGTGGCATAAACTGAGCAACTGAAGTAGCCCCTGAGTACACTGTTAACAGCTTTGTTGTGCATCGGAACTGCCGGGATCTCCCTTTTCACCACCTCCATCTTTTACAGCATCTGACTTCTTCCTAAAGAAGAATAATGTTATATTTTAACTCAAAGATGAGCTCTCCTGCTTGGCTGAAACATCTTGTTTACATATAGAGATGCACGTAGTTCTCTGTAGGGGGTGAAACTGTGCCTGACATTGTCTGTGAGTTGTCGTGTTTTTTGTTTGGGGGTTTTGTAAACACTCCTCTGAGTCTTTCAAATACATCCGATAGCTGCAATAAAAATGATTTGTTCAAACAATGTATTCTGAAACTGCATCCACAATAAATGGAATATTTCCATCAGCAGCCCCCTGTTTGTTAATGAGTAGGAATGAGCCAGTTGTTGTAACTGGGATAGGAATTGTGCTAAGGCTGTGTAAAAAAAAAAAAAAAAAAAAAAGTATCACTGCAAAGAACCTTGAAATGTGTCTCTTCTGATGTACTGCCCTACACTAGACAGCCTGTACTGCCCTACACTAGACAGCCAAGTTGTAAAATATATGTATTCTTAAGGAAAAAAAAAAAAATCTTAATTGTCACACCTGTTGGTACAAGACAGGAGCTGTGCATCATCCAGAAGTCAGCGTGCTCAATGAAGTAGGTTCTGACCTAGCAGCACAGCCATCTGCTTTCCTGCTTTGAAAAACGTTTTCTCTCTGAGAGTCATTATTTTTCTTCTATTTGCTTCAGTGGGATGTGCTTCCAGGCTTGGATGATCATGGGGACCAAGCCTGGGGAGCTGCTGGCTTTCCCGTTGTCCTCTGATTCCCTTCATTTTTCCTCTAACGGCAGCACAGCACGTAACACCCTGCTCTAACCAGGTCATGGTCATCCAAAAGAGGCCCCCCAGGCTTCTGCCAGCTCCACGGGAAGCACTGGGAATGCTGCAGCAAGCACAGCTTTCTGAACTACTGGAGGAGAAATAATCGGATGTTGCCTAATTTAAGCTGAAAAGAGCTTGTACGCTTGCAAGCGTGCCTGTTCTCCTGCCTCGTGCTTACCAACTACGCTGCTACATTTCTCTGCAATCTTTGCCGAAATGATGCTTTTCCTCGCTGATGTAGGTAAGCTGCTTCTGCTCCTGGTTATTGCCTTTTCTCAGAGCGTGGAAGCATGCTGGGCACAATCGGTTTTACTTTTAGGAAATGGTGTAAAGTGGTGCAGCCGTGGCTTGTCCTCACCAGCTGGCACCACCTCCTGGCAGAATTCGCCAAAGACAAATCCTGGTGGCAGAGTCAGCAGCGCTGCGTTTTTTGGGTGTTTCGATAGCATTATGAGGTGATGATTTTTCAGACGATACCAGATTGGCACTTTAGCTTCTGATCATGCTTTCCTGCAGCTCACTCAGCATCCTAGCCAGACTTTTTCTTGTCAGTGTGCAGGATGCCACAAAACGGCCTTTTTCAAGCCTGCCTTTGCTTTGGCCTAGCATTACCCATTTGGAAATACTTTAAAGCCATTGTGAGCCTACCTCACAGTTTGCTTTAGTGTTTTTAACAAAAACTTTTGCTACGTTTTCCTCAGATAAAGCCAACCCTTGTCTGGATATATTGTTCTGAATGCTGCCAGCAGAGGTGCAGAAATCTAATTTTGTGTTTGAGACTTCCAGCGCAAGTCAGTCTGACTGTGTAGGTAGCCCTTATGTTCAGCTGGGTGGATTTTGATGCATGTTATCACTGAGTATGATGTAGTCTTCACCTTTTCACCTCTCGTCACACAAGAATTTGATTTCTAGGTGTCCACAGGGAGGGCTATGTGCAGTAATAGGTACAACTTTGTTCTTTAGGGTCTAGCTAGAGCATGATCCTGTTTGATGCACAAGCCACAAAGTAGTCTCTAGGCATTTTCCTTGTACAGGAAGCATAGAAGCTCATTTCTATCTATTTTAATTTTTTTTTAAAAAACCAACAGACTTCAGGTATGGTTTTGTAACTAATTTTATGAAACAATTTAAGCACTCTACTGATTAAGTTTTGTTGGTATTCAAACTTCATTCATATAAAATTTTAAAGCATTAGAGATTCACACTATAAAAATCACAACTATGTAAAAAGCAAAGTAATTAAAAAGAGCATTCCTTGACAACAATTCATGAGCCAGTATGACTGACCGCACTGGAAATAACATATAAAAAAAATCGTGTAAGTAACCAGAGTTTTTTGTTAAACATGTCTTTAATTAAGACAGACAAGGAAAAAAAAGTAATGAAGAGACATTGTCTTTTTTTACTGTTAATCAAGAACAGATTTCTGCTAACCATCTTTACAAGACACCCATCCCTACTGATGCATTCTTACACCAGCTAGTGGTGGCCTCCTAAAAAAGGAGGACAAGTAACTGCTCATAATGATTGTCAAGTACAGAAGAAGAAATCAAGACCAAGCTACAGAGTACATCTTCTCATCTGGAAGGAGTTACACGGAGGTCTCGCAGAAACCACTGGCATTAATATTCTGCTTTGAATGGGTAGTCCTTATGATTGATAGCTCTGAGAAAAGAAAGAAGTGGTTATTTAAGTATTATAGAAAGTATCTTCAGCAGCTTTCCCCTACTGCAGTCTCCTTCTCCCACAGCCAAGCTACTCAAGTTCTACTGCAGTCATTAATTTTGAACACAGGCTTGCGAACAAGCATGTGCAGCACCACGATGCTGAAGGGAATGCCCTGAATGAATCTCCTACCTGACATCATTTCCAGGACATGCCTTGTTACCTGGGGTCCAGGGTTTAAGATATGAGCTCTCCCCGGTTTTGGTCACATATATTTTCAAGATACGGGGGATGGAAACACAGATAGAGATAGGCTAATGGATAATAAGGATAATAAGGAACATACTGGAGCACTGGAACCGCTCGCCAGTTCCTGTTAAAGCTGAGGATGACATCCATCTCCTTTTTAGACAGTTCGAAGTCAAACACCTAGCAGGGGAAAACAAACAAACAAATCATCCCTTTTTACTTAGCTTCATAAGCGATTAGTTACTAAGTGTGCTTCATGCATTTATGACTTGAGGTAGGAACACACTGCATCCACACTAAGCATAGTTAAGAAATCCTCTTATTTCTCAGCCAAATACCAATTTACCCTTGGAGTAATCAACACAGTCCTTTTCTCTCCAAGGTGTTGTTCATAGCAATGTCTTATAGTTCTGTGTGGTTGAATGCAAACACCACTGCAGTTTGTGTTGTAATGCACAGACGTAAAACTTAAGGTGCTAAGGATGGTTTGCTTGATGTGTCACAAATACTGGAACTAGCAGGAAATATTTCTGCTACAACAGAGGACTACTGGGTACAAACTGCAAGTATTTGTCTCACAGTTAAGCAGTCATCTAAGACTTCTTGCTGGTGGTTCATAGGAGAGAAGTCCAAAAAATGTAGCAGCATGAATTGAAAGTAACACAAAGACATCATCTAAGATGCTGGGCCTTATGAGCAAACATCCAGCTGAGTCTCCCTGCCAAGGGGAACCACAGCCTCCAAGTGAGACATAAACAGTAATGGGTCTGGTGTTTACAGTTTGTTCCTTTGAACCCTAAAGAGGGGCTCGCTAAGCATTTCCCAGAAGGAAAGTCCAAAACTGGGATTCCCTTTCCAGGGCAGCAGAGCTTGGACCACCCTGGTGTAATGCATTTCTCTCCTGGCAGGAGCAAAATACTTTTTCCCAGAGAACAAGTGCGGATGGTTAGGTAGTGCTGAGCCCCAATCTTTACATCTCCGCGCTCCCCTTCCAAAGTCTCTTAGGTGCTGCTTGGAAACACAGAGGAGATAGGGGTGTGGGTGCCTATCCTGTGTAAAAAGTGGCAGCAGTCCTAAAGGAAACTTCACCTTGATGTTCTCCTCAATGCGCTGTGGTTTGTCAGACTTGGGAATGACAATCACGTCTCTTTGGATAAGAAACCGGAGCAAAACCTAGGGAAGGTCAAAGACAGCGTGAACACTGGGTTACTGTGAACTTTGTTCAAATGCATTTTGTGTTCCCTCTTCCCCCCCCTCCCGGCCCCCCCCCCCCCACACACAAACCAATTTCGCTTTTTACAACCATGTTCACTCTGGAAGATTCTACCAGTTTGCATACAGGAATTTGATGTGCCAACATTTGTTTGCAGTCTACTGACACACTGTAATTGTTTCTGGCTTACGTTGTTCCTACATCCTGGCTTCTTCAGGATTTGCTTTGTTTTCATTGGGGGGGAGGGGGGGGAATGATGATGCTTCTGGCTTGCATTATATGGGTGCTCAGACCAAATAAGCACAACTGGAGAGTATTTTGGGCACACAGGTAAGTACCTCACCTAGGTTAAGTTTTTGAAGTGCTTAAAAGGAAAAACATATTTATAGCTTTTAAAAGTTGCCCTCCCCCCCTCCAAAAAAGAGAGGACTGTTGTGTACAATTTTTTGTCATGCTCTTACCTGTCTTAAAAAATAGGACTATGGCTGATTGCCTGTGAGCATATGAGTTTGGCTAAAGTGCAGCTTCTGCACACCCTGTGCAAGAACTCGTTTGTGTGACAAAAAAGATTTCATCTTGAATAATCAAGCAGCTTTCAATGATTCTTTGTGAACATGAGCAAACAGGGAGCAATCAAATAGGTCTGCAAATTACAGCGCTTCTCTGAAGAATGACTTGCGTAACTTAGCTGGAGAAAAGAATAACACGTTGGCTTGATGATTTGTAAATAAACCTCAGAGGAAAAGGGTTCTCGGGAAGCAAACACTTCTCTCTGGGAGCAGAAGAAATCTCCCTAAGAAGCAGGACACCTGAGGTAAGCACGTACCACTGCTGACCAGCCCCCCCGAAAGCTCAGCACTCAAGACCTCTTAGAAAATACCTGACAATTCATATGAATGCTGGCAGGAACTGGGGCAGTATGAAGAATCAAGTGCAGTTGAATCCCATGATACTATACCTTAGCACCTGCTAAGACTGGCCATCGGCTTGTAAAAATGTCTGAGGAGGAAGAATAGTTTGCCCTGACAACCCCCCTTACCTGGGCAGGGGTTTTATGATGTCTAGCTGCAATTTCTTTAATCTTGGGATCATCCAGCAGCAGAGGGTCCCCTGGCTTGGCCCTATTAAAAACAAAAGCCAGGATATTGATGGTAGTAAGGTATTAGCTTCCCTGTAGGTGGCCTGACATTTTGTATGAAATAATCTGCAACAAAACAGCAGTGTTTTTCTCATTATACTTGCATTATTTGCCTCAAAGATTCAAGTGGCAAAGGCACTGTTTTGCGTACGGAAAGGCTGCAATGCTTTCTTACCATGGGCGGTTAGGAGAGCCAAGGGGGCTGTACGCTGTCACAGCAATCCCTTTGGATTGACAGTACTTGATCAACTTTTCCTGGGTGAGGTACGGATGACATTCGATCTGCCAACACAGAAACATGCTGGTTGACACAGAGGCAGACTGCACTGAGCTCCAGAGCATAACTAACATTTTAATTCCTCTTCTTCACAGAAAACGTGAAGAAAAGAATCCCAATATCATGATTAAAATCTATGTTATAAAAGAAGTTATTCATGTTACAGCAATATCTAGAGGTCTGGCACAAAGAACAGGGCTTCCTCATGTGACATACGACCCAAAGATAGCGAGAAATAGCCGAGAAGAGTGAAAGTGCTATCTGTGTCAGGAATTGGGGAAATCCATCCTTCTGGGCTACTGGAGAGCAGGACTGCATCTTCAGAGGGGTAGCTCAGAATATCTGAAGTTTAGTTTCTGCTCTGAGTCACCCACCCTCTCTTCTCCTCAAGGAGTCTCCCTGACTCCTGAAGAAGCCTGGGGAGATAAGCTTCCCTAGGTTAGCCCAGATCGTGCTGCAACCAGCCATTTGGGCAAGACATCCTTTAACCGGGCAACAACAGAAGCCTACACGGGGATGCTGCTCAAGTTGCCACAAGCCATAGTATGACCACAGGGCTATGGCTACACTGCATAATGTGGCACCATGCGCATACCCAGCTGGTTCTAAATGCTACAGCTTTGCTACCAGGCATGGTGACATGAAACCCATGTACAGTAGTTTATTTAGACTTGAACTAGATTAGGCAATGACTAACGACAGCGTGTGGCACAGGCGCACCCACAGAGAAGCAAACTGGAGTCAAAGCCTGAAGTTCTTTAAGGTGTTGAAGTTGGTGCAGCTTTTAACATAGGGGTAATTGGGTCCATCCCCACCAGAACTTTATAACCCTCAGTAACATCTTTCCAAGTCCTGTGTGCCCCTTGTGCTAAGCCTGGCCAATGTACTCACTAGCCCCAAGTCTGGCACCACAGCACAGCAGCACCATGCCTGCACGGGGTCCAGAGTTGGGGTTTCCCTGGCTATTCCCAAGCCAGCAGAGGTGGGCATCCAGCACCCTCAGTCAAATGCAAAGAAGTCGCATATGGAAGAAAGTCAGAAGGTCCTGATGCCCCTGCTGTGATTTCATTCATGAGGTACGTGGTGAGAACTTGTTACATAATTGTATATTTCAACCCTCCTTTTTATAATGAGGTTCAGTGAAAATATTTCTTCTGTCTTGAAAAATAAACAAGTCCAGCGAATGAGTCAGAGCATTCTTGTACATTCCCATGCCTGTGCAGTAGCTTGGAGTGGAGATTTTGTCGGTTATTCCAGGAATGGCAGAAATGGGCCTGTAGCAACTTGGGCTGTGACACTGGGAGTGTGAAAGACGACGTGCAAAAAAGTCACAAGGTCTTATACAAGGTAACAGATATTTCTACTTTTTTCCAGTGTCTAAAAATGAAATATTGTCTTGCATTTCATATTACTGCGATATGAATAATCCATACTGTTTTGTATGGTATTGCTCTCAAATCTCCACTGCATTATACACACACAACTCTACAAAACAGTTTTCTGTTGAGATCCCTGTCAGCTAAAAACTATCCACTAACACTCTACTGAAGTAGACAGCACTGACATGGAGGGACTTTCAGACAACCAGAGATACCTAGATCTTTCCATGGCACCAAAACTATTTAAAGGTCATGGAAAAAGTCAGTTTTAGAGCTCAAGTGTAACACGAAAATACTTAGGAATATTCCAAGGTTAGTTGACATCAATGGAAATAAAAATCTTACCTGGTTATTTACTGGCTTGTATTTGAGTCCTGGCTTGTTTAAGATTCTTTCAATCTGCTCATGGTTAAAGTTGGAGATGCCAATGGCTTTTACCAGACCAGCATCCACCAGTTCTTCCATGGCCTAATGAGTATGGACAATCAACATGTGTTTATGAGGCGGTATTAGTGTTACACTATTCTATTTCCCTAAAGCTAGTGACCAACCAACAAACAACCCAGACTAGATTAAATAGTATCTCAAATTAAAAAAAAAAAACAAACACAAAACCAAAACAAAAAACTTTGCACCTTGTACTATCCGTATGCTTTATGTCTATTGCAGATGAGAAAGGAATATAAAAAGAATGGCTTGGCCAACCTTTTTGTAATGGGAAGCAAAATCTTTTGCTTTGGCTTCATTGGGGGTCATTTTACCAAAGCTAAAAAAGCAAGAGAGATCTCTCCACCTCTTCCCAGGCCAGCACACTACCTCTGAGTTGGCAGAACACAGCAGGGAGGAAGTTAGCATAAACTCAGTTACCTCAAAATACTTTCTTGCAGCTGTAATCTGGTATTGTACAGAAAAGTATTAATGCCCAGAGCTGCAGCATCACAGAGGTGCAGGTAGCAGGAGCAGACCCTGAATCCTCTCAGTCCATGAGGAGAGGAGGATTGAAGGACAGCCTGACATGCTGATGCCCAACACTGAAAAGTGTGAGAATTCCCTATCTGTATGAAACACCCAGTAAATTAACAGCCACACCTGGATTAATCCATGCTTCAGTTCTGCCACTGTGCACATTCAAATATTATTTTAGTGACACCACCCAGAGAGCTCAGTTTTCTCCTCTTTAGTCTTAGCAAAGACAACCCCCTCTTGCTCCTCAAAACAAGAGGTAGCAGCAGCCCTGCTTGTTCTGGTCATGAAATACAATTTTGTGTGACTATCCTCTGCACCTCTATAGCACCCAAACCTATCATTTAATTTTATCGTGCACACAGATCTCTGCTCCATCTCTAGTGCTGACACCTGCTCAAAAGAGCAAACATTAACTTACCTCCCATGTGTCCAGAAAATCCGTATCGCTGGGGATACTCATACCCTTGTCATCCAAAGGATGCAGCTCTTCACCAGCCTGTTATGTCAAGGCAGATAAAACACAGACTTTTAAAAAGAGTTTAATTTCCTACTGTTTACTAGCACTTGTGACTGCAATTATAGGCAGCAAGTTAGCATGTTATTTAAACATACCGCATAACTAAAAATTATGCATGTTCATCACTTTTGGACGAGGGCCATATTTCTACAAATCAATTCCTGCATACAAAGACTGGGGATTAGTAGTAATTATGTGAGTTAACTTAGGCAGATCTAGAGAGAAGGGAACAGACACCGCCCTACCTTTATTCTAGAGTTTTTATTTATTTAACATGGGTGTAGACTGGGGAAAAAAGCACCATGTTCTTTGTGCGCTGTACTTCATTTTTCACTATTGGTTACAACATCTCCAAAACCCGAGATGTTCACGCTGTCCCAGCCCAGCAGAAGGCCACGATCCCAAACTACACCATCATGTGTTGGTTACAGTTTCTCTGAAGACCCAAGGTGGGCATTAGTGGTGCTAAGGAGCTGGGACTGTTTAGTTTGAGGAGGAGGAGGCTGAGGGGAGACCTCATCACTCTCTACAACTATTTGAAAGGACACTGTAGAGAGGTTGGTGCTGGTCTCTTCTCACAGGTAATTAATGACAGAACGAGAGGGAATGGCTTCAAGCTCCAACCAGGTAGATTTAGACTGAACATGAGGAAAGAATTTTTCACAGAAAGAGTGGTCGGGCATTGGAATAGGTGTCCCAGGGAGGTGGTTGAGTCACCATCCCTGGATGTGTTTAAGAGCTGTTTAGATGTGGTGTTGGGGGATATGGTGTAGGGGAGACCTTTGTAGAGTAGGGTAGATTGTTGGACTCGGTGATCCCAAGGGTCTCTTCCAACCTAGGCAATTCTATGATTCTATCATTCTAAATGCTTGCTACTTTCTCTTCAGGTAAGAGCCAAATGAACCATAGCACATCCCAGCTGCATAGGGAGGACAGTCACAGCATAGATGAGAGAATACATCGTGTTTCTAGCCAGGTAAGGAGAAGAGGAATGCAGAGGAGAACTACCTTGAATCCCATAGGGAAGTGTATCAGGTAGAGGTCAAGGTAGTCCAGTTGCAGCGCAGCGAGGCTCTTCTTACATGCTACTTTAACCAGGGACTTCTCGTGAAACGTGTTCCACAGCTGTGGGAAGAAACCAAGCCTGACCATGACTCTACACCTTCCACAGTCCAGATCAGGGGACAGAAGCTTCTCCCTTGGCGGTCTGGGAGGACAACGCCCTCCCCATCTACCCAGTGCACAACGAAGACAAGGATGCCAATATTTTAATGGTAAGGTAGGACAAACATACCACAAATAAGGGAGTCAGTAGTGAAGGTGGACAATCAGTATTCCTACTTATGAAAAGGGAGTCTCAGAACTAAATACAACACCCTGCCAAGTGTATCTGACACAAAGCTGTTAGTGTCATAATTTTTTTTTTTCAGTCTAAATTTTGAGTCTTGAGTAGCTCACGCTACCCTCCTTCCATCCCTTTTATCTGGCCACTGTGAGAACTGTTGTGAATTGTACTTCACTTTTAAAATAAAATTCAAGTCATTTAAATAGAAGAGCTTGTAAGCATTATTCAAATGAAAAGCTATTCTTTTACAAAAATTAAGAGTATGTGGAAAAACTTAGTTATGCTCAATGTTTTCTAGTTTTGATGGTGAAAACACTGAATCATATGTTTTTTTTTAGTTGAAGTGTTCTCACTTTTTGGTAAAGAGCATTGCTGAGTAGATGAGATGAAGGAATGGAGTAAATACATGGAAAAAAACTACAGACCGAAGTCCCATGCTTTAATTTCTATTGCTTTTCAGGCTTACATTTTGTACATGACACCATTTTCAAATGTCTTGCACACCACGAGGTAGTACAGCACCTTTGAATTCAGACATCTGTTGGTTTGGGTTTTTTTTCCTGATATTTCTAGGCTGTGTGCAAATGGACTTTCAGTATAATTAAATGACTTAATTGATGCAAGGAAATTATTAGATCAGCAACAGCTACTCTATCTTTGCAAAGTTGTCAATGGCTCCTTAGGTAAAGCTCAGTCCAAATTGCAAATAGAGGATGGAATTTATAGCACACAACAAGACAACCATGAAATTAATATCCTAGAAGGGAGTATGTCCTCAAGTTACTTTACAGATGGAACAAGGGTTTCTCTTTGAGAAAAGCTGAATGCCCCAATAATCCTGCACCCTTGTACCTTAGTAACAACAAAGAGGTCTTCCCGTTTCACGGCCCCCTCCTTGATCTTCTGCTGGATTGCATTCCCTATTTCATTTTCATTCTGGTAGAAGTAGGCACAGTCGAAGAGGCGGTAGCCAGCGTCAATAGCAAACTTCACCACCTCTTCCACCTTTCCTGGAGGAGCCTGAAAGGAAACACAACCACACCATGAGCTCTTCTGTGGCTTTCTGCCAGCGCTCGCAGCTGCGATAGCTCTGCAAAGTCTCCCTTTCCAGCTGCTGCCGGAGTTTC
>NW_009647222.1:2652682-2653014 GCF_000708025.1 Charadrius vociferus
GGAAGAGAGCAGAAAGGACCTCATTCCTTCGAGACATTTTGACACTGCCATTCCCAGCGGCGTAACACCCAGCATCATTTCCCCCTCATTTGCTCTCAGCGTTGCCCAAGCAGTTTTGCCAGTTTACCCTCCCCAAACCCTTCCCCGCGAAGGCGGTTCGGTGGCACAAAGGGCTCCCACCAGGCAGTGACCCCCTCCCGGGACCCCCAGCTGCAAGCGCCGGCCCAGGCAGCCTTTCGTAACCTACATTCCGTTCTGTTGGTTCCCTCTTTTGCTTCCCCTCCTCTTTCTTTTGCCTCCCTCCACCTTCTTCGATGTTTTTTTTTTTTCTT
>NW_009647222.1:2653402-2657344 GCF_000708025.1 Charadrius vociferus
CCCTCCCCCCCCCCGCCGCCTTCCCTTCCCCTCCCCTCCCCTCCTGCCCTCCCCCGCCTCCGCCCGGGCTGCCTTCGAGGGGAGGTACGAGGTGCCCGTGAGTTTGAGATTTCGGTTGGCTACAGCGGCCTGATGCTAAGAGGAGTTTGTTTGGTCGGTTTTGCCTTGAACAAACTAAAGGCAAGTGCCTTAGCCGTAAACTTGGCGTTTACGCTTGTTTTCTTCCCCAGCGGAGAGAGCCAGAGGGGTGCCAGGAGAATTGCTGCATGAGGCCATGGATTTTCTCACTCCAGAGTGGTGATAAACAGGCTGAAATTCCCATCTTTTACCCTAGGAAAATATTAGGGTTGCCCGCTGCTGGCTGAGGAATTCATTCAAAGGGAACGTGGTCTGACCTTTACGTGGATTCTGCCTCCCGGGTGGGCTCCCGGGACCGGGTGAAGGCATCGCTTCCCTGCGCTCAATTAAAATATCAGCCAGCATCACTCCAGCATCGGGGGCTGCGAAAGGGCTTTGTGATCACAGCTTGTCTACAGGTAGAGCTTTAGTCAGAATAACCCCCCTGCTTTTTACGTAGGGTCAAAATGCCTTCCGAGGGCTGACGTTTAAAGGCTGTGGGAAACTTCATACGAATGGAGCGCCTCAGAAATCAGGAGCCAGGGGTCTGGGAGGGACGGGCTACTAAGCTGACAGCTGTTTCGAGGAAAAGGTTGCTTCATGTTAGGAAGCTGAGGTGAAATCCAGGCCATTAAATCAATGGGAGGATTGCTACAGGAGTAAATAACAGGAGGGGTTCACGACTCCAGCTAGTTCGCTTTTCAGTACTGTACTTGTCGCTGTGGTGTCTGAATGCCTTTCAACAGGCACTGCGAGGGCTGAGTTCCTCCGAGAGTGATGTCATTTATTTGCGTACGTTAACACAGGTTCAGAGACCTGATATTAAGCATCAAATCTGCGGTCCCATTTTGCAGTGAGTTTTAGCTCTCTGTGGGTACAGGACACCTCCTGCCTCTTGCAGTCTAGGGGCTTTCAGTGCCCAGTTTAACTGTAATTACGTCTCATTTCTCAAAACATCTTTTCTGATCACCTTTAAAATTGCATACATTTTTGCTGTAGCTTCCAAACAGTACCAGCTATAATTCTAAATTATATGTTAAGTTCGTCCCAGTTTCTCACTTTTCTGTTCTGCATGTGTTGGACAATTACAGAGACCAGTGTCTTGTCAAGGTAAATTATTTCAACTTTTTTTTTTTTTTTTTTTTTTTTTTAAATAATCCTAGCTCAAACAAGGACAAAAGCAGACACGAATGCAGACACCGGACATCCATTTTACCTGGAAAAGCTTCAGGGAAGTCTCCTGGGGTGATTAAAAAGGCAACTCGGGTCTCAGGCATGGAGCGTGAGACTTGCATGAATGATGCTGATCGTATGTTCTCAGGTACTGCCCCTCACCCGGCTCCTTCCTTGCTCTGTGATCCCCCAGGAGCGTGTCCGTGGTGCTCTGCGTCCGCTCCCCAGCCAGCATCATGCACAGCTGGGTAATCATGGCAATAAGGTCCCTTCTCCTCTCCAACCCCATTCCCTCCTACCCTTTTTTAGAGCCTGCCTCTTTAGATATTGACAGTTTTGTCTGTCCATCTAGTTCCAAAGGCTGATCTTACTGCCCTGAACCTTTTCACAGTATTGTTTTTATTGTCATTTTTGCAGGAAACACATGGATCTCTATGGAAAGTACTAAAAATATGATGTCATTTCAACACCTTACCTTAGGCACCTCACACCTCATAAAGCCTAAGGATTTTCTGATCTTGAGTCTTCTTTTTTCTTTTGCTTATAGTGCTATAAACTCCTCCTTGCTCAGTGTTGACCCCTGATTACCAGCTTACATGTTGTGCAAGTTCCACTGGTGTCTTCTTGTGAGTTGTACAGTGTGAGAGAGAATCAAATATTTTATGCTTGGACTGATAATGTTTGCCTAACAAAATATAGATGTAATTCTGAATTACTGTGCCACTAGCGCATTCTAACCATGATGTCTGATGAGATTTGTTAACATTTTTGTGCGCTTGCATTATTTAAGCTGCTTTTACAGGATAGTATTTTCAGCTGATTGGCAGATTCACGTTCTGGGTTTATATTTGAATAAAATCTCTTCCTGCTGTCCTTGGCCTGGTTTCCAAGCCACTGGCTTAACCAAGCTTTATTGTCATCTTTCTGCTGCTTTGGATGTCAGCACACTTTGCAGAATGAAAAGGGTACCAAACCGATGTGAAGCAGAGAGAGAGAGAGAGGCAAAATGTGGGCAGGGAAACAAAAATTTCAAACTGACATGACAACTCCGGTATGCTCAAACTCAAGCAGTGGGAGGAGGTCTCCTCTGTTGAAAGCAAATATGAAAAAAACCCACACCAAACCAACCTCCCCCAAAAGAAAAAAAAAAAAAAAGTATTGTATTGCAAGAGATGTGAAGAATTTGACAGAAAAGGGAGAGCAAGATCTACAGAAAAAAGACAGAAACAAATCTGTAGGGATTTTATAAAATCAATAATGATATATTGATTTTAAGGCCAGAAAGGACCACAGTACTCTTCTGCACTGACTTCTGATTACACTGGCAAACTTTTACACCAACCTATGACAAATACCTATTGCTTAATTTATTACTGAAGGTGCTTGGCTGCTACAAAAATAGGGGCTGACTAAAATAATGTAAAAAACAGAGTAAAAAATGTTGAGATTGAGCTACAACTTACCTTTAATAGCTACAGATATTTGTCTGAAAGGTATAAGAACCAACCATAATTGCCCCTTTCTTTTTCTTTTTTAACCGGGTGTCTAAACAGAGTCTTCAACACTTTTTATCCCTCTAAACCTGTCTTCTAAGACTTGAGGTTTCCAAATGGGCATTTTTAAAGTAATTTACTTCTGTAAAACCAGTAACTGGTGGGAGAAGGTAAGTGATCACTGGTTTTGATCAATTCAAAATTATTTATAATTTGGATGCTTCTCTTTCTATTCAAGCCAACCCTTTCTGTGCAAATGTGCTCCAAGCCTTTACATGCTTAGCCAGTCTGGCATTTTAGGTCAGGTGAAACAGATGATGTCCAGATTTGCCTTAAGTATTATCTGTAAGATTAAACTGTGCTTTCTCGTTGATCAAATTTTTAGCTATATGGTATATGTGAGTGTATTTTCCTCTGACACTGTGACTGACTGGAATTATACTATAGCAAATCACAAACTTTCATCTTGTGTGAGTATCATCTCTTTTCAAGGAACCCTTTTTGCATTCTAATCCACCTTGGAGGCTGACCTCTGCGTTACGTATCCACCTCAGCACTGCATGAGAGGGTCCCTTTTCTGCTGGGGGCTTCTTGCCCAGCCAAAGACTCTTATGTTGGGCTGACTGAATTCTAAGGGCCCTGTCCATCAACTCTCTGTTACTAGCCTGACCATAGCAATAGCCCCCTCTCCTCAAAAAAGCTGGACTGGAGAGGGAAGCCATGGTAATTCCCGCTTTTTGCCTAAGAATCACATTCCCAAGACCATCAAAGACAGTTTGCTGTGGAGGGAGGGAATTAAAATTGCTGAACAATGTGAAACATAAACAACCAAATAAAGGAGGTGAAAAAAGGAATTAAGAACTGCTTGTATCCCAGGCATACAAATCAGAAAGGATTCAGCAGATGGATGTGCTTGCAACAACTTGTGTTCCTTGAGAGGGTCTGAGTGGGTGAAGCTGCCATCAGCTCCTCGTAGCCGTGAACATTTCACCCCATGGGACACCCACAGCCAGCGGGACAAAGTTCAATTTGCTGCTCCCCTGAACTAATGCATTTCATCATACCTGTTTGTGCACTTTCTTCTCAAGATAAGTCTGTGCCCACAAACGTGGATGCTGTAAGATATGAGCACACGAGTCATTCTGTCTCTCCCTCCTGC
>NW_009647222.1:2657918-2697500 GCF_000708025.1 Charadrius vociferus
TTTTGTTTGTGTGCTGGAGGCAGCGTGAGTGATGACTGAGTCCCATTCACCTCAATGTTTTAGCTGAGTCACGGTGATTTTACTCCCCGGCAGCTCCCCGCAGCGCCCTGCTGCACTGTTTCATGAGTCAGAGTGTGCAGATGCAGGAGGTGGCTAGTCCGTAACCTTGTTAAGTGTGGCCACGGTTTTTGAGGCATTGCTGTCACCTCACTGGATGTTTGCTAGTGTCCGATTTTCAGTTGTCCTTCCTTTAGAGTGACTCTTCCAGAGAGTGGTGGTGCTCCTTCCTGGTCCACCTTTGCTAAAATGTGGAAATGCAAAAGCGAAATCTCTTCGGTGGGCAGTCCGACGTTGCCGGGAATGTTTTTTTTCAGGTGAAAGTACGTAGTCAGAAAGCCCCAACATGAGGCAGTCTTGCCCTTAGTGTTCCTGGGGGAAGCCTTGTGCATTATTTTCCTGAACTAACACTAAGGGGCCCATGAAAAATGCTCCCTGCTGCAGAGCTGACAAGTGAGTAGGCACGCGCAATAAGGGAAGGGGATGGGAAATGTGTTCAGGATGTGAATTTGGGTTTTTTGTGAAGAAATGTGTGGAGAGTCAGTTGTGTCAGACAGAAACCTAAAAGGTGGTGCAACACTCTCCATTGCATTGTATTGACTACAACAATAATGAAATGACAAGTATGGAATAATGAATAGTAGGGAGGTAAGTAGTGCCATTTATATTTTAATAAAACCTGTTTTGTTTTTTTTTCTCTGTGATTCTAAAAGCCTTGTGGGCATCTTTGCAGAATTCAGTGTGGGTGAACATTGAGACCTATCCATGGTATTGGAAGGGTTGAGGTTGGCAGGGACCTCTGGAGGTCATCTGGTTCAACCCCCTCTGCTGAAGCCGGACCAGTTAGAGCCAGTGGCCCGGGACCATGTCCAGATGGCTCATAAGTTCCTCCAAAGTTGGAGACTCCACAATTTCTCAGGATAAGCTGAGCTGGTGATGGTTCACGCTCACATTAAAAAGTGTTTCCTGATGTTCAGATGGCCTCTCCTCTGTTTCAGTTTGTTCCCATTACCTCTTCTCCTCTCACTTGGCGCCGGTGAAAAGAGCCTGGCTCTGTCCTCTTTGCATCTTCCCCTCAAATGTATATGTCCATGACAAGATCTCCCCGGAGCCTTACCTTCTCTTCCGGCTAAACAGCCCCGGCTCTCTCAGCCTCCCCTAACCTGAGAGATGCTCAGGTCCCTAAATGTTCACCTCAGTCCACCTCTGTGCTTTAGCTGAGTCACAGCCCCATCACACCCTGGGTAGGCTGGATGGACCTCAAGGATCATCTGGTCCAACCTTTCTTGGCAAAAGCACAGTCTATACCAGATGGCTGAGCACGCTGTCCAGCGGAATCTTAAAAGCGTACAGTGTTGGAGAATCCACCACTTCCCTGGGGAGATTTTTCCAATGGATCGTTATTGTCATTGTGAAAAATTTTATTCTTGTGTTAAGTTGGAACCTCCCGAGGAGGAACTTGTACTTGTTACCCCTCATCTTTTGCATGTGACTCCTTGTAAAAAGGGAGTCTCCATCTTCTTTGTAGCCACCCTTTAAACACTGGAACATGGTGATGACGTCTGCCCTAAGCCTTCTTTTCTCAAGGCTGAACAAGCCCAGTCCTCTCAGCTTTTCCTCACATGGCAGGCTTCCCAGTCCTCTGATCATCTTGGTGGTGCTTCTCTGGACCAACTCCAGGCTGTCCACATGTGGGTTTTTTTTGCATAGTGGGGACTAAAACTGAACACAGTATTCTGGGTGTGGCCTGACAAGCACTAAGTAGAGTGGGATAATGACTTCTTTGTCTTTGCTGGTGATGCCCTCGTTGATGCAACCCAGCATCCTGTTGGCTTTCTGTGTCACGGCAAAGAGTATGTTTTGCTAAACTGACAAGAAGCAGCCTGTTGCAAATCCCTTCTCCTGCAGCATAGCTCTTTCTTTGTCGCAGGCAGAAAGCTGTCTCAGCAGTGGTTCCTCAGGGCCTTTGTGAGTGGGTGTAGACATGGCACCCCATATCAAGTCACGCTCCTCTACCCATGTCAGTTCTCTGGCTTGGGAACATTGTGATGTAACATGTCAGGACATCCCTATTTTTCAGAATGAAGCACTTACTGGGAGATGTGCCAGTTTTCCTGGGTTTGTAACAAAGCAGGGGGAGGGTTTTTGATAAAGGTATTTTCTGCTGGTTTGGTGGGTTCTGAGAGACCTGAGCCCACTGCCTGGACTTCCGGGCTGAGGTGCTTTCGGTTGCCAGGCTCCCCAGCTCCGTGTGTGTTTTTGCTCAGCTGAGGTTTCCAGGTGAGATGGGAGATGA
Source organism: Charadrius vociferus (assembly GCF_000708025.1). Classification (NCBI taxonomy): domain Eukaryota; kingdom Metazoa; phylum Chordata; class Aves; order Charadriiformes; family Charadriidae; genus Charadrius; species Charadrius vociferus. The sequence goes on from NW_009647222.1 coordinate 2,660,272, forward strand.
GTTAGCAGAAGTGTTGCATGCTGCTGTGGAGCTGGGAGCCTTTGAGTTCATGCTCAGTGATGCTTTTGGATGAGGCCTATTTTGCAACTATTTTATCCACGCCTTCTTCCTAAACCTGCACGGTGGGCGGCGGGAATGATGTTTCTCCTTATGCTTTGGGATCTCAAGCAAAGTCTTTTCAAGCATTAGAAAGACTAAGCGCTGATGTGATTGGAGATGTGCATAGTTAGTCAAGGCTGCTGGTATTTTTCAAGTGTCTCTTATTCTCCTGTACAATGTTTCAACTCTTTGCTGGTGCCCATTTAATGAAGGCTCAGGTTAAAGCCATGCTAAGAAACAGTGCTGCATAATAGCATCTTGTCTGCAGAAGATGGTAGCTTTGGCTTTCATTTCAGCTGAAGGGATCCAATCTGTACAAGGCAAGGCAGCTCCCGGGCAGCAGGAGATGAGGCATGGGAAGTGGTGGCAGTCACTTGAATGACTTCACAAGTGCCTTCCTGAACTGAAAGCGCATGTTTGCATGAGGTCCCTGTAGAGGGGCCCTGCAAAAAGCATACGCCAATGTAAGACAGGGAGAGGAGGAGGTTGGACTGTTGCTTTCAAAGCTACAAGGTGAATGAACTGGAGGAGCATCTCTATGGGAGGTTGTTTATAATGCAGGCTGCAGCTGAGGATTTGCTCAAGACGGAGGTGACCATTAGGAGCTGCCTTCAAATCGGAAAGGATTCAGCAGATGGATGCGCTTGCAACAACTTGTGTTCCTTGAGAGGGTCTGAGTGGGTGAAGCTGCCATCAGCTCCTCGTAGCCGTGAACATTTCACCCCATGGGACACCCACAGCCAGCGGGACAAAGTTCAATTTGCTGCTCCCCTGAACTAATGCATTTCATCATACCTGTTTGTGCACTTTCTTCTCAAGATAAGTCTGTGCCCACAAACGTGGATGCTGTAAGATATGAGCACACGAGTCATTCTGTCTCTCCCTCCTGCTTGTTTAACCCAGTTGTGTCCCAGCCAAGAGTGGCCTCTTTGGGACTCATCCGGTGAGCATGGGGAGAAGCACCCATGGACATAGGCATCATGTCTCCTGCTGCTGCTCCCCAGCCACCCTTCCTGCGTGGGAAGTGCAATAGCGCTGAGCCCTTCCCCACGCTTGTTGGGGTCTTCGGGGTGTGGCGTGGGAGGCTTTTGGGGTCATGCAGAAGAAATCTAGAGAGCAGGGAGAACAGTGACGCTGCGTCTGGAGAGAAGCAAGTATGGCCAACAGCTGGGCAGGCCTTAATGATTTTGGAGTGCACTTCCTGGGGGCCACGGAGGAGCAGGGAGAGGTTTTGGCAACTCAGCCACAGCGTGGGCTGGTGGGGGAGATCTGCTGGAAGGCCACAGTTATGTGTACAGGCTTTTCTGTTCCAGCATCTCTGTTCTCTTTTACCTAATTGCTTTATCAGTGTGGAGAAAGATAATTGCCATCATTTATAGCTGTATAAAACCTGACTTCCTGGGAGTGTAAAAGCCTTCTTTTTTTTTGTTTGTTTTCTTTTTATTTTTTGTTTGTGTGCTGGAGGCAGCGTGAGTGATGACTGAGTCCCATTCACCTCAATGTTTTAGCTGAGTCACGGTGATTTTACTCCCCGGCAGCTCCCCGCAGCGCCCTGCTGCACTGTTTCATGAGTCAGAGTGTGCAGATGCAGGAGGTGGCTGGTCCGTAACCTTGTTAAGTGTGGCCACGGTTTTTGAGGCACTGCTGTCACCTCACTGGATGTTTGCTAGTGTCCGATTTTCAGTTGTCCTTCCTTTAGAGTGACTCTTCCAGAGAGTGGTGGTGCTCCTTCCTGGTCCACCTTTGCTAAAATGTGGAAATGCAAAAGCGAAATCTCTTCGGTGGGCAGTCCGACGTTGCCGGGAATGTTTTTTTTCAGGTGAAAGTACGTAGTCAGAAAGCCCCAACATGAGGCAGTCTTGCCCTTAGTGTTCCTGGGGGAAGCCTTGTGCATTATTTTCCTGAACTAACACTAAGGGGCCCATGAAAAATGCTCCCTGCTGCAGAGCTGACAAGTGAGTAGGCACGCGCAATAAGGGAAGGGGATGGGAAATGTGTTCAGGATGTGAATTTGGGTTTTTTTGTGAAGAAATGTGTGGAGAGTCAGTTGTGTCAGACAGAAACCTAAAAGGTGGTGCAACACTCTCCATTGCATTGTATTGACTGCAACAATACTGAAATGACAAGTATGGAATAATGAATAGTAGGGAGGTAAGTAGTGCCATTTATATTTTAATAAAACCTGTTTTGTTTTTTTTTTCCTGTGATTCTAAAAGCCTTGTGGGCATCTTTGCAGAATTCAGTGTGGGTGAACATTGAGACCTATCCATGGTATCAGAGAAGCGTTGAGGTTGGCAGGGACCTCTGGAGATCATCTGTTCCAACCCCCTCTGCTCATGCAGGACCACCGAGAGCCACCTAGAGCTAGGCAGGTCCTGGCTGGTGTGTCCCTCATGGTGGTTTGGTGGCTGCTCAGCGGGGGCAGGCCAAAGGGTCTGTAGTATTGTGCTGGGCACCATTGCTGGGCATGTTGCAGTAAGACACGTACCTGGGGAGAAGCAGGGTCTAGCCAACAGCTGGCCAGACCTAGGGGGTGGTTAAAAGTGCTTCCTAGAGCAAAGTCTAATGTATCTCAGAAAGCTACCAAGCTGGCAGGGATTGGCACATACTTGTTTATAAAGCCTTTACACTTCCATTCTACCTAATTGCCTTATCTCTGTAGAATAAGATAAATATTGTTTTAAATGCTCTAATAAAACCTGGTTTTATGGCAGTCTAAAAGCCTTCGAGGCTCTCTTTGAATGCTCAGTGCGGGTGAAGATCGAGCCACGTGTGCCTCTGTGCTTTAGCTGAGTCATGGCCCCGTCAGGCCTAGGGCAGGCTGGCAGTCCTCCCGCGGTACCTGGCCCTGCTCAAACACACACTGCGGCCTGGGGGTGCAGGAACAGGAAACGTAGCAGTGGTGTTCAAAGCGTGGCTGTCACCTTGCTGGAGATGACTGTTTTGCTTGTGGCCTTCCTATAGGATGCCTGTGGCCTTCCTATAGGATGCCTGTGGCAATCAGCGAAGCCGGATTTATTGCCCTTTTGTGCTGTACCCTGACACTCCCAGTCCTCAGTGTGTTTTTGAATTGTATTCTCTCAGCCTTTCTTGAAAAACAAAAGTAAACAAACCCCGATAACTTATAGTAGGAAATATCTACTCTAACTGAGACAGAACTACTTCCATTGGTCTTATTTGCCCTATGTCAAGTTTATGGTTCTGGAAATGTCGGTATGAAGTGGTACATGAGCGGTGATGGAAGTTGGGTATGTAAGACAGACATATCTAAAATGCTTTGACTGATTCTCACCTCCTTAAGTGAAACGGTCAGAACACAAATTTAGCAGCGTGGCATGGATTTTCAGTACTTACTGAAAACATCTACCTGCAGTAGCTTCCTCTGGGGTGGTTGCAAGGCACCAATTTTACCAACACTGAAGTGAAACTTTTCACCAAAACTCTAAGACCAGGGTTAGAAATTCACTGGATCTGAATCACCAGGGGTCCACTGAATCCCAAGCCAAGTATGTTGTGTTTCTCCAGTAGGATGTACATTAACCGTGTACAGAAGAACCTTGAGTTAAATCCTGTGAAGACTTTCTTCAATTCAAAAATTGTGCAGTCCGATTGCTTTTAGGGCCCTTCCTCTCTTCCTTTCCTCCTTTAAATTTTGGAGCTCTTCCATTGCAGTTCACTTTAGAAAAGAGCTGAGAGAGCATCTTGGATCCAGATAAATATCTTGACAACTCCGATTGCCTGAGCTGAGGGGTATGAAGGGAGGAGCAGCAGTGGCTGGTCATGGAGGAGAGTACAGGAAAGTTGTCATCTGTGGGGAAATGTACTGGTGTGGCAGCAATCCAGCTCTTTGTTCTCTGGAAGTGTTGATAGTGATTGTCAGATACATGTCACATTTGTGAATATGAAAATCAGATAAGCCTGGGGGGATCCAGCAAATTACCTGAGAAGATATTTACATTTAGTAACTGGAAATAATTGATTTCTATGTGAGTTAGGTCATGGCTTATTGCTGTCATTGCTGCTACAAAAGAATTGACAGTCTTTTATTTAAAGGCCTTACTAAAATAGATGCACTTGTGTCAGGAAAGGGGTATACTTAGAAATTATGAGTTGACCATACTACACTGTTAATTTAAATTTTTGTTTTCTTGTTCATCTGTTGACTTTTTCTTTACATCGGACTTTTCTAGAGTCTTAAACATGGTTGGTGTTTATGAGTAAAGAGGAAGATTCCTGTGACTCTGCAGATCAGCTTCCAGCTGCAATTTTACAACCTTGTTTGGCAAGAGAAGACAACTATATGCTTGAGTCAATTCAGGATAGGTATTATGGCAATGTTATTTTCTTTTATTCAAAAAATCAATTTATTAACAAAGCTGAACTGTGCAAACAATCCCACTACACAGAATCCACCTTTTAAATAGCTTTAGGAATAACAGCCAACTTCACCATGTTTTAAGTAAAGAGAGAAAAATAGGGATTTTTTTTTTCTAAGAAAATTATTTTACTTGATAACTTTGAGTGGATTTATGTTTCTTTTTTACTTTAGAAGTATAAGAAAGCTTGAAAAACTCTCTGGTGTTATGAAGGAATGAAGATCACAGGCCTTACCTTTCCCTGAAGTGGAATGTCATTGGAAGGAGATTCTGCCATTCTTCCTTCAATTTTGGCCTATTTTATCATTGGTCTTAAACCTATTTCTTTAGCTGGAGATATGTTCAAAATTTCCTAATTTATTTATGTGGTCCTTTTAGCATATTAGGATTAAGTGGATGTCAACTGTGAACTTTTAAAAAGAAAGTATTATACTTCATGGTTGTGAGTATTAAATTGCAATGTTTACACCTAGTCCATATTATCTTCTAAGTTTTCTGTACTTGAAAGGCGTAAATAGTGAATTCTTCCTTAGCCTGATAATCTGTATAGCCTGATAACAATGCTTTAAGAGAATGATTGCTGATCTTCAGTAAATTGGGAAGGGTGTGGAAGCGTTAACTGGTGGGAAAACCAGGGAAAGACTTAGGAATGGCTTCTGTGTAGGAGGTGCAAGGGATAACAAAGAGATGAGACACAGGAAATGAGAGATGCAGAGAGAAAGGAGAGAGGTAGAGAAAGTAGGACGGTCATACTCTTAAACATAAATATGTTTTTCATCTGAGTCCCACTGAAAGCAACAAAGTACGTTAAAAATAAGTAAACAAAAGCACAGTTGCTCTTAAAGCTCATCATATTTTATTGTAGATCTTTTGCTGACATTGTTTTCTTATTGACGTCAATGGAAGTTTCAAAATCAATTGAAAGCAGCTGTCTGTTCTAAATACACATTGAAGTCATCAGGAGAAGTGGTATACAGTCTTTCCCTGGAATACAGTTGATACTAGTCCAGCATGCCTTTTCATCACAAATTTTTACCATCAATCACTGACTGTTTATATTTGCTGCAGTGTAACATGTAGTAGGGTAGATGTATTAGATAAGGGTGCACTGTAATATAACTGGCTTTACCAAATCCATCAAACTCACTTTCATCTTAAATACAATGTTATTTATTTTTCTCTTTGGTCAGCCACTGTCAAGATTTTTCTCTTTTATTATTTTAGAGAATAACCCTCATTTGAGGAAATAAAGTTCAAACTCCATTGATTTGATTTCTTGTATCTATTTATATTGATTTTTCTGCTAGTTTATTAGGTTGAATGATTTTTACACAGTGAATTTTCGTTGCATGATTACATTGATATATTTGTTTAGCTTCCAGCTTTGACACCTTTTTTAGAATACAGAATATCTTTTTATTGAATCTTTCCAAAGCGACACTGGGAAAAGGTGTGCTTTACCTGAAATCATCTTATCTCTAAAATAAATTTTATGATTGCTGCTGTTTTTTCAGTCTTACCGCGTACAGTCAGAAGTGTCTCATCTGGAGAAGTACAAAGAATATGAACTAGTACATGAAGAAGAAAGACTGTCTAACTTAATATACAGTGAAGTACAAGGTGATTATGTTTAGGTGAGGCTAAATATGTTGTAGGTTTGGTCATTTAAAACTCACTTCTAATATTTCCAAGTAGAGAACAAAAGAACTTTATCTAAAGAAGGCATGTAGTCCCTGCAAGTGCCCTGAACCCAGCTAGCAGGCTAGTGCTCTGTAGTTAGTCAGAGCATAAAAGGAAAAATAAATATCATATATGGATTGATTCTTGAAGAAGAACACTCAGGAAGGTCTGAAAGGGGGAAAACAGCCATTGCCCGGTAAATACAGCACCCATAAATACCGCATTCAAGAACCCCACAAAATCCGCTGTTGCTGGAACTGGAATTTATGTCTATAATTATATTTGTAGTTTCTTTATATCTTCCTGAACCTGCAGAGGGTGCAAAATCTCTGTGTAACATAGCTTAGAGGAAGCTGAATTATTCCTTCGCTCTCCTTGTATGTTTTGCTTTTTGATAACTTGTAGGAACACTTCACCAGCAGCAAGATCCTCACTAGAAACTGAATGGTAGAAAAAAATGGAGATAAAAGCATTTATTGTTGCAAGCAGGGCTGTTGCTATTTCATTTGCAGAAATCTTTTATTCTTTGTTGTCTAAGTCTAGTGCCTGAGCCAGTCTCTCTAGCCTAGTGCTATTAGATCCCTTGTCGTATTATCTCTCCCTAATAATATAATTTCCTCTGCATCGTCTCTATTTTTCTTCTTTCTTTCCAGCCTTTTATTTTAATCTCTGTATTTCTTCTGGCTAACTGCTTCTGTTTGAATGCTTGCTTCCAGCTCTAAGCTGTTTCATTCACCCCACGAACACAGTGGAGGTAAATGGCCAGCTACATGGCTTTGGCAACACATTTTATTTTCACATGATCTCAACAGCGCATAGAATTGCAGAATAAAATATCTGAGACATTATTATGATTTCACTTCAATGATTTTCACTGATTTAGCAGTGGGCTTTGATGTGAGAAAGCGTGAAGCCAATGATATAGGCAAAGACTGCTTTTAAGTATTGGAGTTTCTAGGATAAAACTTATCTGCTATTAAAAAAAAAAATCATTTTCTTCTGCAAACCAAAACACATGTTTAGCTACCATTAGAGCAGTATTATTAGGGAAAACCCCTCAAACTTAAAATACCTGGCAAGGGAGGTGCAGGAAAGTTTTTATAGTGTGGTGGTAAACTCATCCAACTTATCTAACTTTCCATTTTCATAGTAATTTTTTTTTTCCCCTGTTTGTTTGGTTTTGTTTTTTACTTTATAGTTGGCTCCATTCCAGCTTTGAAAGGGTTTACAACATGGTTGGATATACAGCAACCTTTCAGAGTAGTAAGATTTGTGTGATGAGCCTTTGTGTAAGAATGAATAGGTATTTTAGTTTGATTCTCTGTTTGGTCAAGGAGACACTTCTGTGGGTTTTTTTTAAGCAAGTCACATTAGCTTTCTTGCTGTAACAAAAACTTCTTTTGCGATGACCTGCTTGTGTGTCATATTTGGGTTGATGGAAAGAAATCGACATGGATGTCAAAACGCAAAATGGGTATCCTTATGCTAAGGCTCAGAGCAGTTCCTCATATTGAGCGCGGCTGTGGATGATGGTGATACCAGAGAGAATAGAAAGAGTTCCTTGAGGCACTGAAAACAGTAGAAGCTGAGCCATTGAATTTAAGGGATGGAGCTGCACAAACCGATTTTAATAGCAAAATGTTGGGAGAAGGGGGTAGACTTTTTTGTGTCTTTTATACAATATATTCAGTTAACAGTTGTTTGATGTCTCAGTTTAGCTTGTGTCCTGTAGGGAGCGGTTAAGAGGTGTTTTAGAACTTTACTGAATAAGGGTGACCGTGTACTTGACGGTGTATTTCAGCTCCTTTTTTAAGGACTGAGAAATAATTTGTTGCATGCAAAGGATTATTTACCTGTCTGAGGCCTAACAAAGTTGTTTCTTATAAAACTATGAGTTGGTGTGAGAACAGCAAACTCGCAGGAATTTTTTGTCTTGCCTCTGATACTTATCCAGTGCAAGTCATTTTGGCCAGAATTTTCAAAAGTAGTCCCTTAGGATAGCGTAATTTGTATTTGAAGATTTTTAATAACTTTGACTAAGTGTGTACGTGCAGCTTTCTAAGACAAAAATGATTAATTGTAAATAAGATGTTTGATTAAAAGATATTATTAGGATAACATCACAATAGCTGCGTTAACATCATAATGAGAGTTGTCTCATGTTCTTTGTATCCAAGAACAACAAGATTTAGACCTGCTAGAAAGAACACAGCCTCAGTGATATAATTTGGTGGGGAAGAGGAGTACTACTCTGCAAATAAAAGCTTAAGGGTTTGGGGCCTGTTATGTACCCATCCACAGCTTTCTTATAAACCAGTGATATTTATATTTGAATAATTTAGAGAAAGATCTATGAGTAGCTGCCTGCCCTTTGTACAGTGTGGTGGCCTTCTGCTAGGATCAGAAAGCTGGGAGCTCCCAGTTGTAATAATGTGCAATTATTCAAAGGGGCATGCAACGCAAGGCAATGCCACGGAGGAAACACTAATGATATAGCTTATTAGAGTCCCCGGCACATTACGTACCAGAAGCCTTAGGATCAGGGGATTTTTTTGTAGACTTCCTTGTTCATTATACATAGATATAGGGGAGTACATGAGAGAGCCTATATACAGCCTGGGACAGAGCTGCAAATGATGAAGAATAAAATTGTGCCTTTAGATTTATTTACGTGCAAGGCTGAGATTGTAGGAGAACCACCTCCCTAAGCAGCAAAAAGTTTCTTTTGGTTTGTTCCCTGAACATGGGTGTCAGGGATGGCTGGTCCCAAGGGACTCATGCAGCGCGGAAGCCTGGCGTGGACCCGCTCACAGCGGTGGTGAGGCACGCAGGGGCGGTGGGATGCTGATACCTGAGCTGGATACAGCTCCGGGACATTATTTTAGGGGCAGCCTGGCCTGAGTGGAGAAGTTTAATGTGCGATTATTTCAACAGTGTATTAACTAATACTTTATTAAGCTCAGAGTAGTAAGAAGGAAGCTACAGGGATTATCTTCTCCCTTGGGAAACTTTTCTCCATATGTAGGACAACTTATTGTTTCCCAATATTATCATAATGTCCTTTATTATCAGATTACATTTTTAGAAATCTGATTGCAGTGTTAATTTTTTTTCCATGTATCCTAGGGCATGAGAATTGATGGAGGGACTTGCCAGGAGGAAAAGAACACATTAATTTTAGTCCTTTTTGCTGATGTCTTTGATTCTTTCATTTCTGTATTAAAAACTTATCATTTTAATAAAGAGACTGATAGAGCTTCATATAAACTTGGCAACCTGACATCCATCAAAAGTGGAATTAGTAACAGGGATAAATAAGAATTTTTAAATAGAAATAGATGTATGAGGGGTTGCTGAAGAAAGGCAGAGGAAAATAAAGGTCTTAATTTGCAATCCATTCCAAGCATGCTGCCTCCAAGGGACTTAATTATCTAAGAAACAAAGCTTTTATTACAAGAAAGGATTTATAAAAGCAGCAAGGTTTCTGGTACTTCGAATGGTGTTCCTGCAATGAATTTACCATTTGAAAAAAAAAAACACAACAACATTGTGTCACATTTACTTGTGTTTCAGAAGGAGAATAGATGGGGAAGGGCCCTGCAAAGACAACCTTATAGTAAGACAGGTGCTGCTCCCACTGGAGCCCCGGTGTGATTAATGGCAGCTGAAAGCACAGACGTGTACCAGTGGGGATCATTAAACTAATTTTTTAAAAACCCAGTGACTAAAATGGGAGCATGATGGGGTTCCTTAGGTAAAAGATTTTTAACAAATTTCTTGCTGGCATAGTTTATAATGATGCAGAGAAGCCCCTAAACTGTGAAGTTCATTTCCGGAACTGCATTTAGGCGCAAACATTTTTGGGCTCAGAGAGCGCAGTACCTCTGGGGCTCAGTTTGGCAGGAGTAAAGCACAAGATCTGGACAGGGTTTTAAATGCTGCATTTCTCTGATAACTGGCATTGTTAAGAATTTTTTAGCTTTTGTGTTTTCCCTCATCTACAAGCTGCTCAGCACTGCATATGGGCTCTTTTGTATATGCAGATAATGTCAGTTCCTACAAGGCAGCAGAATCCAGGGAAAAGCAGTTTCCTTCCCATATGCAACTGCTGCCTGCATACTGCTGGCTCTGTAAAGAGAAGACAGCTTCACACTGGCTCCACACTTAGGAATAGCTGGTTTAGAAATAAAGTCTGGCTCTGTTTGTGGGAAGAAGATCCTGTGCAACATGCCGTGACCACTGGATAAACTGAAAGGATGAAATGGCTGAGAGACTGTATTTTTAAAATTACATTTTGCTGAATGAGAAGTGAAAGAAGCTCTAATATTTTATAAATAGGCAAGATTCCAACCAGGACCCTACATTCTGAAAAATCAATATACGGTCAGAGTGAGAGAAGGAAGATTTTTCTTTTAAATGCCACTGGATTCTCACTTAATTGCTATTAGCAAACAGACCACTGTTAGTGTCTTAAAGAGTAGAAAGCAAATACTCCTCTCTCTAGACAGTTGTCTTCCGTATGATCATTCCTTTTGGCCACCTTTTGTTTTTCTGTAACAATCGCATACCTATTAGGACAAGGGACATTTTATCAGTGATTTAACCTTTTATCACAGAAGCTGTGATGTGTTTTGAAAATTTGTTGGTGCACGTAGAGTTTCTACATGAGAGAGTAGAACAGGGGACCGTCATTTCCAGGCTCTGACCACTCACTCTGGAGGGCCGGCGGACACAGTGATCTTTGTCTCGCGAGGCAGGAAGGCCTATGGAGACCTGACAGAAATAGGTCAGCTTCTCCCCATCCGTAGCTCAGAGTTTTGAGTTTAGGGATCCTCAGCTTCTTGCTATGGATCTGGAGCTTTCTGACTTCTGTTGGTCTGTCCTTAAACAGTCTTGTTTTGCCACTTTGCTATCTCCTCATGGTTTCACAAAGGAAAAGGAGATCAGCTGAAGTATTTTGGAGATGAAAGAGTCCAATTCAAAGCAGGATTGCCTCTTCTCTTTGGTGTAGCTGCTGTGATTAGCTTCTGGCTTTCAAATGGTACTAATAAGTCACTGTGTTTCTCAGAGTCTTCAGTTTCATTACCTTTTAATATTACAGAAACAGAAGTCTGCTACATCCCTTTTTTTTTCCCCCTTGTAAACAACTTTTATTGTTTGTGAAAGAAAGTAAATTGAAAGCTCTAGAAACCTGCAATCCTTTCAGCAACTTCAGATTAGATACATCAAGTCATCCTCAGTGTGAGCTTCCATTTCATTCTGGGGTAAGATTCCTACAATGATCTGACTAAGCAGAGGTAAATCTATTCCCAGCCTGTATTTTTTGGGGGAACTCAACACATATGCCATAAAAATAAGGCATTTTTGGGGAACCTTTTATGTTGGTTTTGTGGTTGTAATTCAGTCATTATCTTTTTGTGGTTCTTTGCAAACACAGATGACAGCTTTAGTCAAATTCTCATTCAAGAAGGCATCATCTTAAATCGAAATCTATTGGTTCTTTCTGCAGAAAAGAACTGAGAGTAGAGAAGGACCAAAATCCTGATTTATAGGTGCAGACAGACAGAGAGAGAAAGAGAGGAAGAGTTTGTCTTCTTTAAATGCAGAATGCTCGTATGGCTATGTTTTTAAGTAAACTAGTAACTCCTTATAAAGACAAGTTGAAATCCTTGTAAGGTGTTACACACAAGAAGCCTATGAATTTTAATAATATCAGGATATACCAATCTTCACCAAATAAAAAAAAAGGACTTAAGCAGGGTTTCTTGCCAGAGCTACAATAATATTTTTCAAAACTTTCATTTTGTTTGACTTTAGAATCCAGATGTCCTCTGAAATACTTATTGAAAAACAGATTCACTTCAGATTCAATCTGAAGCTGAAATACAACAGCTTCTAACCACCTGCATTGCATTTTTTATAAGGCTTATCTGACACTGAATTTTACTTCTCCCTGGGCCTGATTGAAACCCTATGAAAGTCAGGGCAAATGTTTCTACTGTATTGAATATGCTTTGGATCAGACCCAGAAATTTCACTTACTTGTTGACTGTGGCATCAAAGATGGCTAAAACCAGCCAATTCTGTGGTAGTCCAGTCCTTTAAGCTTCTCTGCCCACCTGCACTTTTTAATGAACAAAACATAGTGCCGGGGAGTTACATCATAGTGCCTGTATTGATGCCCATAATGTGCCAAACCCCTCTGGTGCAATTTGACCTTTTCCTAGGAAAGCTTTGCAGGGAATAGTCTCAAAAATAAAGATTGGATTATGCTCAATACTTTTTCTCTAAATGTGAAAGCGCTTCAAAGAAGAATTTTAATCTTCACTATCTCGAGTATCTGCTAATTTGGAGACCTCTTGCTGGCCTTCTGCTGTATGGTCTATGCTCACTGACACATTTTGGCTTTAAATAAAAGCTGTGATGTGTTGGGTGAGGTATTTTCATTAAAGTTTGAGGGACCATTAATGCCATGAAAAAGCACAGCAAGTCCTTATCTGAAATATTACATACATGTTTAGTCACCCATGTTTAGAAAGGTGGGATCCAAGTGGAATCAAGTTGGAGTAGATATGGGGAAGCGTGGCTTGTACCTCTCAAGGAGATTACAAGAGCCTGTCTTTCTGAAACAATCCAATGACAAATAAAATTGAGGGACATGCTAGGGAGGGAGTAAGAGCTATTAATTTAAAGTTGATTTGAGGGAAGCATTCAAAGAAAGTTGTTTTTTTTCTTTTTTCAACAGCTAGTTCAAAAAGAGAGTAGCCCAAAGTGAGTAGGTGTCAGTTCAGTTGCAATGATGAGCTGAACTAAAACATACACTCAAATGTACCGACCATTAGCTGTTTGACAGACTTGACAGAGAGGAAGGAAACTGGATTAGAGCAGAGAGAGAGAAAAAACATTTGGCAGTGGATTTGTTAATGAAAAAAATAACTTCAGAATGGCTGGGTGGTAAAATCCTAATGCAGATCAGATGGTAGTTTTCATTTCAGTCAAGGGGTCAATATAAACTCTCATGTCCTTCATAGATTTTATGCTAACTAAATAGCTCACATAAAATGACACAGGATTTAATTTTCGCTGATTTTTTAGACTGAATTAGCTATCTAGAATGGAGAATATTTTCTCTTTTTGTGAAAATAAACTCTTTGTAGTGCCTTCAAATAAGGACAAGAGATTTGGCATGTTTATTTCCAACCATCATGCACAGTACCTTTTTTATTCCGCAGAAGTAATTACCAATATCAACTGAGAGTTTTTCTAAAACCCAGTGAGAAAACTTTAGCTATTGGAGGAAACTCCCATTACCCACGCCAGTACTTTGTGCCCTCTCTGATTAACAGAAGTTCATAGCTGTCAAGTTTTTCACTGTCGCATAGGAATCAACTTTACTACATCTTAAAAATAGATTTCTGTTATTAGAAGGGTAATCATCTTACTCCCTTTCACCTGAGGAATTCTAAAGCAAAAATTATTGTGTGAAAGAGAAGCCATTTGCTTGGTCACCTCATTGCATCTCAAGGGGAAAAAAACCCCATAAGGCGTAAGTGGAGTATATCTACTGCAAGTAATTGGAATATTTAGATCCGCTTGGTGTCTTGCTGATCTCCCTGACACTCAGTAGACCCACCTGAAAGGGAGATCTCAGTCGTGTGTTTGAGATCTGGCAGGGCTGAGAAGAACTTATCTCTACTAAGCTGCTGCCGTAGGATGGCACTACAGAGGTCTGTGATGGCTTTTCTTATATGATCTTGCCTTGGTAGTGGAGACAGTAACTTCAGCAGCGCTAGCATCCTCATCAAACTTCCATTTTGCTACTAACACCTTATACCAATTAAAAAGAAAATGACTTCCAAGCCTCCTTACTATCAACTGCTGAAATCCTAATGACTTTGAAAAATGTTGCTGGTTTACACTCCAGCAAGCTGAAGAAAGATTATACTGTTCTTCACGTTTTATCAGAGCGTTACAAATGCTATTTTGCTGAATTCTTGTGAAGAATCTTGTCTATCTTTCCCATAAATAATTAGCTTCCCCAAACGCTGGATGCAGTTTCATTAAAGCTTTGTTATACTGTCTCTTTCATTTCACACTAGTTGAGTTTATGTGCGGAATTCATTTCTTCTGTGCTGCTGATTTGTAAACAAAACAGATTGCTAATTTGACATGTACAAGAAAATTGGAAACTGAGCTGACATAAAATACTTGACTGCTTCCAAGTGTTTTGTTGTACATGCTAGAAAATATCCATAGAGTAAGGTGTGTTAAGCAGAGACTGGTGTGTCATTTTGGAAACACACCCCCTTTTAACGTGATTGTGAAGTACTGACCACATCACCACAATAGTGCTTGTTATTCTGCTGTTGTAACTTACCTCTAGTATACATTATTACATTTTCCATTTCATTGACTTTCATAGCCTACTTAGCTGACTCATAGTCACATGAAAATATACACACAAAGGAAGATTTGGGATTTTTCATTTATCGAAACTTTTGAAATTGCCTTTTTCTCATCTTCCTTTCCTATTGTTCTGGTGGACTTACTGTTTCCAAATTCTTTCCATGTCACTATGAATCACCGATCTTTTCTCTTGGCTAATCTGTATGTTCTTTGATCTGACAGCATAAATCATAGTTTTGTAATAGTTATATAGTCTGCCCTACAATGGTGAACTTCAGAGTAGTTCCTCTAATGCTAACATCTCTCCCTTGAAGATCATGCCAGGCTTCTTCAGCGTTCCTGTAAGAACTCAGGATATGTGCCAGCATGTGATTATTATTGTTTTTTTTTAGTCTGGTCCAACTCTTTTGAGGCTGCAGTCAGACCCACAGAGAAAAAAAAAAAAAAAAGGGGTGCATTTTCATTTCTGATAATGCCAACTTTGATTGTGCTGTCAGCTGTTTGTAGAGATGATGACTGTTGGTGCAGTAGGTGGGTAAGGAAGACGAGGGAGAAAATTATTCTTACCTAGCTGAAGTCAATAAGAGTCTTTCTTGACCTCTAGATCCATGACACTAAAGCTCAGCTTGTAGCTTCCATTCAAAGCATTTTCCATTTACATAGGAGGGTCGTCCCCCCCCCAAACCTGTTCAAATTTCATTTCATTTCAGGGGAGGGTTGACTCTAAATGATCTTTGTGGTCAGGGTCCTTCCTTGGTGTTCTGCTAGGAGTACAAACTTTTTTCTTGCCACTTAAAATAGACTACTTTCACCCCGTTTTGTAGCATAATTTTCTCTTGTTGATTCTTTCTTTTGCTTAATGCTTTTAATTAAAGACTGTTTTGAAGATTACACAGCAAAGTAACACAGAATGAACTGTTATCTGTGCTTTCTATTAAGTAACAGTAATCTGTGGGAGGTGCAGTCTGTAATTGCTGTGAAGGAACTGTACCAAGCACTGAATGAAGTATTAGTCTAGTTTGTTAATGACTAGGTGCAGAATGTTTCCCTGTCTCATTGTATTCATCATTTTGTATAAATAGCAGACCACAATCTGATGACCCAGGTATCGTCTGCAGGAAGTGGTCAGCCCCACAGCTGTGTGTGGCTCTTTCTGTTATTTTACATTCCACGAGATGCATGGCTTTGGTGCTGGGAAAAGCTTTTTTGAGAGCTGCCAGAGCTACCACTGAAATAGAAGGTTTTCCAGCCTAAGGACTTTCCTACGCAGAGGATTTCACAAGGAGGCATCCGAACCAGCTGTGATGAGCTTGTCAGTTGGCTGGATTAGATACCTTTGGAATTAGACTCTCTCTTGCCCGTACTTGCAGTCTATTCCTGTTAACCATATGGCTTTCTTACCACGGCAGCCCTTAGCTATCCTCCCCCCTTGCTGCCCACCTCATCTCACTTTCCTTCTGCTAGTTGCCCTCGTCTCCTCTACAGTCCCATTCGCTTCACCTTTGCTGCCCTGGACTCCCTCACTGCTTCTTTTAGCTTTGTAATGAAACACGCTTAAAAGAAACTATATGTTGTGTGGCATCAAACCGATGCTTTGATCATGGAGTCAGGCTTTTGTTCCTACCCACAATGGAAATCAGTGTCATACACTTTTCCACTGATTTAATTAAAAGCAGCAGTGCCAGAACTGGATATCCCAGTTTTGTTTTGTTGTTTTATTGTTGGGTTGTTTGGGTTTTTTCCCCCTCTTTTGCCTGTTGCTATTGTTTTCTCCTTTCTTGTTATAAGCTCTTAAGGGCAGGGACTCTGGCATACATAAATTTGAAAAGTAGCAGCAGAGAGATGGCCATGTAATAAGCCTGGCTGTGACAGAGTAAGTTTGCGCTTGGAGAAGTCAAGTCGTAGGGAGACCAAGCCCTCTCTTGTTTTCTCGCTCAAAGCAGCCAGTGACTTCTCCTCTTTTCTGGCATGTTCTTGTTCTCCTTCTGTCCCTGCACTTCTGCAAACACCTGAGAAATTAGTCACTTTCTAGATCAAATTTACTCGAAATGCTGAATGTTTTCTAAACATTAATTAGTGGCCTAGGTCTCCAGTGGGCATCATTGTCCTTTCATTTGGCTGCTGCGGCTCTCAAGATCCAAACTGCTTCAGCATATGCGTCATTTGCAGTCCCTGTTGCTGTGAGTCACCAGAGCTGAAAAAGTAACTTAATGTGTATTATGGCTGTTTTTTCATGTAGTGCAAGTAAGAATGTGTTCTTTTTTAACTCTGAAACTCAAGTAAACTCCTACATGAGGAGAACGCAGGGGCTTCTCTGCTGTAATACAGAGTGAATTATGTATTCCAGAAATACCAGGGAATGCCCTACTTGTTCCTTTGCAATTATCTTAGGAGAAGCCAAATGTTGGGAGGACGGGTCGTCTGATATACTTAGGTCAGAGCCCTGTGGCCACAAATGTGTCTTAATGGCACTGACCAGCCTTACCTGGGGTCTTTCTTACACCCCTGCCTATTTAAGCATGGGGTTCCTGGGGGGCTAAGGTTGGTCAGGGCCAGCAAGGTCTGCTAGCACTACTGAGACCCTGAAAATTCAGTTAAGTAATTTTTTTTCTTTTTCCACTCTAATAAGAGTTTCTATAATACCTGAATGTTTTCTATGCTGTGTGCTGACTTACTGTGTTAAAAAAAAATAAAAATAAACTACCACAAAATAAACCCACACAACATAAAGACCCTCCCTGGGTGTTGTGGATGTCCTGGGTGGTGAGCTTTTGCAACTGTTGCTGCAGAAATGTTATAATCAGAAAGCAGACAAGCCTTTTCAGCTTATATCAGATGGAAGATAAGTCTTTTAACAGGTGCATAGCTCGGGGAAGGTAGAATAGATAGGTAGCTATTTTTCTAGTTAATGCTGGTTTTTTTTCCCTATTCCGAAGACCTATAGGAAAATGTATCTATGTTTTGTTATGTACAATTTGTTGCAATAAGCTTATGAAAACATAGGCTAGCATTAAAAGTACATTTAACGTTAACACTTAGAGACATCAGCAGCAAGTGTAATACTCTGACTTCTTGGTTTTAAAAAGGTAGGTAGCTTAGTGTCATACCTGCAAACACTTTTTTTTCTATAGTTTTCATGGGCTGTGATTAGTGTGGTTATGTATTATAGCATTTATATAATGATTGCATGATATCTTCTGGCCACAGCTTTTGTATCTTAATGATTTTCATTTTCTTGTCTGTAATTTTACCTACTGGACTTTAAAGTATAGACACTAAAGAGCTGGTGAATCAAAAGACTCTTTTTGGTTTTGTGTCTTCTGTTCTGTTGCCCAGCATTCTGAAGAGGGCATCTCTTGCTCAGTTTCTGTGTTAGGTGTTGCAAGGTATCAAAAGAGAGGATTAAGCATGAGTTTGGAAAACAGGTCAGGTTGGAGAAGGAGAACCTAATAAAAACTGTTCCGTGCTCCATATGGAGTTTTAGCTATTTTGGTTATCTGGTAGTAATGGTAAGACTGAGAGACAAAGGAGAAAGTGGGGAAGAAGCGTTGTTACATGTTAGATGTCTGAGTCTCAGAAATTAAAGTCTCTGTAACTTTTCTAGTGCCATAATCAGGCTGCAACAGCAATACCTCATCGTTAGCTCCTATCTAGCGACAGAGTTGCGGGTTTCTGTGTTATACCTGAATCAAAATGTACCTGTTCCATGGTGGCTGTTTGAGTGACACAGCAGCAGCTGTCCGGGCTGGTTTGCGACTAAAATCCATTTTCATCACTGTCTCAGTCTGATGTGCTATCAGCCCTGCTCCTCCGAGTGCTCCTGCAGCTTGAGAAAATGGCAGGCAGTAAAACTGTCTGTCTTGTCAGAGACCACTAGGAAAAAAATAAAATGACAGGTAGAGTTTACTCCTCTTTCTTTTTCTTTTTTCGTGTGTCTCCATGCTATCTCCTGTCAGTTGGTGTTTCTGTTTTGCACCTCCTACCTGCCCTCCTAGATCTGTAATCTGCGTGTTGTACTACAGATACCAGTGTTAAGTGTGACTCAGCCTTACAACAGCATCAGTCTCTCTCCTGGTAAATAGCTGGTCTGGTCTAGTCTTTGATTGGATGTATCCTGTAGCGCTTAACTTTTAAAAAATTTTTTATTAAGAGGCATCTGAAAGAATCTGCAATTAAGTTCGAAGTGCTAATCTCCACAAACTTGGAACTGCCTACAGCTTTTATTACAAATACTTGTTAAGGAAAACTACTTCCACTGTTAATGGAAGTGGATAGGAGGCAAAGCAGCTGTCACAGTTCAACAGGCAGAGAAAATTATTTGTTTGTCTTTTTCTTACTGTTGTTTCTTTCATTAAAGCAATAGTCTCGCTGCAATATCGAAGTAGCTGTAATGTTTGCCAAAGGAATGGTATTTCTTTATTACAATGTAAATCAACTCTGAGCACACTTCTGAATACAAACACAAATAAGATGCTTCAAAAAAATCCACCCTAATGTAAGCTGAATCTTCTAGTGTTAGATTTTAAGCATACCATGTGTGGAAGTCATAGAAAGGGGACCAAATCTTATTCCAACTTTTCCTCTCGCCTGAAGACGAGCTCCAGAATTGCTCCTCGTGCTGGGGATACATCTGCCCAATCTGCTTGGGCTCAGGGTAGGACATGAAGGAGGTCTGAGAAGGCATTTCAGGGGGGTGGATCGTGAAGCATGGTTTGGGGAATGGGAGGAGGGTAAGTCTGCCGGGATTGTACAGAAGCTTACTTTCTTGCTCTCACAAGCATCATGTTTTATAAAGCCTTTTATGAACTTGCTGTGAATTTATGAGTTTATGCACCTTTTATGAACTTTCAGACATTGCAAGCAGGTGTTCAGATCCCAAAGTTTCTCTGTCTAGTTGACTATCCTAGTTAATTTTATTAACTGGTACTTCCAGTTTATCAAATCTCCCCTTTTGATACAGAAAACTCTTGTTACCAGTATTAATCCATTTTATTTATCTTTGGAAAAATTTGAGTTACTGGCTCCAAAATGATTTTTGCAATGTTTCTTCTAAAATGTCCTCATCAAAATGTCCTGCAAGTAAAGGTGTCAAACGCTGTCACCTCCTCTAGGCTATGATTTTTGATGGAAAAAAACCAACAAATCAACCAAACAAAAACTTGCCAGTTGTCACGGTGTTGGACTTCTGGGTCCTAGCACTATCAGTAGCAGTTATACCTGTTGGCCATCAAGGCTTTCTCTGCCATAGTCCTTTACTGGAGTGAACAACTTCAGCATTGCTGCAGGGCATGGGCTTAGGCTGGCTCTGGGGCGGTGGTGGGAGAGAGCTGCTGGGGAGCCTGGGAGCTTTCTCTCCTTCCAGCACTTGCTGTGCAAAGCTGAAAGGGAGCACATACCCCCTCTTCCACCAGGACAGCAAATAGCTGGGGTCTGTGTGTCTGCTCTCCTGTGTTTATAGGTATTCTCCAACTGATATAATTAAAAACCTAATCGCAGAGGTTCGAGATGGGAAAGATATATTAGATAATATTGTTCACTGCCTTGGGGCCAGCACAAGATTGTTTCCTGTAAAATAGTTCACTGACTTCAGGGGAAGTTGAGGTCTATAAGCAACATGCAAGCTCAGGCTCTTATTGAAGAGCTGCAAGGCTTGTATATACATCTTTATTAAAACTTTTATTAAAAAATAAAGGCATTTCCATGCCCACTTGCTCTTGCAGATTTCAGCAGTGCTACTTTATTTCTCTGTGATAAAAGCACATTTATTAGTTTTGTGCGCTCAAAGGGAAGCAGAAAAAAATAATAAAAAAGAAATTGGAAATGAGGAAATACTTGGTCTTATTAAGTCAGTGGAAGCCTTCAGTTGGCTTGGAGTTTCACCCAAAACCTCATCCTTTTTCCATTTTATTTCACTAAGACATAATAGTTGTAAAAGGGTCTTACTTTGTCCATCTTATTTATAATTTTAAAGAGGTGGCATATAATCCATAAATATCTCAATTTTTAGGGTAAATCAGTCTCTTCAATCATGACCAACATGGAGTCCCAAGCCATTTTCACAGACATAGCCATAGCAAGAAACAACAGATGCTGGCTGAGCTCTGAAAATCCTTGACCTAAGTTCACTAAATGATTTTTATGTTTTCCTCTCTGTCCTTAAGGTACAAATCTTTGAGAAATACACTTTGACCCCCTTTCTGTCAACCACACTGTAAGCTGTGATCCTGTGTTGTGGCGTCTTTACAGTAAGTATTGCTGTGCCGGCTATCCTAGATCTTGCTGATGTGTTGTGCTGAGGCTATGGTATTGTGTCATACTGGACTCAAAAATATTTTCAAATCCCTATTGAATCCTGGCAGTCCCAGGTGCTCTTTCCACATCTTTCTTCCACATCTACCCATTCTTGGGTAGTAGAGTTATTAGAAACTGCCACACTGCCTTAGTATGCAGCAGTGGTGCTAAGATTTCTGTATGGATATGGTCACCAGTTAATCTCTGGCCTAAAATAGTGAGGTACTTCTCTTTTCTCCAGATGGAAAAGTAACTCGCAAGGTGCATGGAACCAACCAATGCAGCCTGTAAGTCACATACTGAGAAGCGCTCTCTCATACCTACCAAAATATCATTGTTACTAAAGTTTGAAAAAGAAACAAACAAACAAAAAAACCAAACAGTAAACCACCTCTGCTGTGAGCAACACCGAGACACCTTGCTGCAAAGATGGGATTAAACGGGTGTAGCCACAAAACCCTTTAGGTAACCCGGTGTTAATCAAAGTCCCTGGCTCTATGGTTCTGCTGAGATGCTCTGAAAAGCAGTGCTGTGTAGTGCTGTGTGGGTACATCCTCAGGCAAGAAGCATGAGGACTTGATGGAGATGTAAGAAAGTCAAAGCATGTATGAAAATGAGGAGGATTCCTTCCCAACTGAAGGAACCTGAAAAAATTAGCAACTTAAACTATCCATCTTTCTATGCAGAGTGATGCAGGAGAATATCACTATGTTTAAAACTCTTCATACTCTCAGCATAAGTGAAGCTTAAGAATGATAAGTGATTTACAGCAAATTACTTCTATCTCATCACTAGGTGAAGCCAGCAAACAAAGTTTGTCTCTTCTAAAGCGTTATTGTGGCTGGGGTGCTAAGTGCAAGGCCAGAGGTTTCAGGTTAAGTAATATTGTGGTCAAATACTGCCTCTAAGTGCTTGAAATGGGACAGACTGAAGCTAGCAGTAGGCAGACCCAGTACTCATGTCCTTTCCAACTATGTATGATGAAATTTGGCAAATGGGCTCTCTGAAGCTCCATCGTACAGCAGGACCAAAGGAGAGCTGTGGCTCCCCTGTGTAGTACATGTTGGACTTGATGGCTTTTCATGTTGAGGTAGAGGGCTTGGCTGCTGGTGGAGAGAGTTCATCTGCATCATTAGCCTGTAATTCGTATACTAATAAGCTTCCTCATCAATCATCAAAGTCTGATTGTTACGAAAGTTAAAATAAGCACCTCTGCTGTGAGCATCAGCAAAACATGACATAAGAATGGCTTGGCACTTGCTAAGACTTAATCTGCTGTATGTTAAAGGTGAGTTAAGGCTTAGAAATCAAGCCTATTAACTAAGCAAACTTATCTTATTGCCTGGATCAGTTCCTGCAACCTGACAGACCAAAAATATCACAATGAAGCAAGGATTCACGACCTTTATAATTTGTTGTCATCACGTGAAATTAATTACCTTGGTATACATACAGCACTGGAATTACAGAGAGAGTTTTGCTCCCTATTCTTTTCAATATCTTGAATCTCTAAACTAATTAGAGTAACTTGGTGATTCAAACCCATTTTCAGATTGTGTACAAAAATAGGGATTAGAAATTACTGCTGTTTAGAGTAACTTTAGCCTAAATAAAGTCTCTTTGTGGCAGTCTAGTAATGGCCATGCAAGTGTGTTACAAAGTCACTCACAAATTTTTGAAAACCCTGACAGTATCCATTGGAAATTTTCAACTTTCTTCAGTACTCATGTAAAAAGTAGTCTGAAAACATTATTTTTCTGTTCTCTACTGGAAACTCATGGAATAGTTAATATTGTACTTTGCTTGCAAGGTTTTTTGTAAATACGTTGAAGAAAAGTCTCCTCCCTGATGAGACACTGGTGTGCTGAGTTGTATCAGTTTGCAGTCTGGGCCAAAAGGCTTCTGGCTGCTTGCATAGATAACTTTACAGATGATGGTGATGAAAAAGCAGAACTTTGAGATGCTACAGTACCAACAGAACCAAGTTAGAAATGTTGAGCCATGTCTTAGTGACTCTGAAGACAATGTGTGTTTGTTCCAAGACAGAAAAACTCCAAAGCTTTATAATGAGTCTTACCGGGTTCAAAGTTTCTGCTGTTCAAATGGGCACACTGAAAGGATGAAAACTGGCATTTGCCTTGTATGGGTTATGGTAAGTTTATATATTGAGGTTGACTTAAGACAGACACTAACTGAAGCTGGGAAAGATCGTTTTACTGTAGTATTAAACGTCACATTTTTATTAGCTCCAGTAAAAGGATAAAATGGGAATAATCTGGGCCAAAAAAAAAAAAGGACTGACAACACATAATTGCAGGCTCTGAAAAGCAAGATGTTTTCAAGTGAATTCAACAGTGGTATCTAGGATTAGACAGACATGAGTGAAGTCTTCAGTTCTGTTGTGAACTGTTCTTCTCTATGAAATATCATAGTGCTGCTAGGAACACCACTATAACGCTGTGTCAACCAAGAAAAGGTTGAGTCTGCTGTGGAGATGGGAAGCTGTAATGCTCTGTGAAGTCCTTGAGGCTTCAGGCCTTCAAGTGCAATGAAGTTTCAGCTCAGTGTATTTGCTAGTTGTTCATGTTACTCTTCTGTTGTAACTTCGGCTGTAAAACCTGTCCGTGCCAGCTGGAGCTTCAGACTGTACATCCCAAAGCAGGTAAAAGTCTAGCATTACCACTTAGGGTTTAACTATGCTCTTAAAGTTTAACGTGAAAGCAGGAGGACCAAAAAACCAGTTCAGGCTAAGTTTTATGCCTGAAGTACTGTCTTTTGGATTGCCCAAGCAATTATATTTTCTGTGCCTGCCTCTATTTCCTTTTCTCATCTTTGCAAAAGACCCCCTTACCTGTTCTGGGGCTGACTTGACGTGAGGAGGTGAGTACACAAAAGAAAATACAGTCCCAGTTGAGGTGTGGGAGGAGACGGGGAGAGAGAGCGAGGGAGACGGACTTTGAAACCATATGGCTGCAGCATATAGCACAAATTGCCATTTGCTTTGGTCTGGGAACTTTTGAACTTTTGAAATACGGGCAAATGGTCTCCACAGTATGTGTTTGAGTCTAATGTGAGAGATGGTGTAGGTTCCTCCTTACAATGTGCAGCAAACCCAACATGTGTGTCTTGGCCATCCAGATGCAGCATGTGCAGGAGGTGTTAAGAAGTGTCTATTTTCTCTGTATGTGTTCTGCATAGAAGAATGCGTGTGTAGGGAGCTTCTGGTTGTCTAACACCCCATCAAAGGTAGCACTGACAGTGGCCTGACACTGAGGGAGAGAGGAAAAAAGCTTGGTCCCATCAAGGTGCTGGCTATCCTGCCCTTGAGCTTCCTACTAAATCTGTGCCTGCTACAGTTCCAGCCTGAAGAAAGGGCCTTCACACTTCCATGCAGAAATAAACTGTCTTATACCAGGTCAGACCTTGTAAATCAAGTCTTGTGTTTTCAAAGTGTTTCATCATTGGAAAATCTCCATGGAAAATACTTCTGCTTCAGCCACTTTAATGTTACATTGTCTAAAGGACGTGCCATGTTTTTTTTCTAAGAATAAAAAAAAAAAAAGAAGAAAATTAATTATAGAAGGTCTAAGCAAGCCTAAATGAATGAAGAAGTTGTACTTGGAAGAAACCAGAGTAGAGACATTTGGGAAATTGCCTTAAAAATAATCTGTGAACCCTGGAGTAGCATGTATATTCTAGATACTCTAAACTGCCAGAATCCTGCCAACACCTCAGCACGCTCCTGTCCCTTGCATGGTCCACATAGTCATCAGGAAGGGTTGTCTGGGGCTTTGCTGAACCCACGCATCTCAGTCAGATTATGGGTCATGTCAAGAGTTAAGAGATACCTTCAAAAATAATCACAGAATGTTTCTGTGAACATACAATACTTACACATACAATACCTAAAAGAAAAGGCTTGAGTCTATAAATGCTACTATAACACCAATCAGTAACAATAATAATAAAAAGCAAGTCTTTTAGAAGTAATGAGTATGTCAGAGCAAGGAGTTAAAATGAAAATCAGTAGGCAAACCCAACTACAACTGGCTCTGCCACAAGCATGCTATAATTTACACTCTCCAGGATTTGTTTACATATTTATCAGCTTATGCTGACACTTAGGTAAATATACATACACAGAAACATGTTCAAATATACATATATTCATTTAGAGCTACAAGGGGGATTTTCATTATGTAGAATAGCTGAGTCATGTGCTGGCAATCAAATTCTACAACCCTGGCTAGAATCATGAGGAGTTGGGACCTTACTTCCGAGTTATCGCTGTAAGAAAAAAAAAAAACTGTGGACATAGTGAGACTAGTGTTGTTTAGGATCTAGGATTTTCACATCTGGGTTTTATTGCTGCTGTTCTGAACTTAAATGAAATTCAGAAATAAAACATCTTCCTGGAAATGAAAAAAAAAAAAATAAATTTTTGTGAAAGCCAAGGAGATCTGTACTTCCAGGTTGTCAAAAGAGACAGCTTGTTGCATGCCTAGCTTGCTGGTTAATTAATGGGTTTGCAATTTCACTAATGTGTGTCACTGAAGATCTGCTGAAGCGGAGACTTAAGCAGGCCAAGGAAGTGAGACGCTTACAGGCCATGAGATGTGCAGCCAGGAAGCCAGAGGTTCTAGAAATAAGTATGTTTTTGCCTTAAGCTATAAGCCGGTTTCTGTTACGCAAATCTGACAGGGTTAAGATAAACCTTGAATACTTTCATTCCTCTGTGCCCTCTGAAAATGAAGAAATAATTGGATGGAAATAGATTTGAAACTATTACCCTTCGAAGAGTACCAGGATTTGTGCATGTGTTTGTTTTACAGTGAGTTCATACCACTAGTCAGCTTTCTTCCTGACCATAAATTCTTTTTAGAAGAAAGTATATTGCAGGATTTGTTCTGAGCCTCAAGATGCTGGCTGTGAATAGACCATAACAATTCAGACCTGGCACTGAGGCATCCTGCTTCTACCACCTTCTATTTTTGGATCTTCAGACTTTCCATAATATCAGTGGTAAATATTTTACTGCACAATATTCCAATGAAGCTTCATCATCAGTTCCTCCAAAGGAAGAGGATATCTCATGCCATGTATTACTTCTATCTAGAGCTCTATGAAATTTCCTGCTTTATTCAGGAAAACAGTTATCTATTTCTCAGTAGGTTGCATAGGCCATTTTGCTTTATTGAGGGTTGACTATGTGGGTCTGTGAACATTAGCTTTTGAAATGTTGAGGGGAGAACAAGTTCAAAGAACAGAATTCACATGCAGGTCAGATAATGTTAATGTGCCATAGACACAATCCATTTGCACTTAAGAGTACAGGTGGTAGAAGAGATGAATGATAGTTTGTTTTTCAGTTGGTACTCAATGAAGAGATGTTATATAGCTCCTAATGCACTGAAATTTAAATTTTGGTTAAGGCCACTAATTATTGCAATGCTATGACTACTTTAATGCACTTCCCTTCACACTCACTAGATTCCAGCTTTGGGAAATACACTTACCAGTGTCACTTAACTGTTAGGTTGTCCTGGTTTGAGGTAGTCACTTGCAAGACCCTAAGCAGGCAGAAAGACTAAGAATAATATGTAGGAATTAAGACAGAAAGAACATGAGAAAAAAATCAGTTTCTCCCCATCTCTTGCTTGAGGTGAAATAAGTCAAGGCAAGATGAGCACTTGTTAATATATGGGCTCGAGAGAAAACCATATGTTTTACAAAGCGACAATTATGATCACCTACTTTACACCTTACAGAGTGCTGGTCCATAGCATTCCATGGGACAGTTTCTCCACTGACTCACTGTTTGAGAGAGATAACTGGTTTTTGAAAGACATGCAATCTTCTTCTCACAGATAAACTTGTAGCATCAGTGACTCCCAGCTACGCTTGGTGAGCCCATGATGCGAATATCCTTCTCCGGTCTATACCTATGCCAGCCCATGATTCCCAAATTAGCTTTAGATTAAGCATTATGTCCAGATGTTGACAGTCTATGGTAGCAAGGAGTTTTGTGTGAAGTCTTTACACCCTGTCAGAAAGCAGTGCAAAGACTGCAGGAGAGCTTTGCGATTGCTATCAGTTGCTACAAGCACCTGGACCTTGATGACCTATGGAAGCTGATGTCACTGATGGTTGGCTTCTTATTAGTAGACTTGGCAGCTACAACCTAAAGACACATTATGGCAAATATCCCTTATCACTATTGAAATTGGCTGAGCAAGAGGAGATAACAACAAGGTCCTGTTTGTGATCAAATTTCTATGCTAACAGCACAAAATGTAAATAAAAATAATTATAAAGAACTGTCTTTGTCAAAGGGTGGCCAAAGATTAGCTTTCCAGCTCACATAATTTGGTCTAAAGTTACAGACGGGGAAATAATAGGCAGCTGGTTTCATTTGGGAGTCACACGATACGGTTCTTCTGCAGCCTTTCCCCTGCCACAAATCTAGGCAAGTTTTGCATGAAACAGAAATAATACTTGCACTGTGCTTTTGAAGAGATTGTGGGCCAAGCCAAGAGAGCTGGAGTGGAGCAGGAGAGCCAAAGGATAGCACAAACCAATAATGAAAGCAACATGGGATATCATCTGGCCAGAGAAAGATGAGAACGGTGGTGGGATTTAACAGTTCATTTTGAAATACCCCTTGCAAAGAAAGGAATGTGTTCAGGGATCAGGATGGGGTCCTAGGAATTAGGAAAATGGGGGTTTATTTCTGACCTTGTCATGTTCTAGCTATGTGATCTTCTATCTGTGCCTCAGTTTCCAAGCTCACGTAAGTGCTCACTTCAAATCTGTTCTGTGGGCTCTTCCATTAAGACTTATAGTTTCTTATGGGAACCCGGCTGAAAAGTTGAATGAGAGGATGTCATTGTTTTAATTGACTATTAAATGTTTTGTATTTCAGATGAAACTAAAAACTAAATAGAGTGAGAGTTCTGTACAAACCCTTGAAGAAATGAGAAGGAAAAAAACACCCCCTCTTCATGTTTTAAATAGATTCACCTTTCATTGGGCCCTGCCTGAGCACGTCTAGTTCAAACATCTCTGACAAGCCCTCTGTAAAGCTTGATTTCTGCTAGCAAGTGTGTTGGGAATGGATTCTCTCAGATCCATTAAACACAGATAATGTGGTGTCTAAAGCGAGCACTGCCATGAGTGCTGCACAGTCATGTCAGTGCTTTCCTGGTTTTACAGCCTCTCATGGTACAGAGGCCTCATCTTTGGGTCTGAAGTGGGGAGGAGGAAAGAGGGAAACCGTGAAAAGATTTTTGCAGTGGCATAGCAGAGAGACTCCTGTTTTGGATGATGAAGTCTTTTTATGAGAATGATTTCAGGGTGGGTAAGACAGAAATGATAAATGGCATCTGGCAAAGAAACTGTTAAGGCCTGACACTATATGCAGAAGTTTCTCCGTACATGTCAGGCAAAGTGCATATATTTCCCGCACCGGAGGATAGTGTCATGTTTTTGAAATGAACCTGAGGAATATTTAGAAGACAGCTTAAGGAACGAAGTTCAAAAACATTTCTTCTGTGAGAATATTAATCCCTAAAAATCGTCTTTCTGTTACTGCATTATGGTTGGACTATGTTCCAAGTGTTGAAAGTTAATCTGTGTTTCTCCATTAGGAAAGACAATTCTCAGATTTCTTTTCCACTGGACCAATAGGGAGGTTGGGCACACCTTAAAAACCATAGACCCTGAAGACTTTAAGGGAAACTTTAGGAAAGAGGAGCTACTTTTGGTCACCAAGATCAAACATTAAGAAATATTAGGTAAGGACTTAGATTATCATGTTGCAAAGAATTGGAGAGGAAATGCAGTTATTTCTTAACATTCAAAGAGTCTATATTTGTCATCCTAAAGCGTCAGCTATACAAGAGTTTTTCTGGTTAGCTCTTTCCCACCTTTCCTGTGTGAAAGAGTGGGAGCAACAACTCACAACGTGAATTTTTTGTTCATAGCCATCACTTAGTTCACCTGACAGCCGGGAAACAGGGAATGTCCCATTCACACAACCACCACTAGAGGCCACCATAAACCTCAATAAAGAACTAAAAAGCCTCTAATTTCTACTGGAGTGCAAATCTACAAAAAGAAACGAGAAGTGAGGCCACAACCTGTGCCCCATATGAGCATATGTTTCATGTCTTCTGTAATGAAAGAAAATGTTGCTGAGCTTACATCAAGCTCGTGTATCCATCAGGTTTTTAATCTTTTTCTAAAGGAAAATTTTCACTGGGAAGAGGGATTAGATATAAGAAATATTTCTCATCATCATAGTGATTTTTGTGAGGGTAATACACTTTATCTGTTTCATGGAGGGGAAATATTAGGTCCAGAGAGGTTAAGAGACCTGCATAGATTATTAGAGATTGTTATTAATTCTTGCTGTAAAAGCATAACCTGCTCTGGGCCAGAGATTCTTTATAGAATTTTTATTCCCCAGGCTCAGATATCACATATGTTATAATGAAGAAAATGGACCACAACTCTCCTAAAATTGAGTCTTGCTTTGATACAGTGAACAGCCGCGTACTGAAGTGCTGTCTTTTCTAGAGCTGGCTGCTGACACCAGTTTCCCAACACTCCCAGAACAATTTATAAACCACATTCACCTGTAACACTGCAGCTGTAGGATCAGGAAGCTCCCTACAGCATTTTCTGTGGTTGCATGCAGGAATTTGTCTCAGCCAGAACAAAAACCATAATAAAATAAAACCTAACTGGGAGGAGATACCCATTCCACCTTTCACCCCATTTAGGAGTGTGCCCAATGCAACATGTTTTGCTGTGTCATGCGTAAGAGGAAATGGATTATGTTCAATTTTGTGACAAATTATTTCATAAAAAGTTGGCTTTTCTCCATAGAAAGCCTCTATCTATCACTTTCACCAATAATCATTGGCAGCAGCTACCTGAGGTTCTTGGGTCAGCGTTTCACATTGCCTTGCACATTCCTTTGCAGTGTATCCCAGGACACATTACTCAGTAGAGTCCCATACTGGTACCAAGTACAGGAGACATGTCTGGCTGAGCAGCGTGAGCAACAGGTCAACACCTTGTTAGGTGGTCACAGATTTTTATTTAAAAGTGAGTAATAGTGCCAATCTGGGTCAGTAATGCATGTTTTAGATGTTACCGGTGATCATTTCTTTTTCTCTTCCTCACTCACTCTATTCTTGATGATGTTTGACATTTCTGATGGGACATTTTGAATGTACAAATCCCTGGCCTGCAACTAAGATGATAAAGCCAGGTTGAAGAGTTGATTTGGGAGGTACTTGTGCAATTGTGGAGGGCACGACATGGTAGGAAATACCAAAAGGAGGCAATGACAGGAGTACCAATGGTAAAATAATTGTCCCTGATAGTTAGATGGGTTAACTAGTGGGCAGAGAAGGAAACTGTTGACTTCAGTGTATTTGGACTATGTTGTCCATCCCTGTAGCTGCTATTGTTGCTGACTCTTCCGCCTACTTCTTTGAGGTGGAAATACCCTTCTCTAAGCAGACCAATGTTGTCTTACTATAGGGAAGAGGAACTGCTTAATCTTGCCATGTCACTAGCTACATAAAAATCCTCCAAGTGGAGGACACAGCATAGGGAAGGCCTGTTGCTTTTATTGGGTAATATATGCAAGAGGATTGTACTAATATAAAACCTTCCATTCTGTCAGCTGTGTCTGAAATGAAAAGTCTGGCATTTGGAAACTGGGTATTTTAGAGGTAACAGGCAGATTACATGGAGATGTATTGGAAATTTCTAAGTCAGTAACAAGAAAGGAACCGGGGTTGGTGCTGCAGGTGTTTGGTTTTTTTTTTCTTTTCATGATAGAAGCAGTGGGAAGTATGGAGCTGGATGTTTCTTACTATTTTTTTCTGCCTAATTTTCTCAGGTTTTTGTATTATGCCTCTTATAATTGTGAAAATATATATTAAAACCCAACTGACATGTCACAGGTTTAAATGGTCCTACTCAGGAGAGCTAAAAGAATTGTAATTCTTCCTGTAGTGTACAGCAATGGAGATCTGCTAGACACATTATGATATACTTGTCGTCTTTTCTCTGATTACGTATGGGAGATTATCAAATGTGGTCTGGCAAATCCTCAACTCTCTGGATTTTTTGCATGCTAAATAAACCAAATCAATTTCGTGTGTGTTCTGCTTTTCTCCTTTGAGCCTCTGTTTGTTTACATTTAACAAAGGTTTTGTTTGGACTGTAACAGACTCTTTTTGCCAAAATAAGGATATTTTTATCTTGCAAATAAATACACAAGCCCTTACCAAATGTGCTTTTACAAAGGGTTAAAGTGGTGCATATCACAGGGATAGATTCTGCAGGTGGTCACTGCATGAGCCCTTCTGTGTTCCCACTGAAGAGGAACCCTGTCAGCTGTGGCATCTACCTAGGGCTGTTACTCATGGTTCCTTGACCTTCATAAATCACATCAATCATGTAAAGTCAGCAGGATTCTCCAGTGGCCTCTGAAGTGCTGGAAATACCAACAGGGTAATGCAATTATCTCTCTTCCCCAACTGTGCCTCCTCCCATAACTTGTAAGCTGTTCTCCTTAGGCATTCAGTTGCTCCGTTGCTGTGCACAGCCACCCAAAACTGGTGAAAAACAGACGTAATATTTTCAAATGTCCTTTAGAAAAATGTCTTTTTAAAGTAGTTTTTCACCAACTCCCAGTGAATTCAGTGGGAATTAGGTACCTAAAAACATAACATGGGGCTTTAAAAGCCTTTTAAAAGAATGATCTGTCCACAGAAGCACCTTAGGTGCACTGATTCTCTGTAAATGTTAGGCACTGTAGGTCGGCATTCATCTTGCCTAACTTTAGGTACATAATTGATGCACTTCAGTTAGGAACATAATTGCCCTAAGTCTCCCCTGTAGTCACTGGAGAGAAATAACCTGCTTGTACCACTAAGAGCTCAATTGCTGTCAGTAGGTGCCTCGTTATCTCCTAGGATACTCAGGGTAACTCCAGTTAAGTGCCTAAAATTAGTTAATAGGGAGCTGGGGACTACCTGTCTGTCAATCACTTTTGAGATTGCAATGTAGATATTTTTGAAAGATAACTTGTTAACTTGGAAAATGTTTCTTTCTGACAGAGGTCAGAATGAATTTATTTTTTTTTTTTTTTAACTAAGGAAAAGGCAGTTGAGACTCTTCTTGCAGCAGATACTCAGCCCTGTGCTACAAAACTAAAATAATACAAAAAGGTGGTTTCGGTTGTAGGGTCTCACTGATGTGAAATTATGACTGTGGTGCTTTGGAAAGGATGGGCTCCACACCAAGGAGATGTGGCACTATATGGTGTTCTTTCCATGGTTGTTCATGTTGCCTGCCTTTGTTTCCCCATCTGGTGTTACACACTTCTGGAAAGGGTGCTGCTGTGAATATATATTTTTAACAATTTATTTCTGGCAAATCATTTCAAGAGGCTGCAGAATTTGTGCCTTTAGAGAGGAGGTTGCTGAACAGCAATCGGTGAAACATTAGGCCGTGTCAAATGAATTGCTGAATGGATTTACCTATTATGAGGGGGAGTGGGGAAATGGGATCATCCATGATCTGTGTAAAAATGCTTTGCACCCTTTGGATTCCATAGGAAAGTAAGATGATCTTTTGGGTCAGAGGTTCTTTTATTTCCCTTTCTGGTCCTCAGTGCACACCAAAATGTCTCTACTATTATTAGACCCCTTTGCAGACACAAACATAGAAACTTATTGGCAGCCAGTACTGGATTAAAAGATTTATCTTGAGAAACAGTCTGGCTGACATTGTAGAACGGATGGTAGATGGCAGAAATAAAAACAGTCAGATATGAATAACGTGGTTTCTTTCTTGATTTTCTGTTCTGCATATGATCTGCTTTCACACCAAGTCATTAGTATTAGAGACTCAAGAAATAGTTGTACAATAATTTACATAATAAATCCTGGCAGTTAGTCTGCGGTACTGACAAACATATGTTCTAGTGGGCTGAGGCTCATTAGGCGTAGCTCTTTCTCACCCACTGCTGTTACAGATTTTAAAGACTGCACTTAGATAGGAACAATTCTTGCTCTGAGTTAATGGTACGGAAATGTAAAGATGTTTGAAATGGTCCCTCAAAGGCTTGCTTTCAATTCATAAGAACAGTGTGAACAAATTAGTGGCAAGATCATGAGGACCTGTAAAGCCCAAGGTTAAGGTAGCTTAAATTAACAGAGGTATTGTAGTGCCCTACAGTGAGGAGAAGAATGTGCACCCATCAACTGCTTCTTACTAGAGCTTTTGCATGAGCACAAATTAGAGATCTCTCAGATCCTGCTTATTCTGCCAGTGGTGTTTTTAACCAAGTGAATGCAACACATTTATTGCTACTCCTTAAGAAATGGTTTAATACAGCAGCAGATTCATCCCTGGGATGATCCCAGTGACATCTGCAGAGTTACAATGGGTGCAAGGTCTGCCCTTGGAGACCAAGTAGAAAAGAAGCAAATAAAGCTTTCTTCCATTGGCTGGACACCTTTGCAGACCATTAAAATTCTTACTTAAGTTGAAACATGGCTTCAGGCTCAAAGAGATTGCCTTACATAGGACACAATTGTGTGGTAGGTTCACTTCTTGTATGAAATTCTGCTATGCCACATGGAGAAGTACATGGGCATAAGAATTTGCAGGTAAAGGGTGTCCTGCAGCGTTGTGCACTTGAACTTTTAATAAAGGGCTTTATTAATGTGTATTCCTTATCACGTTAAAAAAAAAATACTGTTATGAGACAGGATAGGCTGAATTCCTCATCTGTATAACATTTCTAGAAGCAACAATGTTATACCAGTGTAACCCTCCAGAACAAAAAAAACCACCCTCCAGCTCTGTCACATTGTAAAACTTATATTATCAGTTTTGAAAATAGCCTGCACTTATGAATAGCGCTGCACAAAGTACTCTGCAGGGTAAAGTTAGCTTTGAGCAGAGTGGGATTAGAATTGTGCATGCCGCACATTGCCGCTTGCAAGATGTTGATGAGCTAACTAAAGGTTAAGTTGTGAGTTCCTTTATCAGTGGTTAATCAGCACATTAAAGTATGTAGGAGTGTTGCCTGACAACAAGAAGAAACCTATGGGAGGGTTAGGGGGCGTATTATTTCCCTCTCGCCCCCAGCACCAGGGTCTGGAGCTGTGAGTAAGGAGAAAGGGGCCTTTGGTGTTCTCTGCCTGGGTTCTTGTCCAATATTCTTAATGCAAATTTATTATTTTTGCCATACTTATTTAACATTTGTATTTTAGTTTGCCTTTTTTATGAAAAGAAGAAAAAATAAAGGTAACTTCCCAATCCCAGGATTTGTGACCTTCTCTCAGGTGAGATAAGGGGGGCTTGAATTTCACATTTTTCTTGGAGGTTACAAACAGAATAGCATTTCTCCATTTGATACCTGTGACCCTGTGTAATTTCCTTGATCTCTATTTCTCAGAGCAGCAGAGGCTTTAGCATCCTGATTACCTGCTTACTTTCAGTCAGGGGTATCTATTTCCTTTTTTATTGTCTCCTGCATCGCATGAATATCTGGCGCTTTGGTCTCTCACCATTTGAGGGAGAAGTCTTGTTTTGGTGTACCCTGTTTGCTCATCCAAGGTAGGGTTTCTCTGGACAAGGTCTGCCAGCTGCTTTTAGGATTTATAAAGTAGGAACTGCTCAGGGTTGTCTCCTTGCTGTCCTTTATCTTGTCCTTCTGGCCTTTGGCTACTTTCAGTGTTTGACTTGTATCTTGTCTTTGTGGATAGTAGAGTTATAGACTACATTCACTCACGAATGTGTGTGACCTGTTCTTCTGGCTTTATGCCCAATTTTTACAGGATGTCTCTTTCACTTATAATGTTGATTTCTTCAAAACATTTAAAACAACAGCACATTAAAAATTGATTTTGTCTCCTACCTAAAACAAGTGTAAGAGGCTAATTAAACTAAAATTCACATTTTTCTAAGTCATTATTTGTTTCAGTCCTTTAGTCTGACTTTTGTTGTGTTCTTTCTTCCTCCCTCAAGAAGAGGTAGGGCAGAAGTTTCTTAAAAAATGTTGAAGGTTGCCAACGTGTTCAGACTCTCAAAACTTTTATCAGCCAAGCTAATGGAAATATTACAATGTCATGCAAATGTGAATTAGTTGGCAGAACATCTTGTTGCAGACAGGGAAAAAACCCCTGCATACTGAGTGGCATATTTATACTTTTCAGGGGCCTACTTATTGGTTAAAATGGAACACATGTAGCTGTACTTTGTAAAAATAATGAAGTCAAGGATATAAAATTGCTAGGCTTTTACAGTTTTCAAAAAAAAGTTTTTCAGGATTCTCTTGTGGCTTTATGCACGAAAGATGAAATCATTCAAAGAACAGGGCATAAAGATACCATCTGATATGTGGATTACAATAATGTGCTCTATGCTAAGAAAATAAGACCAGTACAGAAACAGTCTTGAATGAGGTTTAGCATTCATTATTCCCTATAAAATTGATTGACAATTCTTTTCCAACTGTGTAATTTTTAAAAGAGCTACAGGAATTGTTCAGCCCAACCTCATTTATATTTTGAAATAAAGCTTTGTGTGCTTTTATTCATCATGGCAAGCATAGAAAAAATACCAGCACTTATCTGATCCTGGCTTTACATAATGCAGCATTAGTCAACAAAGTTTTACCTGCATTCCTCCTGTAGGTTACTGGGTCAAATACTGAAAGTCATTGCCATTTCATGGCTGCTTGGTACCTTGTTTTAAAAGAAGTTGGAGAGCTCAGCTTAGCTTCTGACAGGCCAGCAGAGCGGTACCAGAGATGTGTAGGCTGTTTTGGACAAAATGAGAACAAGCTCAAAAAAACTGAGCTAAACCCCAGCTTTAGGCTATGGTCCAGCAATGAGTTCCATTGACGTTTCCATGGAGCTCAGTGCAAGATCAGCCACTGTTGTTTTTTAAAAAATATTCTCATGAGGCCACAGTGTTTCCTGTCGTACTGGGAGCATGGGAGGAAGAACAGTCATTTTGTGTTATTTTGGCACATCTTCCATGCCTTTCAGCGGAGCACAGAATGGAGGCAGGAGCAAAATGCAGATATATTGAAATATTTTGTTTCTTTCTGTCTTTTTTTTTTTTTTTTTTTTTAAACCCAAAAGAAGTTCAGACTTGCAGTAAGTTGTGAACAAAGGATTGAGGCAATAGGTTGAGACATTTAGTTGGGGGAAGATTGCCTTGTATCTTTGTGTTTCCTTTTTTTTTTTTTTCCTTGAGAATTATAGATTAAAGATATCCCCAGACACAAGTTCAGATCAGAATAACCCTAAGTGATGGATGCTGCTGCATGAACCTCGTGCCTGATTTTGTAGGTGTACTTTACCTCTGCAACTGCCAATCAACACCTCAGATCTGAACATCTCCAGCTGTGGGAGCTATATCATACATTCCTAATTTGATTTCAGCTGACATGGCTATCATGGCAGAAAGGAAGGAAAGACATTTTGAAAGAGGAGCTTTTCCTTATGCTTACCCCCACCTGAAGCATATTGCAAAACAATTCCAGAACTTCCCCAACTCTGCTGCCCTGTCTCTCAAAATGGATGGCAAAGCATTAAATAAATTAAACCACATTCAGAAAGTTCATACA
Source organism: Charadrius vociferus (assembly GCF_000708025.1). Lineage (NCBI taxonomy): Eukaryota > Metazoa > Chordata > Aves > Charadriiformes > Charadriidae > Charadrius > Charadrius vociferus. Next base: position 2,696,797 of record NW_009647222.1, read on the forward strand.
AATAGTCTTTGCTTTTGTCTCAAAGCTAGTGAACAGCTTTTGAGTGGGGAATGATGCTGCACCATCTCTTGAGAGGAGGGGTGTTATTTTAAGCCAGCTATAATTCTGGCTTTCTGCAACTGACAGCTACAGTTACTGGCTGGGGTGGGAGCTGGCTCCTGGCCCTGACAAGGGAAACAAAAGGTCCTGTGTACACTGGCTTCTAACGCCGCTGATGCCACTCAATTACTGTGGAGATTAATGGGATACAATGATGCAAGTCCTCCCTGCTTTGAGACGTTTACATCATGCATCTCACCCACTCATACACGCTTCTCCAGCAGGCAATGGAGCCGTGAGTACTCCCCTGCAGTGATTCACCTCATCTTGTGGTAGATGGCCAAGCCCTGTCCTGCAGGTAAAACCCTGTGCAAGCTGGTTCCTCTCTGGTCTTCAAGTGGGGTCTAGTCAACTAAGTCTACACAGCCACAGTTTGGTGAGCTGAATGCTCTTCCTGCATCTATGTGCATCTCACTTGGCAAAGGGATAAATCCTTCAGAAAGTGTAGTGGGATAATGCATTTTTATCAGAAAGTTACCTGTGGTACTTATGTTATTTGTTTGGTTTGAAACGGCTTCTCAGCTTTCCAGGAGCCTGTTTTTCAGTTCCTCCATGTTCAGATGCTGCAAGGATTGTCCGTGCAGCTCTTTGGTGTCCTTCTTTCC